>NC_133524.1:44649250-45293500 GCF_049354715.1 Callithrix jacchus | reverse complement strand
TTTCAATGGTTCCCTATTTTTCACTTTTGTAAACAGTGCTGTAACAAATAGTCTGATATGTAGTTCCTTGTGCCTAGGACAAGATACTTGTATAGGAGTGGACTGGCTAGGTCATAGGACATATATGCCTCTCTCTTTGCTCATATTTCCACATCTCTCCTTAGAGTGATTGTCCTACTTTACTTTCCCACCAGCAGTGCACAAATGTTGATGTTGGCCACGTCCTTCTCAACAACCCTTGGTAGTTGTATCTGTGTTTCCTCCTCTCTCTCCAGATCACCAGAAAAGGCGGGAGGTAAGGTTTTACAATTAAAGGAGAATGTCAGCTCTGAAGAATTTCCTGTTATATTTACTTTAATGAGGAAAAGATTTTGTTCTCTGTTTTGGTGAAAATAATATTTAGACTTCTGTGAAAAACAGTTACATACACTTTTTATTCTGAAGCAGAGCAGTTTTTTTCTCTTTGTTTTTTTTTCTATTTGCATTCTTGGCAAACAAATAGGAAAGACCAATTAGCAAGCTAATGTTCTAAATATTTACTTGCAGTAAGAGTCATTTTTTTAATGTTTTATATAGCATGGAGCATTAGGTTTGTGTTTACTGATTTTCAATGTTTTGAATTGGTTAAAATGAATTTAAGAATGTGACACAACTTTATGGATAATGATTGATCATAATTATTTGCCCCTTTGCATTTTGTGAGGGGAAAATACATGGTGAGAAAATGTGTTGACATTTTAAAACAGGTTAGAAAAGTCACAAAGAGTAACTTTGGGCCAGGTGCAGTGGCTCACAACTGTACCCAGCACTTTGGGAGGCTGATGCGGGCACATCAGGAGGTCAGGAGATTGAGACCATCCCGGCCAACATGGTGAAACCTCGTCTCTGCTACAAATACAAAAATTGGCCTGGCATGGTGGAGAATCACTTGAACCCAGGAGGCAGAGGTTTCAGTGAGCTGAGATCGTGCCACTGCACTGCAGCCTGGGCGACAGAGTGAGACTCCATTACACACACACACACACACACACACACACACACACACACAGGACTAACTTTGGCTATTTTATGTTGTCTCTTGTGTTCACAGGTAGGGAAGGAGAAGTTTCACAAATCCCAACATTGGGGCTTTTGCAACAATGTTATGATGTTGGTGAGTGAGGAAAAACCTGGAATAGGTGGAGAACCACTTCTGGGACAAAAGATAAAGCCAAAATGTACCATATATCCTCAAGGAGATGGAAGCAATGTACCATCATGGGTAGCTTTTGATAAACAGGTAAGCCACACGACGCTGTGAGAAATGCAGTCTTAGAATTTTACAGATGCTAGTTTTGAGAAAGTAGGAGCCTTCAGTGTAAATATTAAGGCTAGTTCTTTTTCTTTTTGCCTTTTCTACTTATTATTGCCTTTATTTTTAGTGTTTCTCCTCTTGTCTTTATTTGTTTAAACTGACAAACATAATTGTATGTATTTATGGTGTACAACATGATGTTTTGAAATATGTATACACTATGGGATGGCTAAATTGAGCTAATTAACATATGCATTAACTCGTGTGCATCTCATTTTTTTGGTGGTGAAAACACCATCTATTGTCTTACCATTTTCGAGTGTACAACACATTGTTATTAACTATAGTCATTGTGTTATACAATAGATCTCTTAAACATTCCTCCTAAGTGAAATGTATGTTGCTTCTTTTAACTAAGGTTAGTTCTTCTGAAAAGATAAATTCAAGAACAAAAGTATCCTAAACAAAGAAAAATTATTCTTGCTCTGCTCTTTTTTATCAGGCACATTGGTTGCAAATGTTTATCTTTCTTGGCTAATGCTTATTAACCTTTCTCCTTCACTGGACAGGATAATCTGCTCTATAGACACTAAGAGGCTGGTCAGATTGTCACTTTTGCTTTTGAGTTGCCATTGACTAAATAATTGTGTTTGAGTCTGAATGTGGCATTTAATAGGAACAGAAAAATGCCTTCTCTTCTTTTCTCCATACTAATTAGTAATAAGCCATAGTTATGATTCCTCATTGCTAAGGGCTAAAATGTGACATGGCAAGAAAAATAGTCAAAGGAAGCAATGCCATTATTAGAAAAGAGTTGGAATTTTCTAACGTATATGTCTCTACACATAACACACACACATACATATGGACATACTGGAAGTTACAAAAGGAAATGTATTTGAATATTTTAAAAAAGGACTAAGATCAAAGGAACGAAAAGGCAACCAGCTATATGTATATGCTGTGTGTATCAGACAGCCTTGTATCACAGCCCTATGTTCTGTTCTCCAGAAAGAACTAGTTATTAGATTATTTGAGATCCTGTAATTAAAAGATAGTTCAGGACTAGATAAAGAATTCAAACCATAGCACGCTAAGTTTACCAGGTGGTTTTTGGTAGCTTTTAACATGGATTGGTTGGCAGTACTTTGATTCTAATTAAAATGTCCTCAAATTTGGTAGAATTGACACATCCCCATGTCATCTGTGATAGGGTAGATCAATTAGAGTGCACATTTTTTTTTTGAAGCCTAGTTCTGACACTTTTTTTTGGATTATTTTCAGTACCTGGCTCAGTGCTGGACCCACAGCTCAAAAACAATTCCGAGCCGACTGACTTGGGTGGATTATGCATAGTTTTCTATTACTCTCAATCTTATAGGATGTTTACTTTGCAGGAGCCAAAGAAAAGATTCTATTTTTACTTCATGTCAAAAAGAGAGTATTGACAATATTTTAAATTAATCCACTACTGAATAAGTAATGTAGGCCACGATATATTAATATTAAACTATTCTCTTGCATTTAAAGTTGAAAAGTCATTTTATTTCATGTTTTTCTCAATGTTTACTGTGTGCCTTTCAAGCCTATTTTGCAGCCCTTTAATTACTTATAAAATGATATAGAATATTTTGTGAAGCTGGAATAATTTTAGCTTTAGACTACTTGAGAAAATGAAGAGCTTGCTCATTTCAGGTCTAACTAAATACGTCCTAATTCTTTCAGTTATTTTGTTGGTCAACTTCAATTAAATGTTCATTGAGCTTTAAATGAGACACTAAGACTATGAAATATTTACGTGCTCTGATGAGATTGTAAACTGCGGACTAGATCCTGGTTAATACCCTAAGCAAATTATAAAGCACTTTCTACATTAGCAGTTCAACAAAAACAAGTCAACACCTGTTAATCATTTTTCTTAAAAATGAGACATTTTCAACTTGTTGCCAGTTTTTTCAGTAGCTTTTAATCCTAGCAATATATCTCGCATTACACTCTCAAATAATACAAAGTTAAAATAAAGGCGGTCCTTGGGAAATTGTATTAAAATGAATCTTTGTAGTAGATGCTCTTTGTGCCCACCCAGATCCATGCTGGGGTGGTGCTCCCCCACCCCCAGCTGTGACAAATGCTTTGACAAACTGCTTACACCTGTAACCCTCTCTGGAGACTTGCTCTTGGCTGATGGGAGTTGTATCTCTCAGATTTACCTGGGAGGTTACATTGGCCCCTTTCCCCCAACAGGGGCAGCTAATAACTGACTGATTTATCAAGGGTTAAAAAAGGTCAGCTTCCTTGCCTGAAGGAGGGATCATTCTTTGCTGTGATTCAGGCTCCATAGCCCCTCATGCATCAGGCCAAGGCTACACTTGACCTGAGAATGCATCCTTCCTTGCATGGCTCATTTCCCTTTCCTTTGTTGCTTCCCTCACTCCCTTACAGGTTTTTCCCAAGAGTGTGCCCTTAATAAATCACATGCACTAAAATCCCTGTTTCAGGCTCTGCCTCTATGGAACCCAACCTAAGACAACATTCCAGGTTTTAATCCATAATTCTAAAAGCAACCACCAAAATGCCTTGCTCAAGTAGACTATCACGTTATAAGCAGAGAAAATGCCATTTGCAATCACCAAAAAGGGCCGGTATTTGTTACCCCGAATGGCCCCTGTGGCAGACACTTCTAGCTGTTTATCCTTTATGCATTCTACCCTTCTTTCTTATAGGCAGATCAGTTTTACGCAGGCTGGAATTGTGCGCACTTAAACGTGTTACCTCCCAGGCTCCTTGCAGCTAGGGCTGGCCGCAGGACTCACTTTTGGCCAATGATATATGCATTAAGGTTTATTGGGTGGGGCTTCTGGGAATGTTACTATTTTTCTAATGAAAACAGGCTCAGTGGGTATGATTTCCCTGCCCTTTGCCCTCCTTTTGTTTTCCTGTCTGGAACTAGCGTTACCGAACCAAGCTGGGTCCATTTACCTGCATGCAAGGGAAAGCCAAACGTCGAAGTACCAGGTTTTTGCAGCAAGAAGGGTTTATTGAGTTGATTGGCAAGGAGACAGGAGGAAACACTCAAATCTGTCTCTTGGAGCTGGGGGCTGGGTCAAGTTTTATAAGCATAGGTCATAATGAGGTGTGATCTGATTGCATCTGGCAATGAGGTGATGCTGGGAGGCATAATCTGACTGGATCCTGCTGTGGGGTGACACCAGAGTTCGAACTTTTTAGTTCCTTGATCCTGCCATATGGTATCTGCTTCTTAATTCAGTCCCTGTTCCTTGGTCCAAGCACTTAGGTTTCACCTGTGCACACTTGGTTCATCTAGACATGCTCAGGTTGTGTGACCTTCAACCCTGGGGTCCGTGGCAACTGGAAAACAACTCATGATTTTGTTATATAAAAGTTGAACTAGATTAGTCTGGTGTAGTTACACTAGGATGTAATTCCTAGGGCGCAACAGCTATCTTGTGAGCTTGGCAGAGATAAAGGAAACCTAGGTCCTTGTTGGCATCGGGGAGCCACTGTTTAAGGCCCAGGCTGCTTCTCTTTGGACTTGTAGTTATATGAGAAAAATCAAGCCACATTTCAGAGATTCTCAACCTAGCAAGGTATTTGGAAATATGTGGAGGTGTTTTGGGTTGTCACGATGACCAGGAGCTGGGCCGGACTAGGGTAAGGCAAGTGAGGCACTTGCCTTGGGTGCAACATTTAAGGGGTGCCCCCAAACTCAGCAATTCAGCTAGATAATATTTTAGTATAACATTAAAAAAATCAAATTAATGCCAAAAATTCATGAACAAAATGCTATTGGAGCCTGAGGCAAAAGGAAAAACCAGTAATACTGATCCAATCTTCATTAAAAATTTGGCATTTTGATATTTTGTTCCTCTTGGATTTTTTGCATTAATTTTGTTTTGTTTTATTTTTATATTTTGTGATGGAGTATTACTCTGTTGCACAGGCTAGAGCACAGTGGCATGATCTTGGCTCACTGCAACCTCTGCCTCCTAGGTTCAAGCGATTCTCCTGCCTCAGCCTCTTGAGGAGCTGGGACTACAAGCAAACCCCACCATACATGGCTAAGTTTTGTATTTTTAGTAGAGATGGGGGTTTCACCATGTTGGCCAGGGTGGTCTCGAACTCATGACCTCAGATAATCCACCTGCCTCGGCCTCCCAAAGCACTGGGATTACAGGCATGAGCCACTGTGCCTGGCTTGCATTAATTTTGACGTTTTAAATTGCCTCACCCTAGGGCCAACCCTGACCAGGAGGTGCTGCTACCATTGAGTATCCAGGGGCCAAGTGTGTATTTTACGTCCTGAGGTGTGGGGAAGGCAACCCCACATTAAGGAAGAATTGCTCTACCTCAAATGCCAATTATGTTTCCATTGAGAAACACAGTGTATGTACTGTTTGCTTAAAACCCCTAGCATTGGGAGAATTTCTAAAAATAGGCAAAAGCATTTTGCTTAATACTGCACCCACCCTTCAAAGACTTCGTTATTTCATTGAATTCATTTAAATAAAAGCAGACTATGATGGGATCAAGACCAAAACAAGACTACTCCATAGTCATAACTGTCTGAACACAGATGGAATGCGAACATTGTCCAAGTCACAAAATGCATCACTCACACCACTCATACTAGTTATTTCCAGTCATCGTCCCAGTACCTCCATGAGTAAGAAGCAAATATAGATGGTTATCCTCACCATATAAATGAAGAATCATTCTCAAGGAGAAGTGGAGCAAGAATCAGGGTCTGAGACTGGGTGTTGGAGGGACTGATTCTGGTTCTGGTCCCGCCATTAACTCTATGTGTGATCGTGGCTTAGTCACTTTACCTTTCTGAGCCTCAGTTTCCTTAACTATAATGCAGGACTTGGCTAGCCGATCTCTACCTAGGCCCTTTTACCTCTAGTAATTTATGTGTAAGACTTGACTAAAGTCAAATTCACCTTGTTTATCCTAGAACTGAGCCCAGACCCTGAATCTCACGGCCTAGGACTCTTTCTAATTACATCAGGCACCCACTACTTCATTATTAATTGAAATTTGGCATTTAGCAGTTTATGCTATGTTATGGTGGCTGTATCAGTTCCATAGTTAGCTGCTTTTATGAAACGTTGGAGTATTTAGAAATACACGAGTGACTGAATGTTTTTATATGACTTTCGTCTGGATGTTAAGCCCCATTTACATAGACTCTACAATTTTGTTCTCATTTTTCATTTGTCAACAGCTCCTAGTTAGCCTAATTTGTTTGCTATTTCACAAATGACTCAATTATAATAAGTGGCAAGATAAAGGTTGATCTCATGGGATATGCATAAATTTTAAAATATTATTTCTTTTTTTCCCATCTATTGTAAACATAATGATTATAATCAAAACTACTGACCACACAATTGGAATTTTAATCACTTACATTAATTGACATTGAGTTTGTAATGAGCTGATTATTTATGTAGCACTGTGTGACTGTATGATTTGAACAATATAAAAATAAATTTTTAAAATATAATTTGGTCCCTTGGGTCATCCTGATTTTATTTTTTAGATTAAACAAGTTAGTTTATTATTCATTTACAGTAAGGGAAAAAACACACCCTAAGCAACTGTGGGATGTCTAATGAAGCAGGTGTTAGAAAAGGCTTATTATAGGATTTGGGCTTGTGTTACCTTAATTGTGGAGAGTGATTAAGGAACCAGGGCTTTTCTCTGGATTGGGTGCTATCAGGAAGCAGGGGTACTTCTACGACTGGGTGTCTTAATAAATCTCATTATAGAGAGAACAGACTAGAGCGAGTCTATATCTGTAATTGGGAGAGAAGCAGCTGTCACTTCTGTGATCCAGGAGAGGGGGATGTTTGACATTTTGTGGCTGGACAAGGTTCATTTTCTGTCTGTTTTTAGATGTGATTATGGAGTGGTCTTGGTTTTGTCTTGATCCATCATGGTCACAGAGTGGTCTTGTCCTATGTTGGTAGTCTCTGAAATTATTCTTGTTCAGCAGGACAATACCAAGGTCCAGCTGTGGGTCCAAGGCCTGCTTGTAGCAGCACCAAGACCAGCTGATAGTGTAGGCTGGCTCCTGGATGTCAGGGGCTGCTTTTCTCTTTCTAACCCAGACCTAGATAGAATTTTTAATTTTCCTGCAGGGGATTAAAGAGTGATCAAGTACATTAGAATTTCACTTGGTTAACAAAGAATAATACATAAATATAGATTCTTGAGGTTTTGCCTAAAGCCAGTTAGGAATGTTATAAAATATAATCAGAATATATAAAAATAAAACACAATTAAGTTTTTTAAAAAACTGGAAAATGTGTTAGATATACATTTAAACCAGACCCAAAATTTCAAATGGAAATCTTTCCATAGGTTTATATAATTTTCAGATTATCTGACTCCTGCTATTAACATGTCATAAAAGACACCAATATGTATAATTATAAGACAGCGTAATTGCAATACATTGCCATTTTAATCCTATGTTTTAAGCTACAGTTACACAGATCTTCAGCTATTTAGCTTTAGAGAAGAAATAAAAAATCTTGCCTGAAATCAACCATGTTATGTCCCAAATTCTCAACTATGCATTCTGAATTTGTCAGAGTAAAACACTTAGTCTTTAAATTAAAGTGATAAAATTTCCAATTTCATTGTATTATGTGGGTTTCTTTAATCTTCTTTTGAAATTCAAAAGGTACTTCATAAAAATAATCCCCAAGTCTGGAATAAATGTTTTTAGAATAAAAAGAATGAAATTCATAAATGAGCATTTTACTAAAGAAGAGAGTTCTTCCCACCCTCTTTTCTAAAACCTAGAATTTAGCTATTTGACAAAATTTTAAGGCCCTTCCCTCAGGCCTAAACTTTTTATCAGTAACTAGGCCTGTGGCTTATTCTGATTAGTCCAAAGTTAAAATTACCTTTTCGAACTTAAACTTTTGTAGATACCACTACACCTCAATTAGAATGGCTATAATTTAAAAAGACTCTTCCTACTAAGTGTTGGTGAGCATGCGGAGAAACTAGAACCTTCATACATTACTGGTAGGAATGTAAAATGGGCTGCCATTTTGAAAGACACTTTGGCAGTTTCTTAAATTAAATAGTTAAACATATACTTGCTGCATAACTCAGTAATTCCACTCCTATCTATCCATCTAGAAGAAATTAAAACATGTTCACACCAAAACCTGTGTGTGACTGTTTATAACATCATTATTCATAGTAGCCAAAAACAGGGAACAACCCAAATGTCTTTTAAGTAATCATGGATAAACAAAATATGGTATATTCACACAATGAAAACTATTCAGCAATAAAAGAAACCTAATGATATATGTTACAACATGGGTGAACCTCAAAAACATTACACTAAATAAAAGTAACCAGACACAGAAGACTTTATATTATATATGATTCCGTATACATGAAATCCTAGAAAAGGCAAATACATAGGAAAAAGCAGATCAGTAGTTGACTAGGGATAAGTTCCTCCTGAAGTTAGTTCGACCTATGCCTCAGAATGAACAAGGAAAGCTGGAGGGTTAGAAGAAAGATGAAGTTGCTTAGGTCAGATCTCTTTCATTGTAATAATTTTCTCACTTATGATTTTTGTAAAGGTGGTGTCACCATAACAAAATACTACAGACTAGGTGGCTTAAACAGAAATTGTTTTTCTCACAGTTCTGGAGGCTGGAAGTCCAAGGTCAAGGTGTTGACAGGGTTGGTTTCTCCTGAGGTCTCTCTCCTTGTCTTACAGATGACTACCCTCTTGCTACCTCATCCTCCGTGCACACTAATTATAGTTATTTTAAACATAAAATCCTTGTCATTTATAAGATTTTAGTTCACAAATTAGAAAGAAACTGATAGTTACTATTTGACTTGTTGACTTAAATTTTAGGCTGATTTACATTTTATTCTGAATTTTTTTTTTTTGGAGATGGAGTTTCACTTTTGTCACCCAGGCTGGAGTGCAATGGCATGGTCTCGGCTCACCGCAATCTCCGCCTCTTGGGCTCAAGTGATTCTCCTGCCTCAGCCTCCTGAGTAGCTGGGATTACAGGTGTCTGCCATCATGCCCAGCTGATTTTTTTTTTTTTGTATTTTTTTTTTTTTTTTAGTAGAGACAGAGTTTCACCATGTTGGCCAGGCTGGTCTCAAATTCCTGACCTCAGGTAATCCACATGCCAAGGCTTCCCAAAGTGCTGGGATTATAGGCATGAGTGACCATGCCTGGCCTGAACTTTTGACCTATAGAAGTCATGGTTATTTAGTTACTCCCCCCCCCCCCCCCCCCCGAATTCAAGCCAGCTGCAAGTTCATTTGAAACATTTAAAAGAATCCTTTACCTTCCTTGATGTTGTATTTGCAGGACTCTGCCCTATGGTAAACTCACTTTTTGTAACACTGATGATGGGTGATAGCACAAACGCTATAGACATATAATCTAGCTGCATTATTAAAAAAAATTTTTTTGAAGTAATTTTGGACTCACAGAAAGTCACAAAAATAGTACAGAGAGTTCCTGAATACCCTTTTCACAGCTTTCCCTGATGATAACATTTTATATAACCATAATACCTTATCAAAACCAGGATTTTACCTTCTGCAACATGGTAAAACAAGAACAAAAATGCAGGACATCAGCATTGACGTTGTGAACTCCAAAGTATCTGTGATGGGTCTCGATCAATTTAGAAAGTTTATTTTGCCAACGTTAAGGACGTGCCTGTGGCACGGCCTGAAGAGGTCCTGACAACATGTGCCCAAAGGTGGTCAAGGTACAGCTTGCTTTCATACATTTTAGTGACATAATCCATCAATCAATATATGTAAGATATATATTGGTTTGATCTGGAAAGGTGGGCCAACACAAAGCTGGGGAGAGGCTTCCAAGTCACAGTCAGATTCAAAGATTTTCTGATTGGCAATTAGTTGAAGGAGTTATTATCAATAAGGAATGTCTGGGTTATGATAAAGTCTTGTGGAGACCATGGTTTTACCATGCAGATGAAGCCTCTAAGAAGCAGGCTTCAGAGAGAATAGGTTGTAAATGTTTCTTATCAGACTTAAGGTCTAAGTTGATGATAATGCTGGTCAACTTTTCCTGAATTCCAAAAGGGAGGAAGGTATAATAAGGAATGTCTGGCTACCCTTTCCATCATGGCCTGGAACTAGTTTTTCAGGCTAACTTTGGAATGTCCATGGCCTAGAGGAGGGATCTGTTCAGATGCCTGGGGCTTAGAAATTTTATTTTTGGTTTATAGCATAATACTATTAACTAGACTGCAAACCTTATTTGGATTTCACCAGTTTTTACATGCATTCACTTCTCCGACTTTGTTTAGTAGTTTTATGGAATCTTATCCCATATAAAGAATACAGAATAACTGTATTCTTTAGGATTTTGCTGTTTGAGTCCTCATTTATTGAGGTAAACTTCATTTTACTTCTTAAAATCAACTTTACTGAGATATAATTTATATGTAATAAAATGAGCCTATTTTAAGTATACAATTTCATTAGTTGTGACAAATGTATGCATCTGTGTAACCACCACCCCAGATACCATCTAGAACACTTCTGTTATCTCAGGAAGTTCCCTTATTCCCCCATTTCTTTTAGCACTTTCCCATTGTTCTTTCTTTTATCACCATAGCTTAGTCTTTCTTGTTCTTGGATTTCAGATAAATGGAATCTTATGGGGCCTCTGCCGTGGAGTCTAACTTACTGTTGTTTGGCATTTAAGATTTGAAGCACAGTTTTGACAATGTGTATATAAACAAAGTGTAGAAATTCATGTAATAATCTACTATAACAGATTTCTGGGAATTTTACAGTCCTTTTTAGTCCTCTGGATTGATATCCCATTATTTTAAAACATTCTGGGTCCATGTTTTCAAATTAGTCTTCTAACCTCCTTCAGAGGTTTTAAAATACTTTAAGACATTAATAGTGCCACATTATTCAAAGGTATGAAGAAATGCTTATCTCCATTCTTTTTTTCAGTGTTGTCCCATTTCCTCTTCTTTTATTCCACATCTCTCCTCCTTGTCCCTTCCCTTTCTGTTTGTTTGTTTGTTTGTTTATTTATATATTTTTTGAGATGGAGTCTTGCTCTGTCACCAGGCTGGAGTGAAGTGACTCAGTCTTAGCTCACTGCAACCTACGTTTCCTGGGTTCAAGCGATTCATTCCCTTGCCTCAGCCTCCCGAGTAGCTGGGACTACAGGTGTGTGCCACAACGCCTGGCTAATTTTTTGTATTTTAGTAGAGATGGGGTTTCACCATGTTGGCCAGGATGGTCTTGATCTCCTGCCTTTGTGATCCACCCACCTCGGCCTCCCAAAGTGCTGGGATTATAGGCATGAGCCACGGTGCCCGACCTTTTTTTTTCTATTTTCTTTTCTCTTTTATTGGACTTCTGCCTCTTCATCTTCATTCTCTTTACTTTTATCCATTTTTATTCATCTTCTATTGTGAGTGCCCTATTTAACTTCTTTCTTCCCCTACTTTGTCTTCCTCTGCTTCTGGCCTTGCAGTTGCTGACTTCTCTTCTTAGGAGAGTGTCATCATTATTGTCATCATCATCATCATCATCATCATTGATATTATTACTAGGGCATTTTCCCTTTCCCTTTCCCTTAGGGTTGGACCCAGGATATATATGTCTCCCCAAATGGAGTGTTGTCTGAAATTAACTCTGTGTGCAGTGTCTAGGGTGTTCTTTGGAAACATGGCCTGCCTGCAATACCTCTTTAATGAGAGGCTCTTTGATATACTAGAAAGAACAAGGCTTTTCAGTTAGACAGACTGAGGTTTAAAACCTGGGTATACCATCTGTTACCCATTTCATCCTGGCCATGTTTTTAACCTCTCTCTTAGCCTGAGTTCCCTCATCTGTCAAGTGGGAATAACAAAACCCACCTTAGAGTTGCTGTGAGCATCAAATGGGTAATGCATGCTAAATACCCAGGTCATAGTAGTTATCAAGAATTATTTCCTTACATGGGATGGGGATGGCAGTTTTCCTAGGGGAAGTGAAGCATAAGCTGGGACTGTCCCAGTACTCATGTGTGCTACAGGATTCTTGCATTTTTCTTTCCGATAAATTCTGGTGTTTTCCAGAATAATACATTTGGAGATGCTACCACTGAGACCAGTGAGTTATAAAAAGCAGCTATTAAGCTATCAATGTATTGCTCTTTCCAATTGTTCTGTGTACCATTTATGTTGGAATTAGGGTAGTTTAAAAAATCATATATTGCTTAAACAAAAGATTTTGTGATGTCTCTTCTATTTTAGCAAATTTACTTAATGATCTTTTAGGAGGAAAGGTAATAAATAACTACCTTCTAAATTATTTTATTTTTTCATTATTCTGAACTAATAGCAGTCAGTAATAGGCTGCTACAATTGTATTTGCATGCCTGTTATTCATAACTGTACTCATAGATTTTATAATATGATCATCTAGGTTCTAGAAACTTCATGCAGGTCCTTTTATGTTTAATTGAAATTCTGCTTCCTTTGCAATCTACCATGCCCCCCCCCTTTTTTGGCTTAAAATATGAAATCTGTTTTGCATGTGTTTTATAATTTCTCTTTGATTCTACTTGTTGATATTTTTCACAGAATTTCAAAATATTTATTTTTGCATTTATATTTATATATCAAAAATATTAAATTTTAATACTTTTACATATTGCAGATATTTTCAATTCTGGCCTACTTGGCTTTTACAGTCAGCTTTATGAATTGAAGCTTTGGTTCTTACTGATAGGTAATGGAGATAATATTATTGTATGTTCCTAGCTTTTTCCTTTTTCACATACCCTGCCTGCTGAACAAAAATTTGTCTTTGCTCAGTCCACTTTTCTCCACCTCCATCCTCTAAGGATTCTCGACTTTTTCAGCTGTTCTTATGCTTTGTGGGATATAAGAAAAGAAGAAGGGGATAGGAGGGAGAGAGAGAGTGAATGAGAGATCACTGATGTGATGAAATGTGAGACTTGTAAGAATTGAAAAAGAGAAAAGAGTTCTTTTAGGGTGAAGTGTAGATGTGGAGCATAAATTGGATCACCTTTAGATTTTTCTCAGAGGTCTAAGTGAAGATGAAACAGAATTTTCAATTGCTATTCGTTGTTGGTCTTTTTCTTTGAATATACTACCATGCTGAGACTAGGCCACACTGGCTTATTATTTGAGTTGTTTCTAAATGTTAGCTTATTAAATTATATATTTTTGTGTATGCTTCAACAAATAAGAGAACTGCCTTTACCTACCCCTTTCCTAACACTGATCATTTGACCTAAGTCCTCTTATCTCCCTCTGAAATCTCCCTTTCATCAGTCTCCTTCTTTCCATGGCCACTGCTGCCATCCTAGTTCATCTTTCACCTAGAGGAGAGAGTAGCCTCTCTAATGGCATCCCTGCCTTCAATATAATTCCCTTTCTCAACTGCCTACTCTGCTACAGAATTAACTTTCTAAAATGTTTAGACTCCTTTAACCTCCTTTGCATGGCTTAGGGACCACCTATGTTTTGGCTCTTGTACCTCTGTAGTCTTATCTCCCTTGCTCCCCCATCATCACTCAGCCCTTAGCCACACAAAATGACTTGCAGTACTCCACATACCAAACACTGCTATGTTCCCAAAACTTTGCACATGCTGTTCCCCTTGACAGTGAATGCCCTTCCCCTCTTGTCCACTTCCTCCACCTTTCAGCCCATTGAAGACCCATTTCACATGGTACCTCCCCTGTGATACCTTCTGCTTAATATTTTCAGGTGGTTGGCTATTCCCCCTCCTTTTGGAGCATTTTCATAGATCCTTCTTCCTCTTCTCTGTGTCCTCCACTGTGCAGGAGTGAGTGGAGATTTGTGGCAGTTCAGGGCATAGTGGTTAAGCTTGTGGCCTCTTGAGGCTAGGCAACTTGAGTTCTAATCCCAGCTGTCTCATTCTCTTACTTTGAGACCATGGGCAAATTACTTAACCTCCCAAACCTTGACTTCTATAAAATGAGAATCACAGTATTGCCTAATTTATTGGTGTTTTGTGAAGAGTAAATGAGACAAAGTGGTGCACTTCTGTAATCCCAGCTACTCGGGAGGCTGAGGCAGGAGAATCACTTGAACCCAGGAGGCGTAGGTTGCAGTGAGCCGAGATCGCACCACTGCACTCCAGCCTGGGCAACAGAGCGGGACTCCCTCTCAAAAAGAAAAAAGAAGAAATACCTGAGACAGGGTAATTTATAAAAAGGTTTAGCTGGCTCATGGTTCTGCTGGCTGTACAGGAAATATGGCACATCTGCCTCTAAGGAGGCCTTAGGAAGCTTCCAATCATGGTAGAAGGCAAAGGGGGAGTGAGGGACTTCCTATGGCTGAAGCAGGAGGAGAAGAAAGAAGGGGGAGGTGCCACACACATTTAAACAACCAGATCCCATGAGAACTCACTATGGTGAAGATAGCACCACAGGGGATATCCACCCTCTTGATCCAGTCACCTCCCACCAGGACCCACCGCCAACATTGGGAATTACAATTTGGCATGAGATTTGGGTGGGTACACAGATCCAAACCATGTCACATGTGAATAAGTGTAAGAAAATTCTTGCTTATCCACAGCATAAAAATTCAGTCAGGAATGATTATGCCAAATAACCACAGATTGTCCATGAGTGGCTGAGACAGTGACACCTTTGTTTTCTGATGGTTCAGTGTACACAACTTTGTTTCATGTACAAAATCATGAAAAATAGTATACAAAATTATCTTTAGTCTATGTGTATAAGGTGTGTATGAAACACAAATGAATTTCCTATTTAGACTTGTGTCCCATCCCCAAGATACCGCATTATGTATATGCAAATATTCCAAAATCTGAAAAACGTCTGAAACATTCTGGTCTCGAATTTCGGATGAGGGATACTGAACCTACATATGTACATACATATGTGTGTGTGTGTGTGTATGATAAAGGAAAAATATAAAAGATAAAGGAACAATCATATATATATATATACACACACAAGTACATATTTATATAAAAATCTATCTTTTCTATGGTAGGTGTTTTTCTTTTGTATTTCTCATATTGAATGTTGGTTTTCTTGATTCTGTTTATAAAATTGATTAGCAATGTGGTTTCTGCTGGATAGGGTGACCCCTTCCTTCTAGTCCTAGTATTATTTTTCCAGGAAGTCTGATTTTAAACAGTGGTTTGGAATCTCTTCTCTTAGTAATATCAAGTGCTTTTTAATTGCCTTGCGCAATAGACTCCATAAGGATGTGAAGACTATTTTAGATATGGTTTTGACAGTATTTTCAAGCTTCCAGCTTTGCATCCTACACTGATTTATATATTATTCAGTATTTTTATACATTCATTTTCTCTCCAAAGCTCTGTTATATATACATAATTTTCTTAATTCTTTAAATAGTGCTATGGTTATCACTGTGGTTAGCAAGTGTTCATATTCTAATTTTTGCTGAAAGGTTAACCTGTGAACAAAGAGCTTAAGTGGTTTGTACCAGTGATGTAGTTAATTAGTGATAAAGCTACAAGAACATTCTAGCATTCTAGCCACTTCCCTTTCCATTTTCATGCATCATAAAATCATGTCTTATGCAGACAAGTAAAACTAAATTTCATGAATGCTTATATTGCCCATACAGGTGCATTTTATCTTAAACCATAGATTTAGTCATGAAAATTTGAGCACCAATTATAAACAGGTTTATGATATTTTAGTAATATAAAAATTTCTTTGGAAATCATCCCTCTGTAATTTATCTTTTCTGTTATTCATTTATGCAACTTACCTTTATTGACCACCTCTTATATTCAACATGCTAACTGAGATTCAGGTTTGTATAACTTGAGTTTTCTTAAAATAAGATACGCCTATTTAAACACAGTATCCATAGGAACATAAATTTATCAAAAAATGAAGTGAGAGAGAAAAATGAGAATTTGGAGTGAGATTATAACTTGAGCATTGGCATTTAGATGCACCCCCACCTCCACAATCCCAATTGAAATCACTGCAAAATTTTAAAATGTGGAGAAACTAAATTAGTGTTTGAGGGCTATGGAGGGTTTCCATCTTCATGCTGCAAACTTTGAAGAATTTCCACCTGATATAGTGCAGATGGGATCATACTGAAGGAATATACCAAAACCAACTTGCAATTTCACTTCCCGAGAAAGTGACAAGAATTGAGTTGGGGTTAGGACAACCTGTAGGGGTTTCCACCTGGTTTACTTTCACAACTAATGATGGCTTAAGAGTGTCACTAGGAGGCCCAGAAGTAGTCACACAAATCAAAGTGGGCTGTGCATTTGGGCTTTTCTCTGGTGCAACAGGCAATGGCGTACAAAGGACTGGCCACTCTTCCTCGAGTGGAGGTTGGGTGAATTCATAAAATGTTTATATGAAAAATTAAAAGTTTTTCCTGGTGGGGCCATCCATGTCTCCACCTCCCTTCCTACTTCTCTTGACTGCTCTATATGAATTTACATTAACCAGTCTTCCAGTGAGAGGGGGAATCTAAGAACATTAGGATAGATGGTGAAGGGTGTGAAAGAAAACCCACCCACCCACCCTATTTTTGGGAAAACACCAGTCTAGATAGACTGCTCTTTGTTCAGGAATGAAAAAAGAAACTTAATATAAGGTTTCTGAAAAGATTCTACAACATAAATGGAGAACATAGTATTCAAGAGGCAGAGGAAGAAAAAGTTATTTCAAAAATATGTTTTCTACAGAAAAATAAGTATTTCTGATAATGTGCTTTGTATACGGAAGTATATAATACAAAGTGAGAAGTAAAAGCAAGTTAAAAATATTATTGAATGAGACTGCAGGCAAAAGTTAAAGGGAGATTGCTGAAGAAGGATGAAATATGAGGAATCTAAAAATGCATTATATGTAGTAAAAAAAATATTAAGAGTGGGGAGAATGGGATGAGTGATGGAAAAGGTAAACCTGAGAAATTCTCCTGAAATGTAATGGGTAGTAGAGCAATGAGATAATAACAGGTTGGACAGAGGATGGAGCTCTAACATGCAGACAGTTGTTCCAAAAGAATTAATGCCTAGATTAAAATCAACCAAATTGATTAAGCATGCCATAAGAAAATAAAAACAAAAACAACTTTCTGGATTATAGAAAGATGTAGACCTGCAGGTAGAATACTTATTCTGTACCTGAGAAAATAAAAAAAGAGATCAATAATTAGATCTACCCTGGCAAATTTTCAAGGATAAAGCAAGGAAATTACCAAGCATCAGGATAGAAAAAGTAACTTAACCCACAGAGGAGAAGTTGACATCAGAATTCTCAGCAATCCTAAATGCCAGAAGACAATGAAGTAATGTCTATAACTTTTTGGGGAAAATGTTTGTGACTCAGAAATTCTAGACTCAGCCAAGGTGTTATCATTAGTGAAAGCAGTATGATCTCAGTTATATAATTTATCACAAATATGCTATCTACATACTTTTCCCAAAAAAGTTGCTTAATTGCTAGCCAGTTAAAAGATAAAATTGGGCCGGGCGTGGTGGCTCAAGCCTGTAATCCCAGCACTTTGGGAGGCCAAGGCGGGTGGATCATGAGGTCAACAGATCGAGACCCTCCTGGTCAACATGGTGAAACCCCGTCTCTACTAAAAATACAAAAAACAAATTAGTTGGGCACAGTGGCGCGTGCCTATAATCCCAGCTACTCAGGAGGCTGAGGCAGGAGAATTGCCTGAACCCAGGAGGCGGAGGAACGGTGAGCCGAGATCGCGCCATTGCACTCCAGCCTGGGTAACAAGAGCGAAACTCTGTCTCAAAAAAATAAAAAAAAAAGATAAGGCAAATTAAACAGTTCAACCATGGGGAGGTCATGAAATAAAAGCATTCATGGTAAGTAGTGGAAAGAAACATATATAATAAGTTATGAAATAAAATAAAATTTAAAACATAATGTAAACATTTTAAGTATTTATTGAAAAATAAAGAAAAACAATCATAAAATGAGTCCCAAATGCAAGATAGGGCTAGGAAAAAATATGAATTATTTAGAAGAAGATACAATTTAACAGAGCTATATGGTCACAATTACGTCAAGGAAAGACACCAACAACAGTGGGTTTCTAGGTAATAGAAACACCATATACTTTTTCCTGCTACTTTCTATTTTCATATTTTTATAATACATTTGTATTTTTATAGTGAAAAAAGTGCATGCAGGAGACTAACATGCAGGAACTTAAACTTTACCAAAATAAAGAAAAAATCTATGCATATAGCAGAGTTATAATTACAGATACATTTGTGGTATTGACTGCTTTGTTCTTACTCTCCAAATTAAAAATAAACTAAGCAAACTTAGAAAATACATAATAAAACAGACATCAGAGAACAGAAAGAAAAATAAATTTAAAAGCACAATTTTATATATCAGTAAACAATAGTTTTGAAAAAGCACATGCAGTCTGAGTTATTTAAAACAAACAGAATTAAAAACCTAAACAAAACATGCAGAAAACAATGAATTTAAATCATAAATTCAGAGGAAGTAATATATATAACTCTGCTAACTATGAAGTGAATAGTATTAATTAGCAAAACCGACTTAAGTACTATGCTGGAATTGGCCAATAACTGGAAATATTAGAGAAAACTGCCAAAGAGCTACTCCAAATGTTAGTGCTTGTCTCTAAGTGGTAGCATTATGGGCTATTTTACTCCCTCGTGTGTGTGTGTGTGTGTGTGTGTGTGTGTGAATATTTACTTCTTTCCCACTACAAGCCACTTTAATTCTTTGAACAGTTTTTCCATGCAGGTAAACTATCACATTTTCCTACTAAAAATATTTTCAATAGCCTTTTTTCTACAATAAATTTTACTAAAAACATTCGGTTCATTAATTACTTTTTGTCTATATGAATGCTGTCCATTGTGGCTTTTGAAAATCTGAGTTTTCTTTGATGATCATATTTCTACCAAGATCAATTTTCCTGAGTCAAATTTTGTATGTCCAGATTTTGCCAATATTTGACTCTAATATTGATTTTTAAAAAATCAATTTTACCATACACATTTTTCCTTCTGTTGCTTTTATTTTGTTTGGGTTTTTAAAAAATTATTTTTTCTCTTTAGTTGCCTCAAAAAATTTATAATAAGCAGGTATGAATTTTGAAGTTAGATATGAATAAAAACCAACTGAAAAAACACATCCCTCTGTCTCTCAAGACAAAGTGGGCAGGTTGTTTCTTTTGAGCTTTAAAGGTAGAAATAGTTGCCTTTCTAAAATTTAAGTGAAGCAAAATAGTAACATGCCCTGAAAGGACTGCCAAGGTTCGGGGAGTCCGTTAATGGGCCTGAGAGCCTCTGTGACTCTGGACTAATGGCCCAGGGACCACTAAGAGTAAATTGAATTTCGCGATTACTGGCTACCTTCACAGCTCTCTGATGCCTCCAGGATGGAAGAGTAGATGCAACAAGTGGCAGACAAATAAATGCTAAATAATAATTCTTTGAGGTTCAATGGAATATCTATCACTTAAGTAGCAAACTATTTACAAAGTGTCCCAAATTTAGCACATTTGCATTGCAAGATTTTACTAGTAACATGAATAGGTGAACTGTTCTTTACGTCACTCATGGAATAAATGAAGATTGCTTTTTGATTTAGGCCACTCGATATACTATACTCAGAACTACATTGCTCATTCCCTTTCCTAAAGAAATAAAGGTGAATGACAGCAAGGTTCTCTCCTGCATGTTAGAAACACTCCAGATTATACTTGCATTTGCCACACAAAAATGCAGGGAGAGAGGAGCAGGTTGATAGGAAATATTTTTTGGAAAAGAAAACAACTAATTGTGTGTATATCCTGCTTATCTTGTTGAATGTTTACTTATATTTTTATTCATACAATTTTTTTTTTAGAGACAGGGTCTCACTATGTTGCCTAGGCCGGTCTCAAACTCCTGGGCTCAAGTGATCTACCCACTTTGGCCTCCCAAAGTGCTGGGATTACAGGTGTGGGCCACCGCGCCTGGCTTATATTTTATTTAAAAATATATATTTTAAATAAACACATTTTTTTTTTTGAGACGGAGTTTCACTCTTGTTACCCAGGCTGGAGTGCAATGGCGTGATCTTGGCTCACCGCAACCTCTGCCTCCTGGGTTCAGGCAAGTCTCCTGCCTCAGCCTCCCGAGTAGCTGGGATTACAGGCACGCGCCACCATGCCCAGCTAATTTTTTGTATAATAGAAACGGGGTTTCACCATGTTGACCAGGATGGTCTGGATCTCTTGACCAGGATGGTCTCAATCCACCCGCTTTGGCCTCCCAAAGTGCTGGGATTACAGGTATGAGCCACCATGCCTGGCCACATTTTTTTTTCTTAGAGATGGGAGTTTCACTCTGTTGCTAGGCTGGAGTGTGGTGGTATGATTATAGCCCCAGAGTCCTAGATTCAAGTGATCCTCCCACCTCAGCCTCCCAAGTAGCTGGAATTACAGGCATGTGCCACCACACCCAGCTAATTTTTTTTTTTTTTTTTTTTTTTTTTTTTTCAGAGACGAGGTTTGACTATGTTGCCCAGGCTGGTCTTGAATTCCTGGGCTCAGGTGGTCTGCCTGCTGGCCTCCCAAAGTGCTGGAATTACAGGTGCCAGCCACCACGCCTGGCCTATTTTTAATTTTTTTTAAAAGAATTCCTATAATATACAAATATCATAAACAAATCACCTACCTCACTTTTAAAATTCTACATTTTTTAAAAGAGAAGTAGGAGGGTGACTTCACGCTGCAGAGGACAGGGATTTAGATTGGGAAACTCTTTGTACTCTATCAAACTCTTCTTCACTGGCTACCTTAAGGCATTTTTGCTGGGAAGAAACCCCTTAATATCAAGGGCAGTTTACCTTAGCCCTCCTCCCATCCCATTGTACCCCACCCTAGCAGTCAGAAGCAGAAGTCTTATGAATAGGTTTTGAGGAAAATATATATCCTGTCCTAGTTTACTCCATTCCAACGCAGTCTTCAAACACATCCTTGACCTGGGACATAGGCAGAGTTCAAATCTAGTCTATATGTTTTGTCAGGCTACTGGTCTTCTTTTTTTTAGAAGACTCCTGACTGTGCCTCTTCTGTTTAAAGATGGTAGAGGCGACGAGTGTTCTCTCGTAAGGTGGCCAAGGTGTGGGAGAGTGACAGATCTTTGACTTTAGCGATCGCTCGCGCTGTATGCAGGGCCAGGCCTGGGTGGGCATACAGGCAATGCCTTTTGGAAATCCAGCGAGGGAGGAAGAAGGGAGCATCAGTTTCTACAATAATTCGCTCTAGTGGGATCTTTTTCACAGCTTCTCGGGCTTGCTCAGCAGAAGAGTAAGTTAGCATTGCCGTGAAGCCCACATACAGGTTGGGAAAGTGATTCAACAGGGGCTCGATGACTGGGTAACTGCCAGTGAAGCAATGCCTGTGAATCTTGTGGTCAGGGGGCACATATTTTTTCAAGATGCCCAACATATCTTCATCAGCCTCACGACAATGGATCATTATGGGCTTCCTTAGAGAGACGGCCAGCCGCAGCTGTCTCTCAAATACCCTCTGCTGCTCTGAGACAAGTGTGGTACACTTATACGAATAATCTAAGCCCATTTCACCAAATGCCACAGCCTTGGGGTGTCGTAAGGCTTTTAAAATATTTTTTTCTTGTTTCTGGTTATAATTGCGGGCAAAGTGAGGGTGACAGCCAAAGGCCCCCCAAACAAGATCATCTTTCAAGTGATACTCCCACAGGCCATCCTTTAGGTTTTGAGGATTGCAGAAGCAAGAGATGCAGCCCTGAAATTCTTTAGGGAAGGAGCGGCTATAAATTTGTCTGAATTTGGTAAAGTTCCCTTTGAAAAGTAGTCTGGAATATAACAGGTCCAGGTGACAATGGGCATCAATGAAACCCTGTTGGTTTGGCTTCCTGAAGGTCCTTGGCAGAAAGCTAGATGCCTGTCCTCCATAAGGATGTTGTAATGTCTCCTCCTCTTGATACACTGTCTCCTCCTTCGTCTCTGCTTCCTCATTTCTAGAGAAGTCAAGTAAACGTGAATTCTTAGATGTGACTTCCTCTGTCATCTCCATCTCTCTGGACATGTTTTGGGAGCTCACTGGAAAACTGGTGGAAAAATAACTAAGGAAATTCTGGTGGCTGCTCCTCTCACCCTGGAATATGTTGTTGTTGTTGCTGCTGCTGCTATGGCTGCTCTTCTCAGCCTGAAATGTGTTACTGCTGTTGCCCAAGGAGGGATAGCAAGAAGACTGGGTACTGCTGAACCAAGAGCTGGTATAGTCATGCAAAGGACTATAATGAGGCGGAAAAGTGGTGTAGTCAGTGGCATAGTATGTAGGCTCTGACACTACAGGGAAAGACAGTGAGAATGGCTCATCTTGAGAGAATATGACTGTGTTTTTACCTTTATCAGACCAGCCACTCCCTGAAGAGGGGTGCTCCATCACCACCTTTTCTTTGTGCTTTTGGATTATTGAATGGGAGTTATAGTCATCCAGAAAATTGAAAGGTGGCGAGCCTTTTTCAAAAATGAGTCGACTTTGGTTACTGGGTTGCTTTTGGAATACCCAATGGGAGTTATAGTCATCCAGAAAATTTAAAGGTGGAGAGCGTTTTTCCCAAATGACTCTACTTTGGTTACTAGGTTGCCCCTCACTGAAGTTTTCAGGAGCATTAACAACCATCCTCTTGTCACAGGAGCTGCTCATCTCTGGAGCTAACTCCCTCTCTTTTTGAGGAGCAATGATAGTGGCATTCCTGGCTGGTCTCTCTCCATGGTAGGGATGCTCTCCTATTCTTGATTGTACACTAAAGACAGCCTCTTCCTTTCCTTTTGGCATGTCATCTCCCAGGATCTCCGGGAGAACCTTCAGATAAGTCAATGAAGAGTTACTATCTTGAGGTCTGCCCTTCCTATTCGGGAACTTGTTTGGCTCCTCAGTTTCATTTTGACCCTCACTTCCAGCTGCAGACGGAGGGTTCATGAAGTTACAGGAGCTAAGTTTGGAATTAACTTTAAGGTTGTAGATGCCCTCCTCTAGAGAAGCCATTTCTTTTCCAAAGGGCTGGCAGAGTATATACGGAATCACAAAGACGAAAGGAACCCCAAATGCTCCGAATTAGACAGTTTTTGGAGCTAGTCCTAATCACACCAGTGGCTGAGGAATGGGAGGAGGAGGAGGAGAAAGAATTTCTGTGGCAGGATAAGCCTTAGGAAAAACCTCTGTGTGCAGGCCACAAAGTACTCCTTATGGGCTTTCAGGACTTTGGGGAGGGGGGTCTCTGTCCCCTTCCAAACCACGTTACTAAGCTCCCCAGGGCAGCAGAGTTTGCTGGGAGATCCTACCTAAGTGCCGCTTGGGTGGTGGTTTTCCGCGTGCGGACCAACTCCAGAGCCGGAGGGCCGTCACGCCGCTCCGGCGCCTCAGGAACTTTTTCAACTCTTTTTTTCCTCCCGTTTTCAACTCTCTGTCACAGTTCTCGGTGTTCTAGGGATGCCAGAGTCCTTCCACGATGATTTCAAAGTGCTTTGGAGAAGTCGCAAGGATCCAGGCCCAGGCCCGGTATGGCGTCCGAGCCCGCGGCACTCTCCTCAGACTCTTCCAAAGGCGGTCTGATTTTGCGCGGTGCAACTTCCCGGATGTAAAATAAAACTGCTTCCGGAGAGTCAAAGTACTTCTGGGAAGTCAAAGTGCTTCCGGGGAGTCAAAGTGCTGTCCGTCAAAACTTTTACTTTTGGTTTGGAATACGAGGCCCTTTGGAGATGTCAGAGCCTATGAAATGACTACAAGACACTTTGGGGATCATACACAGGATGCCCCTGGGTGGACTACTGGCCTAGAGGCCCTGATCCCCAAGGACCAGCTGGAGGACAGGGCAGAACCCAGTATAGAAGCAAAGTCGGGAAGCCTGCCCCACCCCCATCACCTCGCTCACTAGCCTGGGTCAGGCCAGCACTCCCCTCCATCTAAAGGCATCACCCATCCCCCATACAGCCCCGCCTTTACCACGCCTCTTCTCACTGCCCAAGAATGAGTCTACCCAAGCTGCCACCATTACATGCTTTTTGTTCCTCCCATCCACCCGTATGCCGTCTTTAAAAAAAAAAAAAAGTTTTAAAAAACATAGTTATGACTGTGGTATGTAACCATTTAACCATTTTCAGTCCTGTGTGCTTTTTTTTTCTTTTCTTTTCTTTTCTTTTTTTTTTTTGAGACGGAGTTTTGCTCTTGTTACCCAGGCTGGAGTGCAATGGCGAGATCTCGGCTCACCGCAACCTCCGCCTCCTGGGTTCAGGCAATTCTCCTGCCTCAGCCTCCCGAGTAGCTGGGACTACAGGCAGGCGCCACCATGCTCAGCTAATTTTTTTGTATTTTTAGTAGAGACGGGGTTTCACCATGTTTTTTTTTTTTTTTTTTAGACAGAGCCTGACTGTCATGCAGGCTGGAATGCAGTGGTGTCATCTTGGCACACTGCAACCGCCATCTCCTGGGTTCAAGTGATTCTCCTGCCTCAGCTTCCCAGTAGCTGGGACTACAGGCTTGTGCCACCACACCCAGCTAAATTTTGTATTTTATTTTATTTATTTATTTATTTATTTATTTTTTTGAGACGGAGTCTCACCCTGTTGCCCAGGCTTTAGTGCAGTGGTGCGATCTTGGCTCACTCCAGTCTCCACCTCCTAGGTTCAAGCAATTCTCCTGCCTCAGCCTCCCGAGTAGCTGGAACTATAGGCATGTGCCTCCACACCTAGCTAATTTTTTTGTATTTTTAGTGGAGACGGGGTTTCACCATGTTGTCCTGGCTGGTCTCAAACTGCTAACCTCAGGTGATCCACCCACCTCGGCCTCCCAAAGTGCTGGGATTACGGGTGTGAGCCACCGCGCCCAGCCCAGTCCTGTGGACTATTCACTTAACATTACTGCATAGCCTCAGTATTTTTCCTATTGCCGAATGGTTTTCAAAAACATCATGCTAGTGCCATATAATACTCCATGGAGAATGTAGATGTGCCGTAATTCACCAAACCCTTTTCTTTTTGTCATTTCTTCAGGTACCCTTATTCTACCTTTTTTTCTATGATAAAAAGCTGCAAAGAACATCTTTGCGCATATGTTTTTCTGCATTTTGGGTTGTTTCTTTGGACTACGTGCCGGGAAATGGAGTTCCTGAGGGGAGGAGGAATTTTAAATTGGTTCCTCATAGCATTATATTGCTACAGAAGAATTGTACTAACTTAAAATCTCATCCGTGATGAATGGTCCATTTATTAGGAGAAACACACATATAAACCCGATGTTTCATTGTTATTTTAATTTGCACTTCATCTGACAATTTCTTAGAGTGAACATCTTTTTATTTGTTGACCTGCTCATGAATTTTGTTTATACTCTGCTCCCATTTCTCTTTTAGGATCTTTAAAAATTTAATTAAAAATTTTGTATAAAATTACAGTTTAGTCATATTTGTAAAATTGTTTGTTAGCATGTTTTTGTTTATATTTTAATATATTGAAGTTATAACTTATTTAAGTTGTCAAATCTTAATTTTTAAAAATGTTTTCTCTTTTTCTCCCAAGCCCACATTGTAATTCCTCTTTCTGAGGCTTGACATATATTTATTTTTTTGGAAGGTGAAAGAAATTGATTTATTATATATAAGCGAATAATTCATCTGGTATTTATTTTAGGATCAATTGTACGGGGGGCTATACACTGATGTTTTTCCAAGTTGGTACTTTTTTTACCTATTGATTTATGACTTCTCTTTCATTATGTGTTAAATTCCTGTTAATAGAGTCTATTTCCAGACCATCTATTCTTTTACACCTACTATATCTCTTGTTACTCTCTTTTACTACATTAATAATTGAACTATTATATTAAGATTTTAAGTCTGGGAGAGCTAGATTTCCTTCATTACACTTAAATTTTATATTTAAAATTTATCTCTAATTGGCTGAACTATCTCTAATAGGCTGAACTGTTTATTTTATCAGGTAGACTTAAAAAATAATTCTAGGCCAGGCCCAGTGGCTTACACTTATAATCCCAGCACTTTGAGAGGCCAAGGCAGGTGGATCACCTGAGGTCAGGACTTTGAGATCAGCTTGGTCAACATGGTGAAACCCCATCTCTACTAAAAATACAAAAATTAGCTGGGTGTAGAGGCATGCACCTATAGTCCCAGCTACTTGGGAGGCTGAGGCAGGAGAATCACTTGAACCCGGGAGGTAGAGATTGCAGTGAGTCCATATCGTGCCACAGCACACCAGCGTGGGTGACAGAGTGAGACTTCATCTCAAAATGATAGTAATAATAATTCTAAGTCCCTCCAAAATAACTTTCAAATAGCCACTTGAAAAGTTTTTTGTCTGCTTATCCAGAATATATTTCACCTATCCTTTTAGTCATGCTCTTCTATTAATATGTCTTCTAGTAAAGCTTTTTAGAGTTTTATCTGGGTCACAGAGAGTTATTAAAACTATTTTTAAGTGTTTTGTAATTTTTTATTATATTATGAACATACTTTCCCCCCACTGTCTGGTATAACTGGTTATTGCTAACACATGAGAATATTTTAAATTCAGGTATGCTTGTACTGAAATCTTCATTAGTTTTTCAGCCTCTGCCTTTGTCATTATTTTGTCTGCCCGTAATGATAATTTTTGTCTCTTTCTTGCTAATATTTTTGCTTCATATCTTTCTACATTGTCCAGAACTTTTAAAAACAATATTAAATAATGATGCTAGTAGGGGCATTATTGTTTGGTTCCTGATTTTGGTAGGCACATAGTTTAATTAAGTATTATGTTAGATATTTACACTGTTGTTTTAAAGCAGATGCTTTTGTAATCTTGTTAAGGAACTACCCTTGCAATTAAAAATGTATATGGTAGGAAATGGTGTGAGATCATTATATATTTGCTCATATTTCCTAATTGGCAAACATGTTGGCAACTGTGAATAAAATGCTGTTTTTTGTGTAGGTGGCTTTTAACTGTTAGAGACTATTGAATTCTGTTTGCCTGTATTTTACTTAGGATCTTTCTTCTATAAATCATAAGTAGTGAAATTTCTCTGAAGCAGTAGTTCTCAACCTTGGCTTGCACTTTGTAATCACTTGGGGAGCTTTAAAAATCACTGATGCCTAGGTGCACCCTGAGAGAGTCTGATTTCTCTCTCTCTCTCTCTCTCTCTCTCTCTCTGTGTGTGTGTGTGTGTGTGTGTGTGTGTGTGTGTGTATGGGGGTTGGTGGATGTCTGTGGCGGGGATTGGGGAGCTGGTGGAGGGGCAGTGTGGCCATAGCATCAGGATTTTTAAAAGCTCTATAGGTGATTCTAATGTGCAGCTAGGGTGAGAACTATTGTTTTACAGTTACTTTTTTTTTTCATGGTACATCTGTCAGGCAAAGGAATTCACCTTTGTAGCTTTCCATCTTTCTTTTGGTATCCTGGGGAGTTATTTTAATTTGGTAATTTTCTTTTCCTTGAAAGTTTGAACAAATTCATTAGTAAATCATCCTGGTTGGAGACTTTGTTGAGGCAATTCCTTGGTAATATTTTTCACTTATTACTTGGTTATTAGCTTATTCATTGTGTTTTTGATGAGTTACAGTTCTTACAGAATAGCACTTATCTAATTGCAATTTTAAAATTTATTTTTCATATGCTTGCATGATTATTGTAAGCTAATTTATCTTATAGTTCATATCTTATAATTGCATCTCCATCACACACAGTCTCATTTCTCATTTTATTTATTTATATATTTCTTGATGAGCTTTGCTAAAATCTTAGCAATTTTATTCATTTAAAAAGTCTGTGGATTTATTTATTGTAGTTGTTTTTCTTCTTTCAAATTCATCTGTCCATACTATCTTTTTTGCTTCCTGTTTTTCTTATGACAATTTTTTGCTTTTTCAAAAGCTTTTGTTTGTTTTTTTTGAGGCGGTCTCACTCTTTTGCCCAGACTGGAGTGCAGTGGCACGATCATGGCTCACTGCAGACTCTGCCTTCTGGGTTCAAGCGATTTTCCTGCCTCAGTCTCCTGAGTAGCTGGGATTACAGGCATGCACCACCAGTCCCAGCTAATTTTTTTGTATTTTTCGTAGAGACGGGGTTTTACCATGTTGGACAGGCTGATCTTGAACTCCTGACCTCAAGTGATCCGCCTACCTTGGCCTCCTAAAGTGCTGGGATTACAGGCATGAGCCACTGCGCCCAGCCTTAAAAGCTTTTGTTTGAACCATTGCTGACTGGTTCTAAACTCTGGCTATGTTTCAGAATTACCTGGGGAGAGCAGGAAAGAAAAATAAATATCTTGCACTTGCCTATCTCAAGGTTCATGGTTGAGACCTCTGTAGCAAAAGACAGATTAACAAGAGAAAAGTGCACAAATTTATTTAATGAAAGCTTCAGGAGACATGGAGCCTTTAGAAATGGCCCAAAGAAACAGGGGAAAACTGTATTTCTATGGACAGTCATGTAGAACTATGATTGGAGGACAAAAGGATGTGATCTAATGGTAATAAACTGGGGGGAACTTGTGATAGCTAGACTTGTTTGTTCAGATTTTTTTTCTTCATCCCTATGTGACACTCCTTTCCTCTGGGTATAGGGCAGGACACCTGTCACATGAGAGTCTATAGTGAAAGAGGAAGGGAGAAGGTCAGAGAATGACCTTCCTAGATTTTATGACCTGCTTCCATGGAGAATGATGGGAGAAGGTCAGAGAGACCTTCCTGCTTCTGCTTTTTCTCAAATGCCAAGATGCCATATTCCTCGGCATATTTGCTGAGGTAGCATTCCTGAAACCCATCATTACTGTTTTTAAAAAAACAGTAATAGTCCCCTCCCTAAGGTTCTGATTTAATTTATTTAGGCAAGGATCTGGGTCTTCTTTATTTTTATTTTTTGATGAAATGTCATTCTGCCACTCAGGCTGGAGTGCAATGGTGTGATCTTTGCCCACTGCAACTTCCGCCTCCCAGGCTCAAGCGATTCTCCTGCCTCAGCCTCCTAAGTAGCTGGTATTACAGGTGTCCACAACTGTGCCTGGCTAATTTTTGCATTTTTAGTAGAGATGGGGTTTCACCATGTTGGTCAGGCTGGTCTCGAACTCCTGACCTCAGGTGATCCGCCTGCCTCAGCCTCCCAAAATATTGGCATTATAGGCATGAGCCATTTTGCCTAGCCGAATCTGGTCTTTTAAAAAATTTTTGAAGTTCCTAATGTGTAGCCAAGGCTAAGAAACACTGTTAGCAATTTATCCTGTCTCTCAGACTCTAGATTCTTTTATGTAATAATTTGAATCCATTAATTTACCCCAGATTGTAAGTTTGCCTATATCTTATAGGTTTGCATGGCCTTATATTTTATTATATGCATTTATACAAATTTTATTATATACATTTATATAAAATGTATTTCTTTACTTTTTGTATTTTAAAATTATCTTTTGTACAGTTAAGAGGAGTGACAATTTTTGTTTATAGGTACATTATACACTTCTAGTTGTATTACTTTGTGATCAGTGACTACAACTTGTGTATTTTTTCTGTTTTTAAAATTTATTAGAATTTTTGTGAATTTGCATATGTTTCAGAAATATTTCTGTAAATATATATATTGTCATGTATAAAGGAGCCATCCTTTATATGCTACACAGAATTTGTTATTGTTTATTTCCTTGATCATGGGATTCCATAATCATGAGAGAAACCATTGATTTAATAACACCTTTTTCAGGAGGAATAAGCAACACAGCATTAAATGTACATAAATTTTTACTATCTACTAACTAACATATAGGGCATGTACTTATCTTTACCATTATGTCCCTTTTATAGTACTTCACAATTTAAGTCTGAGCCTTTTTCATAAAAGAGAGCTTAAACATATTAAACTTGGACATGCGATGTTGATCTCTTTATAAAATGTCGAGGTTATTGAACATTGCTGATGTTTCATCTTCCTTTCCTGACAGCTTCTCTAGAAATTCAGCTGTAAGTTTTTGACATTTAGATGTTTGGTTCCTGAAGTAATAGTCTTTCTGACTAATGCGTTGGCCATATCAGCATCCCCATCTTTAAAAATTATGTGACTTATTCTAAGAGATTAGGGTTTTGCTTTTGCCTTATGATTGCATGGTCTAGCCTCCAGTGGACAACCTTTTCCATGCAGTTATTTTTTTTGTCATACTGCTTCAGACAGTAATCATTTTCAAACATTTTATGTCAAAGTTAGGAATCTAATGTTAAAATCCAGCTGTTTGGGATATGCAATGCAAAGCACATAACTCAATTGACTTGAAGATAGGATAGATCCTTCCCTACAAAGCTAGATTTACACCATACATCGAGTTAGAACTACTTGCCCATTAACATGCATTCTCTTTCTTTTTCTTTCTTTTTTTCTTTGAGACAGAGTCTCCTTCTGTCACCCAGGCTAGAGTTCAGTGGTGTAATCTCAGCTCAATGCAACCTCCATCTCCTGGGTTCAAGTGATTCTCCTGCATCAGCCTTGAGTAGCTGGGATTACAGGTGTACACTACCACGCCCAGCTAATTTTTGTATTTTTGGTAGAGATCGGGTTTCACCATGTTTGTCAGGCTGGTCTCGAACTCCTGATCTTGTGATCTGCCCACCTTGGCCTCCCAAAGTGCTGGGATTACAGGTGTGAGCCACTGCACCTGGCCAAAATGCATTCTTGATTGCTTTGAGATTGTTTTGGCTTTAATTGTAAGAAGATCCTGAATTCAGAAATATTAACATTTAAACTTTTTCCTTTGGAATGAGGAAATCATATACCTGTTATTTAAAGCTGATGGATTTCAGACTCAGGGTTTTTTTTTTTTTTTCTTTTTCTTTTTTGTTTTTTCTGTCACCCAAGCTGGAATGCAGTGACATGGTTATAGCCCCACTGAAGCCTTGAACTCCTGGGCTCAAGCAGCCCTCCTGCCTCAGCTTCCTGAGCAGCTTGGACTATGAGGCATGCACCACCCTACCTGGCTAGTTAAATAAAGAAAAAATGTTGTAGAGATGGGGACTCGTGTTGCCCAGGCTGGTCTAGAACTCTTGGCCTAAAGTGATCCAATCCTCCTGATTTAGCCTCCTAAAGTGTTGGGATTACATGTGTGATCACTGCATCCTGCCTAAGGTTTTATATCCTCTAGGGTAAGATTAAAATTCCAGATTCCTTGGGGATCAGGCAGGTAATCTCATATAATATCATCGGGCCTGCAGAGGCCTGTGGGGGACTGAAGATCACATGCCCTCACCAAATGATATTTATATTCTGTTTTCAAGAAAACTGCAGCCAGGTACATCCTCTAGGACCTTCTTTTTCTTTTTCTTTTTTATTCTTTTTTTTTTTTTTTTTTGAGACAGCATCTCACTCTGTCACCTGGGCTGGAGCGCAGTGGTGCAATCTCAACTCACTGCAACCTCCACCTCCTGGGTTCAAGCGATTCTCCTGCCTCAACCTCTCAAGTAGCTGGGATTATAAGCCAAGCATGCACCAACACACCTGGCTAATTTTTGTGTTTTTAGTAGAGACAGGGTTTTACCATGTTGGTCAGGCTGGTCTCAAACCCTTGACCTCACGTGATCTACCTGCCTCAGCCTCCCAAAGTGCTGGGATTACAAGTGTAAGCAACCATGCCTGGTCTAGGACCTTATTTATCTAGTTTGTAGTTGGCATCATAAATGATGATAACACCTTATGTCATAATTATGTTCCTATAAATTTTCATTTTTAACAGTTTTTATTTTAGGTTCTTTTTTTCTGGATTCTCTGATACATCAAGTTCCATTGCAATTCGGTCATTTATTTTTGTGAGATTACTTCTTAATCTATTTGGTGTCTTTCTTCTTACATTCTACTTTGTCACATTTTATCATTTCCTCTCCCTCTTTCTTTTTTGTTTTTCCATCTCTACCTCTTTCTGACTTGCTCTGTATCTCTCATGCTGGAGTTTGACTGACCTGTATTGTCATGGGATCAGAACATGAAATATCAGTCTGTCCCTCATCTAGACATATTGAAGCCCAACCTAAAATAATGTCTTTCCTTTTCCTTTATTTCATTTTGGCATCCTTTTCTTTTAATGCATCAGTCAATTGATAAATATTTAATGAGTACATATATGACAATTGATCTCTGCCAGTTGTCAGTTGACCTGTGCCAATGTATTCATTCACAAATTTATACTGGTAGCATTCAGTGTATAGAGGTGGGTGAGAGCCAAGAATATTCTCTCTACACTTTTCTACTTGATTACAAAGAAAAAAAAATCTCAGATTAAATATTACCCACACTGAAAGTTTGATGAAGTTCCAGCTCTTTTTCCTTTTAGGTGTTCTTTTCTTCCTCCTCATTATTAAAAAAAAAATACTTTTAAGCCAGAGTCTCACTCTGTCACCCAGGTTGGAGTGCAGTGGTGAGGTCATAATTCACTGCAGCCTCGATCTCCTGGGCTCAAGCGATCCTTCCACCTCAGCCTCCCTAGTAGTTAAGACTACAAGTACACATAACCACGCCCAGCTAAGTTTTTAATTTTTTTGTAAAAATGGGGTCTCATTATTTGTCCCAGGCTGGTCTCCAACTCCTTGGCTCAAGTGATCCTCCTGCCACAGGCCTGAGCCACTGTACCCAGCTCCCTCCTCCTACTTAAAAAAAAAAGAAATATAATTCACATGACAAAAACTCACCATTTTAAAGTGTCCAACACAATTCAGTGTCTAATATCTTTTTTTAACTGAGGTAAAATTCACATAACATAAAATTATCCATTAGCCATTTTAAAGAGTGCAATTCACTGACATTTAGCATATCCACAAGGTTGTGCAACCATCACATCTATCTAGTTCCAAGACTTTTTTGTCACCACAGAAGGAAACTCTATAGTTGTCCAACAGCATCTTATCTGAAATGTTCACTCAATACAAATGTGACAGCATTCTAGCAGTGGGGTTTAGCTAACCTAATTGGAGTCAGACCAGACAAATTTCTTAAGAAAGCAGCTGAACATAGGACTATTTGGGAATGAAGCCAAAGGTGCCATTTTGAAGGGTGCAGATCTCTGGGCTCACCAGATTCTTAGAACCTGTTCCTGTAAGGGCAGTGCCTGGTTAGTATTTGTAACTGATGTATGCATTTTGAATATAATCATTCCACTAAAATTTATTTCTCACATCATTTATGGCAATTGACAAAGCTTCTTGTGTTGATCGGAGAAAAAGATTCTGAGGCATTTTGTTAGCCACTTCTGAATTGTGAGCTTCTGATAGAAATTTGCTAAACACTCCTGGAGTGTATATTCTTAATTAGGTTAACTGACCACCACTCCTAGAGGGTAGATTGCATCTAACAGACTCTTTCATATATATCATATTGTCCACGTTGAATAACCCTGGATTTATATCATATGCGCAGTTAACTTTTGCAACTTCAATTATAAAAATTGATCAAAAGTGAGAGACAAAGAGAATATTTAAGTGGAGCTCTTAGAGAGCCTGAGCCGCAGGTCAAGCTTGAAATGGCAGCCTGAATCCACTGTTCCCACAGTTGTCCTCAATTACCTTGTCGTTCTCAGTGTGTGAGCAGGATGCCATATTAAGAATGATCCCAATGGTTAAAGATATATATTATTCATACAACATGGCACCTAAGCATAACGAAATGATTTTAACTGGTCTTCAACTGAGGAAGCAGGCAGTCATCTGCTTCAACATGGGAGAAAAATGGGCTGTGTTTTACTTACTGAGAGGCACAGTTTTCTAAAGTAGTTAAGGAATTTTCAAGGATATTTTTGACTATCTCTGAATTTTGCCATAACTGCTTTAGAATCCACCTGTCTTTCCCTTTCTTTTTCCCTACCGCCCCCATACAAGATGAGTCTGAGTCTAGCATTGGACTAGGCTCCTTGAGGTTCCCGAAGTGTAAGGTAGGGTCTCCAGGGCATTGGAAGAATTTCAGATATGCCTGCTTGAATTGCCTGAAGGCAAGAAATCGTCAGGACTAACAGGATAATTTTATGCCAGAACCAAGGCAGCTTTGTGTTATTGTTAATGGGAAAAAAAATGACAAAACTTACTCATCTGGTGTGAAAGAATATTTTGTCTCTATAACACATACATTTAGAATCCCACTGTGAAATCCCAAAGGCAGACTCCAGTTCAGTTTCTGGTACAGCTGAACGATGGATGTATTACTTGAATATCATTTCCTTGTTCTAACCAGATGGTGATAAAAGTATAAAATAATCTTTATGTATTGTATCTTAGATCGTGTATCCATTCGCACAGCTGATGTATAGAATGTCTTCTTTGAAAAATTCTCTCTACTTTTTTCTATATTAACAAAAAGTATACAGGCAGCTGCTTTGTTTATTTTAAGTTTGCTGAATTTTCTTTTCAATTCTTAGTTTCTAATTACGATTCCAACAGGTATTATCTTTTGATGCCTATTTGGAAGAGGAAGTACCTGATAAAAGCCAAACCAACTACAGAATAAGATACTATAAAATCTACTACTATCCTGAAGATGACACAATTCAAGTCAATGAACCAGAGGTGAAAAATAGTGGATTGCCTCAAGGTATCTATTTAAAGCCGATTTATGATTCTTTCACTTCTGACTTCTGCCTTTATATATTGTCTGTCTTTAGCTTTTCAAAAGACTGCATGCTACTGCTCAGGCTGTCTAACCTGCTGGCAATGGTGAATATAAACATGCCATTAGCGTGTGGTTACTGATGGTGACTTACCAGCTTTCTACCTTCTGCACGTCAACATTGGCCGGGCCTCTCACTCCTCTGTGGCATACTTGTATGTTTTCAGGTGCTGCTCTGGTATGAGTAAACCCTCCTGTGTCTTCGATTTTTTTCAAACCCTTTGGTATCCTTGCTGTGAACAGATCACTTCCTTCACCACACCATTCGGGGAGGAGAGAAAGCTGTTCTCCACTGTAGCTTCCAGATTGGCATTCTCTTCTTGAATTTATTGTCATTTGTTTCAACTACCCCCTCCTCATCCTTATACCTGTTAACTACAAACTTTGATGGTACCTCACCAGAGAGTCATTGTTCCTTCACCCCATGTATGCAAGTCATCTTTGTCCATACTGCACTCAGCCATGGATAAGAGTTAACTCTGTGATGTGGCCACCAGAGAAGCTAATTCTAGGTTGCATTAAGTATGGCACAGATCAATGGAAGTGCCTAATTTCTTCTGTTTGTGCTATGGGTCCTTCTCTTGGGATGCTACTGAGTTCTGGATGACTTCAGGGGACAGAAACTACAACGGCGAAAGAACCGAAAATTTGTCATGTGTAAGACAGAAGAGCGAAAAGGATATTTGTCTGTAACGGGGAGACTCAAGTGTGTTTGATAAATATCCTCAGGAATCTAAAGGGCTGTCATGTGGAGGAGGGGTGACCTTATTTTCTGTATCTTCATGGATGTGACCTAGGGGTCAGAGTTCAGGTCAGTAAGAGGAAAAACTTTCTGGCAGAGAGCTGGTAGAAGTTGTAGTGAATGGACCTGGATAGGGTTGGGATTAGGGGTCTGGTATAGGAGCGGAGGAGAGGAGAGTCACAGATTTGTTTGCTCCCTCATGTAGACAGATGGCCCTGGGGGCAGGTCAGGGTTGTTTTTCACTGACAGCTTAGTAGAAGTATGAGAGGATTTGAGTGGTCGCTAGTGTAAATGACCTTCCAGGGTACTTTGTTCCCTGAGGAGCTATGATTCTTGGGTGTACTGTTGTTTCTTTGCCTTTTAGAGTATTGCCACCTCCAGTATCTCAGGTTCTGAAATTGCCTTCTCTGACTACAATCTCTACTCCTTTTACTTTACCCACTTGCTCATAACTACCATCCCTGTTCTTAATCCTCCTAGAAAAACATATCCTGAATATGTCCATGTCTTTCCATCCCCTTCACTACCATCCTCACCCAAGCTACCCTCATCTCTTGACTAAAGGAATGGAATAGCTGCCTGACGTGGTCTCCCTGTTTCCATTCTTGCTCCTCCTCCTCATACAATCTCTTCTCTATGCAGCAGGGATAGTGTTGTGTGGGATGTTACCTGGATGCAGTGGTGGCCTCTGAGAATTATACATGCAGGCTCTCCCAGAGGCCACAAAACAGAAGGCTGATGGATCACTTTAAAATGCATGAATCACATAATGCATTAAAGTAATTTAAAACACATGATGAGAAGCAAGAGGGAAAGAGATAGGGTAGGTTCACACACTTGGGACAGGGTACAAGTAGGCAGAAGGACCATACTGCCTGAATCCTGGGGCCAGCAATGGTTCTGTCTCTGTTTCACTACCCTTCCCTGCTACTAATATGGAGACTAGAATTGAGGTTCAAGCAAGGAGAACCGTAGACAGAAGGGGCCTCGGGCTGAGAGCACACACTGTCTCCGTTGGAGAGATGCAGGGAAAAGTGTGCCTAGCTGTGGCTGTAGCTTGTCAATATGCCTGCTGAATAGTCTTGCGTTTTGTTTGTGTTTCTTGGGCAGAGGTCACATGGGGCCAGAATGGGTGTCTCCAATGTATGAGTGGCCAAATTGAGGCCTCATAGATATTGGGTGCTCATGAATATTTAGTGTCCTTATATATTTAGCATATCATGAATATTTAGAGTCCAGGTGCCTCATGTATATTTAAGACCTACTGAGAATTAGTTATCTTTTGGTTTTTCGAACCCTTTCTTTCTATGTTTAACATACTCGTGCTCTACTTAGCCTACCTACCTATCATTATTTAACACAACTCATGATTTCTGCCTGTGTTGAACAAATTTTGCTTACTAACTAGTAATCTAGGCCTGAGGGCTTTGTACTGATATACCACAATGAGTTCAAGGGGAAGAAGCAGGGATTTGAGGGCCACGGGCTCTGAGAATAAGGTTGTCATGCAACCTCATTAAGTGTGCAAAGGCCTTCCTTCAATGCTCACGAGATTGAGTTTTTTCTTAGAGCATGGCTTCATTGTGTCTGGTGGTTGGAATGATGAATTTGGAGCCAGCCAGCATTGCCAAGAAGTGTTTGTTGGATGCCTACTCTGTGTCAGGCACTATGCTGTGTTTTGGGAAAATCGACAAAAGGACTGAGTCCCATCATAGCCCAATCTCATAGAGCAGTAATAGGCCACCAGATTGGAGAAGAAAGGGAACAAGGCCACCAGTCCAAGAGTTTTGCAATTGTTCAGGCTAGAAATGCTGAGTGTCCAAACCAGGACAATGATGGTAGGAATAGAAAATTGGGGCAGGATTTGAGAGACATTTGTTGGCAGAGTTGATAGGCATTGGCCAGTGATTAAATACAGAGAGTGAGGAAGGGGAATATCTAATGAAAAAGTGCCTATGTTATCATTATCTCATTTAATCTCCTGATCACCATGTAGTTATTGTCACTGTCAGCTTTTACAGAAAAGGAAACAGGCTTAGGGAGGTAATTTGCTCAGCCTGTTTTGCATTGCTCTAAAGGAATACCTGGGGCTGGGTAATTTATAAAGAAAAGAGGATTATTTGGCTCACAGTTCTGCAGACTGTACAAGATGCATGGCACCAGCTTCTGCATCTGGTGAGGCCTCAGGAAGCTTTTACTCATGGTGGTAAAGGGGGAGCAGGAGTGTTACATGGCTAGATGGGGAGCAAGAGAGAAAGGAGGAGATACTAGGCACTTGTTAACAATTAGATTTTATGGTAACTCACTCATTACTGCCAGGACAGCACAAAGACATTCATGAGGGATCCACCCCCATGACCCAAACACCTCCCAGCAGGCCCCACCTCCAACATTGGGATCACATTTCAGTGTGAGATTTGGAGGGGACAAATACCCAAACTATATCAGCCTTAGAGGGTCTCTGTGGTTGAGGAGATGATGATATCTTTATAAAGCCTAGGAGCACAGAGCAAGAAGCAGGATTGGTGTTTGAAGCTGGGGTGTGTTTGTTACAGGGCATGAGGCCTTTGAAAGGGTGTTAGGACATCTGTGTGGTAATGTCCTTCCACACAGGTAGAAACTTAGGATATGTTTTTGGGAAAAATGTCAAGACTAGAAATGGAGATTGGGAATCAGAGGTGCCCAGATCTTGACCAGGCTATTCTACTCTGTTGGAGGAGAGCCACTGGTGAGGTGATGGAAAGAGAAAGAGAATTCAGTGTAGTGTCTCTGCTTGGTTTTACTAGTGGTGGGAAAAGAGGAAGATTAGTATGAGGAGGCAACACGAGCTGTCCTCATTGTTCTTTGTGTTCTAACTGACGCACTGTCCTCTCCCTGGTCATTTTATTTGCTGAATTTATGGCTTAATGGGAAATCTTTCAGGGAATATGGAAATGCCTTAACATTTTTAAAAAAAGGTTTTCACAAATTTTAAGGTTAAAAGTATGAGATTTTATTTTATAAAGGGACAAGAGGTTTTAGATTCTTTAGGGTCATTTTAAACATATATAAGGCAGTTTTTAAAGATTGGCAAGAATGCATGAGGAAATGGTTGAAGATTGTTTAAGAACGAAGAATTTACAATTTATAATTTCTGTGGACATCTGTTTTACTTATGTGTATTTGATTATATAACAGTATTGCTGTAGGAAAAAAAATACTCTAAGTTCTCACTTAAACATTTTGTTCTGATATTCCCTAACTAAGCTCTGCTTATTTTCTGATTACTTTCCCACCGTGACACCAAACTTGCACAAATGATAGACTGGAGGTCACAGGACACTCCAAGCCTGGATTAGGAACTTGCGTTATTATGTTTTCATTATTACCTTTCAGGTGAAAGCTCATAATCCTATAGCTCACTGGTCCCTGTCCAGTTCATCTTAGTTTTATTAAACTATCCAAGAAGAAATACGAAATGTGGCTTCTTTTAGAATCTTGGAAAGGCTTTTATTAAGACTTTTCAATTCTTTCAGACTCTTGATTTCAAATCTCACACAGGCAGATTCCAAAGGCAAGCTGAAGGTAGTTTATGACTATGATGTACTCGAAAATCATTCTTGTGGAAGGAGGGAGGAATACTATCATAAAGGCTCAGAAAAAAAAGACCTGAGTGAAAGATAATTTTAAAGTCTCTGGAAAATTTCTGAATTTTTAATTGGCTCACTGTGGTCAGGATACTTCCCTGTGTGAAGACACAGCTTGAGTTGTGTATAGAATACACAGTAATCACACTGTGTAATGGCATTAAATTTGTCAGCAGAGTAGAGAAATTTGGAAGGCTGTAGCAAATCCTGTAGAAAGCAAACATGAATAACCACTCTGTCACCAAGCTTTGTTTACAGAGAAACCAGTCTCTCTTGAAATATTTAATATGATAATTCTAGTTAAAGAAGGTCTGTTTGGACCACAGATAGTTTGAAAAATCATTTAAATGCCTTCTTCAAGCTTTTCCTTTTCTTTCTTTCTTTTTTTAGATGGTGTTTTGCCTTTGTTGACTAGGCTGGAGTGCAATGGTGTGATCTTGGCTCACCTCAACCTGCCTTCCAGGTTCAAACGCTTCTCCTGCCTCAGCCTCCCAAGTAGCTGGGATTATAGACATGCGCCACCACACGTGGCTAATTTTGTATTTTTAATAGAGACGGGGGTTCTCCATGTTGGTCAGGCAGGTCTCTGACTCCCGACCTCAGGTGATCCGCCTGCCTCGGTCTCCCAAAGTGCTGAGATTGCAGGCATGAGCCACCACAACTGGCCCGAGCTTTTCTAAATTAAGTGATTGGAAAAAAGGAAACACACTTACTGAGCCGGTGGTTCAGACCTCAATGGGACAGGGTAGAGAGTGTTTCTTTCTGTTGTGACTTGATTGGCCTGGGCCTGCTTTCCATGTATTTAGGCCCTGGGAAGAGGCAAATGGTCAAGTTTAGGTGCTGTGCAGTGATGGTGTTCCTGTCACTTTCATAGGGTTTTGACATTTTCTAAATGAACTTAGAGGTCGGATGCACTTATTTCTTGTGTACCTGACCATTTGGAAATGAGTGCAACTGGAGGAATTACAACCCTCTCTGCCCTCTTTCAGTTGCCTGTATTATCATGTAATTTTTTTAGGGTGGGGGGAGTTTGGGATCAGCCAAAAGCAAAAGAGGCATCCATTAGCATGGTACCAAAATAGGCATTCATGCAGCTTCTAATCAGAACAACATATTTTTAATATTTACCGGTTCTTGTTGGCAAGGAGATTTGTGTGTGTTGTGAGTCAAGAAAGTCAGTGTTGCACTTCAAGGCTTGCTTTCATTTCTTGCCAGGACATCACTCTCTTTTCGGTTAGATGTGTTATATTTATAGAATGTGTTGCTTTTCTGCTGGAATATAGTTAAAACAGCATTTTATCAAGCCAAGAATGTCAGAGGTTAACCCAGTAGTTTTACCTCTAATTGTCTAACAGAATAATTGTCAGTTAAATACAACAAGTCCAGACTGATCTGTGCTAAAGAAAGGATAATGGTTAGAAACGTGCCATGATTTTCTGGTATGGTCTATACCACTTGGTCTCAGAAGTGATCATCAGAATCTCCTAGCTCACCCCAGAATTTTCTCTTCTGTGAACTGGCTTCCCTGTGGTTCTTAGTGCATCTTAGTTAAGAACTCTGATTTCTACTAATGACTTGTTTTGACCCCTTAATAAGGTGGTATTTCTTATGTATTTTTTAATACTCTAAGATAATCTACTTGATCGAGCAAATGTAATCACAAAATAGAAGTCAGTCATTCATATGCTGTTCACTCCAATTGGGCATATACTCTATGTAGGTACTATATCCCATAAAGTAGAGGAGGGGTGGTAGGAGGGTTGCCAGATAAAGTATAAGATACCCAGCTATTTTTGAATTTCAGATAACCAATGAAGTTTTTAGTATAACTATGTCCCAAATATTATATAGGACGTAGGTATACTAAAGAATTTGGCTGGGCATGATGGCTTACAACTGTAATCCCAGCAATTTGGGGGGAGGGGGTGGGCTGATCACTTGAGGCCAGGAGTTCGAGACCAGCCTGACTAACATGGCAAAACCCTGTCTCTACTAAAAATATAAAAATTAGCTGGGCATGGTGGCACATGCCTATAATCCTAGCTACTCAGGAGGTTGAGGCAAGAGAATCGCAGAGGGAGAGGTAACAGTGAGCCGAGATCACACCACTGCACTCCAGCCTGTGCGAAAAAAATTAAAAAAAATAAAAGAATTCTTTGTTGTTTATCTGGAGTTCAAATTTAACTGAGCAGCCTATATTTTAATTTGCTAAATCTGGTGACCCTAGAGGGTGAACACTGGGGAGTGAACCAGGAACTTGAGGGATCAGAGGAGGAAAAGCCAATATCTACTAGAGAAGCTGACATTTGATTGGTACCTCAAAAGTTTCTCTAGATAAAGATGGAAGAGAAAGGCAGAATAGTCAAAAGGAGCAACATGAGATAAAGTGATGGGACAAGAAATTGGGAAGTATTTGGGAGCAGATCATAGATTGAATAGGGAAAACTGGGCGAGAGGACATTAAAGCATCTGTTATTTTGGTGCTTATTCAATGGCTAAAGGGGAGATGCATAGGGTTACTATTTCTTATTGTGAGCAGAAATGTGGAATTTTAAGTTTCTTATTCTTTTGCTGCAGGATAGGTGCCAGGCTATGTATATAAAAATAGTTATTCTTGTGAAACCAGAACTCTAAAGGTGGTATTTTAGAAAACTAAAAGTAAAACTGTAATAGTCATTTTAGTGGAGGAATATAGTAAGCAAAAGAGGAAGAAAAGACACTCTGTTGTCTGATTGTGGTTAAGGCTCTTAGTATTTTTAGGGCACAAACCTGTAGATGTGATGACAAGTGGCAATTGCAGTTATATCTTCATTTACCTAAGAAATATCTGCCTTTAGACTTAGATGTACTCTGGGTATGCAGCATTACTAAAATGAAATTAACATACTTAAAATAGAGGTGACCCAGATGTGGTGGCTTACGCCTGTAATCCCAGCACTTTGGGATGCCAAGGCAAAAGGACCACCTAAGACCAGGAGTTCAAGACTGGTCTGCACAACAAAGCAAGATTCTGTCTCTACCAAATATAAAAAATTAGCCGGGTGTGGTGGTGCATGCCGGTAATCTCAGCTACTTGGGAGGCTGAGGTAGGGAGGATTGCTTGAGCCTGGGAGGCTGCATTCATCCATGATTATGCCACTGCACTCTACCCTAGGCAATGAAGTGAGACCCTGTCTCAAAAATGAATAAATAAATAATAAAATAGAGGTGAGAGACTGGAGTCTTAATTCTGGAAGGTGTATTCCAGAAAAGTAAATTTAGTGGTATGAGCAAAGATCTGAGGCAATTCCCAACTGAATAACATGAAAACACATTAAACATAAATGGATATATGGTCACTTTGATCTAAACCACAGGGAAATGTTAAAAGTTAAAACTTGCAGAGTATAGCCAGATAGCAGGGCTTTTACAAAGGAAGAGAGATGTAAAACATGGCGATGAGGAAAAGCTGGAAAGCAGGTACCTGATCCCTGGACATGTGTCCCAGTTGTCTTTATGGGACAGTTAAGATAAACACATGAAACTTTAAAGGGCAAATGCAGTGCTTTAGTTGTTTTTCTGTTTTTTTAACAATATCCTTATTTATCCACCTTGATGATTTCACCTGCTCTTCAATGTGGGCCACGGATGCATATCCTGCTCATTTCTTTGATATCCCAGAACATATTCCTGCTGATGAAGTTTCTGCCATGTATCGTGGAAGACTAAAAACACATAAATCCCGACAATTAGAAATTTTAATTCTCAAAGGACACAGTTGAGAAATCTTAAGAATTGTTATTGAAAGCTCTCATGTGCAACTGTACGTTTCAAATGACCCATGTTGGTTTTCTGATTAATATGGAATTGTGACATTAGATTTTTGGCTATCAAAATTTTATTAGTGTTAATTAAACCTGCCTTTTCTTTCTAACTCATGGGTGTTCTGGACTCTTTTTTTTTTGTCACCAAGAACTTCTCTGGCCTTTTATGAGAAGCATCTACTGAGAGAAGTATGGAGGCTAAGAGATGGAAGAGTAGGGGGAGGAGGCCTGAGATCTGCAGGCTCCTAGGAGAGACAAGTCACCTGGTGGGGCAGGCCCTGCAGGATGCATTGCCACAGCAGAGGGTGGGCATCTCTGGAAACTTCCCCTTAGAGCAGAGAGAGACTGTTCGGAAGAGCAACTCTACTTCTCTCTTTTCTTTTCATGGTGGCTGGTAGCTATTTTATCCATTTCCCTCCTGTTATGCCTATGGCTTTTCCTCCTCAAGTAATATGTAGCTGCAGTACAGTGAGATACAGCTCGCTGCAGACTATGGAAAGTAATGGTATTTAGTTAGAGTCTGAAAACCTAACTTTGAGACCTTTTACTGCCATTTGTTAGGGCATGACCTTGGGCATGGCATTTAACCACTCTGAGCTTTGGTTTTCTCATCCTTAAACTGCATATCCATATTTCATGTATTATCTGTCTCACGTAATTATTGAGGATTAAATGAGAAAATGTAAATTAAAGTTTATCTTAGGGCTATGATGATGATTGTGATTAGTATTATTTAAAAGCCCAGTGGGTGAACCAGTTTTTCTCACCTGGAAAAATAAAGAATTCCTATTCAAAGTCTTACTGAACAGAAATCAGTACTAACTTGCTTATTTGAATTTTTATAATGAAGTAAAAATGCAAGATAGATGGAATTTTTGAAGAAGCTCTTGACTGTTGAATAATTCTTATACATTTTGAAAACTGTCACAATATAAGTATTTTTAAAGTAGTATATAATGGTTCCTGAAAATACCTGAAATGCCCATCCTTTTATACATGTCGAAGTATGCAATTTGTTCTAAATGTCTAATCTTGAATGATTAAATAATTTGCATACTGTTTTCGGTGCTATGAATTAAAGGCTAATTGAAGTATAATTTTTGCAGTAAAATCATCTTTTATGTAGTACATTAAAAATATTCTAGGCCAGTTCTAATTTTATAGTTTTATTATTTTAATTTAATGCACCAAGTAATTAAAAATTGCTGCAAAGAAAAGCTGAAAATGATTTTAGTTAATTTCCCTTCAAGAAAGTGAAAAGATGATAAGTACAATAATGGAAGAGCCCAACACAGTTCCTGGCACATAAAGATATTCATTAAATATTCCTTAATGAATAAGGAATGACTAATTCCTAAAGTGTCTCTAGACTTTGAGAAAAGGCACCATTCTCAGTGCTGTATAAAATACAAAGAGGATAGGTTGACATCTTTATATTAAAGTACCTCCATGCAGAGTTCTCACAAGCCAATTTTTATTGAATCATTAGATCTGCAGTTTGCTCTGCCTTCCTCTTCTCCTTGTTCTTGGAGTAGATTCTCAGGCCTAAGTCAGTTACAGATATTGAGAGACAGTTCTCCATGGGTATCATGCATTTCTGTAAGGCACTGACTTCTCTTTGTTCTGGACTATCTCTTCAAGGATGTTTATATAGCAAGTAGCTGTGGAAGACGAAAATAGTCTCTTCCTCTGGAGCAAAGTATAGGTTTGTTTATAGCCGTGGAAGATAGAGGCTTAGTGTCTCCTTCCAGAATAAAGTCTAATAAAGATAGTAGCTCCCTCTGAGACAAAAGCAGGGATGCTTATTGCTTATTATAAAAGATTTGGGTTCCCTAAGCTAATGGTTCCTCTCCTATAATGTAACCCACTGCATGTGCAAATGTTACCTGGTCCTTACTCTGTCATCCCGTGGGAACTGGGGCTTAGGAAACTGGAGCAAGAAATGCTGATGTTTAGGCTACTCTTGCTACTGTTGATTAATAAACTGCCTTTTGTCTCTGACCAAGGCACCTCCTGTGTTCTGCCAGCATCCATGAAGCTATGGAAAGCTAACTTGTTATCTTGCAAGTAGGATAAAATCTCAAACCCTAAACAATTCTTTTTGTTTGTTTTGAGACAGGGTCTTGCTCTGTTGCCCAAGCTAGAGTGCAGTGGTGTGATCATGGCTCACTTTAGTCTCAACCTCCTGGGCTCAAGCAATCTTCCCACCTTTCAGCCTCCCAAGTAGCTGGGACCACAGGTGGGCACCACCACACCCAGCTAATTTTTTTTAATTAATTTTTTTTTTCTTTATAGAGACAGGATTTTGCCAAGTTACCCAAGCTGGTCTTGAACTCTTGGGCTCAAGCAATCTGTCTGCCTTGGCCTGCCAAAGTGGTGGGATTACAGGCATGAGCCACTGTGCCTGGCCCCTAAACAATCCTTGACAACAGATTGCAGCAATATTTGGGTAACTTAGCTGATATGGTGTGGTATAGTTGGTACACTCATGTAGGCAAGGAACCCTTTTACCTCCAGGGGCTGACCACTCATTTGGATATACGTAGGGACCCTGAGAACATATTCTCAAGAGGAGAAATGAACGGGCATTGGGGTTGGAAGTAGAAGATGGGATGAGACCTAGAGCTTTTGGCCCAGAGCACTGGCTAGAACTATGAAGCCTCTAGTAACCCTCGTTTGAGGTAGTGGTTCGGTGGAGGTGGACAGAGGCAATATAGAGGAAGGAGGAGGGAAAACAGGTTGATAGACGAAAGAAGATTCCAGAAAACTTCACAGCAGCTGAAAGTCATTCACTGTTACTGAAACTTCTAAGTCAATGTTGACACCTCTCATTCCAAAGCTTATTAGCGTTTGTTTTTTGAGACATGAGTATGCATTTTTGTGAGCACTCTACATTGGGGCCTTAATGCCTTGTTGAGCGTGCTCATATTGAGTGATTGAGTGCTTGCTGGTGGCTGAATGTGAACAGGCTTGTTCTAGGAATAGATATGCTGGCAGCATCTGGTACTTTTGGTCACACTATGTCCCCTGTCCTTCATCCCCCATCCTTACCCCAGTCTTTATGGTTTATTAAAATACTTCCCTACCACCACTTAACGCAACTCTAATCACATGCAAGGCTGGCCACAGAGCTCTGAACCTCGAAGTCTCAGCTCCTTATAACTCACTCAGAGTTGGAGCTTACTAATGCTGTTTCCTAGAATGAGCCCTTTGCCCAGTTTTCTGTTATGGAAAAGTATTCTGGGTTGTTTGTTAGTGAATGTGCTGTATCTTCTTGTTGGCCACGTGATAAAACAGTTGTATTTTCTTTCATGCCATAGGGACTTCTATCCAGCGTCATCGGATTACTCTCCCGCCTCCTGATGAGGATCAGTTTTATACCGTGTATCATTTTAATGTCGGCACAGAGGTTGTCTTCTATGGCAGGATATTCAAGATTTATGACTGTGATACATTCACAAGAAACTTTTTGAGGAAATTAGGAGTCAAAGTGAATCCACCAGTACAACGTCCGGAAGATCCTTACATTAAGATTCGGAGAGAGGTAAGGAATTGATGTTTGTTGAGTTCTTGTCTTCACAGTAAGAATCCCTTTGGAAAGTCAGTAAAGGGTATTTATACTCCAGATACAGATGTGAAAGAGCTCTTCGGGCCATAGTTAATCAAGTTATTTTGTTCTTCTTTGGGCTAGCGGGAAGGCTGAGTGTTAGCAACAGAATAGGAATGACTTCCTCATTGCCTCACCCCAATTCTCTCTGCAGAGAGTCTCCCTTTCAGAAGTAGGAGTCTTCAGTGAACTGCTCAGGTGAGACAGTTTCTAGGTACCCACAATTGGGTTTGTGGTCACTGGTGGTATATAAGTTGTATCCATACTTCCTTGGCCTGTGTTTTTACATTTTAGTTGCCTAACTCTGGCTGGAAAGATTTTTGCTTCTATGCTAGTGATTTAGTGAACCAAGACTTGGGTGTGCACCTTTTTTCTTCCTCCTAGGAACTCCCAGGTCCTCTTAGGGTGGCACTGGATGCCAAGATGCTCTGGAAGAATAAGGAGGACCATGATTCTGGTGTACCCCCTTTAGGAAAGGATGTTTATCTACAAAGTGTGACCCCAGCTAGTGTAAGGGAGTAAAGACTCAGTATTTTTAGTATTATTTTTTTCTTCCTATTTTTTTTAACAGTCCCTTGGCCCAAATTTTGTTTTCCAGAGGAAGAATCTGAACACTCAAAGGGGTGGAAGGTAACACACCCAGCTAATCTCCTTGCTGGGACTGCATTGAAATCTCTTGACTCTTACCCTGATTTTCATCGTTGTCATTTGTTTTCTCTTTCCTTTTCTATTGAAATGTGATTATACACAGTAAAATACACAGAAGTTAAGTGTACAGTTGGATCAGTCTTAACAAATACATGTATCCCTATAACCTACCCCCAGATTGAGATGTAGAACATTTCCCTCCCCCAAGAAAGCCCCCCCCCACCCACCACCATGAGTTTTGTGAATCAATCCCTCTCCCCACCATGGACAACCGCTGTTCTTATTTCTCTCCCCATAGATGCGTTTTCTCTGATTTTTATTGTTTTAAAACTTATAATTCATTTCCTCGTAGACAGATAACAAAATTTCCTTGTAGAGAGGTAATGAAATTCTTATAGAGAGGTAACAAGGAAACACAATTTCCTTGTAGAGAGGTAACAAAATTCTCTTTTGATTCTGTTTTGATCTCTTTTTAAAAGCCACATGTAAGATCATTCATCTATTCCTGCCTCCCAGCCCCAGCAGAATTATTCTTTAATGTTGTAGGCATACAGCCCTCTGGAGAAATATATATATATTTTGTTGATCCTAGAATATCTAAGGTGAAATGCCTGTATATCGATGTACAAAGGGATTTTTTTTGATTTGGATTCATTTTTATTTTTTCCAAATGCCATAGATGAAAGAGTCTAGATAAATAGAAAGCATTTAGAACCAGCAGAGAGAAACTGAAGGAAATGGATCCAAAAGAATTGTCACCCTTTGCATATGGCTGCACTCGTCCACTAACAGTTGGTGTTATATGATAGTGACTGTGAATAATGATGTGTTATATGAAATCACACAGAGCACTGTGGGATTTTATAGGTCTATAAAGAAAAAGACCTTTTTAAAAAAATTATACTTTAAGTTCTGGGGTACATGTGCAGAACATGCAGTTTTGTTACATAGGTATACATGTGCCATGGTGGTTTTTGGCACCCATCAACCCGTTATCTACATTAGGTATTTCATCTAATGCTATCCCTCCCCTAGCCCCCCACCCCCCAACAGGCCCCAGTGTGTGATGTTCCCCTTCCTGTATCCATGTGTTCTCATTGTTCAGCTCCCACTTATGAGTGAGAACATGCAGTGTCTGGTTTTCTGTTCCTGTGTTAGTTTGCTGAGAATGATAGTTTCCAATTTCATCCATGTCCCTGTAAAGGACATGAACTCATCCCTTTTCATAGCTGCATAGTATTCCATGGTATATATGTGCCACATTTTCTTTATCCATTCTGTCATTGATGGGCATGTGGGTTGGTTCCAAGTCTTTGCTATTGTGAATAGTGCTGCAATAAAACATATGTGTGCCTGTGTCTTTATAGTAGAATGATTTATAATCCTTTGGGTATATACCCAGTAATGGGGTGCTGGGATAAATGGTATTTCTGGTTCTAGATCCTTGAGGAATCGCCACACTGTATTCCACAATAGTTAACTAATTTACACCCCCACCAACAGTGTAAAAGTGTTCCTATTTCTCCACATCCTCTCCAGCATCTGTTGTTTCCTGACTTTTTATGATTGCCATTCTAACTGGAGTGAGATGGTATCTCATTGAGGTTTTGATTTGCATTTCTCTAATGACCAGTGTTGATGAGCTTTTTTTCATATGTTTGTTGGCTACATAAACATCTTCTTTTGAGGACTGTTCATATCCTTTGTCCACTTTTTGATGGGTTTTTTCTTTCTTGTAAATTTAAGTTCCTCGTAGATTCTGGATATTAGCCCTCTGTCAGATGGGTAGATTGCCAAAATTTTCTCCCATTCTATAGGTTGCCTGTTCACTGTGATGATAGTTTCCTTTGCTGTGCAGAAGCTCTTTAATTTAATTAGATCCCATTTGTCAATTTTGGCTTTTGTTGCCATTGCTTTTGGTGTTTTAGTCATGAAGTCTTTGCCCATGCCTGTGTCCTGAATGGTATTGCCTAGGTTTTCTTCTAGGGTTTTTATGGTTTTAGGTCTTACATTTAAGTCTAATGCATCTTGAGTTAATTTTTAGATAAGGTGTAAGGAAGGGGTCCAGTTTCAATTTTCTGCATATGGCTGGCCACTTTTCCCAACACCATTTATTAAACAGAGAATCCTTTCCCCGTTGTTTGTTTTTTTCAGGTTTGTCACAGATCAGATGGTTATAGGTGTGTGGAATTATATCTGAGACCTCTGTTCTATTCTATTGGTCTATATGTCTGTTTTGGTACCAGTACCATGCTGTTTTGGTTACTGTAGCCTTGTAGTATAGTTTGAAGTCAGGTTGTGTGATGCCCCCAGCTTTGTTCTTTTTGTTTAGGATTGTCTTGGCTATATGGGCTTGTTTTTGCTTCCATTTGAAATTTAAAGTAGTTTTTTTCTAATTCTGTGAAGAAAGTCAATGGTAGCTTGATGGAGATAGCATTGAATCTATAAATTACTACGGGCTGTATGGCCATTCCAAATATTGATTTTCTTATCTATGAGCATAGAATGTTTTTCCTTTGTTTGTGTCCACTCTTATTTCCTTGAGCAGAGGTTTGTAGTTTTCCTTGAAGAGGTCCTTCACATCCCTTGTAAGTTGTATTCCTAGGTATTTTATTGTCTTTGTAGTAATTGTGAATGGACATTCACTCATGATTTGGCTCTCTGTTTGTCTATTATTGTTGTATAGGAATTCTTGTGATTTTTTTGCACATTGATTTTGTATCCTGAGACTTAGCTGAAGTTGCTTATCAGCTTAAGAAGATTTTGGGCTGAGAGGATAGGGTTTTCTATATAGACAGTCATGTCATCTGCAAACAGAGATACTTTGACTTTCTCTCTTCCTATTTGAATACCCTTATATTTCTTTCTCTTGCCTGATTTCCCTGGCCAGAACTTCCAATACTGTGTTGAATAGAAGTGGTGAGAGAGGGCATCCTTGTCTTGTGCTGGTTTTCAAAGGGAATGCTTCCAGCATTTGCCCATTCAGTATGATATTGGCTGTGGGTCTGTCATAAATAGCTCTTATTATTTTGAGATACATTCCATCAATACCTAGTTTACTGAGAGTTTTTAGCATGAAGGGGTGTTGAATTTTATCAAAGGCTTTTTCTGCATCTATTGAGATAATCATGCGATTTTTTTTCATTGGTTCTGTTTATGTGATGGATCATGTTTATTGATTTGCATATGTTTAACCGACCTTGCATCCCAGGGATGAAGCTGACTTGATTGCGGTAGATAAGCTTTTTGATGTGCTACTGGATTTGGCTTGCCAGTATTTTATTGAAGATTTTTGCATTGATATTCATCAGGGATATTGGCCTGAAATTTTCTTTTTTAGTTGTGTCTCTGCCAGGTTTTGGTATCAGGATGATGCTAACCTGATAAAATGAGTTAGGGAGGAGTCCCCCTTTTTTTATTGTTTGGAATTGTTTCAGAAGCAATAGTACCAGCTCCTCTTTGTACCCCTGGTAGAATTCGGCTGTGAATCCATGTGGTCCTGGGCTTTTTTTGGTTGGTAGGCTATTAATTACTACCTCAATTTCAGAACTTGTTATTAGTGTATTCAGAGATTTGACTTCTCCCTGGTTTAGTCTTGGGAGGGTGTATGTGTCCAGGAATTTATCAATTTATTCTGGATTTTCTAGTTTATTTGCATAGGGTGTTTATAGTATTCTCTGATAGTAGTTTGTATTTCTGTGGCAGTGGTGATATCCCCTTTATCATTTTTTATTGTATCTATTCGATTCTTCTCTCTTTTCTTCTTTATTTTTCTGGGTAGTGGTCTATCTATTTTGTTAATCTTTTCAAAAAACCAGCTCCTGGATTCACTGATTCTTTTGAAGGTTTTTTTTGTGTCTCTATCTCTGTCAGTTCTGCTGTGATCTTAGTTGTTTCTTGTCTTCTACTAGCTTTTGAATTTGTTTGCTCTTGCTTCTCTAGTTCTTTTAATTGTGATGGTAGGGTGTTGATTTTAGATCTTTCCTGCTTTCTTCTGTGGTGATTTAGTGCTATAAATTTCCCTCTAAACACTGCTTTAGCTGTGTCCCAGAGATTCTGGTATGTTGTGTTTTTGTTGTCATTGGTTTCAAAGAACTTATTTATTTTGGCCTTAATTTTGTTGTTTATCCAGTAGTCATTTAGAAGCAGGTTTTTCAGCTTCCTTGTCATTGTGTGATTTTGAGTGAGTTTCTTAATCCTGAGTTCTAATTTGATTGCACTGTGGTCTACGAGACTGTTATGATTTCTGTTCTTTTGCATTTGCTGAGGAGTATTTTACTTACAATTATGTGGTTAGTTTTAGGATAAGTGCTATGTGGTGCTGAGAAGAATGTATATTCTGTGGATTTGGGGTGGAGAGTTTTGTAGATGCCTATTAGGTTTGCTTGGTCCAGACTGAGTTCAGGTCCTGAATATCCTTGTTAATTTTCTGTCTCTTTCATCTGTTAAATATTGACAGTGGGGTGTTAACTCTCCCATTATTGTTGTGTGGGAGTCTAAGTCTCTTTGTAGGTTTCTATGAGCTTGCTTTATAAAACTGGGTGCTCCTGTATTGGATGCATATATATTTAGGATAGTTAGCTCTTCTTGTTGCATTGATCCCTTTACCATTGTGTAAAACCCTTGTCTTTTTTGATCTTTGTTGGTTTAAAATCTGTTTTATCACAGGCTAGGATTGCAACCCCTGCTTTTTTTTGCTTCAATTTGCTTGGCAGATATTCCTCTGTCTTTTTATTTTGAGTCTGTGTGTGCCTTTGCATGTGAGATGGGTCTCCTGAATACAGCACACCAATGGGTCTTGACTCTTTATCCAATTTGACAGTCTGTGTCTTTTAGTTTGGGCATTTAGCCCATTTACATTTAAGGTTAATATTATGTATGAATTTGATCCTGTCATTATGATGCTACCTGGTTATTTTGCCCATTAGTTGATGCAGTTTTTTCATAGTGTTGACAGTCTTTACAAGTTGGTATGTTTTTTTCAGTGGCTGGTATTGGTTTTTCCTTTTCATATTTAGTGCTTCCTTCAGGAGGTCTTGTAAGCCAGGCCTGGTGGTGACAAAATCTCTCGGAATTTCCTTGTTTGTATTTCTCCTTCACTTATGAAGCTTAGTTTGCCTGAATATGAAATTCTGGGTTGAAAATTGTTTTCTTTAAGAATGTTGAATATTGGCCCCCACTCTCTTCTGGCTTGTAGGGTTTCTATAGAGAGACCTGCTGTTAGTCTCATGGGCTTACCTTTGTGGGTAACCAGACCTTTTTCTCTGGCTGCCCTTAACATTTTTTCCTTCATTTCAACATTGGTGAATCTGATGATTATGTGTCTTGGGGTTCTTCTCAAGGAGTGTCTTTGTGGTGTTCTCTGTATTTCCTGAATTTGAATGTTGGCCTGTCTTGCTAGGTTGGGGAAGTTCTCCTGGATAATATCCTGAAGAGTGTTTTCCAACTTGGTTCTATTCTCCCCATCATTTTCAGGTATACCCATCAAACTTAGGTTTGGTCTTTTCACATAGTCCCATATTTCTTGGAGGCTTTGTTAATTCCTTTTCATTCTTTTTTCTCTACTCTTGTCTTCATGCTTTATTTGATTAAGTTGATCTTTAGTCTCTGATATCCTTTCTTCTGCTTTTTCAATTTGGCTAGTGATACTTGTGTATGCTTCACAAAGTTCTCGTGCTGTGTTTTTCAGCTCAATCAGGTTATTTTTGTTTTTCTCTAAACTAGTTATTCTTGTCAGCAATTCCTCTAACCTTTTTTCAAGGTTTTTAGCTTCCTTGCATTGGGTTAGAATGTGTTCCTTTAGCTCAGAGGAGTTTGTTATTACCTACCTTCTGAAGCCTGCTTCTGTCAGCTCATCAGACTCATTCTCTGTTCAGTTTTGTTCCCTTGCTGGTGAGGAATTGTGATCATTTGCAGAACAGGTTTTGTTTATGGATTTTTGAGCCTTTTTGTACTGTTTTTTCCTCATCTTCATGGATTTATCTACCTTTGGTCTCTGATATTGGTGACTTTTGGATGGGGTTTCCGTGTGGATGTCCTTTTTGTTGATGTTGATGCTATTCCTTTCTGTTAGTTTTCCTTCCAACTGTCAGGCTCCTCTGCTGTAGGTCTGCTGGGGTTATCTGGAGGTCCACTCCAGAGCCTGTTTGCTTGGGTATCACCAGTGGAGGCTACAGAACAGCAAAGATTGCTGCCTCTTCCTAGCTCTGGAAGCTTGATCCCAGGGGGCATCTGCCAGATTCCAGCCAGAGCTCTCCTGTATGTAGTGTCTGTTGACCCCTGCTGGGAGGTCTCTCTCATTCAGGAGGCACATGGGTCAGTGATCCACTTTAGCAGTCAGTCTGTGCCTTAGCAGAGCTCAAGTGCTGTGCTGGGAGATCCACTGCCCTCTTCAGAGTGGCAGGCAGGTACATTTAAGTCTGCTGAAGCTGTGCCCACAGCTGCCCCTTTTGCCAGGTGCTTTGTCCTAGGGAGATGGGAGCTTTTTACTATAAGTCCCTGACTGGGCCTGCTGCAATTCTTTCAGAGATGCCCTGCCCAGAGAGAAGGAATCTAGAGAGGCAGTCTGGCTACAGCTGCTTTGCTGAGCTGTGGTGGGCTCCGCCCAGTTTGAAATTCCCAGCAGCTTTATTTACATCATGAGGGGAAAACTGGCACTCAAGCCTCAGTAATAGTGGACACCCCTCCCCTACCACCAAGCTCCACCATCCCTGGTCAGCTTCAGACTGCTGTGCTGGCAGTGAGAATTTCAAGCCAGTGGATCTTAGCTTGATGGGCTCCATGGGGGTGGGTTCTGCTGAGCTAGACCACTTGGCTCCCTGGCTTCAGCCCCCTTTCCAGTGGAGTAAATGGTTCTGTCTTGCTGGTGTTCTAGACACCACTGGGGTATGAAAAAAATGCTGCAACTAGCTTAGTGTCTGCCCAAACAGCCACCCAGTTTTGTGCTTGAAACCAGGGCCCTGGTGGTGAAGGCACTCAAGGGAATCTCCCTCTTTGTCTGCGGGTTGCGAAGACTGTGGGAAAAGTGTAGTATCTGGGCCAGAGTGCACCATTCCTCATGGCAGGGTCCCCCAAAGCTTCCCTTGCCTAGGGGAGGGAGTTTCCTGACCCCTTGCACTTCCCGGGTGAGGTGATGCGCCACCCTGCTGCGGCTCACCCTCCATGGGCTGCATCCACTGTCTAACCAGTCAGTGAGATGAACCAGCTACCTCAGTTGGAAATTCAAAAATTACCCACCTTCTGCATTGATCTCGCTGGGAGCTGCAGACCGGAGCTGTTCTTATTCGGCCATCTTGCCAGCCACCCCCAGAAAATGATCTTTTGTGCCAGGAATTGAGAATAAATACCAAGAACAGCTAAGAAATGTTTTAAATAATTTCCTTTCAGAGTGGGAACATCATTTTAGCATTTAGTTCCCGAGAGAGAAAATTCTTCAATAAATATAGAATTCTTTGGGAAATTAGGAGTTTAATAAGAGGCTTCTATATTGACTTTCATACATTTACTTCTGCAGTGTTTGCTGCCTTTAACTGTAAAGTTAAAATTAAACAATTTAACTTAGACTGAAAAGAATCCCAATGGTGTATTATCAATAATGCTTTTCTTAGAGGCCTCATAATGCCAACGAAATGTTTTTCAATCCATTGAAATAGTGGTCCCATAATTTCATTTAAATATCAGGGATAAGATTGAAGAGCCTTTGGAAAACCATCGTGTCTTTCTGCTGTCTTGGGTTAAGAGTGCACCTAGACTGCCCTTGACAGCTAGAAAATTTCAAGAATTTACAAAAAGATTGTATAACCTGATTTGCAACAACATCTCCCTTGTCAGTGAGCACTTCCTTGTATAACAAACCATCCTATTTGGCTACTTCAGACGGAATGGGGGCAGTTTTATTCCAAGACAGGGCCACAAACATGCAAATAGAGGGAAGAGTTGCATCAAGAAGACTGTGGAACTAATGGTTCCTGGGCCAGAGGACAGCCGAGGCAGTGGCTCTGCAAACCTTAAGTTCTCCATTTGCTGTGCTCCTGTTTCTCCAGAGCACTCTTATCCTTGACACCTAAAGCTTGTTGAGCTAAAATAAAACAATGAATATATTTCTTCCCTTTTACCTTCAGAAAAATCTGTGAATGAGTAACAATTACGTACTCATGTGAATTTCACAGTGAAAAGACAAGTTATGTTTTTGGTTGAGATATAATTAACATAGAATCAAATGTATACATCTTAAGTGTGTAGGTCAAGTTTTGTAAAATGTGTGCAATTGAGTAACCAACACAAAAATCAAGACGTAGAATATTTTTATCACCTCAGAAAGTTCCTTTGTTCCCCTTTCTGGTCAAATTCCCTACGCAGAGGCAATTAGTGTTCTGATTTCTGTCACTGTAGATTAGTTTTATCTGTTCTTAAATATAAATTTTAAATCTTTGAGAAAAGTCAGTTTTTGAAAATATTAAAGAAGTATAGTTTTTAAATTTTTTAAACTTTTTTTTTTTTTGAGACAGAGTCTCGCTCTGTCACCCAGGCTGGAGTGCAGTGGTGCCATCTCGGCTCACTGCAACCTCTGCCTCCCAGGTTTAATCAATCCTCCTGCCTCAGCCTCCTGAGTAGCTGGGATTACTGGTGCCCACCACCACACCTGGCTAGATTTTTTTTGTGTGTGTATTTTTAATAGAGACAGCCAGGCTGGTCTTGAACAACTGGCCTCAAGTGGTCCACCCGCCTTGCCCTCCCAAAGTGCTGAGATTACAGGTGTAAGCCACTGTGCCTGGCCAGAAGTATAGTTTAGTGTATTAAACTAATATTTAATAAGAAAAACTTCCTCATGCTTGTCTCTGTTCTTAAGATTAAAACTGATTATAGATGCATATGTATGTCATAGTTGAAATTTAAAAATATATCACAGAATAGTCTATAGAAAATATATACCCCCCCTTTTTGAGACAGGGTCATGTTCTGTCATCCAGGCTGGAGTGCAGTGGTGTGAACATGGCTCACTGCAGCCTTGACCTCCTGGGCTGAAGCAGTCCTCCCATCTTAGCCCTCCTTAGTAGCTGGGACTATAGGTGTGTGGCACCACACCTGGCTAATTTTTTTTTAAGAGTTGTGTTTTTGCCATGTTGCCCAGGCAGTCTTGAACTCCTGAACTCAAGCAGTCCTCCCCGCTTGGCCTCCCAAAATGCTGGGATTACAGGCATGAGCCACTGTGCCTGGCCAAAAACATATCTTTGTATATTTGTCACTTGATTGTGTGTATCCTAGAAGTGATTATGCAAAACCTGCAACTATTATTGATATTTTGTCCATTTGCAGATTCTAGATCATGTAGAGCCCCTACGTCCCTACGAATCCTTGGACACCCGGAAAAAGTTCCTCCAGTATCATGGCAAGATTTTGCGTTTCTTCTGCCTGTGGGATGACTCGGTCTCAATGCTTGGAGACCGTCGAGAACTCATCCTGCATTACTACTTGTGTGATGATACTATTGAAATCAAAGAACTGCTTCCAGACAACTCAGGCCGAGATCTTAACAAAATGTTTCTCCGGAGGAGTAAGCTACCCAAGGTGAGCAGTGGACATAACCACTTTCTGAATTTGCTTGTGGAGCAAGAGACTAGAGTCACTGTTTGGAATGTTGTGTGTTAAGAGTATGGGATGATAGTAACCATGCACTAGTGCGGGTATTCAGGAAACTTTCATTTTGTGCTCTCTATTAATATACATCTTTGAAAGTAATACAGAGAATATGATAAATTAGAGTTGGAACATTGAAGTTAAGGGAAGTAAAGGAAAGAAGTCAAATGTAAGAAAAAGTACGTCATCATCATTGAGTTCACAAAGAGTTTTATGAAACTAAATGACCCCTTAGTAAAAGAATTGCTTGTGGCTTTGGATGGGGCACTAGGGTATGATCTCTGCAGACTACTGAGGAGAACCCACGGTTTGGTCTGGGTTGTGAATACAAACACATACTATATATGTGCACCCACATGTGCATGTACACATGCACTCACAAACATGCACATGCAACTTTACAAACCAAAGCATCTCGTCTGAGTGTAGCAGCTAGTCACCAACTAGCCACTAGCTAGTGGCAATGATGACTTTTGGATTTTATTTGATATTAAAAAGAGTTGTCAGACTGATTTCTACAAATATTTATTGCCACATGAGAGCTTATGTAACTTGGGTGCAGCAGAAACAGGCCAGACCTGGATTCAAATTCTGAGTCTGCCCCTAAATAGCTGTGCTACCTTGGGCAAATCACTTAACCTCTCTGAGCTTATTTCCCCATCTTTAAAATGTGATAATATAGCACACACACAAAAATACCACCTATGGACCTGTAAACACGTATAAGAACACTTAAAAACATAAAGGTTTTTTCAAAAGCTCTATGTTATAGTTTCTTTCTTATTTGGATAAAGTATCTTTTAATTGAATTCTTAGTGCTCATGAAAAGGTTACCATAACACTAATTTCCAAGGCAAATGACTGCTGTCCATTCAGTCCTCACAGAAGGTTTTCCCAGATTCTCTGAGCTCACTGCCAGAAGCCCTACGGTGTTGCTTGGAGGCAGGAGAGGCACAATTTGTCCCAGAGGGAGCTCTGGGATACACGTAGCAGGCGACCAGGAGGTGCCAGAGAAACCTGTTTTTAGAATGGCTTTGAAAAATAAGCTAAATATAAAATAATAATGACATACCTGACATTTACAATGTGCCAATATCAGTTACTTCATTTTATTCATTCATTCAACAAATATTCTTTGAGAGCCACCTGTATGCCAGCCTTGGGGTTATAGTAAGAAAGGGAATGGATGAAGTCCTACCACACCTTGTTTCGATTTTGTCTTCCAGAATGGCCCCACTAGAGTCTATCAACCAGGCCAGATAACAGATCGAGCAGTTCTCAATTTGTATGGTAACTTAAAAAGGAACCAAGAGGATGGCTACCTGTTGGATAGATATAAGGGAAGGATCCTCGCATTTTATTACCTGTTTCTAGTGTGACTTCCCTGGAACCTGAACAGTGGGGCGAGTTACATACTCTTCTCTTATGAGATTGTGAATGAAATGGATGAATACATAAAATGTATGCTTTGTACTGCTATTTATTCATAATAAACATGTTGAAATGTATATATAAATATATGCATTGCATTGCAGTTTGTAAGTATAATACTGCAGTGCTAAAATAACACTTTAGAAATAAGCATCAACTGGTTACTTTTTTATTTGATTTTTAAAATTTAGTTATAAAAGACTGAAAAATTTTTTCATTTCCTTTTTTCTCTGGGAAGGGATATCTGGTTCTTTGGAGGGTCCATGGTGACAATGCTATGTTCCTTTGTTTTTATTAGCTAGGAAAAGTAGACCAAGAGTTTTACAAAGACTGTGACCTGTCCCTAGGAGTCACCATCAATGTGTGGGGAAGAAAAGTGCTCCTTTATGACTGTGATGAATTTACAAAGTCTTATTATAAGTCTAAATATGGAATTGGTAAGTGATGTATATGTCAATTAACTGTCTTTTAAGAATTAAACTCTTTGTGCCCTAGTTAAGATTTTACTTTGGAGTTTCAAATGCTAGGCTCATAATAGCTACCATTTATTGTACATTTGGTATCTTCCAGGCATTTGTTGTCTTCCATATTCCTAACGATTCTCTATGGGTAGATTTACTATCCCCATTTTAGAGGTGAAAAAACCTGAGGCTTAAAGGGGGCTCATTTTTCCAACATCAGGCAGTGAGGAAAGAGTGAGCCAAGATTCGAACTTGTCTGCCTGATGCCAGGGACTTCCATTTCCCTTATGGTCCTCTGCTCCACTCCAATATGGGGTAAATGTTTTGGTTGAGCAATCAAAATGGAAATCTGAATGTGTTTCTTTTCACTTAATTCTTCTTACTACAATGGATATACGTAATTGAGTTATTGAAGGAATTCTCTTATGCTAGTTTGCTCTACCTTTTCTGGTGAGGCTCAGCCAGGTTTCAACCTTCTCTCTTCTTAGATATTAAGAAGGTTTGTTCTTCTTAGATATTAATCAGGTTAGTTCAGTTCAGAATGAAAATGAGTGATTTATTAAGCACCTACTATATGTAGCTCACTGCAGTAGACTTAGGACATAGAGTTTATAAGAGGTTTCTAGGTTGGAAGGGGAACTGAGACCTGTGGCGTGTGACACCGTGTTATGTGTGTCTTGGAAACTGGTGGAGGATATGACATGAAACCTAAAACATAAACCCTCATGTGTTAAACTCCTGTCTACCTGAGGCTGCAGGTACCTGCTGCTGCTAGGAATTGATGGGACTTGCTGACCTCCCAGATTGGGACTTGGAGTTGGGATAGGGAGTGCTTAGTCCTGTACTTCTCTCTGAACCTTGGAGTATTCATAGGAACACACTTCCCTGAGGGGTGAGATGAAAGCCAAGCACAGCCACAGCTTCTTAAAAGACAAGGTGCTTTGTCTCTAGAATGAGATGAAGCCATGTTATGTGTCTTGTTGTCCCCATTGTGTAGTAGTATTCCTGGCATTCTGGGAATCTTCATATTGTGGGAGAAGGCACATGAAGCGCACAAAGGGGTTAGAATAAAAAAGGCTTTCAATTTTACTCTTAGATTCACTAAGGGAATTTGTTGCACCGCATCTGCTGGCCAGATGAGTCAAAATGTATGGGCCCTACTGGGGCCAAATTGGTGGCCTCTTTTTATTTTATTTTCTAAAATTAGTCCCCCTCAGTGGACACAGTTGGGCATATTTGCTTTGGGGACTATGGACAAGAAGCAGCCAGGAATGTGTAGGTGGCAGCTGCTATAGAGAAGCTGCTGGAGGCCCTTAGACTATGGGAGAAGAATTTGGCCTTTAATAAATGTAGACACCTGTTTGGAATCCATAAGTCTTTAGTGTAGAATAAAAATGTAAATGTAAATGTATATATCAAGGTGAGTCACCGAAAACCATAACTTACACTTGATGATTACCTTAATATAAAGGATATGGTAAATGTTCCAAAGCATTATGTGATTCCTTAGTCCAACTTTTGGTTGATGTTTGTCTGTCAGCTTGGTTTTGAGAATCTGAAAGTAGCATTTGGGAAAATGAATGTCGTACTGCTGAGACTTAGTATGTTGTCAGGATCTTAGCAGCTTCTCTAGAAAATTTTCTGATGCAGTGCGAATTCCCTGGTGTGCTCCAAATCGAGCCATCCTGGGTAAATGTATCAGCTTCAAATGTCCTATGGTCCATTTCAGTCGAGTCCTTGTGCTTAATTTCTTTCTGTTCACTTCTTTTGTTCACTCTGTGGACTAATTGTATGATGTAAAAAAAAAGTAGTCTGTGCCTTTAAAACTAATATAACATGAGCATTATGCATTTAAACAGAAAATTATGCAAATGCAAAATTATGATGCATTTCATAGTCACACTGACTTTTTATATTTCTCATAACATATGTTAAAATATCCCGTTTAACAGACACTATTATTACACAACATTTCTTGAGTTACAACAGTGCACTTAATGTAAGTAAAGACTAGAAATTATATGTATGATGAGGTGGAAGGGGGAATGAATCAGTATTCTCCGATAATCTTTGCATTTGCTCTTCCTGATTTTTTGGTAAGGTTAAATTAATATACTTAATGTTACTTAGATAGAGTTATTTCTGCCATTTTAATTTTATTTATAGTTCATCTGGTCCTAGCAATTTGTTTAGCTGACCAAATAACATGCATTATGTTTCGATATCCTTAAAACCCAAACCAGGACAAAGTCCCATCAATTATTGTGGTTCTGTTAATAATTGTGGTCACATTTCCTCCCTTGTCAATAATCGTGGTAAGTAGAAAACTTGGGTGTCTCCACTGCGCAGCATGCAGAAAGGATCTGACAAGTGCCAGCCACACAGCTAGGGGCCTTAGCAGAAAGTCAGGGGAGATTTCTAACACAGTATGCAGCCTTGCTGCTTTAGTACCTTCTCCTGTGTAATGACACCCCAACCTATTTTGGGAGAGAAAAAATGTCGGACAAAGAGAAGAAGTTGGCCACAGTCCCAAGAAAGGTACACAGATAACCTTTCTATTTATGTAGAAGTGGAGGGCTTGCTAGAATTTGAAGAGACATTTGAGCTCCTGTGTAAAACTCAATCTGTTAATATTCCTTCATACATTTAAGGATTCTAAGGAGAAGGTGATTCCATAGATTTCTTCTCTATAATGGTGCAGTGTGAGCCCCTCCATCAGGCAGTTTTGCCATCCTGCTGGCCCTGGCCTGCCTGCCGGGCTGTAGCATGTCACTCCCTCATTATTTTATGTGAATGAACACAGACTGGCAGATGGAGGTCTGATGATCTTCCCTATAGCATGAAGGTTGAAAAAGGCTCTAGGGGCTCAAGCAGGTGTTTCTTTCACTAAAAGGACAGGGATCAAATGTAAACTGTTCTTATATAGGAATTTCTGCCTTAGGTTATTATTTGTCTATCAATGGACTTTCTTATCATTTTTTCATAGTGACTGGAAATGAAACTAGTAACAAGACTGTTCATTCTCATTGCTTTTGAACACTTATTCGGCTGTACTTAGATTGAACAAAAGTCTTAAAGCATCTTTAATTTTGTGGAGTCATTTCTGGCCATCTCTGGACTTTTAGTGTTAAGAACAGCATGACATTTCAGATGAGTGTTTAGTGATTATTTGAGTGAATTGGACACTTAAAATTACACCAATAGGATAGAATTGGCTTCTGGTCTCATCACATGGCCTTGATGGACCTAACAATTTTGTTTCTTTTGCTTCCCCTATAAAATGAAGATGGTTGAAATGGGAAGATTCTTAAAGATTTTATAGCTGTAATGTGATGTGATTCACGAATTCAGGTTTCATTGAAATCATTTGACATGGGTATTGAATACAAACAGAAGTGGATTTACCTTGAAGCTACTGAAACATAATTTTTAGAGGTCTTCCTTTCCAGGGACCCCAATCCAAGGCCCTGGCCTAATTTTTTTCTTAGTAATTTGACATTCTTTGTCTAGGAGAGCTTTGCCCAAATTATTTAAGCTTCCAGCCTCCCAAAACCTGTGTTGTTCATCTCTAAGTTACTAGAATATAAGCGATGAACTTTGAGGCAATTGAAGGCTTTTCCAAATAGTCTTTCCCACTGAGATGGTGAATAGAAAATCACCATGAAGAAGCATTAAGACTCCTTTTTAATATATACCATCTCTTTGCCAATTTGTTGGAATCTAGTCAACCATGGATGGGCATTTGATACACACACACACACACACACACACACACACACACACACACATGTATTTATATATATATATGTGTATATATATGTATATATACATAGACAAGTCACTTGGAATTAGAGGAATCAGATAATTAAAAGACATATACGTCTCAGGATCTAGCAGAATGCCAACTTAAGACATTTGGGAAGATGCTTTATACAAAAATGTATACTTTTTCATTTCTTCAATGAGTATTTTTAACACCTAAAACATGCAGGATGCTGGGATGATGGAAAACCAAAGTGAGGAAACTTGTCATTCAGCTGTGAGTCCAGAGCTTTGTGAATGTATGCAAATCACCCAGAGAAATGGGATTTAAAGTTGGATCTTGAGCCAGAGTTTCCAAAAAGATGTATGTGGTGGTATAAAAGTAAGGCCTGATGAAGTGGGAAAGTTCTAGGCTTTTATACACTAGATGGCACTGTGGGTGCAGAGGAAAGCTCTAAATTGGTTCTTTTGTTACTTAAATCTGTTGCAAAAATTATGTGGTTGAGAAAACAACAGTGTGTTATAAGCCCTGTAATTTTGGGGGGAAGCGTAGAATGCAGTCCTAATTACTTTGAGATTCAATATGTGCCCTCTTTTTGGGTTAGACTGCTTAGACTGTTATATAGAGTTGTATGTATGTGTCTCCTGTTGTAAGAAACTGCTCAGGCCCTGATTTTTTAATAATCACATAGAACTCTCCGGCCATGGCTATGGTGCTATTCCTGAAATGAAAGACCAAACAGTGGTGCATTAGGTGTACTGATTAGCAATGATAGGGTCTACTGCCGTTCTGCCCAATTCCAAGATTGGAACTCTCCTCTTTATTCCCAAGATTTTTCTTTAATCACCACAAAAATAGCAATAGTTGAAGCTCACAGGTCACTTGTGTACTGGCAGACTGGCTCCCCTCTTTCACTGAGTCACCTTTATAAACAAGTCTGCTGTGAACAGTTTCTGTTAGGATGGAACAGTACTCTTTTGGGGATTGTGTTTGGGGAAATTTCATACAAAGGCTGCTAGGAAGTCTAAGGAACTATGAAAGCTGAAAATGTTTTCAACAAGAGTTAGAAATGGCCTCAAGCCCTTAGCCTTTTGATCATCCATTAAAAAAACAAAACAAAAATAAAAAACCACCTTAATATTAAGAGTTAGATTGTCTTGGATGAAAAATTGGTCTATATTTTCTCTTCTAGAGGTGTGCACTATAATTTGTCCTTTTCCTCTTTGAGAACTTTGACAGTGGAAAAGGAAATATTTGCTTATGTAGAACTCCTTTCATTCATGATTGGAAACACCTATGTCATACTGAACCTTGGGGAAGAAGTAGAAAATTGACTCTGTGGGGGTTTGTTTTGTCTTAGGAAAGATCTGGCATCTTCTTTGCCATTTATGTTGGGGACAAACACAGTGACTTGGATAGATCAGGTCAATATGTTCTTTGCTCTGGAGAGCACAGTTGCTTCTCAGAGATTGTACAGCCACGCAAATGAGTACCTGGAAGCTCCTAGGCTATTTCAAATATGTTACCAGCTCTCTCTCTGCCTCTCTTTCCTCACAGATGATAAGTATATACATAAAATCAACAATATTTACCGCATACCACTCCCTTGGAGAGAGTAGGCAGTTGGCTATTTTTAAAGTTTTTTATCTTTCTGTTTTGTTTGTTTGCTTCATTGCATTTGAGTACAATTGCAGTCTTTCTTTGGGCAGTAACAAAAGCTACCTGTTGCAGTGGCTGGCGAAAAGAAAGTTTCGTTTTGGTGTTTGTTTTTGAACTACACAGGGAAGTGCTATGACCTGGAGTCGATTTGGAGGCAAGGGAGGGTACCCAAATAGAAGGTGCAGTAGGAAGAGATGGTAGATGGGGAAGCATATAGGTGAATAGTTAGGAGTAAGTCCTGTTTGGAAAAGAATTGTATTAGTGAGTGTTGACTGAGATAGGAGAGGGCTAAATTACAAGTTAAAATATGGAGTGAGCGGCATATCCTTCCAAGTTTGAATTTTCATATTATTGGAAAAAATCAGAGGAGAACAAAAATATTCAGAAATGGGAATGTGATTACAAAATATAAATGTGTACTTATTTGACATAGATTCTTTTTTTTAACTTTTAAACCAGTGGTGATTATTAAGTGTGTTCCATGGTTTTTATAAACATGATTGAAACCTACTCTCACAGGATTTTGCTGTGTTTTGTTTGAAAGAGTTTAAAATCGTCTACAAAGATCTCCATGTTCATCTTGAAAACATAACAAACCTTTCAAAACAGACATAATCAGCGCAAAAAAAATATTGATGTTTTGTTTGCCTTTGTTTTGTTATAGAGAACTTTACCTCAGTTTCATGCAAGCCTCCTTCTCCTCCTCCAAAAATAGAAAGGAAATTTCCACCTTATAATGGTTTCGGTTCTGAAGAGGATTCTCTCCTTAACTGCATAGACCTCAAGCCCACACCTCATCAGAAGAACTTCAAGAAGTTTATGGAAAAACACAGGTGCTTAAAGGAACCATGATTTTAGTCTGATCTTTCTCAAATGTGTTTGGAGTTTATAACAGTTCTCATGACGAAACAGATACGATGTAGCTCATCTAATTGCAAGTCCAGGGAGACATTATTATAGGCTTTTAATGAGGTTGATTAACATGCACGTATTAACAGGTTCTTACTTGAGTGCTTATTTTAGTAAGTATCATCTGGAGGCCCCTAAAGTAATAATATCTCCAATCCATGTTGCCTTTCCATACCTATCTATGTCTCTTGAAGATGGCAAAGATGTAGAGTAGGAGTTAGCAAGCTTTTTCTCAAAGGGTCAGATAGGAAATATTTTTGGCTTTGTGGGCCATACGGTGTCTGTCACAACCACTTAGATCTGCCTTTGTAGCGTGAAAGCAACCACAGACAGAATGTAAATGAATGTGTGACTGTGTTCCCATAAGACGTTTTTTTATGGCCACTGACATTCAAGTTTCATATCATTTTTATATATCACAAGATATTATTCTTATTTTGATTGTTTTTAACCATTTCAAAATGTGAAAACCATTCTTATCTCAAAAGTCATATAAAAAACAGGTGGCCTGCTAGATTTGGCCCACTGACTGTGGTTTGCCAACCCCTGCTATAGAGATTTCCAGGATTTATACGTGTTTTTAAAAATGTTATTTGGTGATTAATGTTGTTGTTTTCACTTGAGAGGTTGGTTGAGTTCAGTAACCATAGATTTCTCACTTGGCTGAGTATAATTTTAAATGATGGACTTTCAGAAGTATTCCTAATAGACCTGGAGAAAAACCTGCCCATGAATCATGCATATAGAATGTAGACACTGCCCTTGGCTACTTTTTGCTTCTGCAGGGAGAGCAGACACTGGAGAAAGAAGTCAGGGGAAAAGTGGTGGGGAAAGATTGTAGATACTTGAATAGGATGTGGGCTGAGGGTTGCAGTCCTGTGTGACGGAAATGAGGGATCAGGAGATCCTGGGGAGGAACAGTGATAAAGGGAACATGTGGTAAGACTAGGAGAAGGAGGAGAAAAAGACATCCTGAATTTCATACAATTGATTGGGGTCAGGGCTGTTGTAGAACATTTGAAGGAGAGAGAACAATAGTTGTGTTACATCTGTAAAAGTGGTAAAAACTGATAAAGAATTGTACAGAATGTCAGTCTGCCTTTGCTATAACATGATATCCTTGGTCTTTCTAGAAATAATCTTTTATTTTTTAACGACTTTAGGGTTCCATTTTTAAGTTTTAGATTTGGTGCTTCTCAGGAATGGTCCCTGTAGGTTTTAGAAATGCTAATTATTGTGCCTACCCCCCACCCCCGCCCCCCGCCCCCTTACCGACTGCGACAGAAGCTCTGGGGAAGGGGCCCAACGGTCTGTTTTTTCTCAAGCCTTCCAGGGGATTCTGAGTCACACCAGTGTTTGAGAACCACTGATTTCTAGCACATAAGAGGGTCACCAACTTATACTCTGTCCTCCCTTATTGAGAACAGTGTTTAGGTGAGGTTCCAGGGTAGGACTCTTGATGGCTAACTGCTGTTTTTAAGGACAACCACTCAAAGGAGGTGGGCAGGAAGAATGTCCCTATTGTAAAAGGAGAAGGAATTTTTCTTATAAGTAAACAAGATGAAATATTATCCAGGGTGTTGCTTCTGCAACCCAGGGGAAAACCATTCTTTGTGAGTAGTTGACTTAGTCCCTCATTCTGTCTACACTGTGTAAACTTGCCCACAGAACACTGACTCTAGATGGTATTCCATGTTCCTGTCATGTTGTCATGGCTGGAGGATGGTGGTATAGGCACAAATGTCTCTCATTTTGTTCTTTCTGTCCACTGCTCGATCTGTGCCAGGAATATACTTTCCTCAAGCTCCTCTCACACAGGGACTGTGTTTCCATAGTAACTAGCACATTCAGCTAGAGACTTATACATGAGTTTGAATAACCCAAGGTTTTAAAACTGTAAGAACATAAAGAAGACGATTTCACAAAGCATACAAAAAATAGTTTTTTAAAAAATACAAATAAACTGTGAATTCAGACATGAAATTGTACGTGACATGTTGATTATATATATTGCCATTAAGATGTACTTGGTGCTATTGTTGTTGTGAGGTTAATGCTGGTATATGAATCATTGGAGGGAATAGTTTCAGATTAAAGCATATGAGCTTTGATGGATATAAAGATCTTTATTATCTGGGTAGATATTACTGTGGTAGCCTAGTGGTTAGATTGTCTAGTCTGAGGAGGGAGAAACAGGATAATATCTTTCTTTCTGCACCAGGCTGAATTTGTTACTCTGTTCTTTGTGTGCCCACAGTACTCTGTTGATTATATCTCTAATAATCCAGTTACAATACTTAATCTAATTTAATCCAAAACCTTGGAATATAGATAATATTATCACACCCATTTCTCACATGAGGAAACTGAGGCTCAGAGAGGCCATACAACTTCCTCAAGGTCACACAGGTAATTTTTAGTTGAACTAGGAATTGAACCCAGGGAAATCTGACTTCTGGAACTCACCTGTCTTTCAACAGAACCTGTACATATCACAGTGCATGTTAATGACTTGTTTATGTAATTTGTAGGCTCCTCTGAGACCAAGGGCTCCTTGAAGGCAGGGGCCAGCTTTATGGCTTCCATAAGAGTTAGTGCTGGCTATACATTTGGGGATCAATAGTTTGTCTAAGAAGAGAAGGAATGGATTAATAAGTGAGCAAATAGAATAAATATTCACTCATCCAGTTCTTAATCATGGATAGAAGAGACAGATGACTTCTCACCAGGAAGGTTATTATCCCAGACTTGTGCCAGTCATAATCGTATAGCATCCAAAAACTAGTGGTTTAATCTTCATCTCTGTCTTGTTATAGATATTGTCCATCTGCTGTCCCTACCAGTCATTTTTCCCGCTTTTAAAAATGTTTCCCCATTAATAAAAATAAGTCTTCATGTGCCTTTTGACCATAAAACTCTATAGCTCTATAGCTATTTGAGGTTTTTAGTAGGTGTAGAGCCCTGGATAAGCCATTAATGAATGAACAACTATTTCTTGAGTCCCTGCTGTGTGTCAAGCAGTGTTCTGGGTGTTTGGGATGCATCAGTGAGCAAAACAGACACCAAGGCCTGCCATCATGGAACTTATATTCTAGTTGTGGGAGATGGACCATCAGTGATAAAGATAATACATAAGTAAATTATGAAGTATTTACAAGATGTTAAGTACCATGAAAAAAATAAAGAAGGTATTAAGTTGCTGTGAAAAGAGTAAAGGCAGATTGGGAGTGTGGGGCTGGGGAACATTCCTTGTTGCCGTTTTAAATAGTGTGGTTGTGATGGACTTTACTGAGGAGAGGAAATGTGCTTCAGACGAAGGGAACAGTTGGTGTAAAGGCCGTGAGCAAGAAGTGTGCTTGGGATGTGCAAGAAACATCCAGGAGGCCGACGTGGATGGAGTTGATGAGTAAACAGCAGAGCACATGGAGAGGAGATGAGAGTGTATGGGGGATTGGGTCATGCAGGGCTTTACAGACTGTTTAAAGGCGCTTTTGACTTTGAGTGATAAGGGGGCCATTGGGAAATTTGAGCAGAGAAGTGACTTAAGCTGATCTTCTTCTTAGAAGAATGACTCCAGTATAGTGTTGAGAGTAAACTATAGATGGCAATGGGTGGAAGTTAAGACCAGGTAAGAAGCTACTGCAGTAGTCCAAGAGAAAAGTTATGGTGGCTCAGATCTGGGTGAATGCAGTGGATGTGATGAAATCTGATAGTGGATCCTGGAAATATTTTGACATTAGGGCCAGTGGGATTCCCTCACAAATTGGATATGAAGTATGAAAGAAGCAAGTTAAGATGATTCTCAAAATTTTGGCCTGAGCAGCTGGAAGGGTAGAGTTGCCATCCACTGAGATGAGAAAGATTGTAGATAGGGTAGGTTTAGGGATAAGAGTAGAGTTCAGTTTTAGAACCAGTTAAGTTTGGGATGTCTATTAGATAATCAAGTGATGATACCAAGTAGGCAGTTGGATATATTTGGGAATATACGGTTCAGAAGACAGGTGAACGTGGATCCATCAGCATGTAGATGGTATTTAAATCCATGATACCAAATTGTGTTAAAGCCTTGAGATTGGATGAGATCACCAAGGGAGTGAATATACATAGAGCGGAGCATGACCAAGGAATAAACTGTAACATCTCCAATTAGGAGCTTGGGGGAAAAAAGGAGGAACCAGCAAAGGAGACTAAAAAGGAGCAAACAAGAAGGTAGGAGTAAAACCAAGAGAATGCTGGATCCTGGAAGCCAAGTGAAGCAAGAGTATCACCGAAGGAACCATCATTTGTGCCAGTTGCTGCTGATTGGTCAAGTGAGATGGGCACAAAAAATTAAGCATTGGAATTGGCATTGTGGAGATCATTGTTGACTTCTATAAGAGCAAACCTAATGGAAGTAGGTTCAAGAGAAAATGGGAGAAGAATTTCAGGCAATGATTGTAGATAACTCTGGGCTGTATGTAGAAAAAGTTAAGACATGGCTCATGGACCTAGGAATTTATAATTTGTTTGGGAACATTGGGAATAAACACATTTTAAAAACAACCATCCAGAGTACAAGTCTATATAGTGCTAAATTTGATGTGACATTACAATTGATGCAGGAGGTGTAAGTAGGTGGTCAGCTGGAGTATTGTGATAAAAAAGAATATTCCGAGAAGTTTGAGAAGTAGCTACTAGGGAAACATCTGAAGACCCTTGCAGAGCTTCTCAAAGTATGCCCAGGGGACCACCTTATCAGAATCTTCTGGGGTTCTTCTTAATAATGCAGGTTTCTGGAAATGTGAGCTAACTACTGAATCCCCCTGTATCTTTGGGGATAGGACTCTGGATTCTGCATATTTAACAAGCTCCCCAGGTTACTTCTATATACAATATACTTTGTTAACTGCTAGTCTTAAGATTTTATTGCGTAGATTATATTCTTGATTAATGAGATTTCCAGAACACTAGATTTAGGTGAAAAAAAGGCATGATGAATGTGTGAAAAACCTACACTTAACATATACATTTATAAATGTATGTAGGTTATAAGAAGTTAAATTTACAGTAATATTTCTCTGCCTGAAGTTAGACCTTCCTCAGTTGTTGCAGTGGTATTTTGGCTATCTGAAAAGTTATGGTTTTGTGTGTGTGAGACAGGGGCTATCAAATCTATTTGTTACTTATAAATCCAATTATGTACCAGAGAAGATGGTTGGCAAGGCATAGCTTCCTCCCACGCTATATGAGGTCTGTCTGAAGCCGGGGAACTGGATGTCGAGAAAACAGAGCCACTGAGACCTGGCTGCTTTGCTCAGGCTGTTCTGAGACGAGTCTTCCAAACTGCTGCACACCGTCTCACATGGGTCCTCAAGCCTAGGAATCTTGGTGCCATCCTTTTTCAGCTCTGATTCTTGTCCAGTCTGAGAAAGGGGCAGAGAAAAGCACTTTTTGCCTCTGCAAATCAGAAATACTTGGTTTATTTTTTAATCACTGTGAACACAAGGAAAGAATGATTTTCAGCATAGGAGACCCTGCAAGGGAAGGCTTTTCTGCTTAGAGTTGTGACAGAGGACATGGTTTATTCTCCTGTGTACTTCCTTGGGGTAATGATTTTAATTATCAAAGACCTCTCTAAGGGTTTATTGTTTGTTACAAAGTCCACTTTTCACTAGCTGATATCTGCAAACATGCTTCTGCTAACAGATTATAAATCAATTTCTTTAGTGACCAGGCAATCGGCTTTGGTAACTTTTAATTCTATAATTTGATCCTATCTTTAGCCTACTAGACTATTCTATTAATGCATAGAATTATGAATGCAAATACCAATAGATACAGATATCATAACAATTCTCCATGAACATTTATTGAATACTTATAATGTAAAAAGTGTTATATTAGATAATGGTTAATAAGACAGTCTTTGGCCTTGGAAAACAGACTTGTAATGGCTTACAATACGAGTGATAAACACTATTAAAAAAAAAAAGGTGGGTCTGTCATAGGTGTTATAGCATTTGAAAAGGAAAAGTTAATTTTTCCCTTGAAGGAAGTTGGGGGGGGTGCTGGGGAGCTGGAGGAGTGAGTCAGAGAGGGGAGGATGTAGGCTGGAAAACAGAAAAGTGGAAGGGCATGAGACAGTGAGTGGTGAATGGGAACGATGGCCCCAGATGCCGGCAGAACCCAGGATTGCCCAGGCAGCGGGCTAGGTGCTTGCTCTTCTTTCCAACATGATTATTGTGATTGGTGACTAGCTTCGTCATTGGAGAACAACCAGTTCGTGCAGCTGGTTTGAGCAGTGTGTTTACGAGGTTTGTTTTGGGTTCATTTTCCCAATGTGTTACCCAGGACATGTAAAGAATCAGAGATATTTTAATATCTCTGAGACAATTCCTCTGCATTTAGATTTAGAACCTTCATTAGAAAATGGTTGAATTCTTTCACTTTGGACAGTTTATGCCTACTATATTAAAGCCACATTATATCTTTTGCAGACTTTTAAAAACATAATACGTGGAAGATTTCCTGTATAACTCTGTAACTCTCATTTCTCTTCCATTTAGCTATGGCTCAGAAAACAGTATACTCCGGTTTTTGGCAAAACTAGACACAGAAAAATACGCTGACTTGGACAGGATATTTGTTATTTCATATTATCTCGCTGATGGCACCATTTCAGTGTTCGAACCTACAGAGAATAATTCAGGTAAGAGATATAGTTCTCATAGTATTTTCTTGAGAACATTTGTTTCTTCATGTTGAAAATTAGGGAACATGATCTGATTTTGTAGCCTAGATTATGTACAATAGAGGCTTAAAAAAAAACCCTGAACAATAGAATGGTGTTTTTTTGTTTTTTACGAATCTCTTAAATGGGAACCTAAACATTTAAAATGATAGAGGTGGAACAGTTTTGATTGGCTTTGGGCTGGGGTACCTGGAGTTACCTCCTTTTTGCCACTATCCCCACTTCCTCTTTGGCCTCTGAAGCACCTCTATGGAACCTGATGGCTTCAAAATCACGGTCTAGGTACCACTGGTTCTACTCGCAGCCAGCAAGCCAAGAGGAAGTCTGTATTCTTGATAGTCCTACTTACAAAATTTTTGTTTGGCTGTGAGACAAGAATCCCAGATACACAAATTCAATCTTCAGGGTCCATCTTTATCTGGCCCTTCTGTCTGTTGAGGTTGTTGCCAAGGTTCCAGCACTCAGGCCCACAGAATGCCTCTCTGGATTATGCTGGTACCACAGCCATCGCTGAGGAGAGCCATTGACTTACCTAATCATGGCACTGTAGGATCCTGTTCTTTGTCTCCACATGTTTAAAACTTTTATCTATGCTGAAGACATACATTTGGGCAGAATAATCAGTGATGTGCTGGTTAACTGATCTTTGAAAATATTTTAAAAGCCCTGATTTATACTGTTTGCCAGTTTCCATGGTGTGAATACCCCAACCATGGCCAATTTCAAGCAGCCAAGAGTTTAAAAACTGGCTTGCAAAATCCCTGAAAATTCAACTGTCAGCTCCTTTGAGCTTATACTAGTAAGCTACTTAGCACACCAGTGAGTAATGAATAACTTGTATAACTAAGGCTCTACGGTGATTTCAATAATGGATCAAATCTTAAAATATGAAATTGCATAGGAATGAATATAAGTCATGCTCTTGTAGGTCAAAAATCAACTCTAATACATTTAGAATGGGGAAGATGTGGCCAAACAAGTTGTACCATGTGTGAAACAGAAGGGAAAAAAGATTTAAGGGGACTCCCGTAGTTATCTTTAAAAACTTGAGTAATCTCCCTTACAGAAGTAGGACATTTGCTACTTAATCTGCATATCAGATTAAGTATAAGACATCATCTGGGACAAATACGTGGAAATAAGCACAAGTGAGGAATTTTCTAACTGCTACTATTAAACACGCTCTAAAGATGAGTATCTTCCTGATGTTCCACTCTCCCATTATGCTGCTGGGCATATATAGGAGGTCTTTGCCAAGTGTTTATTGGACTGGGAAGAGAGTAGAGAGAGAGAAGAAAAGGCCAGAATTCCATGCCATTTTTTCTTTTTTCTTTTTTTTTTTTTTGAGATGGAATCTCGGTATGTTGCTCAGGCTGGTCTTGAACTCCTAGCCTCAAGCGATCCTCCTGCCTCAGCCTCTTGAGTTGCTGGTACTGCAGGTTTATTACCCTGCCCAGCTTTGCTTTTTGTCTTGAACACTCTCACCTAGGAAGTCTTATTTCTTTGCTCACTCCCTCATTCCACCCTTATGTCCGAAAATAACAGGCAATATGAGTTCACAGGTAACTTACGTGGTGGTCTGTGCTTGAAGATAAAGTAATTCTGAAGTCAAGTCAGATGCTTCTTTCAAGAGTAAAGACTGCTCATGAACTTTTCTATTTTTCTATAGGACTTACTGGTGGAATGTTCTTGAAAAGAAGTCGCGTTAAGAAGCCTGGACAACGAGTCTTTAAAAGAGAACTGCCTGAATATTTAAAGGCCGAGGAGTTCTACATTGGAATCACAGTGAATGTGAATGGTTACCTGTTTCGTTTGCTCAATGCTGATGAGTATACGTTAAAATACATGGAGCAGAATGTAGATAAGGTGAATTTACTTTGTATAATTCTTGACTTGCCTCTCAGCCCTCTGCAGTCTGTGTTTTTCTTTCTCTAGGGCCTTTTTCTTCTTCATCTTGCCACCAGTTTTACATTGTGCATTCACACATGTGGGCATGAATAATGGATCCGTGTGACTTGGCCACACGTCCCATCACAGAGGCCAGGTCCTTGTCTACTCTGTTTACATGCTGGGTTCTCCTCTGCCCAGCATCACAGATTCCAGGCACAGGCAGGAGGCAGGGCCAGGGTTGAATCAAGTTTCCTGGGTTTTCTGCTGACACTAACAATGTTTTCAGAAAGAAATTCAACAACTATAGGAAAGGAAGAAAATCTGGTGCCACACACTGTGCTGTCCCAGTTAATTGGCACAGGCCAACAGAGAAGGCCAAGACCTGAACAAATAGAAATCTCAAGGGAACTGAATAGTTGCTGGAGTTGCACCTTCCCATAGCAGTAGCCACCTGAGGCCTAAATAAAGATTTAAGGATAAATTGGCAACAGTGAGCTCAAATAGTGGTTTTTTTTAAAATAAGATGGCAGATGGGTACTGTTACTGCAATTGCTATTAAGGAAATGTTGTTCAGGAAAAATAACATATTGATAAAATCTTGATTTTACATGTGGACTAGTTCAGCGTGCAAACATATATATTTGGGAAGCTTTGCCTAATATCAAAACATCTATCTGGAAAATTTTATTTTAAAAGTTTTCCTTTAAGTGATAATATTTATGTACCATTTATATATATACAGTGCCAATTTTGTCTCCTTTGTAGATAAAATACCCAGGGTTAAGTTGCTAAAATCAATGTCTCTGTGTATGTCACATCATTCATATCAGTTTGGGTCCTCTGAGAAGCAGATGCTAAAGCAGAATGAGAAGTGTAATAGATGTCGTGGAGGAAGTTTCTAAGGAGGATAAAGGGGAAGGGACCAGGAGAGGGCAGGAGGGACCTTCAGACCGGGAGGCAGGTTGAACCCCTGTGGAAGGAGAGAGAAAGGAAGGAGGGGTGTGTAGGGAGAGCCTCAGCCGACAGTGCAGCTCTGGGAAAGTCTCAATCAGGCTGATGGGGAGCCCCAGAGCACAGACTGCCTATCAGAGAGGTCCCCTGTCAGGCAGGAATGGCCTGGCTCTAGTCCCCCTGCTGTGCTTTGTGTCATTGGGCAGGAACAGCCTGGGGAGAGGGTGGCCCCAGCAGTGACATTGCCTGTGAACTCTGTGTGAATCTGGAAGGTATGGCAGCTGGAGTCTGTCAGCCAACAGTGCTCTTCTCTCAGGATCTCTCTTGACAGGCGGCCTGAGAAGTGCCCTCTATGGCTGCCACACCATCTCTTCATTTGTAGTCTTAGGGATTCAGGTTATCATAAAACTATGAACCAGTAGCTATATGCAAACACTGAATCTAGACGAAAAACTCAGTCATTGAGAGTTTAGATTTCTGGAGACCATCAGGCATGGCTTGGGAACCTGACTCCACATTAATAGCTGAGGGACCTTACATATGTATTTTTCCTGAGCTTCAGTTTCTTCATCTTTGGAACTGGAGGAAGAGCAGTGCCTATTTTGTAGAATTGCTGCGAAGATTAGATGTGATAATATGTATGAAGTGCTGAACTAACCATGAGGCCCATGGTAAGTTCAATCAGTACTGCTATTGTAAATCAGAGTTCTTTTTCCAAACAGAGGGTGAACCTATACCTTAATATAAAATATATATGTAGCATAAATATAAGATATAAAGGGTTTTTTTTTTTTTTTTTTTTTTTTGTTTTTTTAACCTTTGGGGACAATAAAAGCAGGGTAGGACGTTATCTGGTGTCAGTATCCCAAGTGAAAACTGTATTATTTTAAAACTACCCTTAACAAAGACATTCTAAGCAGAGAAAGATTGCTATACTATTTAATATCAGCCCGAGGAATCTTTTCAAAAGAGCTAATAGATCCTGTCATGGAAATAGATAAAAGGAAATGAAAAAACGTGAGAGGGGTAGGGATCTGTGATAGGTGCCAAACCACCTGGATCATTCTCTGGTGGGAGAGAAGGATCTTTATACTAAATTGCTGTCAATCTTTTTAATTTAAAATTTCCTCTACTCATTTTTTATCTCTTAGGTATAATTATTTACGACCTTATGTTTAACTGGTTGCAAGATGTATTCTTACCAAGTCAAAAAGCTAGTTACAGGGTCGGAGACAGGAACACTGGACGGCCCAGAGAATGAATGTGCGAGAGCTCCGGTGCCTGCATGGATCTTTGATATTCAGTCTTGCTCTCATCAGTGCATTGCCTAATGAACAACAGTTCTGGGGGGTGGGGCCCATTCTAAATATCTAGAGAAAATAGAGGTGTACTTTTCCAGTTTTGAATCCCCATTTTTTCCATTAGGATCTCCCAACATATTGTGGCAATATCCAAGGGTTATAGGGAGGAGGCTGAGATAGAAGCAGGGGTTGTTTTCTGATCTCTGTGGCCTGCTGTTCCTTAAGCTCATTTCTCTCAGAGCTGGGGCCTGTGCTGATGTGAACTGGAATTCAGAAGCTTTAACTGAAGAGATACAAAGCTAGTATGCTTTCTCAGTGTTGGAATCTTTGCAAAGACAAACCCGCTAACTTCATGTCCACAGTGTGAAGTCCCTTTGCTGGCCATCAGAAAGATCGGGCTCCTGAAGTGTTAGGAATATTAAAATATGTTTTTCCTTTCATTTCCCCCTCACAGTATCCTTTCAGTGACTTAGAACGTAGCCTGCAAAAGGTGAAGCAAGAAGAATCAAGATCCAGAGAGCTCAAGCAGGTATTTAGAGCTGCTGACTGTAAGCACACAAAGATGGTGGATTATAATACATTCAGGTAAGCCATATTCTGCTAATAATCTGTTTTCCCCTCAAGATTGTCCAAAGAACAGAAATAATTATTTCTTTCCTAATTAGTTAACTATTTTCTATTGGGAATTGGCATTTCTTTGAGTTTGTATTACTCTGTGGTCAAGTTTTGGCCACTAATACTCTAGTAAATGTTATGAATTTATGTATAAAAGGGGTTTGTATGTGGGAACAGAGGGGCAAAAGCATAGAAAGTCAGCTGGTCACATTGTCTTATGAGTCATAGGGTTGAAGGATCAGCAGAATGCCGGGAATGGTGCAACTGAGTGAGAAAGACAAAAAAACGCAGCTTAAGAGCACCTCCTTTCACCTAAATCTGGGGGACAAAGGAGGGACATCTCCAGGAATGTGATGAAGTTGGAAAATAGTAAAAATGTTACCGATTATTAGAGCAAAGGTGATATGTATGCATCTGTGTGTACTTGTGGTTGCACATGTGTAGTCTGAAAGACATGAAAATATAGGAACTGAGGGAAAAATACATGACCGTAGTTAGAAATATTATAACAAATCATGATCAAGATTTTCTCTAGGGTGAAGCTGAAGTCTGGGACTATCCAGTGGCTGACCTAGGCAAATTTCCAAACAGCAGAAACACAGGGAAATTTAAATCCAGGGTCTCGTACAATTGTGAGACTTCTAAGCCTGAAAACAAAGTGAATGGAGCGTTTAGGAGAGTAAATTAAATCATGGTTGGAGGACAAAGGGCACTTTCTCTTTAGGCTGAGAATTCTGGCTCCTGACAACGATAGTGGCTGAAAGCTATATAGTAAACTCCACTTGATGCAGTCAAGATGTGGGCTGAGAAATGAGGAAGTGAGCCCAGGAGAGGGTAGCAGGGAGGTCTTTCCAACTTTGTGTCTGCAGTTGCCTCTTGCATCACTACCTGGTGGCCCAGAGCCCACCATTAGGTCCAGAGTGTCCCAAGAGCTCATTTGTTGTTTTAACAAAGCTCTTTTGTGTCTCCAAAATGTTCTTTTGAGAGAAGCAGTCAGAGGACATATTTTTATTGTTTAGAATTCCCAACCTTCTGGGATCAATAAGAATTTATAGTTCTTTGTTATTGTTCATAGTCACATACACATGTTCATAGTGTTTTGGAAAATAAATGGAGACAGTAAAGAGTAGAGACAATTACTCAGGCCATGGGCTAATGGAAAGCAGTGGAGGAGAAAACAAGAAATTTCCATCAGAAATGAGGGAGTGGTTTCGTTTTATTATTTGTGTCCTTTTACAAAAGCATCCATTTTCCCAACACTCGCAAAGTCTATTGGAAACACTTCAGTGAGTTTATAGGGCTTTTTGGGAAGCACTTAGGCCAGGCAGGCAATCCAAGGAGGAAAAGTTGCTTTGCAGATGGTGGCCTGACCCTAATTCTGGGTGGGATAAAGGACCACCATACTGTGATTGGAGGGGTGGCCTCAAGAAACTGCATGCTAAAAAAAAAAAGGAGCTCCTGGTCCCAGAAATTCCTTAAAATGAAAGTCAGATCAGATTACGCCTGGCTTGGAAAATCCTTCAGTGGCTTGCCATTGTCCTCACAATAAGATTCAAACATGCGACTGCAGCCAGCAAGGCCTTGAGTGATGTGAGTCTGTTTGTATTTCCAGTGTCACCACCTTTTTCTCCAGTTCTGTCTTTTGGCCTCACTGACTGTCTTTCAGTTTCTCAAACACATCAAGCTCTTTCCTGCCTCTGAGCATATGCACACCCAGTTCCCTCTGCCTGGAATGCCCTCACCAGTTTGTCCTCTGCATGGCAAATTCTGGGACTGATTTCAAATGTCACCTCCCAGAGGGGCTTTCATTCACTCACGATCCTATGTAAAGTAGATCATCTGCTGTTATTCTTAGCCATTTGTTGATATTTTTCACAGCACTTAGCACAACTTGCATTGATTTCATTTAGAGATCTGTTTAGTTGGGAGTGAGGTGTCTATGTGTGTGTGCTTGTGTGTGTCTTCTATTTGAATATGAGCTTTCTGAGGGCAGGGAGCTCAATGATCTTGTTCCCTGCGGCATCCCCTACTGCTGGGGTCAATACATATGTATATAGTTACCAAATGAAATAATGAACCACTGGAGTTGTTCTTGGGGGTTCTAGTTTGGAGGTGATGGCATCTCCTCCAAATGAGAGTGTAGACCAAGAGTCTAGATGTCGTGATTTATATGACATGCTTGGTGCCGGGTGATGAGCCCTCTGTCTTTGGAACTCCTCATTTGTGCTTGGCTCACAGGTGTGGGTCCCTGCACATTGTCTTTAGCCCTCTCTTTTGCTTCTCAAACTCTTTCCTGAGCAAAGAAAAAGGAACTACGTAGCCCGTGTCTATGACATCATATCGTAATTCAATTCTTTGCTCAGTGCTTTTACTAGCTAATATTTTCCTTCCTTTATGTATGTGTGTAAGTGTGTGTGTGTGTGTGTGTGTGTGTTTGTGTATGTATTCTGGCTCTCCTCACCAGAGTGTAACCTCGTTCAGGGCAGGGACCTTCTCTTTCTTGTTTTTTGCTTTAGTCTTATGACTTAGCACAATGTCTGGCAAACAGTAGTGTTACTAAATACTAGTTGAATGGATACATTTTATCTAGCCATTACTGCTTTGGCTTTGACCTGCAGGCTGATTGTCTCCATGCTAGTTCCTCAAGCCCAGACCTTTCTCCTGAACTATAAACCTGGAAATATGAATACCTCTGGGACATATCCCCCTTGCATGTCTTTTAGGCATCCCAAAAATAACTTTCCCTAACTTGACCTCATTTTCATCTCTCATAAAGTTGCAGTTAGGGGACTGTATCCTGATAAAGGCCATCATGGGCATCCCCAAGAGCCCAGACCAGGGATTGGCTTTGTGTCTCCCCTCTCTCCTCTCACAACCTCTCCCACTCACCCTTTGAAATTGTACATCTTGAACTACCTCTAGAAACTTTCCCTTCTTTCCATCCCCAGCTTCATGGTTGCAGTTCAGCTTTTCATCACTATTTACTTGGACCATCTGGAAAGCAGTATAACTGATCTCTTTTTCTTAACTCTCATCTTCCAAAGTTTTGCCAGAGTAACCTTCCTAAACTCTGATCAGATCATTCCTCTGCTCTTAACCCTGCATCAGTGTATCATGTGAGTTTGCCTACCTCTCCATATTTCCATCTCACTCGAAGAATACTTTTGTAGAAGCCACTATTTATTGAGCACTTACTGGGGGCCAAGCATTGTGCTAAACGCTTTACACCTGCTATCCACTGGTAGCCTCCTGTCGAGTTGTTACTTGTTTGCTTCCCTGCCTCCACATCAGCTCCTGCCAAGTGCAATAGATGTTTGCTGAATAATTTAATGAACGATCCTATTTCTAAAGGAATGTTCAGTCTAAAGCTTACATCAATCAAGTAAATAATTGATTACCTTGTACCAGGGAAGGGCCATCTGGCTCTCACTTAGGGAAGTAAAGAGAAGCTAGGCCTGATCCTCACTAGCCAAGTGACTTGGGCAACTCATTTCACCTACCTGCATCTCACTCTTTTGTTCATATATTGGTCTCTGAGGTCCGTTCTAGGCTCTGACAACTGGAAACTCTGAAAATGTAAGTTTATAATATTCTTGTAAAATATTCTGTTTTCAAATTGGTGCATTGAGATGGCAGAGAACAACAGAGGCAGGCAAAGGCAGGATTGCAGCATAGGCCTATGGACTTGGCCCCTGTGGCCCTGAGTCTCTCCTGCTTAGAAACCTGGCACTCTCATCGTGTATCTGGGGCTTCAGGGCCCAGATCTGCTGGTCTGGGCAGTGGTCCAAGCCCCCGGCATTGCCCTTCTTCTCAGAGATGTGCATCTCCTCTCAGGAAAACCTTGAGAATAGGAGCTAATAAACTACCTCTGCATAAGGTACCATGGTTCATAATGGACTCATGTGTGGACCTCCCAGAGATATTTGCCTCAGAATACACCTGATGGAATGCAGGAACAGGCAGCCATCAGCAAACGGAAGTAGGGAATTTTTTAAAATGTTTTATTTGGGTAGGGAACATTTCTCTTTTTCCTTGTGGGAGTTCACTTCTGCTTCTGTTTCATTGATCCTCTCTAGAATCTTTTTGGTGTGGTCTGTCAGATTTGCCTATGAGAGCTGCTGATTGTTATCCAAGAGAGTGCAGAGAACCTTTCTCAGAGCCTTGGGATAGATATCTGGTGGCAGTGGTGGGCAGATTTCAACAGGGAGCAGGACAGGGACTAAGCTTGGCAGGCCTAGTATTTCAGGTAGTTGGGAACATGGGTAGGGTGGGACTTCCCAGTGAGAGCCCTGGACTCTGAACCACAAGCAGCAGCAGCAGCAGCAGCAGCACTGAGAGCCCAATGCCAAGGAAGATGTGGTCAGCTCATCTCTCTGGCCACCTCCCCGAGCATTAATCTACCCATCAGAGACGACACCTGGCCCCATGTAGCCAGTGTGTATTTTGGTTAGCTGTGTGCTTATCTCTTTTCCCCACCTGGGGAAGCTGTCAGAGGGCAGGGCCCATGCCTGGTTCACTCTTGTGGCTTTTCCAGATACCTCCAGAACCCAGTGTATCAGGCCTCAATGAACATAGTGAATTATTACAGGGTTCTTCTTCAGGCCCCCATTATCAATTACAGGGTCAGTAGCTTTCCTGTGAACATCATGTAATAAATTCCTTCTAAGATTTAGAACCTTGAGGAAATTTTCTCTCTTGCAAAACTAAAGTTCTTTCTAAAAGAGGTAATATAACAGAAATAGTTCTCATCACTGGTTTTGGAGTTGGCAAACCCAGATCCAGCTCTTGCCTCTCTTGTTTCCCAGCTTCTTGGCCTTGGGGAGGCTGCTGAATAATTTTTTCCTCTGTAAAATGGGGACAATAATACATAGGACACAGCCGTTGTGATGAATACTTTTGATACTGGTATGTAAAATTCTTATTGTAGCTGATTAGTGCATGGTGCATACTCAGAAAGTGAAAATGCTTTATCCCAATAGTTGCAAACTGGTGTCATAACAACAGTAATAGCAATCTACATCCTGTTTTTAGTATTTCAGTAAGCTTTATATTTACTCATGGTGGGGGTCATTCAAAACATTCTTTAGTAAATGAGGTTGAAAGAGGAACTCTAAAAACTTGTAGGCCTTGAAGATGGAAAATAATAAACATCATGTTCATGGACCAACGTGGGGAAACATTAATATAATCCACCCTGTTGCTGTCCTTTACTTCACAGAAGCAGATTGCCAATTTAGTGCTTAGAACATAATAATGGTCTCATCCTGATTTATCTAGGACAACTATCTCTCCCTTTATATGGTTTTGCTCTATTTTTATTTGGACTACTCAGTGTACATTGCTATTGGTGTTTTTATTGTAAACAGTCTAGTATTTTTTAAGGAAGCCACTAGTCCATTAATCTATATGAACAAAAGCAAAAGCAAAGACAAGTAAAATCCCAAAGCATTCAAACATAGGTTCTTATTATGAACCAAATAGATTCTTTGACATTATTCATAGCCTGTCTTCAAAATGGAAATCTCAATATATATTTTTGAAAACAGCATTTCGAACCTTCCTAAAAGCATTAAAAATAAATAATGTGATGTTGTAGAAAGAATGCTGGCCTGGGAATCAAAAAGATGGAGACCTTTGATCTGATTCTGTCACTGGCTGCTGGTGGTGTTTGTATTGGTGAGGGCTTAGTTTTAAACAGGAATATCCTCTCTGGCTAGTTAATCAAAAGAAAAGAATTTATTAAAAGGAGGCTGGTGGTTCACAGTGTCTTTGGAAGGGCTGGAGAAACAAGCTTGAGGCTGAACTATAGGAACAGTGCCCAAAACAGGGCTGTAGAACTTGTCTGATGAGAAAATGAACTCTGTTACCACTGCCACCACTCATGACTCATTGCTGCACTTGCATTGCTGCCAGGAACTCGATTTTACCACAGCCATAACTACCACCACTTCTGGCAATCGTCCTTTACCACCCCTGAAGGCTGAGCTCCTTTGACATCAAACGTGGCCCGCCCTTAGCTGCTTTTCTTCTGTTGATCCCTTCTGAGGCACAGTCTTAAGTAAGCTCCCCTGATTGGTAGAGAGCCTGGGTCACCTGCATATTTCTAACTGCAAGGAAGTCTGGGAAATTGAGCTCTGACTTCTATGTTGGGTGGTAGGGAAATTAATGTGGGAATTTCCCCACATTAAATAAAAACTATTTAAAAGATAGCTTTTGTAGAAAGTTTGAGTTAGGATGAATAAGTTCTGGAGTTCTGGAGATCTGTTGTACATCATGGTGACTATAGTGAATAATGATGTATTATATACTTGAATTGCTAAGAGTAGCTCTTAAATGTTCTCACCACAAAACAATAAGTGTGTGAAGTGGCAGATATGTGACTTAGCTCGAGTTAATTATTTCTAAATGTATATGTATATCAAATCATCACGTTATGTGCTGTAAATATAAACAATGTTTAATTGTCAATTATACTTTCATAAAGCTGGGGAAAATAAAATAAACAAAAGGTACCCTCTTCATTTGCCATGAATACTGCAGGGATAGTAAATCCAAACCAACATGAGCCAAACAGGGAACATGATTATATGTTGGCATCAGGGACTGAGTGTTTGTAACCAAACCAAGCAAAGAACCTACCTAGTGTTAGTACTTTGAAAATATTGTTTTGACTCACCACGGAGCAACCCCAAACTTCTGGAAGAATTGGCAAAACCCAAGCTATCTGAAATAACAAGAAGAAATTGTTGTTGATTTTTAACCTGTAAATTCTCTTAGAATTTGGTTTCTCCGAAATGAGTTATTTGCTTTGTGATGCTTGTTACTTGCTGTATCGATGATATTTGAGAAAATGAGGGATAATGTGAAATGCTGAGATGAAACTTGTAACTTTGGCTCTGCTGAGCTGCAGCTTGTAACTTTGGCTCTGCTAAACTGTTCTGGTAAAAACAGGAACTCTGTGAAAGGGTCTAACCACATAGCTTGACTGCCGAAGAAAGATGACAGCACGTAATAGGCTTCTCATTGCAGAGAGCCTATAAATGGACGTGTAATAGAGAGGCTTATTACCTGGATTCCTTTCCCAGGAAAGCCATATTGATTAGGGCCGTGAAAAGGGGATGCGAACCCTAATGGAGAGCCTATAAACGGACGCATGAGGGGCTTTTGTCTCTGTGGTTAAGATAAGGATATAAAAGTCTTTCTTCTCCCACTGCTCCTCCAGCCTGCGTGGAGGCCCCCTCCTCTTGGAGCTTTGTGGTCAGGCTGGTTGTCCTGTGTCAGATCCTGTTCCCGCTGTAGCTGTGAGCCCAATATGTTCTTGCTGATAATCATAAGTTTATGTTTCAGCTGTATTCTTGCTACGGTGTATGGTTTCTATGCTGACCCACAGAAAGTTATCTTCACATTGTTCTGCTTTTATAATACCACGTTGTGATTTTTGTGCACCAGTTTTTGCAAATATATTCTTTTTGTATAATTATCACTGAAACTTTATGTAACTTCACTCCCCCTCCCCTATTGAAAAAGCACAATAAAAAACTGAGGTTTTCAGGGGAATGTCAGACATCCATGGAGCGGCTTTTTGTGGTGTCTCCCCTGGACCCAGCTTTAAAGAAAACTTTTTCCTGTCTCTCTTTCTCTTTCACCAACCACTTGATCACTTTGAGAGATCTTAAACCCACATTGATATATTGGTAGCTTGTCTTGCCAATACCTACACTTGGCTACTTTTGCAATCTCCGATGAACCTTTCTGAGTTTCCATTGCCTTAAATGAAGGTATTTGATTAAATACAGGTTTATAGGTTGAAAGCTGGCAGTTATATTTTGTTTGGCTTTTGTTTAATGTTTTTAAAATTAAGAGTTTAAACATAAGAATATATATATCTGGTGCCTCTTGGAAAATAGAAATTGGACCGTCATTTCTCCATGGCAGTGATCTTTTGGGGGTGAATGGCACTTGTCCTCTTTAGGTAGAGCCTGTTCTCTGCATTTCTTCTCAGTCTCTACAAGTCCTTATTGTCTCACACCAGGGCACTTTCTCCTATTTATCTTACATACCTACCCAAGTAGGTACTAGACTAGGTAATTCTTGGATTAGATCATTATAAGGTACTTACCAGACATACAATTCCATTATTTTGTTACTGTAGGTACTGTGGAAATAGGCATTTAGGAGTCACTGGATAAATAGTTCAAAATAGAACTGAAGACTGATTTTTTAAAAATTATAACTCAAATATGATTGTATACTTGGAAAATCCAAAGAAATCGATTTTGAAATGGTTGGAACTATTAAGAGTATTCAGGAAAGTAGCTAAATATAAGAAAGCTATATACAGAATAATAGCTTGACTTTATATCAGCAATAACTACTTAGGAAGTGTTCTGAAAAGGGGAATACTATTTGCCGTAGCAACGAAAATGAAATATCTGGGAATAAATTGGGCAAGAAATGTTAAGACTAAAACGAATGCAGTTTTTAAACTTTATGATATCTCTGAATGGGAAGACAATATTGTGAAAATTCTAATTTTCCAAATTAATCTGTAGATTTCAAGCAATTCCCATCAGAATTATACAGTAGGTTTTTGCTGTTGCTGTTGTTAGATTTTGTTTTGTTTAACAGGGTTAGGGGAGATAATTGACTGATTGATAATGAAGCTTCTTCAAGAAGAATAAGGGATTAAGAATATATAATAAAATGTTGAAAAGAATATTAAAATGTAGATACTAGAAAGGTATATGATTTACATACATTGAAAACATTTTATAGCAGAGAAACAAAAATATCAGTGAAATACAGTGTAGAGTTCATAAAAAAACCCATTTTTGGCCGGGCACAGTGGCTCATGCCTGTAATCCCAGCACTTTGGGAGGCCGAGGCGGGTGGATCGCAAGGTCAAGAGATCGAGACCATCCTGGTCAAAATGGTGAAACCCCGTCTCTACTAAAAATACAAAAAATTAGCTGGGCGTGGTAGCACATGCCTGTAATCCCAGCTACTCAGGAGGCTGAGGCAGGAGAATTGCCTGAACCCAGGAGGCGGAGGTTGCGGTGAGCCGAGATCGCGCCATTGCACTCCAGCCTGGGTAACAAGAGCGAAACTCCGTCTCAAAAAAAAAAAAAAAAACAAAAAACCATTTTTATTAACTTTTGTATAGGGTATGGAGAACATTTCGAATTGGTGGAGAAAGAATGGATTATTAATAAAGATTTTGGTGGCAATTGACTAGAAAATGCTTTTATACACTTATTTTGTGGTGGAGCACAGTTTCCAAAAGCCATAAAGGAAAGATTATATTGACTACAGAAAAATTTTATATCTCTCTATACAAAAGATATCACAAACTTAAAGGACAGACTAAGATAATATATATATATATATATATATATATATATATATATATATGAACACATACATACAAATAGTCTTTATATATATATATTTAGTTCATGTATTTTATTAACTCGTACAGTTACTTGTCTTCTGATTTATTTAAGCAGTAAGTCAGACAACATTTGCCACAATAATGTCTGTCAAAGTGGCTTGCGATAAATATTCCAGCACCACATTCTCAGAAGGGCACTCTTGATGAAAGCGACTGATTTTGCCATTCTCACCCACCATTTAATATTTCAGGACAGCCAGCTTAATCTTTCTCTTGTGCTTATTCTTCTTGGGAGTGGTGTAGAACTTCTTCCTTTTCTTAGCACCACCATAAAGTCTCAACACAAGATGAAGAATAGACTCCTTTTGAATGTTGTAGTCAGACAAAGTACATCCATCTTCCAGTTGCTTGCCACCAAAGATCAGTCTTTGCTGATCAGAAGGAATGCCTTCTTTATCCTGGATCTTGGCCTTTACATTTTTTATCATATCCGAAGGTTCAGCCTCGAGGGTGATGGTCTTCCCCATGAGGGTTTTCACCAAAATCTGCATTTTGGTGGCGGCTCCATTGGAGATGGCAGATGGAAGAAAAAAAAAAAAAGCGAGAAACTATTTAAAACCAGTGCAAGAACCAGGGGATTAACATTAAGCACTTAAGAATTCGTATAAAATCAGCAGACAAAAATCGGTCAAAGACAGGAATAGAAAATTCGCAGAAGAAATACAAATAGTCTTTAAACCTATGAAAAGATGCCCAATAATGACACAAGTTGAAACAATAATGAAATGTTATTTCCACTTACTACTTGGCAACATTTAAAAAGAATAATATAACTGACTCCAGGTGAACATGTGGGGTAACAGGTACTCTCATTTTCCATTGATAGGAGTTTAAATTGGTTCAGCATTTTGGAGGGCAATCAGTAGAATGTGTCTAATGTTTAGATTCTTTTACTTGGTAATTGCATGTGTAGAATTTTTTTATTTGGAAAAATTTAGACAGGTCAATTGATAACTATATGTATATGTGCATGCACAGTATTTATTGTAGCAAACCTTAGTAAACATTTGGAAAAATAAAATGCTCAACAATAGGGAAATAGATATATTCTATTGCACTAATTTAAGGCAATATTTTTTAGCCATTAGAAACAATGAAGAAGACCACATATGCATACCAGAGAAAATGTTTGATGTATCAGTCAGGATTGGCTAAGTAATGCTGCAGTAACTACAACCCCTTAATCTCAGGGAATTAAATAAACAAAGGTTTATTGTTTGCTAACTTAATGTATCTATTGTGGTTGTCAGGGGAATTTTGTTCATAGCAGCTACTCAGAGACTGAAGCTGACAGAATAGCCACTACCTTGAATGCTGCCAGTCACATCCATAAAGGAAAGAGAATTTTGAAGGGTTAGTACAAGAAATTCTTTCCTGGAAAGAAATACATACCATTTCGGCTAGCTCTAGTCACAGTAGTCACAAGACGCCACTCATGTGCTCAGAAGAAAGAGGGAAACCAGATCTTGGTGAACAGCTATGGTGGCTACCACATTTGTGTTGTGCTGTTTTGTAGATAAAGCAAAATCCACAAGTATATTAATATCTTACTTATTTCAAAAATGTAAAAGTTGTGTGTGCACGTATATTTATATAAATATTTCAAGGAATGGATATCCTTTAAAGAAATGCTAGTGGGCTACACACCGAGCTATTAGTAGAGTATGCTTCATTCCTTGATTTTTAATTTTTTTTACAATAAGCAATTATTTTTAAAAATTTTATTTAAATAAAATAAAACCTAAACAAAACAAAAAAGCCTGGGCAAAGAGCTTATTGAACATTTTTTTAAATTTCTTGCTTCATTTTCCAGAAAGAGCTGATGGTAGATGCTGGTAGAATGTTCTGAGCAGAAGTCAAGAGGCTTGGAATCATAGAGCAGGGCACAGGTTGTTGTAGTTGATACTCCACCTACTCTGATTATTGACTTCAGTCAAGCAATTGTAATGTGCTTACTTAAAATTCTTATTTTAGGGGCCACAATATTTTATGTTTATGCAATTACAAAGTTTCAGAGGTTTAAAGTTAAGTTTTGAGATGAAATAGTTTTTATAATTTTCAAATTCCTATCAGATTAGAAAGTCTTACCATTCATTTTCTCTAACATGTTATGAAAATTTTAAAACATCCAGAACATTTGGAAAGATTAAACAGTGGACACTCCATATATCTACCATTATACCATTTAACCTCTTACTTTATTTGCTTTATCATGCATATCTCCATTTGTATATACATCTTTATGTCCATTTATTAACCCATCTTAATTTTGGTGTATTTCAAAGAAAATCACAGACATCAGTTACTTCTCTCTAAATATTTTAGCATGCTTACTGTTTAAGTTTTTCTTTTGATGTAAAATTTATGTTCAATAAAATGTACAAACTTTATATATTTGCTGAGTTTTAACAAATGTACACTTGTGCAACCCAAATCCCTACTAACACATAGAACATTACCATCACTCCAGAAAGTTCCCTCATGCTCCATTCCAGGCAATTTCGGTGCGCATCCCCCAATCAAGCAGTAACTACTGTTCTGATTTTTTTTTTTCACTATAGGTGCTTTTTTTCTTTTTTTTTTCTATAGGTGGTTTTTCCCTGTTCTAGAATTTCATATGAATGGAATTATACAGTGTATATTCTTTTGTGGCTTCTTTTGTTCAGTATGATTTTGAGATTCATTTGTATTATAGAGTGTATCAGTAATTCCTTTATATTACTGAGTAGCATTCCATTGTATGAATATACCATCATTTGTTGATTCATTCCCCTGCTGATGGATACCTGGGTTGTTTTTGATTTGGGGCTAATATGAAAAAACCTGGTCTGAATATTCCTGACACAAATATTTTTGTAAACATTTTTATTTCTCTTGGTTATATACCTAGGAATGGAATTATTGGGTCATACATGAAGTAAGTGTATGTTTAGTTTTTTGAGAAACTGCCAGACCTTTTACCCAAGAGGTTGTATCAGTTTACATTTCCAAGTCCACATTTTCAGTCTTTTATGGTTGTTGATTTTTGTGATCTGTTTAAGATGTCTTCAGCTGGCTCAAAGTCACCTAGATAGTCTCCTATGTTTCCCTTTAATAGCTTTATGGTTTTAGCTTTTGCTTTTAAGTCTATGGCTTATCTCAAATTAAATTTTGTATATGGTATGAAATAGGGATCAAGGTTCATCTTACTTAAATTCTTAAAATGCTTATTTGAAATTTTTATATTATGGACCATCATATTTTACATTAAAGAAAAAATAATTCTAGAGCTTTAAAATGTAATTTTGAAATGGAAGAGTTTTCATAATTTTCAAATTCTTATTCAATTACTGACGTCTTACCCATACTTTTTTTTTCTTATTCTATGGTATGCTTTTGACTATTAAAACAAATCTTACAGTTTTCAATAGTTTCCTTATGTAATACATTTATGTTTCTTGAAAATTGAAGTACTCTCACAAAATAATGTCCCAGTTAACTGAGGAATGCTAGATACCAATGATATTAACTGAAGGAAACTGTGTACCATGCATATAGTAGATTATATTTTCCAAAGACTGCTTCAACACTATGTCTCATCCAATATGCTCACCTGTAATGTGAACTTGATGATTCTACTGAAGGATACTGTTATGTCATTTCCCCTTGAATCTTTTTAAATGTACAATTTTTTATTTTTATGGGAACATAGTAGGTGTATATATTTATGGGGTACCTGAGATATTTTGATAAAGGCATGCAATGCATAATAATCACATCATGGAAAATGGGGTATCCCCTTAAGTATTTATCATTTGCATTACAAACAATCTAAGGACACTCTAAAGTTATTTTAAAGTATGCAATTAAATTATTATTGACTATAGTCACCCTACTGTGCTATCAAATACTAGGCCTTATTCATTCATTCTGTTTTTTTTTTTTTGTTCCCACTAACCATCCCCACCTGCTGCCCTCTCCTCTCACCCCTACCCTTTCTATTCTCTGGTAAGCATCCTTCTGCTCTCTATCTCCATGGGTTTGATTGTTTTGACTTTTAGATCCCACAAATAATTGAGACCATGTGATGTTTGTTTTTCTGTGCCTGGCTTATTTCACTTAACATAATAACCAAATCTCATTCTTTTTTCTGGTGGAATAATACTCCATTGTGTATAAGTACCACATTTTCTTTATTTACTTATCTGTTGGTGGACACTTAGGCTGCTTCCAAATATTGGCTATTGTGAACAGTGCTGCAACAAATACAGGAGTGCAGATATTTTTTCGACATACTGATTTCCTTTCTTTTGGGCATATACACCCAACAGTGGAGTGCTATATTATATGGTAGCTCTATTTTTAGTTTTTTGAGGAACCTCCAAACTGTTCTCCATAATGGTTGTACTAATTTACATTCCCACCAACAGTATACGAGGGTTCCCTTTTCTCCACATCCTCTCCAGCATTTGTTATTGCCTGTCTCTTGGGTTTTAGCTGGGGTGAGATGATATCTCATTGTAATTTTGCTTTGCATTTATTGGATCATCAGTGATGGTGAACATCCTTTCATATGCCTGTTTGCCATTTGTATGTCTTCTTTTGAGAAATGTGTATTCAGATCTTTTGCTCATTTATAAATTGTATCGTTAGATTTTTTTTTCCCTATAGAGTTGTTTGAGCTCCTTGTATATTCTGGTTGTTAATCCCGTGTCAGATGGTTAGTTTGCAAATATTTTCTCCCATTCTGTGGGTTGTTTCTTCACTTTGTTGATGGTTTCCTTTGTTGTGCAGACACTTTTTAACTTGATGTGATCCCATTTGTCCATTTTTGCTTTGGTTGCCTGTGCTTGTGGGTTATTACCCAAGAAATCTTTGCCCAGACTGATGTCCTGGAGAGTTTCCCAATGTTTTCTTATAGTAGTTTCATGGTTTGAGGTCTTCGATTTAAGTCTAATTCATTTTGATTTGATTTTTGCATATGGTGAGAGATAGGGTTCTCATTTCATTCTCTTGTATCTGGATATCCAGTTTCCCCAGCACCATTTATTGATGAGACTATCCTTTCCCCAGTGTATGATCGTGGCACCTCCCCTTGAATCTTGAGTGGGCTTGTGACTCACATGTAACCAATAGATAATGACAGAAGTCATGCTGCGTGACTTCTGAGGCCAAGTTAGAAAAGATGAGGGTTGTGCATTGTCTGGTGTGACAGTTCCCTTTGGAGCCTGAGCTACTGCGTGTGTAAGAGGTCCTGCCACCTTGAGACTACTATGCTATGAAGAAGCCCAGGCTACATGGAGAAACCACATGTGTGTGGTAATTCGACTGGGAGCCCAAGCTGATATCTCAGCTAATGGCCCTTGTCATGCATAATTCAAGCCTCTAGTTACAGAATCTTCCAAGTTAAAGCCCCAGACATTCTTCTGTGCTCTGTCTGAATTGCCGACCCTCAGAAACCATGAAAATAGCAAAATGGGTGTTTTAAGCTGTTGATTTTTAGGTTTGTTTGTTAAGAAGCAATATTAACTGGAAGAGCATGCACCGATGCATTCCAGGGAAATGAAATACTGAAACTGTACTGCACTCAAGCAAAGTATTTAATTTTTGGTTATTCGGAGAATGATTTGATATCCTTTAGTGACTCAAAGTCACGGCTTTCCAGTTTTTTAATGGCAAGGGTAGAGAAATCTTGTGCCACATCTTAGAAGAATCTCTTCTTAAAAGACCTCCCCTTAGGGGAACATCACACACCGGGGCCTGTTGGGGGATGGGGGGGCTAGGCGAGGGATTGAAGAGTTGGGGATTTGGAAGGGATAACGTTAGAAGAAATATGTAGATGACGGGGGGAATGAATGCAGCAAATCACCATGGCATGTGTGTACCTATGTAACAATCCTGCATGATCTGCACATGTACCCCTGAACTTAAAGTATAATAAAAAATAAAAATAAAAAGTATCACAAGTTAAAAAAAAAGATTATTTGCTTAATAAAAAAACGACCTCCCCTTGTCGTACATATAATTCAAATGCAAAAATATGTGTGTGTGGATATATATAGATGCATGTCCACATACACATATGTGTGTGTGTGTGTGTGTGTGTGTGTTTGTGTACATCAAGATTCTTTGTACTTGTATCTTCCATCTGCAAGAATAGTAGGGAGTCTCTTCCTTTCACCTGAATTAAGGCAGATGAGGTGGAAGCTTTTGTGCGTTTAGATCTGTTTTCCATCCAAAGAACATGTAGTCTCCTTTTCTAAGATTTTAATTTAAATTAAACTCATATACAATAAGATTCACTTTTTTGGTGTACAATTCTGATTGTGATACATTCCTAGGGTTGTGTAACTGCCACCACAATAAAGATACAAAGCAATTCTACCACCCTGCCTTCCCCCTTCCGAGTGCTCTCCCCTAAATGGAAGTATGCTTTCTCTTGAGTAAACACATAGGAGTTGAATGTCTTGAACATATGATAGGTGTATGTTGAAACTTTGTAAGAAACTATCCGTTTTTTGCTTTGTTTTAGGGGTTTTCTACATCTTTCATTAGATTTTTTCCCTAGATGTTTGATATTTTTGATGCCATCAAGTGGCATCATTTTTAGTGGTTGCCCTAGAATTTGCAATATACATTTAGAACTAATCCAAATTGTTTCAGTTCGTTCTCACACTGCTGTGAATAACTACCTGAGACTTGGTCATTTATGAAGGAAAGAGGTTTAATTGTCTCACAGTTTCACTGGCTTTGCAGGAAATATGACTGGGAGGCTTCCAGAAATTTACAGCCGTGGCAGAAGGTAAACGGGAAGCAAGAACCTTCTTCACAGGGTGACAGGAAAGAAAGAGAGAGAGCAGTTGGGGAAGTGCCACATGCTTGCAAACCATCAGATCTCCTGAGAGCTCACTCACTATCACGAGAACAGCATGAGGGAAATCTGCCCCCATGATGCAATTACCTCCCACCAGTTTCATCTCCCAACACTGGAGATTATAATTCAACATAAGATTTGAGTGGGGACACAAAGCCAAACCATACCATAAGTTCACTTTCCGATAACACTATACTAGCTTCACCAGTAGTCAAGTACTCCTTCCCCCTTCTCTTGTATCATTGCTCTCATTCATTTCCCTTACACACAAGCATACATAAGTGTAAAACCATACATAATCAAATACTTTGTTCCTATTATTTTGAACAAACTTTTATGTTAGATCATTTAAGAATAAGAAATAAAAGTTTTTACTTACCATCATTCACTCCTTCTCTAATGCTCTATCTTGCCTTATGTAGATCTAAGTTTCTTACCTAGATAACTCCTTTCTCTTTGAAGAGCTTCTTTCAACATTTCTTGCAAGTCAGCTCTGCTGACAACAAACTCCTTCCATGTTTTCTGAGAAAGTATTTCTCCTTCACTTTTGAAGGAAAAATTTCAAAGGATACAGAATTTTAGATTGGTGGTCTTTTTCTCTCAACACTTTAAATATTTCAGTGTGCTCTCTTCTTGCTTGCATGGTGTCTGAGAAGTCAGATGTAATTCTTACCTTTGCTTCTCTATGGGTAAGATTTTTTTCACTGTAGCTTCTTTCAAGATACTTTAACTTTCATTTCTTACAGTTTGAATATGAAATGCCTAGGTGCAGTTTTATCATGTTGTTTTATTTGGCTTTGGTTTGTTTTGTTTTGGGCATTTATCCTGTCTGTTGTTCTCTGAGTTTCCTGGATCTGTAATTTGGTGTCTGACATTAATTTAGGGAATTTCTTAGTCATTACTTATTCAGACTTTTCTGCTGTTCTTTTCTCTCTTTTTTTTCCTTCTGGCATTCCCATTATGTGTTTGTTATGCTTTTTGTAGTTTTCCCACAGTTTTTAGATGTTCTGTTCCATTTTTTGTTTTCAGTCTTTTTTCTCTTTGCATTTTGGTTTTGGAAGTTTCTATTGACATATCCCCAGGTATGTCAACATAAGATTTGGGTGGGGACACGAATCCATATCATAAGTTCACTTTCAGATAATACTGTACTAACTTCACCAGTAGTCAAGTACTCTTTCCCCCTTCTCTTGTATCATTGCTGTCATTCATTTTACTTACATGCAAGCATACATAAATGTAAAGCCATACATAATCAAATACATTGTTGCTATTATTTTGAACAAACTTTTATCTTAGATCTGAGATTCTTATCCATGTCTAGTTTACTACCCCATTAAAAGTATTCTTCATTTCTGTTACAGTTGTAAACCAAAAATAAAATTCAGAGCTCCTCACCTCATCTGAATGGACCCCTCCACTCAGCAAGGGTATCCCTGAGGGACTAACCTGAGGGACTAGTTCAGGCCAGGATGAGGGGTAGGGGTCAGACATACCTCATTATACCCTCCTCTCTTTGGGATTACTGATAGAACAGACTCTTTAAGTCTGATGAGAAATGTATACAATCTATTCTCTCTGAAGCCTGCTACCTGGAGGCTTCATCTACATGATAAAACTTTGGTCTCCACAATACCTTATGATTGCAACCCAGGCATTCCTTTCTATTGATTCAAGATCTTGAGATAATAACTTTGAACCAGTTGTCAATCAGAAAATTTTAAGGTCTACCTATAACCTAGAAGCCCCTGCCCTTCGAGTTGTCCTGCCTTTTCAGGCCGAACCAGTGTGTGTCTTACATGTATTTAATTGATGTCTTATGTCTCCTTAAATTGTGTAAAACTAGGCTGTGCCTCAACCATCTTGGGTATATGTTCTCAGGATCTCCTGAGGGCTGTGTCATGGGCCATTGGTCATATTTGGCTCAGAATAAATCTCTTCAAATATTATAGAGTTTGATGCTTTTTATCAAAATAGTGTTTTTGATTGCTAGCATTTCTTTTTGAGTTTTTCTTAGAATTTCCATCTCTCTTCTTACATTATCCATTTATTCTTGCGTATTGTCTAATTTTTCCATTATAACTAATAGCATATTAATTATGGTTGTTTGTTTTAAATTTCTGGTCTGACAATTCTAACTTCTCCGCCATATCTGAGTCTGATTCTGATGCTTTGTCTTTTCAAACTGTGTTTTTTGCCTTTTAGCATACCTTGTAATATTTTGTTGAAGGCCAGACATGATGTACTGGATAAAAGGAAAGGAACTGTGGGCCAGGCACAGTGGCTCATGCCTGTAATCCCAGCACTTTGGGAGGCCACGGTGGGCAGATCACTTGAGGTTAGGAGTTTGAGACCAGGCTGGCCAACATGGTGAAACCCTGTCTCTACTAAAAATACAAAAAATTAGCCAGGCATCGTGGCACCTGCCTGTAATCTCAGCTACTTGGCAGGCAGAGGCAGGAGAATCACTGGAACCAGGAGGCGGAGGTTACAGTGAGCCGAGATCTCGCCGTTGCACTCCAGCCTGGGTGATAAAATGAGACTATTTCAAAAATTAAAATAAATAAATAAACAGAAGGAATTGTGGCAAGTGGGCCTTTAGTGATGTGGTGGTAAGGTGTGAGGGCAGGGAAATCTTCTCTAGTTCTCTGATTAGGTCTCAGTCTTTTAGTGAGCCTGTGCCTCTGGACTGTGAAGTACCTTCAGTTCCTCCCCTCCCCTACCCCTACCCTAGGTGGAACAGGATGTCTGGAGGGGACTGGAGTCAGGTATTTCCTTTCCCCCATGTGGATGGCTAGAGCAGACTGCAGCTGAGTATTACCCTTTCCCCAGGTTGTTAGGCTCTGATAAAACCCCAGAAGGTCAGGCTCATGGTTACTTTCCCACTCTCCCTGCCAGAAGTCTGAGGGCATACTTTTTGATATTCACTACGAGAACCTCATGGAGATCCTGGAGATAAAATTCACACAGGTGTAGGCTCTCCCCCCCACCCCTCCATCCACTTTTTGACTGGGTCGTCTAGCATTTTAAAAAAAGTTTGTTATGTTTTAGAAGTGAGATCTTGTTATGTTGCCCAGGCTGGATTCAAACTCCTGAGCTTAAGCAATCCTCCCACCTCAGCCTCTCAAGTAACTGGCATTACTATGTCCTGAGACCTCAAGAGTTTTTATCCCTCAGGCTCATCAACATTGAGTCTCCAGCATTCCAATTACAGTTCAGAGTTTTCTACCCTGATACAGGTTCCCACAGAGGTTTCTGCTCCAATAAGTTATGAGTCTGTGTAATTTTGGGGACAGTGATTTGCCCTGTGACTTCACTTCTCTGGCACATCTAAGAAGAGTTCTTAATTTTTCAGTTTGTTCATTTTTTTCTTCCCAAATTATTTTTTGTTTGTTTGTTTGTCTGAGACAGGGTCTCGCTCCGTCACCCAGGCTGGAGTGGAGTGGTGCAGTCTCAGCTCACTGCAACTCTACGTCCTGGGTTCAAGTGATTCTCCTGACTCAGCCTCCTGAGTAGATGGGACAACAGGTGCTCTCCACCATGCCTAGCTAATTTTTTAAAATTTTTGGTAGAGACGGGGTTTCACCATATTGGTCAGGCTGGTCTCGAACTCCTGATCTCAGGTGATCTACCCACCTTGGCCTCCCAAAGCACTGAGATTACCACCCCTGGCCTCCAAATTGTTTTTTAAAGTAGTTGTATATTTTTCCATTTTTGCCAGGAGTCTTGGAGAGTTCGAGTACCTTTACATGCTTATTGCCCTTGATATGGTCTGTCTTTTAAATTGTAGCTAATCTAATAGCTGTATAGTAGTCTCTCGTTGTGATTTTGACTTGCATTTCCCTAATGATTAATAATGTTGAACATCTTTTCTTGTTTGCTGTCCATATATCTGGTGAAGTATGTATTCAAGTCTTTTGTCCATTTTTAGTTTCTGTTATTCCTGAATTTTGAGAGTTTTAAAAATATATGCTGGATACCAGACCTTTATCAGATAGATGATTGCCAAATATTTTCTGTTTCTCTGTGGATTGTAATTTTATTCTTTTAAAAGTGTCTTTTGAAGAGCAGAAGTTTTAAATTCTGATTAATTCCTATTTTTCAGTTTTTGCTTGTGTGGATTATGTGTTGGTATTGGATCTAAGAAGTCTTTGCCTAATCCAAGGTCACACAGGTTTCTTTTCTACTATATTTTTCTCTAGAAGCATTATCATTTCAGATTTTATATTTAGGTCTATGAGCCACTTTGAGTAAATTTTTATATGGGTATGAAGTATTTGTTAAAAAGTTTTGCTGGTTTGTATGTGGATATGCGATTTTTTTTTTTTTTTTAGCATCATTTGGTGAAAAGACTATCCTTTCTCCACTGAATTGCCTTGTTGAAAATCAATTACCCATGTAGGAATGGGCCTGTTTCTGGACTCTGTTCTGTCCAGTTGACCTATTTGTCCATCTTGATACTAATACCACATTTTCTTGATGACTGTAGCTTTGTAAGTCTTGAAATCTCATAATGTTAGTCCTCCAACTTTGTTCTTTTTTTTCAAAGTTTTTTTGGCTATACACTGGATCTTTGTATTTTATGAACTTTGGAATCTGTTTATCAATTTCTATAACAAACCCTGTTGGGATTTAGATTGAGATTGTGTCAATTCTACAGATAAATTTGGAGACAATATTGAGCCTTCTGACTAATGAACATGGTATATATTTCCACTTATGTTGGATTTCCTTTATCTCAGAAATGCTTTATAGTAGTGGTCCCCGACCTTTTTGGCACCAGGGATCGGTTTCATGAAAGATAATTTTTTTACAGATCCAGGTGTCAGGGCTGGGGGATGGTTTCAGGATGATTCAAGTACATTGCATTTATTGTACAATTTATTTCTATTATTATTACATTATAATATGTAATGCAATAATTATACAACTTACCATAATGTAAAATCCGTAGGAGCCCTGAGCTTGTTTCCTTGCAACTAGCGAGTCCCATCTGGGGGTGATGGGGGACAGTAACAAATCATCAGGCACTGGATTCTCATAAGGAGCGTGCAACCTGGATCCTTTGCATGCACAGTTCACAATAAGGTTTGTGCTTGTATGAGAATCTAATGCTGCTGTTCATCTGATAGGAGGCAGAGCTCAGGCAGTAATGCGAGCAATGGGGAAATGGCTGTAAATACAGATGAAGATTTGCTTGCTCTCTTGCCCACCCACTGTTCACCTCCTGCTGTGCAGCCCGGTTCCTAACAGGCCATGAACTGGTACTCCAGTCTAGATAACCTAGACACAAAAATTAATCTTAGATTAATTTAAGACCTAAATGTAGGAAGCAAAAGTTGTAACTGGTACTCCAGTCCGTGGCCTGGGGGTTGGAGACACCTACTTTATAGTTTTTAGGGTACAGGTCTTACACATCTTGTGTCAGACTTATCACTAAATATTTTATTTTTGTTATTTTTGTAAATATAATGCTTTAAAATTTAATTTCTTATTGTATATTGCTAGTATATGGAAATAGGATTGGTATTTGTATATTGATCTTATATTCTGCAACATTGCTAAACTCATTTATTAGTTCTGGAAGTTTTCCTTTCTATTCTATCAGTTTTTCTACACTGATGGTTCTGTCATCTGTGAATAAAGTCACTTTTACTTCTTTACTTTCAATCTGGATTCCTTTGATTTCTTTTTATTGCTTTATTGCACTGACTAAAAGTGCCAATATGGTGTCTTTTGTCACATGAAAGCTTTAAATTTTCAATTATACTTGAATGTATCCATCTTTTCCATTATGGGTTTGTGAATTTTGCATTCTGTTTACAGAATTTTGTATGCCCCACATATATGAAGATATTCTTCTTCATTTTCTTCTAAAAGTTACAACATTTGCTTCCTACATTTAGGTCTTAAATTAATCTAAGATTAACTTTTGTTTCTAGGTTATCTCACACACACACACACACACACACACACACGCACGCATGCGCGCGCGCACACACACACACACAGAGAGAGAGAGAGAGAGAGAGAGAGAGAGATTGCCAATCAACCCAGTCCCATGCATTGTCTGTCCTTTGCCCAGTGGTTTGTACTGATACATCTGATGTATGTCACAGACCCATATCCATATGAATTGGTTTCTAAGACCGCCATTTTATTAAATTTGTTTGCTTGTCCATTCTTAAATCAGTATTATCTATTTTCATTTGTTACTATAGCATCATGATGTATCATAATAAAATATAAGCAGGGTAAGTTCTAATTTTTCTTTTTCAGATTCATCCTATTTGTAGACTTTGAATTTTCTATACAAGCTTTTTAACACTTTTCTAGCTCTATAAAAAGATTGATTGTATTTTGATTGGAATTGTGTTGAATTTATACATTAATTCGAGTACATAAATTTTTAAAACAATTTTAGCTTCAGGAGGTGCATGTGCAGGCTTGTTATATGTGTATTTTGCATAATGCTGGGATTTGGGCTTCTATTGACCCCATTACCCAAATAGTGAACATAGTACTCAATACATAGCTTTTCAACCCTCCTCTTTCTCCCTCTCTCCCCCTTTTTGGAGTCCTCAGTGTTTATAATTTCCATCTTTATGTCTGCGTGTACCTTTGTTTAGCTCCCACTTAAAAGTGACAACATGTTACATTTGATTTCCTGTTTCTGCATCAACTCACTTAGGATAGTGGCCTCTAGCTGCATCCATGTTGCTGCAAAGGATGTGATTTCACTCTTTTTTTTTTTGAGACGGAGTTTCGCTCTTGTTACCCAGGCTGGAGTGCAATGGCGCGATCTCGGCTCACTGCAACCTCCGCCTCCTGGGTTCAGGCAATTCTCCTGCCTCAGCCTTCTGAGTAGCTGGGATTACAAGCAAGCGCCACCATGCCCAGCTAATTTTTCATATTTTTAATAGAGATGGGGTTTCACCATGTTGACCAGGGTGGTCTCGATCTCTTGACCTTGTGATCCACCCGCCTCAGCCTCCCAAAGTGCTGGGGATTTCACTCTTTTATTTATGGCTGCAGAGTATTCCACGGTGTACATGTACCACATTTTCTTGCACTCATATGTTTATCAAAGTGGTATTCCCAATGACAGCCTCATGGAATCAGCCTAGGTACCCATCAACTGTGGACTGGAGAAAGAAAATGTAGATTTCTTTTCCTTTGGGTAGATATTCAGTAATGGATATCCAGTAATGGGATTGCTGGATTATATGGTAGTTCTATTTTTAGTTATCTGAGAAATCTCCAAACTGCTTTCCACAGGGGCTGAGCTAATTTACATTCCACCAACAGTGTATAATCATTCCCTTTTCTCTGCTTCCTTACCAATGTCTGTTATTTTTTGACTTTTTAATAGCCATTCTGACTGGTATGAGATTATATCTTATTTGATTTTAATTGGCATTCCTCTGATGATTAGTAATGCTGAGCATTTTTTCATGTTTGTTGTCTGCTTGTATGTATATATCTTCTTTTGAGAAGTGTCTATTGATGTTCTTTGCCCACTTTTTGAATGTTTTTTTTTTCTTGATTTAAGTTTAGATTCCATTAGTCCTTTAGTCAGGCTCATAGTTTGCAAATATTAGCTCCCTTTCTGTGGGTTGTGTGTTTACACCATTGATAGTTTCTTTTGCTGTGCAGAAGCTCTTTAGTTTGACTAAGTCCCACTTGTCAATTTTTGGTTTTGTTACATTTGCTTTTGGGGTCTTCAACATAAATTCTTTGTGTAGGCAAATGTCCAGAAGAATTTTTCCTAGGTATTCTCTAGTTTTTTTTTTATAGAGAAAAAAGCTATAGTTTTAGGTCTTACATTTAAGTCTTTTTTTTTCTTTTTGGAGACAGAGTCTCACTCTGTTGCCCAGACTGGAATCTAGTGGTGTGATGTCAGCAACCGCTGCCTCCCGGGATCAAGCAATTCTCCTGCCTCAGCCTCCCAAGTAGCTGAGATTAAAGTCACATGCCACCACAACCAGCTAACTTTTCCTTTTCTATTATTGTAGAGATGGGGTTTCGCCATGTTGGCCAGGCTGGTTTTGAACTCCTGGCCTCAGGTGGTCTGCCCACCTCAGCCTCCCAGAATGTTGGGATTACAAGTGTGAGCCACCAATCCTGGCCACATTCAAGTCTTTCATCCATTTTTAGTTCATTTTTATATATAATGAGAGTTAGGGATCCAATTCATGTCTAGCCAGTTTTCCCAGCATCATTTACTGAAGAGGGTGTCCTTTCTCTATTGTTTATTTTTATTGACTTTGTCAAAGATTAGTTGGTGTAGATGTGTGGCTTTATTTCTGAGTTCTCTATTCTGTTCCATTGATCTATTAATATGTGTCTATTTTTGTACCAGTGTCATGCTGTTTTGGTTACTATAGCCTTGTAATATTGTTTGAAGTTGGGTAATGTGATGCCTCCGGCTTTGTTATTTTTGCTTAGGTTTACTTTGGCTATTCCGGTTCTTTTTTGGTTCCATATGAATTTTACAATGGTGGTTTTTTTCTAATTCTGTGAAAAAATGACATTGGTAATTTGATAGGAATTGCATTGAATCTGTAGATTGCTTAGGGCAGTATGGATATTTTAATGATGTTGATTTTTGCAATCCATGAGCATGGGATGTTTTTCCATTTGCTTGTGTCATCTATGATTTCTTTCAGCAGTATTTCATAGTTCTACTTGTAGAGATCTTTCACCCTTTGGTTAGATGTATTCCTGGGTATTTTATTTTTTGTGGTTATTGTAAATGGGATTTCATTCTTCATTGGTTCTCAGTTTGAATGTTATTGCTGTATAGAAATGCTACTAATTTTTGTGCATTGATTTTGTATCCTGAAACTGTACTGAAGTCATTTATTATGTCAGGGAGTCTTTTGGAGGAATCTTTGGGGTTTTCTAGGTATAGAATCATATTATCAGCAAACAGATGATTTGACTTCCTCTTTTCCTATGGGATGCCTTTTATTTCTGGCTAGGACTTCCAGTACTATGTTGAATAGGAGTAGAGAGAGGAGACATACTTGTCTTGTTGCAGTTCTTAGGGGAAATGCTTCCAACTTTTGTCTTCTTGATGTAAGCATTTAGCACTATAAACTTTCCTCTTAACACTGCTTTTACTGTATCCCAGAGGTTTTGGTATGTTGTGACTCTATTTTCATTTGTTTCAAAGAGTTTTTTGCTTTAATTTCATTGTTTACCTAAAAGTCATTCAGGAGCAAGTTGTTTAGTTTCCATTTATTTGTGTGGTTTTGTGAGTTCCTCTTGGTATTATTCCTAATTTTATTCCACTGTGGTCCAAGAAGATGCTTAGTAGAATTTTGATATTTTGGAATTTACTGAGACTTATGACTGAGCACATGGTCATTCTTAGAGAATATTCTGTGTGCAGATGAGAAGGATGTATATTCTATGGTTATTGGGTGGAGTTTTCTGTACATGTCTATTAGGCCCATTTGGTCAGAAGTCCAACGTAAATACAGAGTTTCTTTGTTAGTTGTCTGCCTCAATGATCTATCTAGTGCTGTCAATGGGATGTTCAAATCCCCTATTATTGTATGGCCGCCTCTGTCTTTTCGTAGGTCTAGTAGTAATTGTTTTATAAATATGGGTGCTCTGATGTTGAGTGCATATATATTTAGGATAGTTAAATCTGCTTGTTGAATTGAACACCTTATCATTATATAGTACCCTTCTTTGTCCTTTTTTATGCTGTTGGTTTAAAGTCTGTTTTATTTATATAAAAATAGCTACCTCTACTCTATTTTGTTTTCTATTCACATGATAGATCTTTCTCCATCCCTTTACTTTGGGCCTATCAATTTCATAACATGTGAAATGGGCCTTTTGAAAAAAGAAGGTTGGATCTTGTTTTTTTTTTTTTTTAATCTAATTTGCCGTTTTATGTCTTCTAAGTGGAGCACTAAGGCCATTTATAGTCAGGGTTAGTATTGATATGTGAGGTTTTGCTCCTGTTGTAGTGTTGTTAGCTAGTTGTATTATCAATTGTATAGTTGCTTTATAAGGTCTCTGGACTTTGCACTTAATGTGTGCTTTTGTGGTAGCAAGTATTGTTCTTTCATTTTCATATTTAGAACTCATTTAAATATTTCTTTTAGACTGGTCTTGTGGTGATTAATTCTCTTAGCATTTGCTTGTCTGGTAAAGACTCACCTTCATTTATGAAGCTTAGTTTGGTAGGACATGAAATTCTTGGCTGGCATTTATTTTCTTTAAGAAGGCTAAATCTATCTACTGTTAGTTTGATGGGATTCCCTTTATAGTAATTTGGCCCTTTTCTCTAGCTGCTTTTAAAATTTTTTCTTATGTTTTGACCTCAGATAGTCTGATGACTATTTGCCCTGGGAGTGGTTGTCTTGTATAGTATCCTGCAGAAGTTCTGTGAATTTCTTGTATCTACATGTTGACCTCTCTAGTGAGATTGGAGATATTTTTCTGAATTATATTCTCAAACGTTTTCCAGTTTGCATGCTTTTTCTCCTCTCTCTCTCAAATGCCAGTAAGTCATAGGTTGAGTCACTTTACATAATCCCATATTTATCAAGGGTTTCATTCATTTTTAAAATTATTTTTTCCTTATTTTTGTGTGACTGTTAACTTGGAAGACCAGTCTTTGACCTCTGAAATTCTTTCTTCTACTTGATCTAGTCTACTGTCAAGGCTTCAAACTATATTTTGAAATTCCTGTAGTGAACTTTCAATTCCAAAAGTTCTGTTTGGTTCTTTCTTAATATATCTATTTCATCTGTCATTTCCTGGATCATTTTTCTGTATTATTTGTGCTGGATTTCAACTTTCCCTTGGATATTGTTGAGTTTTCTTGCAATCCATATTTTGAATTCTTTATCTGTCATTTCAGACATTTCAATCTGGTTAGGATCCATTGCTAGGGAGCTAGTGTGATCCTTTGCAGGTGAGAAAACACTCTGGTTTTCTGTACTGCCAGAGTTCCTGTGCTGATTTCTTCTCATCTGAGGCTGTTGCTTCTATTTCTTTTTTATTTCTACCATTTCAGAGGGCTTTCTAAAAATGTGTTATTCTTTTTTCCCTTGAGGGTATGACTGTGGGGTATGTTGCATATGATTGATTGGCTTCATTTCTGGGTGCTTTCAGGGGGCCAAGGCTCTATACAGGTTCCTTGGTCGCAGATAGGTTCTGTGCTGTCAGATGCTGCTTATTGTAGCAATGCATTTTTGTTTGGTGTTGCAGTTCAGGCTGTAGTGTAGTAGATGGCACTTAAGAGTAGCAGCCAGTAGATAGGTTGGTATCCAGGTGGACGCACCTGCCGTGATGGTGGTGGCAGGAAGAGATGATGATGGGGTGTGCTAAAGTCTCTGGAGACCAGGCTTGGTGGCTTACACCTGTAATCCCATATTTTGGGAGGCCAAGGCGGGGGAATTACTTGAAGCCAGGAGTTCAAAGCCGGCCTGGTTAACATAGTGAGACTGAATCTCTACAAAAGAAAAACTTAAAAATTAGCTGGGTGTGATAGTGTGCACCTGTAGTTCCAGATACTAGGGAGACTGAGGTGGGAGAATTGCTTCAGCCTAGGAGTTCAAGGCTGTAGTGAACCATGACCATGTGACTCAATTCCAGTCTGGGCAACAGATCAAGACTCTGTCTCAAATAAGTAAAAAAGTCTCAGAGGCAGAGTTTGGGGAGTACACCAGCTTCTTCTATTAGGCCAGCAGGAATTCATCTATTTTCTTGTCATGTCCCTCTCACAGGACTCACAATTTGTTTGTAAAGGTTTTGTCCTTTGGTTCTATGCCACAGTGTGGCTGTGGGCTGTGATCTACCTTTCTGATGGCTACCATTAGAGTAGGGGTCAGGGCAGAGCCTCTTCTCACAGTCCAGAGTGGGTAACTCTGAGGTCTGTCCTCCATTGCCAGGGCACTGCCATTCTGTTTAAGGGAGGGAGTTGGGCCTTACACTTTGTGCAAGCATAAGCAGGCACAGGCTTGCTTTCAGTGTGGGTGGAGTCGTGGGAAAAGCGTTTCAAGTACTTTCAGTGTGAGCTCACATTCAGCAGGGTAGAGCCGCTAGAAAAGCATGAAAAGTGCTTTCTTTCAGTGCACACTCACTTTCCAGAGGGATGGAGCCACCGGAAAAGTGTGAACAGTGCTTTCTTTCAGTGCATACTCATGGGGCCCTGGTGGGGAGGTATGCTACTGCATCTCCAACAGTTACTGGGAAGGAGGTAAGAGATGACCCCTCCCTCCAAATCTGTTCCCAGGCATCAGTAGTATCCCCTTCAGCAGTTTGCACTACACCCATGATTCCTTTTGCCCCAAAGAATTCTTTGGTGGGCTGTGCTCCCTTCTCCCTTAGGGGCAGCCCATACTGAAATTAGATCTCCAGAGGACCTACTGGTCCCCTGTGTTTGCCAAAATTATAGTAGGTTCTGTGGTATGTTCGTGGGTTGTCTGGTGGTGTAGTGGCTCAAGGGCAGAGGATCCCTGGGCACAGCAGTGGCACCACATGTACACAGCTGGTATGGTGCCCCCCGTCTCAGTTTCAGTCTGAGGGGGGTGTGGCATGGCTGCGCAAGCTAGCCACCTGCTTATGGGGACAGAATTTCTGTCACTTTGAAATAGAAACTTCTCATCTATAAATATAATATATCTTGTCTTATAATACTTTATAGTTTTGTTATCATAGATGGTATATTTACTTTAAAATACATTTTCTAGTTGATTGTTGATAGTATGTATGAATGCTATTGGTTTTTTAATATTATGTTTTGTATATTGGTCTCATTTTATGTTTTGAGTTTTCAGAGTCTGTGGATTCTTTTGGATTTTAATTTTGGACCATATTATATAAACTATAAATAATGACAGATTTGCTTCTTCCTTTCTAATCCTTATGAATTTTTTTCTATTTTTATTATATTGGCTAGGGCCTATAGTGAAACATGTAAGTAGTAATAGCAGATCTCTTTACCTTTTTCCTTACCTTACAAGGGATATTTTTAATATTTAAGTGCTTAGCTTATTACAAGTTTTTGGTAGATGCAAATATTTTATTTAGGATTTTTCACATCCTTGTTCATAAAGGAGATAGGTCTATACATTTTCTTTCTCATACCATTTCTGTCCATATCAAATATGTGTTTTATAATTGCTTCATTAAGTTGAGTTTCAGAAAATTCACTGTTTCTTAAAGCAGCTTGTAAAACGTAGGTATTGTCAGTTTTTCAGAGGTTTTGTATAAGTTGTCTGTAAAACCATATGGTGCTTCCTTTTTTCAGTGGGTAGATTTTTAATGATTCACTTCCTCTAAGGGTAATACATTTTATTCCAGATTTCTATTTCTTCTTGAGTTGGTTTTGGAAAATTATATGGCTTCTAGAAACTTTTTCATTTCACCTAGTTTTAAAGTTTTATCACCTTTTTAGTCCTGTTACTGTTGATTTGCACCTTTTTAAAAAATTAATTTTACTAGAGTTGTTTTTTAGATTTTTAAAACAACCAAATTTTAATTTGTTAACCCTCTTTTTAAATTTGGTTTTCTATTTCATTAATTCATCCATTTGTATTCTTATTTTTATTATGTTGTTCTTCGTACTTTCTGTGTGTTTCTTTTCTATCTTCTTGACTTGGATATCTGTTTCACTGATTTTCAGTGTTTCTTTTCTAAGAGATGCACTTAAGGCTTTAATTTGCCTTCTTAGTATTACTTTAGCTGTGGTGTGTTTAGTGTTTATTATCCTTCATATATAAATATTTTCTAGTATTATTTCTTTTTGGCCACTTAATTATTTAAAAGTTTGTTTTGACATTTCCATATGTGTATGAAGTTACTCTCTTTTGGTTCTGGATTTCTCTTTTTATTACATTTAGTTAGAGGACATTGGCTACATCTTCCTGATTCTTTGATATTTAATGAGACTTGCTTCATAACCCTGGGAATTAAGCCTTAATTTCTGAAATGCATGTATTTTTCTCTTACTTTTGAAATTTAAATGTGTACATCATTCTAGATTTAACTATTTTTCTTTGATCTTTTGAAGATATTCTATTATCTTCTGCCTCCATTGTTGGTACATCTCTTGTTAATATAATTGTTCCTTTGTAATGATAAGACTTTATTCTCTCTGGTTATCTTTCTTTGTTTTTGGTGTTCTGAAGTTTTATTACAGTGTATCTTGCAGTTTGAGAATTATTCTGAGCCATTATCTCTTCAAATAACTTCCCTTGTTCATTTTGTCTGTTTTCTTTCTCAAACTCTCAACCTGTTCTTGTTATCTCTTAATATCCTGTCAAACTCTTCTCTCTTCTCCATGTCTTTTGATCTTTCATTTTTCATTCTGTGCTGCTACATTTCTGGAATTTTCCTGAAATCACCCATCTAGTTCATTGATTCAGTGACTCTGCCTTCTTACTTTTTAAGTACTATTTAATTGTTGCGTTTCATATTTTCATTCTTTTCCGTAGCATCTTGTTCTTTTCATATGGCTTCTGTATGCTTTATCTCTTCAATGATTTTAAACATAATAATTTCATGGTTCATTACTGATTTTTGTTCTATTGTCCCAAATTCATGGAATACCAATTCTTCTGTTATATCTGCTGACTTAGGTTGGATTGTTTGCTTTTATTTTCTGAGTGCATCTTAAATTGAACTTTCTTCCACCACTTTGTTGTTCCTTTGTTGCTTGGGTGGAGTGTTTAGAGTAGTTTTTAAAAAATCTTTTATTTTGAATTAATTGTAGTCTTACAGAAAAGTTACCAAACTAGTCTAAGAATTCCCATGTTTCCCTCACCCAGCTTTTTCTACGTTAACATCTCACCATAGTGTAATTATTAAACCCAAACAACTAACATTGGGACAATTCCAAGACTAAAAACTTTAGTTTTTCACTAACATTATTTTTCTGTTCCGGGATCTTACCTAGGATCCCACATTGCATTTGGTAGTTGTTTCTTCTTAATCTTCTGCTGTCTATAACAGTTCCTTGACCTTTCTTTGTCTTTTATGTCCTTGATACTTTTGAAGAATAGTAGTCGGTTATTAAGTAGAATGTTGTTCAATTTGGAGTTGTCTGATGTTTTCTCATAGTTGGACTGAGATTATTTGCTTTTGGAAAGAATACCACAGAAATGATGTTGCCTCCTCCTTAAAACATCATATCAACTGGTTCATGATGTCAGTATGTTTTACTGCTGGTGATGTTGGTCTTGATCACTTGATTAAGGTATTACCTGCCAGGCTTCTCCACTGGAAAGTTTACTATCTTTCCTGTTGTGTTTAACAAATACCTTGAAAGAGATGCTTTGAGACTGTGCAAATCCTACTTTTTCTCAAACTCACTTGCTAATTTTAGCATCCAGCATTAAAACTCTTTGAGTAATTTTGATTTTGCCTTTCCAGGCTAGCTTACACACTGGTCTAACTTCATGTTAATTTTAATGTTAATTTATTTCCTTGGAGCTTAGGTTAGTCAATTTTTTTTTGTTATATAGGAATACCTGAGGCTGAGTAATTTATAAAAAAAATATTAATTTTGGCTCATGGATCTTCAGACTGTACAGGAGGTGTGGTGCTAGCATCTGCCTTTGGTGACAGCTCAGGAAGCTTACAATCAGGGTAGAAAGCAAAGGGGGAGCTGGCATATTACATGATAAGAGGGAGCAAGAGAGTAGGGAGGTGCTAAGTTCGGTTAAACAAACAGATCTCACATGAACTCAGAGTGAGAGCTCACTCATCACTGAGGGGATGGTCCTGAGTCATTCATGATCCAAATACCTTCCACCAGGCCCCACCTCCAACATTGGGGATTACCTTTCAATGGAAGATTTGGAGGGGAAAAACACCTGAACTATATCAGAGCTTTATATAGTAAGTGGGCAAAATAAATGTATTCTCCAAATTCTTGTTAGGTAGAATATTGGCTTTGATTTCTATCAGGTAACTTGTTTGTTTAATACCTAGAGACTCAGCAAAGAAAAGCCTCCTTGTCATGTCTCTTGTCCAATGGGTAGAGTTTATTAATTCTTTCCCTTCACTCGCAGCCTTTTACAGTTCTAGCTTTATGCATAGGTTTAATGTGTAGGAGTTCCCAGTTGGTACTCTTACCTGCTAAAGTGTTTGATCCCACTTCCCTCCCCCGCCCCTGCCCAACTACCTCCAACCCTACTGCCACCTATTAGCTTGTTCAACTTCCTCTCTGACTGTCAGCTACCTCTTCGCGTTGGTACCTGGGGACGTTTCTCTCTGTTTATGCAAGCTCAGCCAGGAGTGTGAGTTATAATTGCTGCCTAGTCTACCATTTTGCCACACACAATCTCTCTACCATGCCACAAAACTCTCTCAAATTACACTGGGGAAAATACTGACTAGACATGTTATTATTAGGGAATGTCACATTGTTATTAATACCTATGCTGAAGTGGATTTGGCTGTGATCATGTATGCCTAGTTAAAATCAGTTCCACTATTTAAAAATTTTAATAACTCTTAGGCTTTGCTCTTTCAGTTTTTGAAGAACATCCATTCTTATAACCTTGAATTTTATGGGACGCTAGAAAAAATTATTGGTATTTTAGAATAAATAAACCATATAATGTTGTGCCAAAACAGATAGAGTGTTTCTTATGTTTCTAAAGAGTGGAAAAAAGACCAACTCTTTTTCTGGGGTTTTATATATACATATATATTTATATTGTGTTTATTTTATTTCTCTTTCCATGATCATATTCTTGTGGAAATGAGGAAATCATTAACAGTGAAACTTCTATTTCATCCAAAATATGATGTTCTAATGGCCTGTTTTCTAAATGAAGTTTCTATGAATAAAAGCAAGGCCTCTATATAGCCATTTAGTTGCTAACAGATGACCCGGTTAATGCCACCCATGATTTCTTCTTTAATTAAATTCCAAATTTTGTGTTTAAAAAAATGGGAGCAGTAAGTAAATGCTAATTTGTAGTTCCTCAGAGGGAGAATTATGATGCAAAAATTAGGATATAAAATGAGAGGATACTGCAGGGCAGGAGGGTAATGGCACTTGGGCCACCACAGGGCAGGCCCTGCCAAGCTGCTTTTCATTCAAGTGCGTTTTGCAACTCAAAATACTGGGTATGGAAAGTGTGCCACATAGTATGGTGTTTAATCATCTAAGTTTATTCTTTCTTCATTCATTCATTCAATAAACATATATTGTACGTGTACTCTGTATCAGGTCCTATGGTGGATGATAGAGGCTCAGAGATGAATGAGCTGCCCTTTGGGAGTGCCGGCCTCATCTGTGGCCTTGGACTACTGGTTCTGGGCACCCAATCTGGGTCACTCTCTTCCCACACCATTTTGGAGGGGGTCTCTCCTTTGCTATCCAGTTTCTCCTGCCTGTCCCTGAAGACATGGATTAAATTATATTTCTTCTCTTAAGATATTCCTGACCATCGCAGCTCACAGTAATCCTTGCCTCTTTGAACTCATTTTGTTTATGGCTGGTGCTACCCAGCATATCTTTTTATTCCCACATGCATGTTAGTTGGAGAATAGATGAATGAATGAACAAATAGATAAATGAACAAAGGTGGTGCCTTTTGTTTGGATTAAATTTTCACTCAATAGGATCATATCGACAAGGCATTCCTAGACTTATTTTGACCTTTCTTGAAGGATGATTCATTCTACCACTTAATAATAATTACCATAATAGCTAACATTTCTATACTTGCTGCTTACCATGTGACAAATGTTGCACTAAATACTTTCTATATATTAACTCATTTACTCCTCACAGCAATACTACAAAGTGGGCACTATTATTATTCCCATTTTGCAGATGAGGAAACTCAGAAACAGAGAGGTTAAGGAATGTACCCACAATTACTTATTAAGTTGCAGAGGTGCGATTTGCACCAGGCAGTCTAGCAATTTTATAATGAGTTAAGATTTAGAATCAAACTAGCCAAGGTTGACATTAATTCTGCCTCTCTAATGCTTCAGGTTCATCATCCATGAAATGAGAATCATTCAGGAGCTTACTGGGGGCATTAGATGAATTAACATATGCTAAACAATAAGCCAGCAAATACCCATGTCATTAGTTCCATTCACTTCCCCTTACCGCTGGCCACATGGAACTTACACTCTGGGTCTAGAAAGCATGTATATGTCCCCGGATGGCTCAGCAGTTGTCTCCACCAACTTTGACATCTTGGCTCTTATTAAAATCTTCTTCCTTGACTCTGTCTTTTCTGGAAGGCTGTCTTTTGGAATGGGGGCAGTTGGGGTAGGATTAAAAAAAACTTTCCGGGTAAATACCCCTTCAGGTTTTCTTTTCACTATTGTATGTATTTTTATATATATTTATTTTGCCTTGTTTCAGAAATGGATTTGCAGTAAGCTACAAAGATGTAGACAGTTCTATAGCCTAAAACGAATATGCAGATACTAAAAATAAAAGAAAAAATATGAGTAGGAACGAACAGGGGAACCAGGAGTTGGGCTGGCATACAGAGTGTATTTACAGGCTCTGAAGTTATGGGCATTTACTAGCAGTCAGCCACAAGCCTGGCTTTGAGCTTCCTAGAGGTCAGTGCAAAATAGGAGACCATGATCAGTTCATGGTGTTTATGAAGCAACTATAAGCTGGGTATGGTGGCTCATGCCTGTAATCTCAGCACTTTGGTAGGCCAAGGCTGATGGATCACTTGAGCCCAGGAGTTTCCCACATGCCTGGGCAACATGGTGAAACCCCATCTCTACTAGAAATACAAAAATTAGCTGGACGTGGTGGTGCACACCTGTAGTCCCCAGCTACTAGGGAGGCTGAGGTGGCAGAATCACCTGAACCTGGGGAAGTTGAGGCTTCAGGGAGCTGTGATCACACCACTATACCCAAACCTGGACAACAGAGTAAACCCTGTCTCAAAAAACAAAACAAAACAAAACCCACAAAAAAACATAAAGCAATAATAAGCCAGTTGCTTAGGAAAAGGAATCCTAATGCAGAGCCCAAGAAAGACATTCTTCATTGGGCACTCATAGAAAGGACTCTCTAGTAGGTGAATGGTGGTCTCAGTAGCATGCTGCAGGATACCCAGGGATGAGGTCCAGGTGGCTGTTTCTGGCAGTATTCCTTAGAAGAAAAAAATAGCGCCCCATCAGAATACTCTTCAGTCAAATTAATTCTGCCAGAGGCATCATGTGCCATAGCCAACATGTCCAACTTCCTGAGGTCCAGCTTAACACTGGGGTATGAAGTTGCCTCTTAACACTAGGGTATGAAGGAGAAGAAAGTACAAGAAGGCAGAGAGTATATCAATCATCAATTGCCAGAATTGTGATGTGTAATAAATGACCTCAAAATCTCTATCATGAAAAAAAAATCCCACATTTATTTAGCTTACAGTTCCGTTGGTTGGATAAGGGTTTGTTGATCTGAGCTGGGCCCAGCTGGGGTGGCTCTGTTCCACATGTCTGTCATTCTCCTTCAAGGAACAACGGGCTAACCCAAGCATGTTGTCCTCATGGCAGTGGCAGAATTGCAGTCGGAATAGGAAACAAGAAGGTCTCTTCAGACCTAGGCTCAGAACTGGCACACTTTGACTTCCACATTATTCTCTTGGCCAAAACAAGTCCTTTGGCTGACCCCATTGTCAAAGAGCAGGAAAGAAACTGTGCACCTTTAGAGAGTGTAACAGCAAAGTGACACAGGAAGGGGCACAGATAGCGAGAGGGAAGTATTGTGGGCAATGATGTAATATCCCACAGAGGGAATGGAAATGACTTTGAGAAAAGCTCACTGCCCCTTGAGGCTCAGAGGCCCCTGCACTGGCTGTATCTGCTGCAGGAAGTGACTCTGGTTGTGGCTAGTTGGGCAGGAAGTGACTCTGGTTGTGGCTAGTTACCATTGTGACAGATGAGCTCAGTACAAATTGGACCCTGTGAGTGACCATTCTGTAACCTGGGTCGAACCTTGTGCCAGTGCCTGTTAGAGTTCCACATTCCCTGCCTAAGCTGCAATATGGCTGGGCCCCTGAAGTGGCAGGGAGGTTGGGGTTGTAACTGATAGCCAGCTTCCCTATTTTGTTTGATCTTAATTAATTTATACTCATTTTCCCTTATATTTTGTAAGTAGAAATGTGAAACATTTACTAGGTGAGCGTATTTACTTTATTTTTTGATTTAGAGCCACTTAAGTTTTATAGATGAAGCTATCAGCATATGGATTTCTTCTATTACTTTTTAAACTGCTATATTTAGAACTGACGTTCTGTGGTTACATGCTGAGATCCATTACATAGAGTTTAAGCACAGAGTGTTTAAAACAAGGAGCCAAGAACAAGTTCTCATTATATTATCTGGATTGAAAATGATTTCTTACTGACATTGCAAAGTTTCAAAGTTCCAGCCACTGTCAAAATGTAGCTGGGTAACTTGCCTAGATCGTGTCTATGACTTCTAATTCAGATAAGTGATTTGATTCTCAGCCCAGTACTGCCCTCTCCCAAGCTCAGAATTCTTCATAGAAGACCCAAAACAAATAAAAAAATAGGCCACAACAATAAAATGTAAGAAATTCTCCTATTTCATATTCTGGTAAGGAAATAAATCATTTTATTCATTGATGTACTTATATTTCTGCCTTTTTGATTTATTTCCTGGCATAAGAGACTTAGTTGCCTTAATGACAATTTGTCAATTCAGCACAAGCCCAAGAGTCTATCCTGGGGCTTCCATGTGAGTCAGTGGTCCCAGGGAAGAGCCACTGCTAAGGTTTGTGGTGATTGTAAACTGTACAACTCTGGAACACTGCATGGAGAGCCTCTTTTGGAATTCCTCTGTTAGTGGTTGGGGTATTGTGACAAAACTCCCAGCTTTTACTCTGCCCCTCATCCTCTTCTTTTCCTTCCAAACCCCTATTCCAAATTTGGCTTCTTGGTCTCTAAATCAAAAGCTGGTCTTTCTTCCTCCCTCCCTCCCTCCCACCCTCCTTCCCTAAATAAATGTGCCCTCTTTTCATAGTGATTTGGCACATTTATTTAGGATGGATACAACTAGGTCCCTCCTTTCCTTGACCATTCTCTCTCTGTCTACACACACGCACACATACACATGCATGCCATCTGTGACAGAGCCTATGGAATTTGTGAACCATAGCCACACACAAATGTCCAGGACTGCTCTAGAGACCTCTTGGTAAAGTTGCATGAGCAGAGAAAAACCAAACCATGCAGTACAGGAGAATCCATGCAGATTCTGAAAGTGATGTATGGCATGAAATGTTAGGTTTTGTTTGTTTCTTCTAAGAAACTAGTTATGTTATTATAAACCAAAAGTATCTGAGACAGGTCTCAATCAATTTCAAAAATTTATTTTGCCAAGGTTAGGGACATGCCTGAGGAGATCCCAATGACATGTACCCAAAGTGGGACAGGGAACAGCTTGGTTTATGCATTTTAGGGGGACATGAGACTTCAATAAATACATGTAAGATGTATACTAGTTTGGTCCAGGAAGGTGGGACAACCTGAAGGCATTGGGGGTGGGGTCATAGGCTTTTGGGTCATAGGTAGATTTAAAGATTTTTCTGATTGGCAATGGTTGAAAGAGTTATTACCAATAGAAAGGAATGTCTGCATTATTATAAGGGGTTATGAAGATTAAGGTTTTATCATGCAGATGAAGCTTCCAGGTAGCAGGCTTCAGAGAGAATAGATTGTACATGTTTATTAGACTTAAAGAGGCTGTTCTACCAATAATTCCAAAAGCGGGGAGGGTATGATGAAACATGTCTGGCTCCCATTTCCCATCATGGCCTAAACTAGTTTTTCAGGTTTATTTTGGAATGCCCGTAGTCAAGAGGAGGGGTCCATTCAGATGGTTGGAGGGCCTTAGAATTTTATTTTTGGTTAACATTATGGTCACAACAAAATGTATCAGAGTCTTAGCAGGTGTAGGCCATTTTGGAAGCAAACAGAGAAAAATAGGGAAAGACGTGTTAAAATTTACAAAACACATTTTCTGAATTAAAAATTAAACTAGAAGCACCAGTAGAAAACTGGACACTGCAGAAACTTGGTAATAAACCAGAGAACTATCTTCAGAAACACCTCCAAGAGAGCAAAATTAGAGAGGGATTGAAACAATGACAGAGAAGAGAGCAGAAATGGAGGTAGAGAGAGAACTAAATAAATGCAGCTAAAGTGATAATCACAGATCATGTAAAGAAATCATTTTCTAAGTTAAGAAGAGTATTTGTAAATTGAGAGAATTTACTCTGATCCATGTAAAATACATGTAAAGAGATCATTAAATATACCTTGGTAAAAATGTGAAAAGTCACATAAAAGAAAAGATTCTTATAAGCATAAAAGCAAACTTATGTAAAACAAAGCTTAAAAATGCTTTGATCACCAGCAGAACCAATGCCCTAAAACCCCAAAAGGTAGGACCCCATTTAATGCACAGAGGCAGTGGTTAAATCTTCAGTGCTTTTAGGGTAAACAGATTGGAGACAAGTTGTTTTTTATGCATGGAACAATAGAAATGTTTTAAAATCTTTAAGAAAACCAAAAATAACTAGTTTCTTTAGTAAATTGCTCAAAGCAATATATTATCTTAATAAATTAATCCAGAACATGAAGAAAAATATCAAAATTAAGAACTCAAAGAGGACATCTTATCTTTAAAAATTGAAGCAGCATTGGACATTAAAACTGGTTTTATACACATACACACACGTGCTTACATATATGAATTCAAAGCTAAACATTATTTCAAAGAGGTGAATGGCATCATTAGCAAAATTTAAAAAGTAGGTGATATGGGTTATGCCACAGACAAAATAACTAAATCTCAGAAAGAGAGAATAGGGAAACTAAGGGCAAAATTCCTCATATTTTATCTGAATGTGAAATCATATTTCATCCATTTCTTGGATAATTAGGTATATATAGGTTTAAAATATTTTAGGGTAATTTCAAGTTAATCACGAATAGGATTCTAAATGGAATTGCAGAATCTAAGAACAAACCAAATACAGTAGGTCCTTACTTATGTTGTCAATAGGTTCTCAGAAACTGTGACTTAAAGTAAATGACATAAAATGAAACCAATTTTCCCTTAGGCTAATTGAGAGAAATGAAAGTTAAGTTCCTACAGCATATTTCTAGTCACAAAAAAAAATCACTGAACTTCTAAATAAAGACCCAAATACTTATATCAGGCCTTGAAATAAATGTGAGCTCTACATACATTTAAGAAAGATGAATAAAAACAAATATGATAATGATTTACCCAGTTTCAGTGACTCAGTAAGTGACAGTGGTTATGGTAGTCACGGGTTAAATCAGGGAATAAATGTTTGCAGAGCAAACATTGTAAGGAGCATCTTTTCTCACCTTGCAGTTCAAAACCAAAAAAATCACAAGTTGAGCAGGCTTGCTGAACGCTTTTGTCCCATGTCCTTTATCATCATAGACTTTATGAGTTTTTGTTTGATCATAATTCATATTCATTTGTTCATTCATTTTCCAACCCACTTATTCCATTTCAAGGTCATGGGTGGCTAGAGCCTGTCCTAGCAGGTCAGGGCACAAGGTGAGAACCAGCTCTGGACAGGTCACCACCCCATTGCAGGGTGTAGTCATACATCCACACTTAGTCACACTGGGACCATATAGACATGCCACCTCACTTCATGTGCACAGCTTTGGGATGTGAGAGGAAACCAGAGAAAACCCATGCAGACGTGGAGAGAAAGTACAAACTTCATGCAGACAGTGGCTCCAGCCTGAAGCCATATTTCCCCATCAATATTATAATACAATGATGTTGAAAAGAGGTGATGTTATTCAAGAAGCTGCTATATTTAGGCTATATTGCAAAACACAAGTAGCAATCAATATAAGGTAATAGCAACAATACATGAAAAACTGAAAACACAAAATAAGACGGCAGGAGGAAAAAAAAAAATCTTCCCCATAAATGTGAACTCCTTGATTGCTCTTGAATGATCATGACACATTCCACCTACTGCAGATTGGCAAAGGGTCCCTTCTCTTTTACTTTCTCATTTAATTCCCATTTGACATATTATCTGGAATCTCTCTTGGGGATTTATCAGTATATTCTTGAGACCTCTTCTCTTTTCCTTTCCCCTTAGTTGTCCGGGAACCCCAGGGACACTTATTTTGTTTGGGGAGGGCCAGGCCACCACTGCTTTGGCTTCTTGTTACCAGGCTGCTAATGGAAGACAGGTTCTGCCAGGCTGATGGATGCCACCAGGATGACTTTACTGGGCAGAATGTCACGGGCTGGGTTTTGTTGTTGTTTTAAGTTGAGAGAGACATGAACATTCTGTATGCTGAAAGGAGAGGACCAATAAAATCCAAAAGGAAAGGACCAATAGAAATCAAAGGCACAGATGCCAAGCTGGACAACTGATGAATCAGTGAGTAGCTGAGGATGAAGAAGCAGTTAAGGATGGAATCAAGGCCTAGATATACCAGTGTTCAATCTCCACAATGGATATTTCAATCTTTCTCACTCTTAAGCTCCTAACTTCACCATTTTCCTCCCATTTATAACAAAACCTCATCTCCAGGTTAACAGAGCATATAGAGATCCGGAGATGTAAACCTCCCCTATCCCCCACATCCACAACTTTGCATTCCCTTTTTCCTTCTCAGTAGAAAAGGTGTTCTTCCTGCTATCCAAAGCCAGCTTCCATGATGGTCCTGTCTCCCAGACACTCAGCAAGAGACTTGGGGGCCACCCGAGGTCCAGCACATTCAATTCTAGTTTATGTCTCTGAGCTGAAACCTCTTACTCCATTCTCTTCATCCCAGAAGTACTCCTGTGCCTGCCTCTGCATTGCTTCCTAAGTGCTCGGGCTTCTAACTCTCTGTTCATATTGCTCTCTTGCTCAGCACCCTTCAAGATATTCCCTTTACCAGCAGAAGAAAACCTGGGTATCCGACCATGGTACACACATACACCTCTCATGATTGGGCCCCACCTGCCAGCTCTCAAATTTATCTCTTGCTTTGTTTTCACTATATTCTAGTCATTCTATAAACCCTGAATACTGTGGTTCAATTTTTGGCTCCACCTCTTACTATTAATAACACGGTGCCCTTGGGCAATCTATGAAAGCTCTCTGGGCCTTAGTTCCTCATCAGTAAAATGGGGACAAAGTTCGTATGAAAGGATTGTCATGAGGGTTAAATGAATCTATGTATGTGAGGCAGATCAATGTTGGACATACACTGAGCTCTTGATAACATCTGTGCCTGTTGTTAACACGTTGTACAGCTCCTCAGATGTATTATACCATCTTCTTGCCCTCTTTTTTTTTTTTTTTTTTTTTTTGAGATAGAGTCTTGCTTTGTCGCCCAGGCTAGAGTGCAGTGGCGCAATCTCAGCTCTCGGCAACCTCCTGGGTTGAAGGAATTCTCCTGCGTCAGCGTCCTGAATATCTGGGATTACAGGTGTGCACCATCACACCTAGATAATTTTTTGTATTTTTAGTAGAATCGGGGTTTCACCATGTTGGCTACGCTGGTCTTAAACTCCTGATCTCAAGTGATCCACCTGACTCAGCCTTCCAAAATGCTGGGATTACAGGTGTGATCCACTGCACCCAGCTCTTCCTTCCCCCCTTGAATTTTTGAGGATATGATTCTTTCTCCGATTCCTCTCAGCCTCCTTCCCTTACACAGCTTCCATTTCTCTGGTCGGCAGATTGCCTTTCATCTTCAAGATCTGTTCTGCTACCACCTCTGCTGTGAAGCTTTCCTGGATTTCTCCCTACATGTATACCCTTGTCAGACTCAACAGAGGGGTACTTTCTCTGAGCTTTTGGACATATCTTTATTGTAGTACTTTTTCTACTTCATTGACTTGGCTTTCCCTCTAGTCTGTGGTTAATTCTAGGATGCAGATATTGAGGGTTGGGAGTCAAATCTGGTCCATTCCTCTATTATTTGCTGTCATTTAACATAAAGTTAATATTCCATCAGTGTTTATTGAATGAGTGAATGAATGAATGAATTCATGGACAAGGGATGTGTGCAGACAGAACACAATAGAAGAAATATTTCTTAACAAATAAGGGGAAGAGGTGTTGAAGTTGATTAGTAATCAAATTATTATTGATTAAAATGAGACATAATTTTTACTTATTGAATTAGAAAGTACTTTTTATGGCCAGGCATGGTGGTTCATACCTATAATCCCAGCTCTTGGGGAGGCTGAGTCAGGCTGATGGCTTGAGCCTAGGAGTTTGAAACCAGTCTGGGCAAAACAAAAAGCCAACCCCATCTCTATCAAAAAGAAAAAAAAATGCTTAGTGTGGTGGCACATGCCTGCAGTCCCCAGATACTCGGGGAGGTTGAGGTGGGAGGATCACTTGATCCCAGGAGGTAGAGGTTGCAGTCAGCTGAGATCATACCACTCCCCTCCAGCCAGAAAAAAAATACCTTTTTTTTTTCTTTTCTTCTGTCTCCATGTTTGATGGAAACATTTTTTAAAAGGATATTCCCTTGCTGTGGTCTCTTAGGCATTGCTGATGGGAGGGTAAAAGCAACTTAGTACTATGTGTCAAGATCTTTTTAAGTCTTTCTTTCTTATAATTTTTATTTTACTTTTTTTTGAGACACTGTCTCACTCTGTCACCCAAGCTGGAGTGCAGTGGTACCATCATAGCTCATTGAAGCCTCAAACTCCTGGACTTAAGCAATCCTCCTGCCTCAGCCTCCCAAGTAGCTGGGATTGCAGGCACACACCACAATGCCGAGCTAATTTTTAAAAATGTCTGTAGAGATAAGGTGTTGCTATATTGACTAGGCAGTCAGATGTTCCTTTGTTTTGCCTCACTAATTGTACTTCTGGAACATCATCTGAAGGGAATAATTGTAAATATACACAAATGTTTATGTATATAGATGCTCATTATGGCATTCTTTATGTAATATCCAATAACAGAAGTATGGTGTTGCATTTTGGTTTCAGAATAGTCTGTAATAACGTGGAAATGTTGTATTAGTTAAGTGAAAAAGACGAAAATATGTTCACACCTATTAAGAAAAAGACAAATGCCTATGCATAGAACAGAGACCATGGAGAAATGTACCAGGATGTTTACTTGGTTATATTTGGGTGGCAGGGGTGCGTATGGTTTTTCTTTTCTTTTTTCCTTGCTTTTATGTATTATCCAATTTCTGTATAATTGGAAATGCATTACTTTTATAATGGAGTTAAGCATATATATATATATATATATATATATATATATGTATGTATGTATGTATTTTTCTTTGAGACAGAGTCTTGCTCTGTCACCCAGGCTGGCAAGCAGTAGAACAATCATAGCTCACTGCAACTTTGACCTCCTTGACTCAAATGATCCTCCCAACAGGGCACAGACCATGTTTTGTATTTACCCGTTTTATGATCTGTAAATACCTGGCAGTTTATATGGGTGCACCCTTCATCATATAAGGCCCCCTGATTGTCACAGAGCTCACCATAGTCTTATAGGCCTCTAAACCATCTGGTAACCAAGTGAGAGACAGTTAAAAACAAAAAAAGTCAAACAAGTGGGGTTTGCTTGGAGACAGATAATCCCTGAACATGAAGTGGGTGTTAGCAAAGGCAGTGGTAGAAAACGAAGAACTCTGCTTGTAAACGAAATGAATATTCACTCCTTTCTGCTTACCTTGCAAGTTAAGCACCAGCATTCAGACTTCATTTGCTGTTATCAGTTACCAAAAGTGTTGACACAATTTCAAAAACAAAACTAAAAAAAAACCCCACTGTTGCTTTAGCTTGTTTAAATGCATATTGTACCAAATCATGGAAGAATTATAGATGAACATTTTAAAGGATTTCTAAAATTGTACTTCCATGAAGAATAGACTGTTAATGGTATACTGCAATTACTCTTAACTGCATGAAAATACCTCGTTTTGTTTGGCTACACTTAAACAGGCCTGAAGTTGAGTGCACCAAGACATGCTCAGTTTCAAACGAAATAAATTAAAATTACCATGTACATTCCACTACATGTCAAAACAGGAAAAACCATAGTATTATAGTTTATGTGAAATGAAGATTAGAACAGTAATAATGAGAAAACATGAAGCTGCTTATATTTACTTGGAATGAGAAAACAGGGTCAGTGATTTTCACTGCCAATGTACTTCCTTCTCTTTGAGAAAAATACATCAAAAATCAATTTACAAGGCAGATGAATTTGGCTGTAATTATTTGTACTGTGAAAATATTATTTAGTTTCAAAAGGATTTATTTAAACCAGGCACAGTGGCTCACACCTGTAACCCCAGCACTTTGGGAGGCCAAAGTGAGAGGATCACTTGAGCCCAGGAGACCAACCTGGGCAACATAGCGAGACCCCATCTTTACAAGAAAGTTTAAAAATTAGCCAACCATGGTGGTGCACACCTGTGGAGCTAGCTACTTGGGAGACTAAGGTAGGAGGATTGCTTGGGCCCAGGAGTTTATGGTTGCTGTGAGCCATGATCACGCCGCTGCACTCCAGCCTGGGTGACAGAGTGAGACCCTGCCTCTTAAAAAAAAAAAAGGATTTATTATTTATTTCAGGGTTCAGTGTGCTTGCTTGTCATTAAGAACTTGACAGAAATTAGAGCGATTTGAAGCTAAGATGTTAGATGCCATTGCCAATTTAAAATGAGCAAGATAAAGATAGCATATCTTTATATGTAACAGAGAGTGAAAGAGGACATCTAATTCAGTTTCTACAAATTAAGTGTTTATTTCAGATCTATCCATTGTATAAAAGAAGGCACACCTGGAGCTTATCGCTTTAGCACTTTAGACTTACTCTTGAATATAACTGTTTAAAACAAGCATGCCATTTTCATTTTATATCCTGCAGATAAATTCTAAGGTTTCAGAGGCATCAAAAGCATTTCACATTTCTCCAAGATAAACTTGCTTAGGAGAAGTAGTGCTTTCAGTTTAATGCAACTTGAAATTATCTCCATTGTGAGATGATGAGAGTAATAAAAATTGCTATCATTTATTGAACATTCATAGTTCCAGGTACTATGCTGAATGCTTTGCATATTTTGCTAACTTAACCCTCATTTTTCATTTATTCATCACACTATCTGTTATCTTACTATATGCCAGGGGCTATTTAAAGTGTCACAGATTCAACAATGAACAAAATAGACAAAAAACACTACCCTCTGAGGATTTATACTCCAGTGAGGGTGGGAGGGAAATAAAACAATCTTCAAAATAAGTAATTGTATAATAGGTTAGAGTATGATGAATGGCACTGAGGAAAAGAAAGCAGGGAAAGGGTTAAGAAGTGCCAGAGTTGTAGAGGAAGGGGTCACCTGTTATGAAGGTTAGTTAGAGAAGGCCTCACAGAGAAGCTGACATCTAACAAGATAAGATGCCCTACAGGAGGTGAAGGAACAGCCTATGTGACTGTCTTGGGGAAAAACACTCCATTCCAGGTAGAGGGAACAGCCAGTACAAAGGGTCTGAAATTGAAATGTGCCTAGTGACAGCAGATGAGGGGCCCGATCATGTCAGGCCTTGTAAGCCATCATGAGGCTTTTGAGTTCTACTTTGAGAAAGATGGCAAGCCCTTACAAGGTTTTGAACAGGAGAAGGACATGGTCTGACTTCTGTTTTAACATATTATCCTGGCTCCTATAGGAAAATAAAATTCTATTTCACAAGTGGTCTTGTCTCATTTCACAGATAAGGAACTGAAGTTCAGAGAAGTTCAGTAGTTTACCACGGTTCCCATTTCGTGGAGAATTAGTGGGACCGGAATTGTAATACAGGTCAATGTAATTTGAAAGCTCACACTTTTTCCACTGAACCACACTGCCTCCTGGTTGAAAATAAGTTTGTGATCTTGGCTGGAGTAGATAGTTTTTTAATAATCTGCGGTGACCCCTTGTTTTCTCCTGTTCTGTGGAATTCCTTGGTCTCTCTTGTGAGGCCACCGTGTTGCATAAGTCTGGAAGAAACCACTTATATGCCACAAGTCTATAAATGCACTCTCTGGAGGTGGGCAGTGCAAAGCCAAAGTGGCCATACATAGTGGACTTGTTCTCCAGTGCAGTTGAAGAGTTTTGTACGTGGCATTAAACTCTGGTTAGGCCCATAGCAAAATCTATTGGGTCTAACATTTGTATTGGACTCTCTTTGATGTATTTTCCCATCTCTCCTTCCTCTGACACATATTCTACCAGCTATCTCTACCACCCTCTACTCTCTGGCAATGCTCTTAGTCCAACAGTATGACATGCTGGGATATAAGTGACAATACGGCAAGGGTTTCTGTTTTGTATGGGCAGCTTAGGCCCACAAGTGTAAGAGAAAGCCTGAGGGAGTGTAGGATATGAGCAGGTGTGCACAGCTTCTGATTACAGGAAGCAAAACACATTTTATTTGATGAATATCAAATTGAAGGTAATGAGAAAGGGTTCTACCTAATTGTCGCCCAGACTGCTGCTTGGTTTAATTTAGCCTCAACTAGATTTTGTTGTATGCCTTAGGGTTTGAAGGCTTAGGCTCTTGAGCCCTTGTTTATGCTAAAACTATTTTTTTTTTTTAGTTTATTTGAAAGACATTGCTTAGACTTTAATGATTCAATAAGTAAGAAAATACCCTGAGATTCAGAGCTTTAAAAGGAAGTTGTGTTTCACCATTTCACTGGATGACTTTAATGGAATTATGTCTTATAAAGCTGTTTAGCATTTTATGTTTCAGAATTCTGCATAGAATTCTGAATACCCTAGAACATCTTGGATTTTTTTTTAAGTCTTATGACTTTAGTTACAAAAGCCAAGAGAAAATCATGGCAGTATCCCTTATAAGATTAACTAAATAATACTGTGATATTATAGTATTATACTGTATAAAATATTAGTGCCAGGAATGTAGTGCAGTGTTGGCTAAAGACAAAGGTAACTTGCTATCTAAATCTTCAAGATTACTTATAATAATCACAGAACACAAGAGCAATACAATAACAACTGCCTTTAAAAATACATTTTTAGCTGGGCGCGGTGGCACGTGCCTGAAGTCCCAGCTACTCGGGAGGCTGAGGTGGGAGGATTGCTTGAGCCCAGAAGTTCCGGGCTGTAGTGCGCTCCCACACTAAGTTTGGTATCAATATGGTGACCTCCCGGGAGCAGGGGACAACCAGGTTGCCTAAGGAGAGGTGAACTGGCCCAGGTCGGAAATGGAGCAGGTCAAAACTCCTGTGCTGATCAGTAGTGGAATCGCGCCTGTGAATTGCCCCTGCACTCCAGCCTGGGCAACATAGCAAGATCCCATCTCTTAATTGAATAAAAAAATACATTTTTATTTCCGTTAAATGATTGGTTAAGAAGTACTGAGATCAGAGTTTGCTATCAGATCTTATTTCAAGTTCAGTATGAAGTTTTAGGTGAGGAAGGGCTATGCTTGATGGAAGCTGGACCTATGTTTTTGTGGCTGCTGCTAAGCAAAAATAGAGTATGCAGAAAGCAGTTTGGCAGTGCCTTAATAGGTTAAACAGAATTACCTGTGACCCAGGAGTTTCACTCCTTGGTATATGTACCCCAAAGAATTAAAAACAGGTGTTTAAACAAAAACTTGTACACAGATGTTCACAGCAGCACTATTCGCAATAGCCAAAAGGTGGAAGCAACCCACATGTCCCTGTATGTATGAATGGATAAACAAAGATGGTACATTCATATGATGAACAATGGTATGATAGTATAATGAATAAGAATTCAGCTGCAAAAAAGAACAAAGTCTTGATACATGCTACAACATGGATTAACCTTGAAAATGTGCTAAGTGAGAGAACTCAATCACAAAAGACTACATACTATATGATTCCATTTATATAAAATATCCAGAATCTGGCAAATCTGTAGAGACAGCAGATTAGTGGTTACTGGGTAGGGAGGAGGGTTGGGAAGGATGGAGGAAAGAGGAGTGGTTGCTTAATGGGTATGGGGTTTTTTGGGGGTGATGGAAATGTTTCAGAACTAGATAGAAGTGGTGGTTGCACATTGTGAATATACTAAATGTCACAAATGGCAAATTTTATGCTATGTGTATTTTACCAAAATTTAAAAAAATGGAATGTGTGACTTTTGAAATGATTTTTGATTCTTTGTGAATCCTACTGAAGTTTAACAGGGTGGGGGTGAGTCCTGAAAAACGCATGTGGCAAATGTGGGGCAGAGTGGCAGCAGCCATCTGAGGTCTGCAAGGTAAGGCTTGTACATCCCGATTAAGATCCCTGGTGCAGGAACCTGACTCATGTGGGCGCAGCAGCCACACAGGCAGCCGCTCCAGGAACCCCTGAGGCCTTGCAGGGCTGTTGGCAGTTTCAAGTATAGCGCAGCTTGTTTGAAACTCTCATGTAAAGCCATGTAAAACTGTGGAATACTGAGCTGTTTAAAACCCAAGCATACAGAAACCCAGCAGACATAAATTTTAACTGCAGTGAAGCCAGGATAATTTCAGTTTATCCTATGAAAAGAAAAATAAACTTTTATGTTCTGGTGGTGCTATACTAAGTTTAGTGAAAGGTGTATGGAAAGTTTCTAGTTATTGCTGCACATGTTCTTTTTCCTTGTCCTTGGGAGCATGCCACTTTCTCTTCTTCACACCATATTCTACTCTCAGAAAGAAATGCTTTCTAATGTTTTTCTTTTTTCATTTAGACAATGAAGATAATATTTGATTATTACAAAAATTCAGAAAAAATGGAAATATTTTTTTTTTAAAGACGTCTCAGCCATCAGGGACTATTGATATTTTGGCATGCATCCTTCTGGTCTTCCTTCTATGATGATATGTGCACCTATATTTTGATTTTTCACTGGGATCATACTACATTTGCCAATATAGCATGGACATCTATCATACTGATAAATATCAATCAATATCATACTTTTTTTTTTTTTAGGGATGGGGTCTTGCTCTGTCACTCATGCTGGAGTGCAGTGGTATGATCATAGCTCACTACAGCCTCAAACTCCTAACTTCAAATTATCCTCCTGTCTCAGCTTCCCAAGTAGCTAGGATTATAGGTGCATGCCACCATGCCCAGTTAACGTTTTTGTATGTTTGTTTTGGTAGAGATGAATTCTCACTATGTTGCCCAGGCTGGAGTACAGTGGCATCGTCATAGCTCACTGCAGCCCCAAACTGCTGGGCAGAAGTAGTCCTCCTGCCTCAGCCTCCTAGATATCATATCTTTTTTTTTTTAGCTTTTCAATTTATTCTTCCATAATCTTCTTTTTAATTTTTATTTATTTATTTATTTATTTATTGAGGCAGAGTCTTGCTCTGTCACCCAGGCTGGGGTGCAGTGGTGTGATCTCGGCTACCGCAATTTCTACTGTCTGGGTTCAAGTGATTCTCATGCCTCACCCTCCCCAGTAGCTGGGATTACAGGTGTGTGTCTCCACACCCAGTTAATTGTTGTATTTTTACTAGAGATAGGCTTTCACCATGTTGGCCGGGCTGGTCTTGAACTCCTGACCTCAGGTGATCCACCTGCCTCGGCCTCCAAAAGTGCTCAGCCCTAAACATCGTATTGTTAGTGATGATGTAGTGTTCCATTTTATACACATGGCGTGAGTGATTATTTCTTGACCAGTGCTGTAAAGCAGGTAGGGGCTTTCCTTGGAGTGGCTCTTTTGTGGTTACTTAGCCCTCTGTCAGAGATGGTTGGTGACTCAGGTTTTCTGAAATTATTTTCTCTTACTTTTTTATGATGGTTAGTGATAGCCCTCAAAGCAGAGGTGATGGACAATAAAGGCCATAGAGGTCCATAAAAAATCAGCTTAAACCCCACTGCCTTCAGGCAGATTTCCTGTCTGAGCCCCACTCTATCAATTGTCCCCGCCTTTTGTGTCCCAGCACAAGAGGGAAAGAGTAGTATGTACAAGCATGGGCTTTAGAACCAGACTACATGGGTTCACATTCTGGCTTTTGTGACATTAGGCAAGTTACTTAATATTTCTGTGCCTGTACAGTTCACATCTGTACAGTGGGGACAATAGTAGCGCTGTCTCCTAGGCCAGAGGCCAGATGCCAGAAGTTCCTGCTAGCACAGGACCTGGCACACAGTTAGTACTCAACAAATGGCAGAGGTTGTTATTACTATTACTCCGTTTATTTAAGTGGCCCTACCAGTTTGTAGCTTTGAAAGATCATCTATATGCCTGGACAGTGCAAATAAATAACAGACTCTGAAAAGTTCGAATTCCAGAGAGCCTTTTACAGTGCTTTCCATACAGCGAGTCTCCTGTCAATATTACTAATTGATTGTCTGACCTGATTTGCTGAAATTCTGGGATCAGCTTGGTGGGATTTTGCATTCATTTCCCATTAAAATACAAAAGTAAAAACAAATTAAAACAAAACAACCCAGGAAACTTGAGAAGTAGATGTAGATGAAATGAATTTCCTTTAGATAGGTCAACGTCATTGCTGTGGGCTTTCCTAGACTCCGGATATTCTTGACTAGGAGAATCTAGAATTATTAAATGATAATGTCCAGAAATACCTAAAAAAACTGAACGCATTTATTCCGAAAGACCTCTATTTGGGATTCTTGGGAACTGACTTATTTCCAGTAAATAAATTTTCTAGACAGTGGAAGCTTATTCCTGTTACCACCATAATATTTTGCATTTTAATCATTTTGATCTAATGCTTTCTAATGTATGCTGCATAGTTTATGGCTTTCATACATTGAAAGCAATTCAGGCAATTTGTTAGGCCTTGAGTCTTCATCATTGATATCTTGTTGTTTAGTTCTTTTTAGCTCTGCCTAATAATCTCAGTATCATTTGCCTTCTAAAGATGCAGACAGCTGTATGCTTACATAGATCTTTTACCTTTTCATTTTTTTCTATTATTTTTTTCTCACTGCCAGGGTATGTCCATTTTTACTTTTTATTACAGAAATGTGCATGACTGCTTTCCCCATCCCGAAATACCTTTCTAATTCATTAACTTACAAATGTCATGCCCCAGGAAACCAGAAACCCAAGTCTGTTACTATTTTGTATAAGGAAGATTGATAGGCATTGAATAAACTCATGTACTTCGTGACAGGTTTTTTGACCATTCAAGGCCTTTAAAAATATATTTCCTGCTGGGCATGGTAGCTCATGCCTGTAATCCCAGCACTTTAAGAGGCCAAGGTGGGTGGATCATGAAGTCAGGAGTTCAAGACCAGCCCGGCTAAAATGGTGAAACCCTGTCTCTACTGAAAAAATACAAAAATTAGCCAGGTATGGCTGCTGGGACCCATAATCCCAGCTACTTGGGAGGTTGAGGCAGAGAATTGCTTGAACCCGGGAGGCGGAGGTTGTGATGAGCTGAGATTGCACCATTGCACTTGATCCTGGGCAACAACAAGTGAGGCTCTGTCTCAAAAAACATATATATACTTCCTGGTTACAGGCTGTTATTTGGTAGGTATTTGACTCTGGGCAAAATGCCATTTTATTTATAAGCTACAGTGCCTATGATTTTTCCATTCTGGCATTGGTGCCTTCCTGCTGCTCCCAAACTAAATGGAGAAATGAAGTTTTAAAAAATCACCTGTCCTCTGTGCATTTGGTAAAAGTTTTGTAAAATGGGATTTGGATCTTTTAAATAGAAGGAGAGGTAAAATACTGTATTCTTAGATATTAGTTCATAAATGTTTTTCCATTTTTATTACAGAGACATAGTAATGACTTTCACTCATGGAAACCTCTCAGAGCAAGAGTCTCTAACCATTGCACGTCACTATCGTGTGCCTGAGGAAACACGTCCAGATGGGGATTTCTTACTTGCACTGGCGCAGGAAAAGTTCAAGAAAAATTTTTTTGAGAATTTTGACCGTCTCATTTATGCCTGTGGGTATGAAGATAGAGAAAAGTAAGCTTTTGTTTTATTGATTCTAATCATTTACATTTCTTTGAACCTGAGTAATGAAGGAATTTCTATCTTATCAAAAAGAAAATTGATGTGTCTCATCATACTCCACTATTTAGCAAAGCCACCTTAAATCTGCAGAAGTATTTGGGTACAGATATTTCCCAGTAATGGTGAGCTTTTTTTTTTAGAGGTGTGTGTATGTGATGGTGTCTCGCTCTGTCGCCCAGGCTGCTGGAGTGCAGTGGCACAATCTCAGCTCACTGCAACCTCTGCCTCCTTGGTTCAAGAGATTCTCCTGTCTCAGCCTCCTGAGTAGCTGGGACTACAGGCATGCACTGCCATGCCCAGCTAATTTTTGTATTTTTAATAGAGATGGGTTTCACCATGTTGGCCAGGCTGGTTTTGTTGATGGAATAGGGGAGGCCTTGTATCTTTGAAAGAAAAGGCTGCTCCCTTGCATGTTCTTATCATTTGTTTCTAGAAGCTTTCAACTGAAGCTTAGTAAATCAAAATGTTAGCAGGGTTAATTTTGAGGTGTTGTCGTTTTGCATTATTTTAGTACTGATTGGGATTTATAAATGCAACTTTTATGATAAACAGAAAATGGAGTTTTCAAACAAACATTTTATAGATTTCTTTGAAATTATTTCTTCTTGAAAAATTTCTTATACATTGGTTGTGAGCGTGTTGAACTTCATTAAGTCATTGTTATATACAACTGGATGCAAATATCTTAATATGTTTTTATGTATTCACCTTATAGACATGATACAGTGGGGAGAAATATACATTTACTGATTTTATCTGGAATTAGAAAAATCTTAGTTCTTGCTCTGGCTTCTAGCCTTATTGCTGCACACCACTGCCATCTCTTTTCCTTGTGACCACTTTCCTTATCCCCAAACTTGAAAACTGCACCCAAGTGGCCAACTGCATACCCTTAATATCTGTGAAGGTCCCATAGTTTATCTTAAACATGTTTTTTATTAATCCATAATGTATCCTCTTTGAGTTTTTATAAAGATGGTATTTTTCCTTGACTCTGTAAGCTTCCCCAAGCTTCCTAGAAGATGTGTGGCCTGAGTTTTGCACGGTCCTGGCCCTACCTTCCACCCTGGTGGTGCCCCTTCCCCAGAGTGAGAAGTATGACCCTGCTTCATTCAAGGAACACTTCTTGGGAACAGTGAGGCTGCTTGACCAGATAGCCTGGGGCTCTCCCAGTTCCAACAAGTTTTGATTCTAGATGTAGACATTCTCATTGCAAAGAAGAGAGCCAACTTTCTTTCCTGTTGATTCTAATGTTGCCCGATGCCTGGAAAACTGTTGGCTGAGTGAGAACGTTGGACAAGCATTTCTGTGCCCTCAGAAGACTGGAAAAAATGACTGTTGGGCTGCTCTAGAGAAAACTACTTGCATCTGAAAAAATTGAAGTGAATATTGAGCCCCAGCTGGGGCTTCCAGGTTATAAGGTTTAGGTCCAAGGAAAAGAATAGAAAAACACCCTCAAGTCATATCATACTTGAGTTGGAGGCTCTAGATGCCTGTCAAATTAAGAGATGTTTTCAAATATCAGAACCATTTTTGACTAGTGGTCAAGAATGCAGATCAATTACTTAGAGCAACACTTGTGGCTACAGCCTTAATAGGCTGTACTGTCACCAACCAAGAATCTGCATCTTGATGGAAAAGCCTTTGTAAGGACGGAATCTGGTGGCCTCTGAAATAGAAAAAGTTGATAAAATGAAATATGACTGTTCTTCCTGGTTGTGAATTCCAATACCAATTATCATACTTCCATGTGTACATTCTTAGGACACATCACAGATGTATTTTCTTTCCTGTAGTATATAATTGTTACTAAAGGGATACAAGGTATATAAAATCTCATTTGCTTTGTTTTAATGCAGAAAAAATGTATTACCCACCAAAGACATTAAAAGGCTGTGCAAATCCTTCAGATTACCTTTGACTAATGATCTTCTAGAATCCTTATTATCAAGGTAAGTTAGAATTCCACTCTTGATAGGGCTTGTCCTGTGTACTTTTATTTGGGGCACTATTTTTGGTTTTACATCTCCCTTTAATTACCCTTGATTTACCCTTGACTGTTTTGATTATATTATTGGTGGCCTATCTCCATTTAAGTGTTACAGAAGGAAAAGTTTGTCATGATTTTGACTGTTAAAGAGCCTATTACAAATTATTTTTTTAATATTTTTAGCATGAATACACACTTACATATCCACAGATTCCTGTTTACATCCAGGCAAAATGAAATACACAACTTCATTGGTTAGGAGGACATTAAATGTAAAATTCAGGGCAGGTTTTTCAAAGCAGCAGTTCCTGATAGCTATAGACATGCAGTAAGAGAACCTAGGGTTATTAGCATGGCGCTCTGTCCTGATAGAGCACCAGATGTAAAACATAGAGATTATGATGCCATAAAAGGAGAGCACGGTGAACTGCTTTCTACAACACATCAGTTCTACTGTTGAACCTGACTTTTGATTTCCTGGCGTGTCCCTCTCAGCCACCTAGACTCTGGTCATTTCTTATGCTTCCTATAGCATCACTCACTCTAGCTCCTCCTCTGACTTATATTTCTTGATAATTCTGACATTTTTGGCTGTGTTCTAGGCATCGCGATCATTGCTTTGGGTATGTTATCTCATTTACTTTTTGAGAACAGCTTGATGAGGTCAGAACTGTTATCCTTCCTATCTTATACATAAGGATGCTGAGGTTTAGAGAAATGAGGTATTTTGCCCAAAGTCACATGGTGCAGAAGAAGAAGAGCTGTGACTTGAATCGTGAACCTTTCAAATGCACATCCCCCACTTCTAATCATTTTGAGTTACTGTCTACAAATAGCCAGTAGATTAGGATGTCTTGACAGTTCTACCTCCTCCTTAGTGCCTGCGTCTATTCTCTCCTCTCCATTTCCACTATCATCATTCTTGTTCTGACCCACATTGCTTATTGAATACTGCAGTGCCACCACATTGGTCTTTCATCCACCAGTCTCTAAATGTTTAAATTTATCTTTATATATAGCAGCCAAGCACCTTCTAAGAGCAAAAATGTATGTCATCATATTACACTTTTACTCACAAACCTGTGGTGTCTCTTTGCTCTCTAAGGAAGGACCAGCTCTTTAACTTTGAATTAAGCTGCTTCTCCATAGTGGGGCTTAGGGTTGACAGTTGGAGCATTGTCCTCAAACAGGGGCTGACGTGGGGAGCCCTTGTCTAAGGCAAAAGGAGAAACCAAAGGAACAAATAAAGACAAATTCTGTGTCAGAGAACTAGGGTCCAAGGTGTCAGGAGGGAAACCCAGAAGAGAGCAAATCTAATTGGATGTGTGTGTGTGTGCATTGGATTGACCTGGAATAATTTTCTGGACTATGAACTTTATTTGTTTTGTTTTGATTTTGTTTTTGTTTAGCTCTATATGGCTTTACTTGCTAGCAGCAGTGTGAGGGATCCTGGCATAAAGGAAATGAGATTAAGTAGGCAGGCCTTGGACCCAGAGTTCTTCACAGTTATTATCCCCCTACCTCCAAAACCCCCCTTCCTGTTGCCAGTAGTCCACCCACATCTACCATTTAGCATTTCACACATATACCTCCCGCCTTCCCACTTTTGTTTTTGCCTTTTTTCTAGCTAGTTCTTCAGTAGGCAGTAGCTCCCCATGGTTTTCACTTGCCAAAAGCTTGCTCTTCCTTCAAAACCTATTTCAAGTGGCACCATATCCATGAATCTCTGTTGTATTTGTTTGGCTGGTAATTAGAGTGATTATCTCCTCCTAAGAATTCTCATAGCACCATTTATGTGTCTTTTTATTTCTTACCTTGTAATGATGAGTTGTGGCTTGACCTTTAATTCATTCAGATGCAGACACTGCTTCTGTTTGATTTACCACCTATAAATAACCAATGGATTGTCACATCCTGACAGTGTTACCCGCTCCCCCATTTCTTAAATTCCTTGAGTCCACTTTATTAGCTGTGTGATCTTGTGCAAGGATTTTGACCTGCCTGAACCTCAGATTTCTTACCTCTAGAATGAGATAACTGTACCTATTTCCTAGTGGTTCTGAGGATTAATTGAGATAACATACATAAAATACCTAGCACAGTACCTGGTGCAAAGAATTGATTGAGAATTAGGAGAGAAATTTAAGCCAGGGACCGTAGACCACACACACTGATTTAGAAATAAACTGGAAGAAACCTGTGTCTTTCTATGTAGAGGAAGCCATGTTTTTCAACAATTGGATCCGAATGCCTTTCGCACATTAAGCTGTCTTCTAGTCAGGAAGCTGTGGATGTTTATTAGATTATCTTTTGATGGCCTTGAGGATGAGTTGTCCTGGAAAGTCCAGTAATGTGGGAGCCTGGCCTCTGGAGGACCTACATGTTTCTTATCCAGTGCTGAGGCCACCAAGTCATCATCCTCTCATTCTCTCAGCAGACTGTTTTGTCTTTGCCTTTACGATTTGACATTAAATGCAAAAAGATTGTTTCACAACTTGCTTCGAACTTGTCTCAGTCTCAGAACACATCTGTCTCCAAGCCCAGCTTAGCTTTGAGGAGGTCATCCCTCTCAGCTGCTAAGCAGACCATGTTCAGTCTAACTTTGCCTCTAATTGTGCAGTGACCCTTCTCCACACTCAGGGGAAACTTCAGACTAATCAGATTAGAAAATGTCTCATTCCCATTCCCCTCTCCCTCCAATATGCCCTGCCATGATTTGGGTCACATGCTTGGTGTTTTGCATCATCTCTGCAGATTCCTTTCAAAGACTGCCCTAATTCCTAATGGGCCCATCAGCCTGCAGCTTACATTTATATTCTGCATTCTTATTGTTCCCTACAGACTCCACAGGGCTTTACAGAGCCCTGACCAGAGTCTCTTTCTGCACAGCCCTCCTTATGGCACGCTAAGCCAGAGCCCCCTCTGACGTCTGCAGTCTCCCATGGGAGGCAGGCAAAGAGCTTGTTGATTTTGTTCAATGCACGCTCTTGCCCAGGAGTAGTTTTACCTGCCTTGGGATGGATCTCGGCAGCTGTTGAGCAGCCATGTAACCCTGCTGTGTGAATTCAGATCAGGAGATGAAAAAACAATATGGCTCAAGGGTTGGATACTTTCTTTTACCCAGTGATTGTTACCCATGTATTTCTCCTAACCCCATATTTTTGTACCAGGATTTTCTTCTACTCCATTCTCATTTTTCTTATAATTAAGCTTGGTCTTTTCTTTATTATGTTAGCATAACTCAAACTGGAATCAGGACTTCAAAATCTTTTTGTATCTGGTTCAGTCCTTCAGCCCCTGTCAGCTGGTGCTGTAGGAGCTCGTATACGGTCGCCTTAAGTACCAAGCAAATTCATTTCATTAATGCACAGAGCATCAGACTTAAATGTTCTATAGAATGGTAGTGATTATCCATTAATAATAGGAGTGACACTTTGTATTGATGTAGTGCTAAGGGCCTTAGAATATTTTGTAAATTTTTGAGCATATTAAAAGGTGCATTTTAATTGACAGTAGGCATTATTCCTCATTTCATAAGTGTAAACTCCGAGGTATAAGGAGAGTTTCTCACTGAAAGACTATTCTCCAGGCCAAGATGAGCCTCTAATGGAAGTAGAACTACAACTCCCTAAGATACTCTAAACCTTCACCTCTATCTGAGCTCCTGGGGGTGGGGACTAGACCTCGTTCATTTTTGCAGCCTCAGAGACTTGTCCTGTGCTAATGCACTGCGCGTGAGGGAGAAAAACTTGGGCTTGGTGTCCACCAGAGCTGCTCCTGCCTCTGCAGGTCAACTCTGCTGCTTCCTGGCCGTGCAATCCTTGGGCATTTACTCAACCCCTTTGAGCCTTCATTTGGGTATTAATGTTCCTCTGAACTAATAAGCAAGAAATTCTGATTCTTAGACCATAAGAGGTAGAGGGAATTCTGAAATCATTTCATTCTATATTCTTTGTGGAACAGGGAAGGAAGGAGGCAGCCTTCTTCCCTAATTGTGGCCTTCTGAATTGAGACTTGGAATGACTAGAGATTCAAGTGCAGCTCTTTCCCCAGCAGCTCTGTCCTGAGCTAGACTTTTATAGCTGGCTTTGGGTTCCATGGAATGCCTTAGAACAGGCCTCCCAAGAGAGCTGGTGCCTCATCCAGAAATATCAGTTAAAATGGAAAAAGTTAATAGTGCTTTAAAATCATCTCATTATAGTTTACCCAGCCCTGCCCCCTGCCCTACTCCCAGAGGCAGGATTAAGCCTCTTGTGATTTCACCCAAAAATACCTGGCAGTGAGGCTGAAGGGCAAGGGCTGAGCCATGTGGCAGCTATTGTGGCAGAGTGTTTGGTGTACTGATGAAGTTTTCAGAGAGAAGCACCTCTTTTCTCTCTCTCTCTCTCTCTCCCTCTCTCCCCCGCTTCCTGTTTACTCCTTTGTGTTCTGTGTCACTTTCTCTGTCTCTTTCTGAGACCTACCGACCCACCCACATGCTTTCTACCTTTTCAAATATAAGGAGGTTTCTAGTTGAAGAGATTTTTCTTTTAAATCCTAAACCATGTGGACATAGAGTATCAACTCTATGTACAGCCCTAAACTGGCAGCTGTGACCCACCTCACCAAAGAGATCTGTGCTGGAGTCAGAATTGGAATTTAGTGGCATGACTATTTAGAGATAACCAGAGTTACTTGTTGGCAACTTGACGCAGGGGCCCCAAGCTCCACTTCTTCTCAAGTGTCTGGCCTTGAAGACTTTTACCAGGTGTTTCAGGATGCACCCCTGGGTTTGCTCGGTAATGAACTGAAACCAAACACAACTGAGTCAGAAATGGATCTTCACTGTCTTCTCTCCCTTCCAGATCATTCCCCTAAATGATGAGGTGATCTTTGTAATAGAGGAGAAGCAGGCTCCTCTTCGGCAAAATACAGCTGCCACTGAGCCTTTTACCTCTACCAAGGGTGGAAATGGAGCAGCTCAGGATTATTCCCCATAGCAAGGAGATGGATAGCTTCTGTGGTTTTCAAGCCATTCATCATTTTGGGGAGGGGGGAATATGAACATCAGTCAAATGTCACATCAGACTTGGTTGTAAGAACTCCCACCTAGCAAGGCATGAGGAAGCATGCTCAAGGGGTCACATTATCTAGAAAGGAACCAGAGGAATTGCCTTCCCTCCCCCCTCTTCCACAAACATGTCTCTGAGTTTGTGTCATGGAGAAAATGGTGGATTCCCTAGTATCAAAGGGAAAGAAGAATTTATGGAGGTTTTAGGAAAACACTTTAGCACTGTGTACTAGGACTTGAAAGTAAGAAGGCTGACTTTTTAACAAGCGTAGAAACACTTAAAAGCCAGAATTAGTGCTGCCCTTTAGGGCAGTCACCCTGGAAGGCTGTGCACTGGTTCCAACAATGCGGCCATAGAAAGTTCTTTGGAATTGCCTTCAAAGCCTTTTGAAAAGAATTTCCTCCAGAGTGGCTAATCTTTGTCCTTTGACCATGGATCAGAGTTTTAACAAGAGCCAATGTTGTTTGGAGGGGAGTGAAGCAGGGGACTCAGGTGGAGAATTGGGAGCACATTTTTGATGGAAAGTGCAGCATGGCCATGACATAAGGAAATTTATCTTCTATACCATTCATAGGCTTCTCCAGGTTGTTTTGAAAGGATGCCTAGGATTTGGCAAATGATGCTTCTAGCCATGAGATAGAGGGAGGCCTCCGTGATGGGTGACTTGGGGAGATAACCTTCAGAGGTAACCATAGTCACTGACTGACTGATTTGTTCTCACTCCCGCAATATTCAGACCTTTCTCTGTCTCTGAACTGCCTCCCCTGCCTCCTCTGCCTCCTCTGACCTATACTATTGTTAGGACTGGAGATCTTCCTTGTGTCTTGATTCTTTGCTTACAACCTCTAACAAGCATGGTGGATATTAGAGTACATGTTATAATAGCAGATGATGGCATGAAAAATCTCTCTACGTCAGTGGCCCAGGAGGCTACGGGCAGAATTTTGGAGCAGGGAGGAAGACTGAGAGACTCATTCCTCCTGAACATACTCCTGACTAGCAGTGCTTCTTTCTTTCCACATCTGACTTTTACATGTTTACTACCTGGAAAATCATCTCTCAGAGTCTCCTATCTGCTTTTTATACTCCTTAAAATTTTAGTTGCATCAAACTGACATATGCTGATAGTCAAAAATCATCAAATCATTCTAAAAAGCTTATTTCAACAACAGCACCCTCTGACCACATCCTTCTCTGTGCCCCTCCCGACCCATTCACCAGAAGCAGCCACGTTCAGCACTTCTAGCTGCTTCTGCTATTTGAAATAGCATGTACATACTGAGTGCACTGCACATGCTATCATAATTGATCACTTCCAGATACTGCCTTCTAACTTACTGTTATAGTGACTAAAAATTTAGCTTAATATTGATTTCCATTGCTGTTTATTCTTTCGGAATGCTCTTAGGATCTTCTCTTTATTCCTGGTATTCTGGAAGTTCATGATGGGGAAGAGAGAGACAGAGAGAGAGAGAGAGAGAGAGAGACAGAATGTGTGTGTTTGTGCGTGTGACTGTGTGCGTAGCTATATATAGATTCGTTGTGCTTAGCACCCTATAGGCTCTTCTAGTTTGGAGTCACTGTACTTTGGTTCTGAGAAGTTTTCTACTAATTATTTAATAATTTCCTCTCTATTATGAGAACTCCTATTGCTAAGATTTTAAGGCCAGGTGTGGTGGCTCACACCTGTAATCCCAGCATTTTGGGTGGCCGAGGCAGGAAGATCACTTGAGCTCAGGAGTACTTGGCGAGCCTAGGTAACATAGTGAGACCCCAACTCTACAAAAAAAATAATAACATTAGCCAGGCGTGGTGGTGCATGGCTGTAGTCTCAGCTACTCAGGAGACTAAGGCTGGAGGATCACTTGAGCCCAGGAGATTGAGGCTGTAGTAAGCTGTAATCACGCCACTGCACTCCAGCCTGGGCAACAGGGCAAGACCCTGTCTCAAAAATAAATAAATAATTAATACAAAGATTTTAGATCTCTTGAATTTGGATATTTACTCGCCCAGATTTTCTTTTTCATTATGATGTATTGACTAAAGGATTTCCCCAAGTTTATATCCCAGCCCTTCTACTGCATCTTTTTACTGCTATCATATTAACATTTTAAATTCCAAGAGCATGTTTTTCATCCAGATATTTTTTTCTTGTAGTCTTTGGTTCTTTTTTCAGGAATATGATATATGCTCATATCTCACATCTTTCCCTCTGTTCCCTGAATTGCCTTTGGTTCCTTTTTCTTGTCTGTTGCTGTCTTGGCTTCTGTCTTTAATGTTGGATGCTTTGGTCAGGCGAAGGGGTTTGTTGATTAGTGGATTCCACTGCCCAGTCAACTCCTGAGACTTCATTTTATTAGAGATTCCGCAGAACCTAGAATCTGGACATTTCTCTGGAACCATTCAGAGTATGGGGAGAAGAATCCTATCTTCCCCTGCTAAGGTAGGAGGGAGGGTGGGATGGGGGAAAGGGAGAGTTTAAGCATGGTCACTGGTATTCTTGCAATAGAAAAGGGGAAGGAAGGCTCCTGACAGCTTCTTGTCCTCTGCACTCCGTTATGCCTCCTCTCTCCAAACTGGAGCTTCTTTCATTGAATTTCTCAGGAGAACAAACCTCTGCTCTCCACAGGGAGGAGCACAGTGTGGAGGAAGATATTTGGTGGTTCAGTTGCTCTTGCTTTCTTCAGGTTTTCAAACAATCCTTGTTTTCAGTGCCACACCATATTCCTGCCTTTATTGGCACCTGGAGTCTGCAGTCATTCCAGGTGCCAGAATTCGTCTCTGACGAATTTTGTGGGCCAAATTGACTGGACTCTGAGTGCCTCCCCCCTATTGACATGAACATTTTGGGTTCAGCTTCTCTTCCTCAGCTCTGCCAAGTTAGTTAACCAATCCTCTGTTTACTTTTCATCTTGATAAAAGTTTGAAGTCTCTTCTCTATCATTGTCTTTTTCCCAATTCTCTTTGTCATTGTGGGTTATAACCTATTTTTATTCTTTTTTTGTTCATTTTGGTAGGATTTGGGGGAAAAGGGAGAGAAATATTTGTGATTGATTCATCGTGATTTACTGCAACTCTGTCTACTTCCCAGGAGCAAAGAATTCTTCCAAGAAACATGAGCTAGTTTTATTCCTTTTAATTGAAATATTCTTTGTTCTTTTCTCCCTTGTGCCTTTTGGGGGTATTCCCACATACACTAAGATCCTCTACGACAGAACTGAAAAGAAAAACTTGGAGTATTTTACCATATTACCGCAACTCTTCCTTTAGGCCTGGCTCTGGGATTTTGGAAAGATAAATTCATTCAAACATTTTTTCTCAAAATACATTTAGACATTATTTCTGAGTTGTGTATACTTTTACTTAGTGCATCTTCCTGAATATCATTTGATTCCTAAATATCCTCAAATGTCCCCCTACATGGATATATGGTCTGTGTTTTGAGTCTGACATATCATGAACCGGGCAGGAAGGAAGACTGGGTGTTATGAGGTAACAGGTAAATATCAGAGTTAGTGGTAACAAAGTCTAAAAATAGAACTTCCTGTGGTAACTTCCAGAAATTTTCCAGTAAGTTCCAGTGCCATCATCTAGGGCAAATGGAAATTCAGGCATAGGGACTCAGATAAGAGGAACTTCAGGAGGATCTTTCTAAGGAAGCAACATTTGAAATGGGACTTTCCAGACAAAGGGACCAGAAGTGCAAATGCCTTGTGTTTCTGCCAGCAATCTTGGCGTGATCAGGGAACCAGAAGGTGGTTACTATACCTGACACATTGTAAACAGAGAGAGCATTTTCCGGTGAGGAGATGTAATCAGAGATGCCATCAGCAGCCAGATTAAGTCGGGTCTTATAAACCCTGATAAAGAGTTCAGCTTGTGTTTTAAGTGGATTGGGAAGCCACTTAAAACTTTCTTGCAAGCAAGAAAGTGATTGATCTGATCTGTCTTTTAGAGAGAGCGCTGTGGTAGACGATGGTCTGCAGCAAGGTAAGAGTAGACGTAGCAAGACCAAGACAGGAAGTTATTGCCATAATCCAGGTGAGAGACGATAGTGGCTTAGAATTAGGGAGTAGTAAAAGGGATGGAGAGAAATATATGCTATGATGGTAGAACCCACAGGACTGCTTAGTGGATTGTATACGAGGAGTGAAGTCTGATGTGATCCTAGACTTATTTGGTAGTCTTTGACTGGTTCCCAGATTACCGGGATATTATACTTCTGAAACCCCTAGGATCGAATAAGTGACTCTTACAATTGATGAATGGGAATTTACTGATAAATTCTGTACTGTAAGAACAGATAGAGAAACTTATTTTACTGATGATCTCATCAAGTCTCCCAGTTTTATGGCTTTAAATACCTTCTCTATGGCTTATGACTCCCACATTTTTATCTTCAAATGGACTACTTCCTTGAGCTTCAGACTCATAGCCCCAGTTGCTCACTTTCCATCCAAATGTGGCATATCCAAAACTGAGCTCATGGTCTTTCCCACCTATAGCCCCTGCAGTCTTTCTCTTCTTCAGTTAGGGCAGCTCCATTGCTCCAGTTATTCAAGCAGAGGTGTTAAGAGTTATCCTGAATTCTATCTCTCTCCCTCTCTCTCTCTCTTACACACTATATATAGTCTTTTAGGAATCCTACATTCAAATTTTTTCAGAATTGGCCACTCCTCACTGCCTTCCAGTGCCATTGCCCTCATCTAAGCTGCCATTATCTCTCATCTGGATCCCCACAAGGGACTTCTAACTGTCCTTGCCACTTCTGTTGTCCCGTGTATTCTACTTTGAATATATCAGTCAGAGTGATCTTTTAAAAATAATCATAAGTCCCTTCTTAGTCTGTTTGGATTGCTATAACAATACCATAAACTAGGCGGCTTATAAACCACAGAAATTCATTGTTCAGAGCTCTCATGGCTGGGATGTCCAAGACCAGGATGCCAACAGACTGGGGTCTGATGAGGGCCCACTTTCTGGTTCACAGATGATGCCTTGTCTCTGAATCCTTACATGGCAGAGGAGGCAAGAGTGCTTTCTGGCGTCTCTTTAATTAATATAAGGGCACTAATCTCATTTATGAAGGTAGAACCCTTACTTTCTAATCACCTTCCCTAAAGCCCCACCTCCTAATATCATCACATTGATGAGGTCTCAATATATGAATTTTGAGGGGACACAAACATTCAGCATGTCAGAGGTCTCATAACCTTTCTGTATAATATGCTCCAGTGGCTCTTAGTTTTCCTCAGCATAAAAGCCAAAGGTCCTACAATGAGCTCATTCTTTGACCTTAGCTCCTACTCAGAATATTAGGAAGTACTTTATTTCAAGGCTCTGTGCTAAAAAAAAGTTTATTATGAGACATCTTTAATTGAGTTTTCATTCTTTCCCCAAAACATCCACAAATAAAGGGAATAATGGCCCTACATTTGGCTATAAATATTTCCTTAAACAGAGCACATCCTTTAAAGGAGTTGAAATGACTAGAGCCACAATTTAAAGGGTAAACAGTGGGTAGGGGGCAGCACATTGGAATTGTATCTTAGAATCCTTGGCCAAAGAAAATGTACACAAAAGAATTACAGAATTCCCCTTTTGCCTCTTCTGGTTACTTTGTTTATTCCATTTTGTTTAGATTGGTGAGGCTATGTGACTTCAGCTTATAACATTTAATTTATTGCTGCTAATTTTTATTAGTTCATAAATATAAGCTATTAATTTTTTAATACTTAGAGAAGAAAAGAGAAAAGTTTTGGACTGATTTTGAGTAATTTTAAGGGCAGGAGCCTGGAATAGGGTGCCTGGAACACTGTCTAGTGACCACTTTGTACTTTCCTTCAAAAATTGATGTCACATGATAATTAGCCTTAAAAACTGTCAAAATGATCCCATAATTAGGAAATAGTGGTCAAAGGGATTCATTATTTTTGACCTGTATTTTTATGGTACAGGTCAAATAATCATTTGTTAATTTTTTTTCAAAATGAAAATGGGCTGAGGTTTTTCTGATTCTAAGCTTAAAACAATTCAGATGATACAGAAAAGTCTAAAGAAAAAGTAAAAATCAGAATCTCTCTTCCCTGAGATATCTATTCTTAATACATAAGTCTATTGCTACCATACTTTTTTCTGTTTTTTTTTTAATGTAAATATAAACCTAAAGTGGGATCATAACTCTTCATGCTGTTTTACAGCCTCCTTTCTTTCTTTCTACTTTTTTTTTTTTTTGAGACGAGTCTCACTCTGTTACCCAGGCTGGAGTGCAGTGGCATGATCTCAGCTCACTGCCACCTCTGCCTCCCTGGTTCAAGTGATTCTCCTTGCCTCAGCCTCCCGAGTAGCTGGGATTACAGGCATGTGCCACCACGCCCAGATAATTTTTGTATTTTTAGTAGAGATGGGGTTTCACCATGTTGATCAGGCTGATCTCAAACTCTGACCTAGTGATCCACCCGCCTTGACTTCCCAAAGTGCTGGGCTTACAGGCGTGAGTCACTGCACCCAGCCTTACAGCCTCATATCTACTCAACAGTGTACCAATAACATATTTATATAATAGCAAATATGGATCTAAACAACCCCTTTTAATGGCCACATAATAAATAATAATGATGCCTTGTAGTTTTTCAAAAAATATACTGCTAGACAAATGAATCTAGCTTACCTTAAAGATTTAGAAGGTATGCAATTTAAGAAATATAAGGACATTCTATTTTGGTGACATATAATATCAAACATTAAACTAAAAGGACCTTTAAATATTTTTAACAAAATATCACTATAATCTTAGTTACTGAATAAGCAAATTTGTTTCTGTGACAACTACAAAAGTATTTATTGAACACCTACCTAAGTGCCAGCACTGATCTTGTTGCTGGGGATATTTCAATGAATTAGATAGGGAAGATCCCCGCTCAAAAAATTTACATTCTGGAGGGTAAAAAGCAATAAGAAATTTTAAGAAATAAGAAAAATATCAGATATTGAAGCATACATGGTATTATATTTTCATGGTAAAATTGAAGCTGACATTTTGGTCTTGAATTCTGCAGATTGAGTCAAATTATATGTTATATTTTCAGGTTTGAAAACAGTGAAAAACAAATAGATTATAAATCATTTTTCTCTACCCTGGACTGGAGAAAGAATCCAATGCCTGAATTGCAAGCACAAGAATACCTTAAAGAGGTAAAATTAACACCTATTTTAAAAACTATCTGTGGTTACTTCCTTGCATGTTAAATATCTTTAAATTATTTTTCATTATGAAATATTAACATCAGTGCTTTTGGAAAGGATGCTTATGTGTTTCTGGGTATTTGTGTTAAAGGCTAATTTACTTTCCATGCTGAGCAAACATCTGCTCTGTGAGAGCATGACTTTTCTTATGCAGCTGAATTTTTTTTAACCTCAGTCGCATCCAATTATATGGAAAATAGGATAATAGGTTACAGTTATAAATAGATATAAACACTGTTATCAAGGGATTCTGGTAACATCATCATAAACCACGAGAGCAAATCTCAAATGGTGCCTATGTCAAGAATCCCTAGGGTATCTGTGGCTGTGTACACAGGTTTGCTGTGGGTGAAACAATTGAGTATGGGGATGTACATTTCACAGTGGAGCCAAATTTAAAATCAAAATTCCACAGAAAAATGCTTGGTTAGGGAAAACAAAGTTCATGTGATCAGATGGTGCTCTCAACATTGTGGAATTGTCTGAATTCTCTAAGATCTCTTTGGACCAATTGTCTTTAAGAAGTGGGTGGGTGGATGGTGGTTTGTTTGTATTTTAACATGCTCCAGAAATTGATTTTCTTGGGAAAGTCCCTTGATAACGCAAATGTCATGTGGTTGATACTCCCAGAAAGGAGGCGTTTATTTCTCCCGGACTCTGCTGACCAGTTCATTCTGGCTAGAGCTAGTCTAGTGCCCCGGGGAGTTCCCTCAGGCATGCAGCTACTCCAAGGGCAACCATAGAACTTCCAGATGGTTGGGGGAAAGTAGTGGCCTTTGGAGTCAAACAGAGCTGGGGTTGAATTTTGGCTCTGCCACCTACTTAGCTGAATGACTGTGGATCAGTAAAGTTACTTACCTTGTTCATTTATGAATGTAATCCCCAGATAAATCAGGATTAAGTGTCGACTCTCATCAGGTTCTCTGCTCTAGGCTGGGGCCCAGAGATGAAAATTGACATTGCTACCTTTGAGAGGTCCACTACTGATGGGGGAATTTGTACGCTCATGATTTGGAGTGTGGTGTGATACAGCCTGCATGGGATTCTATGGGATGACAAAGTAGCTGTTTCTAAAGAGACTGGGGTGAACAGGAAGTATTTTCAGGGGATATGACACTTGAAATTTCAATGATGAGTAGTAAAAGTTAGCAAGGTAGGAAGGTGACATGGTCTGGAAAAAGCATTTCCAGCAGAATTCTCAGGACATGGGAGAGCATGGTACTTGTACAGAACCAGGAGGAACTGGTGTGGCCGGAGTGAAGGCACATGGGGAAGAGTTGAAAAGGATGAAGCTGGAGATACCTGCAAGGGTGACATTTGAATATTGTCCTGTGAGGTCTGGAGACCGCTGACTGAATTCAAGGAAGACAGCAACATGATCGAGAGTGCCCTTTACAGAAAACTTGCTTTGGCTGGATGGTGGATGGACTGGAGGTGGGGATGGAGACGGGCAGACCCACTGGGAGGCCTTTTTTTTTTTTTTTGAAAATGGAGTCTCACTCTCTTGCCCAGGCTAGAGTGCAGTGGTGAGAACTCAACTCACCACAACCTCCACCTCCCAGGTTCAAGAGATTCTCCTGCCTCAGCCTCCTGAGTAGCTGGGATTACAGGTGTGTGCCACCACACTCGGCTAAGTTTTGTATTTTTAGTAGAGACAGGGTTTCACCATGTTGGCCAGGCTGGCCTCAAATTCCCGGCCTCAAGTGATTCGCCTGCCTCAGCCTCCCAAATTGCTGAGATTACAGACGTGAGCCACCACGCCTGGCTGTGGAGGCTCTTGATGTCCTGTTGGCCCCATAAATAACGGCAAACACTCAAAGCATTTACTAGGTGCCAACTACTGTTCTAAGATCTCAAAATCACTTAGCTTATTTAATCCTCTTAGCAATCATAGGTGCTTTTATTATTCCCAGTTTAGAGATGAGGAAGTTAGAGAAACAGCAATGTAAAGCAGAGTCAGAATTTTAACTCAGGTCTCTTTTGCTTCAAAGAATAAAAAAGAAAACTGTCCTTTAAATAGAATTATTTTTGAAGATACTGGATTGGATTAACCCAAATCTAAAATACTATCACAAAAGCAAACCAATACTGCCATTTGCCCTGATACCCCTTTAATTATTATCCATGTGAATATTTAATTTTTACATGTAAATAAAAACATGGTAGATGGGATTTATATTCTTCTACCTTTTCACTGAATGTTCTAATACTCTGTGTTGGATGCGTCCCCTCCAGTGTCCCTTTAGGACTGCTCTCCAGAGCCCTCTACCGTGCTCTGACCCTGCCCAGGCCAATCCTTGGCAGCTGACCTTTGTAGGCCACATCAGTGAGTCCCCTGGCCCTCTGGCCTCCAGTTGTGTTGGCCAGTGGGATGCACCAGCAGGAGACTGGAGGATGAGAGGAGAGAGAAATCTTCTTCCTCCCTGCCAGTCACAGCAGGTTGATGGCCTCCTCCTTCCAAAGTCCACAGCACTTATCTAGAGGCTCTTTCCATATGGCTGTCCACTCCAGGTTCTGGTAACCACTCTCATGTGCCCCTTCAGCCCCAGGTGGTAGTAATGGCTCCCTGCTGTTATAAACCCAGGGGACTATCCCCTGTTGGTTTTCCTAAGCACTTCGCACAACTTTGTAACTAGTCACTCTATTAAACTCTTCCTGATTTCCAGTTTACATATGTCTTCCATTGCCCATGAGACCCTGAATATACAGGACATACTTATTTTTGCTATAAGCTTCTGTAGTTCTTTTCCTTACTTTCTACTTCTCTCTTTTCTCTTCCATTCCACTCAATCCACCGCCCAAATGTTTACCTCTCTGTTGGGGGTTTCATTGTTTCATTGTGTGTTGTACAAAAATAAGATCATACCACATGCATTTATCTGCAGTGTGCTTTTCTTTCTTAAACATGGGAAATTCTCCTAGTTTAATGTGTATAGCATTCTTAATAGCTGTAGTGTGAATATATAATTTATTAATCTGTTTTTTATTGACAGGCATTCAGGTTTGTTTTGTTTTGTTTTTTTAACATATTTTGCCTCTGAAAACGTGGTATTTTATTACTTTAATTTTTATTTCCTGATGACTATTGAGTTTGAATGAAAGCTAATCATCTTTTTGTACTACAGCCTACAGTAAGAAAGCTATATTTTTTTCATAACACAGCATGCACATATATAATGGAAGAAAAGTTTCACAGAATAATACTCTTCTGAATACATGTGGTGCAGGATGACATATTCGTTTCTTTTTTTATTTCTCTCTTCCTTTCTTTTCTTTTCCTTTTTCTCATTCCCCACCACCTCTTTTTTTTCTCTTTTGAATGTTGTTCATGACCCACTAAGTTGATTTCATGACCCACAAAAAGATCACCATCCGCACTAGAAGAATAGTCACTGCATGGGAAGGCCAAAGATCCACTCTGCCTTTAATTACTCCTCCCCAGTTTAATCACTTATCAACTCTGTCAACTGGGACAGGTATTGAGCCCTGGACCTCAGATGCTTTTGAGACGCAATGTAGAACAGAAGGTCTCCAATCACAGGGACCCTATTTCAAATCCTTAGATCTATGATCATCTAACTGGGTGACTTTTAACAAATTACTCAACCTTTCAGGTTTTCCCATCTCAAAAATGGAGATAAGAATAATTCTTCCATTAGGGTTGTGAGGATTAAGGAAGTCAATATACATGAGTCACTTATCACAATACCTGTCCCATAGTAAGTACTTAAGTGTTAGATGCTATTATTTTTTGTAAAATGGAGATGTCTTACTTTCCTCAATTCCGGGGACTGGGCAGTCCCTTTTGAGGTTAAGACGGATGATTCTATGACAAGAGAATGGTTCTAGGCTAGGAATGTTACATCAGAAACAGCTTGTGCTTCAGCACTAGGTTCTTCTAATTGTGATTCATTTATGGTGAGAACTTTACTTATAGGGTCTCATCACTTCTGCTGATAATAAAGCCTAGAAATATTCCAGTCTGCAGGAGACATTTGAGACATATGGAAAGGACTATTCTTTTTTTTTCTTTTATTTGAGATAGAGTCTCACTCTGTCACCAGGCTGGAGTGCAGTGGCACGATCTTGGCTCACTGCAACCTCTACCTCCCAGGTTCAAGTGATTCTCCTGCCTCAGCCTCCCAAGTAGCTGGGACTACACCATGCCCAGCTAACTTTTGTATTTTTTGTAGAGACAGGGTTTCATCCTGTAGGCCAGAATGGTCTCAATCTCTTAATCTCATGATTCACCCACCTCAGCCTCCCAAGATGCTGGGATTACAGGCGTGAGTCACCACACCCTGCAGAAAGGACTATTCTTTTTCAGCCAATTTAAAAAAAAATAAAATAGACATAAAATGCTACCTGGTCAATTTCACCAATGAGAATTTAACTAGATTCCAAAGAGTTCAAAGCACTCTGATACAGCTAAGCTTATTATTATTTCATAAAGAAGACATAAAATAGCTTGGTAATGTTATCAGTCAGTCTATAATCTTGTGAAAATATTAGCATGACTGGGTTGAGCACAATGTTGAATAGTTTATACAGTAGAATACAGTAGCAAAAAGTATAATATCTACTGACCCATGTAAATGTGCTCAAATGTTATTAATAATGTTGAATAATGCCTTGAAACACTGCTGGGTCAGAGTTTGTCACAGGTTAGGTTGTCCAGGAAGTAGATGGGGTCTAATGTGTAGGATGTTTATTTGGGAGTATATACTCCATGGAAGATAGGGGAAAGAAATAAGAGTGGGCAGAGGGAAAAGTTGAACTGTGATGCAGGCCCACAGATAGCTTTGGCTGACTCATAGGGAGTTCTGGAGTTAGCACGTCTTTTCAGAGTTGTCCTGAGTTGGGCCAGAATGGCCTGGCCTTTTCCCAGTGGGTTGGTTCAAGAAAAGATATGACTTTGTGCAGAGTGGCTCTCTGCAGCCAAGACATTTGTAGCTGAGGAAATCCATGAAGGGGACTCCCAGCAGCTGGGCCACCAAGCTCCTCCTCAAGGGGATTCTGGATGGTACATCACAGCTTGGCAACCAACTACTGTTGAAATCCCTGTTGACTGTTTTTGGTATCAACTGAGAGCCTGGCAGTGTGACAGCCTCCTCCCCAGGTGGTTCCCTGGTTATTGTCTGATCTTCCATTCACGGTAGGGATCTGATAGGAGAGTGGTTATGCCATAAGAGGCCATGGTGGAATCAGACCAGATGTGTAGGTCCTGGGGATGCAACTGGGTAAGAAAACCTCTCAGTTGTGACTTTGGGGATTGCCAACATTTGGGGAGTTTTCCATAGCCAGTCACATGTAGGACTTCAGGGTAATATCCATCAGGTTGTGAAAGCACCCCAGCCCTGAGTGTGAAGTGATGAGAGTAGATGCCTTCTGAGAGAAAGGAATGGCAGGCTGAGCTCCTATGTGGAAGCATGGCCCAGGTAGAGGCCCCAGGGTTAGGAAGCTGCACCCTTCCTCCAGTATATGAGCTGGACAGGCTGGCTCAGACTAAAGTTTCAGAGATGTTATGGACAGCTCTGTAGAAGTTGCCAGCACAGGCCATCACCTGGAACCTGGATATTTTTACTCCTGGGCTGAATATTGTCATCAGCAGGATCTCTTTTCTGGACTGGGAAACTTATTGAGAAGTGAAAGAAAATGTATTGGCTGATGAAAGCTGAGTAGGCCTCAGTACTAGATTCAGCTCTAATTCTGTCTGCATCAGCGTGAATGGATAGGATGAATGTTATGAGTGGAAGTTTGGGACACCTTCCCAGTCTAGTGTGACTAACCACCATGGGGCGAGAAGGGAGAGGCCAGAAATCAGGAAGAAGACCACAGGCTTCAGCCAACCACAGGCCAAGTAGGGGTCTGGTTCACAAAACTTGAGATTGGAAGGAAGTTCTAGCAAGGCATCCCTCCAAAACAGTGAGCATAATGATGGGGAATCTAGAAGTTAGCACCATTCAGCAATCAGAGGGAGCCACTCAGCAGGCTCAGAACAAGCTTTCATCCTGTCAAGGGGACAGAGCTGGCTAAGTCCCCATACCCGTGAGGTTACAGCAGAAAACATGCAGCATACTCAAAGGGATCCTGGAGATGGATTTGATAAAGGGACTGTTGACAGGTTGGGTAGGGTTAAGGGAACCAAGCAGGGGAGTGGAGCACTCAGGGACTGGCAAGAACGGGAGAAGCAGGCAGGGATTGGTGTTACTGGAGACCAGCAGAGGAGCTGCAACTATAGCAGCAGGTAGAAGAGTGCAGCCATTATAGCCACCCCCAAACCACGACCTGGCAGGGAGGGAACAGAGTGAAGGGAAGTGAGATCTATACTCTGACCTCTTGCTTCTCCTGTTTTCTGATCTCTTGATGCTGCTTCACATTGGCTGAACCCACCCAGAAGCCAGACAGCAGAGAAGCTTGAGGAGTGATGCAATCCACAGAGCTGATCTCCCAGGACAGAAAGCAGAGTGAAAAGGGCAAAGAATGGATCTTGAGGGGCAAATGGAGATGGATCCAGCATAGTCTGTTACCAGAATAAAGCCCTGAGCTCAGAACAAGCCCCAGAGTCAGGATATAAAGCCAGGTCTATATTAACTGCTTCTGGGGCTTGGTCTGCTGGATTTGAGGACCAGTCCCCTGGACTCACAGGTGGCTCCCCTACATGTGCTAGTTAGGTGGCCTCAGCTAGTAAGAATAGGGATCAAGAATAAACAAGGATAATTTAAAGAGTACTATAGTATAGCTAGTTTAGCTTTGATTAGTCCTACTGCCCTTTGGTGACAGGTTTTTCCTACATGGTTGGATGTAAGCTGTCATCCATCATGACTGTTAGCTATGGCCTGTAGCCCATGGCCTGTAGCTTGGATTCTTACTGGGCTCCCTTGGTTATCCCTCTGCCTAGCCCCTCAGTAGCCCATGGTGAGCCGTGGGGCTGTAATTTAACTCTCACTCCATTATGTGACTATCTGTGTCTCAGCATGTTGCCCTGGTGCTGTCATAGCCTAGAGACCCCATTTCCATTCTATTGTGTTTACCCACAGATGGTAGCTGTAAAACTGGCAGAATAGGTCCCACTGTTTAGAGCCTGTCTGGTTAATCTCAAAGTCACGTTTTAAAAAATAACACTAAATCGGTTCTCATATAAACTTTATAACTTACACTGTGTGACTGGCATCTTATCTTTTGACATTTCTGAGAAAAATTGGATGTGGCTTCATTTTATGAACACCGTAACTGCAGGCGCATTAGCAGTCAGCTCTAAAGCACTGTCTTTCACAATAGGATGATATAGGGCCTTGGCAGCAGAAGTAGGGGGCAGTTGGGTACACCTTGGGACACATCTTTGGACACCCACCTTGTTGAGAATTCCTTTTGGTATTTAGGGAGTGGAATAATCTGTGATATTTTGTTTTCCCAACAATGTTGCAAGATTAAGTATTATTCCCAATTTATAGATAGGAAGCTGAGACTCGGAGATATTCCTAATGTTAAGGATTAAATAGTCAGGGGCTAGGTGCCAATTTTTTAAATAAGTAAAATTATTTCTACTATTTGTGGTTGACTATAACAGTCGAAATAAAAGGTTGTGAACCATTCCTCTTAGATTTAAAAAGTAACTGGTAAATACATACTGATGACCTAACACAGAGCAATAACCTAGTAGGAAATGATACTCCTGGAATCCACTTTCATCTACAGCATCAGATGATGTCCACTTGAATTGTACATAAGCCTATCATTGAAGCTCAAAAGTCCACATCTCCCTGAAAATTTTACTTGCCCTGCATTGCACTTTCAAGGAAAGGTTTCCTGTTTGGAAATTATACCTGTCTTTTAGCTACAACTCACACACAGATGACAACTTTCTTGAAGCTTTCTCTAGAGAAAGGGGAAGCAATCATGAAATATTGGCATTGCTGTAAAGACAGAAATGTATAGAAATCTAAGCTAATCTCCTGGCTTTATATATGAGCTTTTCCTCGTGTTATCAGAATGCTCTTGATTATCTCATGTAATATTGGCAAAATCCTCTTCTCCAAGTTTATTTGAATTTGATTTGCTTAAATGTAATTGCTTTTATGATTTTTGTCAAACTAATTAGATTACTTCTAAAGTCTCGTCAACCTTATTCGAAGGGAGAAAATCTAAGAAAACCACACTTTTAATACTGTACACACTACTGGCCTTTTCTATCAATTTATAGGTATTTCTCATAGAAATATCCTTTTCCTAGTCAGTGGAGGGTAGTAACATGGTGAAATCACTAACATGACTCTATCTGCCTTGCATTTGGGAGGAATAAAAATAACCTTGTTTCAGTGAAGCATGGAATTTAATTGGCTCCCGATCTTTTCCCCTCATGCATCTGGTGGCCAGTATTACAGTAGAAAATTTTAAACTAGAAGGAGACATAATCCAATTAAATTTTCTTTTAAAAATGTCAAAGCAAATAAATCCAGGGCCCATTAGCTCACACACAGCTTTGCTATTCTCACTGGGCAGCTGCTGTTTACTGGGTTTTCATCCAGTGCCATCTTTGCTTCCCATTTCAAGGGTATGCGATTTTACAGATCGGCAGCTACGTTTTTTCACCACTGATGAATGAGTAATTTATTGCCAACTTGTTTGACATCTTAAGTGCCTCGAGTGACAGCCAGCTTGGAAGATATCATAGGGCCTTCTTGGAGACAATGATTCCCAGACATTTTAGAATCATGATTTTTGTATGTTTGAATTTCACTCTGCATTTCATGGTTCTTCTTCCAGAAAACACTATGTGGCATGTATTGTTTATGCTCCAGATTACATCAAATTTTGATCTGAGATTTGGGTGCTGTCTTTTGAGTCTGGAAGTCACTTGGACACTCTGGATCCATCCAGTTTGTCAGGAAGGTGCTTTGTTTCAAGCTGTGCTGTGACTTTCTTAGACATATTCTTAATTTTGATCAATGCAAAATTCCATAGAATCTACATCTGACTTCCTCTAGAAGCAGACTTGGAGACAAAGATCTAAGTGTAAATCATTTTAGGGGGAGGAGTGAAAACACTAGTAAGGGAGTGGGAGAGTGAGAAAGGAAAGGGAAGGAGTTACTAAAGGAATATTAGCAAATCAGTTACAAATGTAGATGATGTAGATGATTGAGGGTTTTGTTTTGAGTCAGGGTCTCACTCTGTCACCCAGGCTGGAGTATAGTGGCATGATCATGGCTCACTGTAGCCTTGAACTCCTTGGTTCAAGTAATCCTTCTACCTCAGCCTCCCAAGCAGCTGGGACTACAGGCCCACACCACCACACCCCGCTATTTTTTTCTCTTTTGTAGAGACGGGATCTTACGATGTTGACCAGTCTGGTTCAGAAGTCCTGGCTTTAAGTGATCCTCTGCCTCAGCCACCCCAAATGGTAGAATTGCAGATGTGAGCCCCCACACCTGACCTAATGATTAGAGCTTAATGCAACCGGGAAACACTGACACTTTACAGTCATCCCACCCAAAGTGTGAGGGAGCTGGGGTATTCATTCATCAACTCCCATCAGTCATTGTTTGAGGGCTGCTCTTGAAGTGGAGGAAAGAAAATAATTCCCTGGCACTTGTGGCTTGCTGCAGGGACAGACAAAGCAAGCCTCAGAGGCTAAAGAGAAGCCCAACGGCAAAGGAACGCAGATGCTGGCAGCTGGAAGTCAGGCTGGTATGCTCCAGAGAGGAAAGGGTGAGGGGATTAGAAGGGGTGGTGGCAGAGCCCACTACACATAGACAGTTAAGATCCCAAATCCCAAACCTGCACTGCCTGGGGAATCTGTTTTACAGAGATACAAGCAGGCTTGTCCTCATCTGGAATGGGTGGGATCAACTTCTGTGGATGACTCCTCCTGTTGTAAAAAGTACCATACAGTTATTTCCACTTAAAACTGATATGCACTGCTGGGAAAGCCATGTGATATGAGTTTTCTTTGCATTGTATAGTAGGATTAATAAAAATTCAATGAGGCTGGGTGCGGCATGGCTCATGCCTGTAATCCCAGCATTTTGGGAGGCTGAGTCAGGTGATTCACAATGTCAGGAGTTCAAGACCAGTCTGGCTAAAATGGCGAAACCTCATCTCTACTAAAAAAAAAAAAAATACAAAAATTAGCCAGGTGTGGTGGTGGGCATCTGTAATCCCAGCTACTCAGGAGGCTGAGGCAGAGAATTGCTTGAACCCGGGAGGTGGAGGTGGCAGTGAGCCGGGATGGTGCCAGTACACTCCAGCCTAGGCAGCAGAGTGAGACACCGTCTCAAAAAAAAAAAAAAAAGAAAACTCAATGAAGTCAGTATTTTAACTCACTTCCTAGATTTTCATATAGGTTCTATAATATATGGAACACTTTCAGATTTGTTAGAAAGTACAATTAGACAGTGGTAATATGTGGATTTCTTATGTTGCCTAAAAGGTCTTCATTTTACCAACGGGCTGGCCATGAGATTCCTTAACTAGATCCAATTATAGACAAAATTATGAAGAAGGTACCTTTCCCTCTACTTTATTGATACATCACCCTATCCCCTGAGCCTTGGAAACTTCCCCTGTTTCCTAACCTTTCTTTTGGTCCCAATTCTGATTCCATTAGTCCATTTTAAGCCAATAGCTGTGAAAATCTTCCTAAAATTGGTGGTTGGCAATAGATGGACCCACAGCACTGCTAATGTGCCTGTGGCATTTATGAAATATTTGGACAGAAAGTCACTCCCACCTGGAACCTAAGGAAGAGTGACAAAAGGAAAAATAATCAAGGGAAGTGGTATTGATTTGAAAGAAAGAGCACAATGGGGCTGGAGTAGTCAGGAGAGCTTTGTGAGAGCCATGGGGTTTAAAGTGGTCAGGATTTAAAGGAATGGATCACCATTATCTTTCATCTTAAATCATCCTTAATTCCAAATCTCATGGGTATTTACTTGAGTTTCATTGTGCCTAAGTTGCTAAAAAATCTGATCTAATCTCCAAATTCTTGAGTTGTCATGATTGCATTGTAAGTTCTATTATTTTCTTTATTGTCAGCATTTAAATCACAATTCCTTGCTCAAAAGATACAAAAACAAAACCACTTTTGCTACCTAATAGGCTATGAGGCAGAATCTTCTAGTACTGACCTGTTTCATAAGAAGATCCATTCCCCAAATAATTTCATCATTTTATATGAGTTACATAATTTATTATTTCTGTATTGAAAACTTTTATTTAAAAAATCTATTAGAGAATGGTGACTTTGAAGTCATAGATTTGTACTATTCCTCTATAATGAGATAAAATTTACGAACATCACTTAAGAGCAAATATTGCTGTAAGTTTTGTAATAAAATTTTGGGGGACATGTTAAATAGTGGAGTTGAATGACTATTGATCTTAGCCTTCATTGATTAAAATTAATGTGTGTGTGTGTGTATGTGTGTCTCTGTGTGTGTGTGTGTGTGTGTTTATGTGTGTAATGGTTTACTACTTTTTTGGTGTAAGGAAGGACGTTTTACCAAGTACCATGTGGTATAAATTGTACAAAACACCCCTTAGGAGTTGGTTTAGGCATCAGCCATCTGAATGGTCATTTCCCTCTTCATTTTGCCCTTTGGTGGTTTGGGCTTAACTTCTGAGAGGCAGCATTCTTGAGAGAGAAGAGTAGTGTCACTTCAAGAACTGCAGTGTTTTCTACCTGACTTTTCTTGTTGGAAATGTGAGGATCAAATGTAGCTATGTAGGATGAACACCAGCTGCTTCTGAATCGATCCACTCCCCTTGTCGGCTTTGGAGGGTAGCCCCACAGATGAGCACAGCTCTGCTGCTCCACTGCCCAGGTTATTAGAGTCCAGGCTTCTCCACTGACTGGAGGTTTGGCTTGAGATAAATCCATTTAATCCTTCTGTCTCAGTTTCCTTTTCTGTAAATAGATTATGATCATAATACTTACCTCTTCAGGGTTTTCTGTGATGATTAAATAACTTGATACATGTAAAACACTTAAAAGAGTACCAGCCATGTAGTAAATATCCAATAAATGTATTGTTATTCTTATTACTACTAGGTAATTACAGGATTCCTATCTATAACCCTGCAAAAATCTGCAACTAGTTTATCATCATCATCATCATAAATCATCTCTTAAATTAAGGTTTTACACCTGATTTAGAGATGCTGGTACTTAGTTCTCTTCTGATTCTATGGCAATGTTATCAATTGTTGTAGTTTGACGTATCACTCATATTCCAGTGACTTCTGTATCTTTGCACAGTTCTGGGCTCTGACTCTGTGCTATATAGAACCATATTTACAGATGTTTACCAGAGGCCAGGCACCATGGCTCATGCTTGTAATCTTGTAATCCTAGCACTTTGGGAGGCAAAGGTGGGTGGATCATCTGAGGTCAGGAGTTCAAGACCAGTCTGGCCAACATGGTGAAACCCCATCTCTACTAAAAATAGAAAATTAGCCAGGTGTGGTGGTACATGCCTATAATCCCAGCTACTCAGGAGGCTGAGGCAAGAGAATCACTTGAACCTGGGTGGCGGAGGTTTCAGTGAGCCAAGATCATGCTACTGGACTCCAGCCTGTCTCAAAAAACAAAACAAAACAAAAAATTCACAAAAAACAGATGTTTAACAGAATCTTCACCTTGATGTCCCCTGGACAACTGAAAGAAAAAATGCCCACAACTGAAGTTAGAATTTCCCTCTGAGCCTTGTTTTCCTACTAAAAAATGTTTTTAAACTCTTTCTGCTTTCCTTATGATATTATACTAGGTTGAATATTGTCCCCTCCAAAAGTCATGTCTACCTCAAACCTCAGAATGTAACTTTATTTCTAAATAGTCTTTGCAGATATAATTAATTAAGATGAAGTTATACTGGATCAGAGTGGACCCTAAATGCTGTGACTGGCGACTTTATAAGAAAGCCCCGTGAAGACATAGAGATATACAGAGAGCACCATGTGAAGGTGGAGGCAGAAGCTGGAGTGGTGTGCCTACAAGCCAACAAACAACTGCCAGCAATCACTAGAAGCTAAGAAAGAGGCATGCAATAAATTCCCACTTAGAGCCTCCAGAAAGAGCCAAGGCTGCCAACACCTTGATTTTGGACCCCTGGCCTCTTGAACTGTGAAAGAATAAGTTTCTGTTGCTTTAAGCCACTTACTTCGTGGTACTTTGTTATGGCAGCCCCAGAAAACTAATAACAGACACTGTCAACTGTTACTAAATTTAGAATTCTTAGAACCATCCTTACCTATACTCGTTTCCTAGCGATGCCCACATGAAATACCACAAACTGAGTTGCTTAAAACAGTAGAAATTTATTCTTCTGCAGTTCTGGAGGCTAGCAGTCCAAAATCTAGGTGTCAGCAGGGCCATGCTGCCTCTCAAACCTGTGTGGGAATCCTTCCCTGCCTCTTCCTAGACTCCGATGCTTTGCTGGCAGTCTTTGGTGTTCCTTGGTTTGCAGCTGCAGAACTCTAATCTCTGCCTCTTTGGTCACCTGGTGTTCCCCCGGTGTGTCTCTGTCTTCACCTGACTTTTTATAGGGAGGCCAGTCATATTGGATTAGAGGCTCACCCTACTCCAGAATGACCTCATCTTCCTCATCTTAATTTACCTAATTACATCTGCTAAAACCCTATTTCCAAACAAGGTCACATGCTGAGGCACAAGGGGTGAGGACTTCACATACCTCTTTTGGGGCGGGGACACAATTCAACCTATAGCACTACACCTTTCTTTTGTCACCATTTCAAACTGATCCCCTTCTAGCTATTTCACGTTCTCCTGCAGCAGCTTCTCTCAGAGGTAGCTCCTGTTCTCCATGCCTGCTTCAGCTGCCCTGGTTATGGCACCGTCATCTTTTCGTGGTATTATTACACTCACCTCCAGATTGATTTTCTTACTGCATTTCATTCTCTGTACATCCAGCAAGTTAGCTCATCGGTTTCTAATCAGATTGCTGTCATTTCCCTGGCCAAGACCTATCAGTGACTTCCCCTAACCACAGCCTCAAGTATAAACTAGCACAGAAGGTCAGAAGTTCGGCCCCAGCTTCTCCTTCTAACCATCTCTCTTGCCACTTTGTACCATGTGCCACAAACCACACTGCTCTACTCACCCTTTCTTTAAAATAGTTTTTAGATCTCTAGGCCTTTGCTTATGCTTTTCCCTATGCCTGGAACATCCTTCACTACCCTTAACCCTCTGCTGAACTGCTTTGTGTCCCATAAGGTCCAACTGAAACACCACTTAATCAGCTGGCTTCCAAAATTCTATCACATCAAATAATTGAGCCTTTACCTATGTGTCTGACACCTTGTGATTCTGGATACTAATATTAATATACATATATACAACAATTAATCTTGACAGTCATATTTCAATCTTGACAGTAGAAATATAAGCAACTGTATGTACGGACTTTGCCTCCTGTTGATATTAATTAACTATTGCAGCATACGCAAAGAGTTTGTGTGTATATATACACACATATGTATTACATATTATAGAAAATGTGCATCTGTGTGTGCATGTGTATGCACACATAAAGTGGCTTATCTTCAGGATCATACTGTGAGTGATCCAGCGTTCTTTTCAATGTTTCCTGAAGAAACAGTAACCAAGCAACATATAGCTAATAGTTTGTATTTTAAAAATTGGGTTCTTTAGATGGCAGTTCATGCCTGTAATCCCAGCACTTTGGGAGACTGAGGTGGATGGATAACTGGAAGCCAGGAGTTCAAGACCAGACCAGTCTGGCCTGTATGGGGAAACCCATCTCTCCTAAAAATACAAAACTTAGCCAGGCATGGTGCCGTGTGACTGTAATTCCAGCTACTCGGGAGGCTGAGGCACGAGAATCACTTGAACCCAGGAGGCGGAGGTTGCAGTGAGCCAAGGTTGCACCACTGCACTCCAGCCTGGTGCCTGGTGACAGAGTGAGACTCTGTCTAAAAAAAAAAAAAAAAGAAAAAAAGAAAAAAAAGAAAGTATGGGAGGAGCTATCACTGTAACAATGCCGAATAACAACTCCTTAAATTTCAGTGGTTCACAAGACACATTTCTTTTCTTGTCTGTGGGCATGTAGGTCAGTCAAGCATGGGTGGATTCAGCTGAGCTTGGCTCTTAGTCTACAAGTCCAGCCTGGTCTGATCTACCTTGGTCATTCTAAGAACAGCAGCGTCCCAGGCCATGTTCTTCTTATGGTGATGGCAGAGGCACGGAAGGCCAAGCCAAATGATGCCAGCACGCTGGAGCCTCTGTTCATGATATGTCTGCTTACAGTACATAGGTCAAAGCTAGTCATGTGGCCCACCCCATATCAAAGGAACAGGAAAATACACTCTTCTTACTCCACGGGAGGTCCTAGAGTCACATGACAAAGAGTGTGGGTGCATAATTCTTATACAGGCAGGCAATGAAGAATCAAGAACAAGTATCCAGTCTACCACAAAGTCCTTATGAACCTAAAGTAGATGGTACAAATTTTCACTTTGAATATAAACTGTTTGGTGTTGAATTTGCAAAACTGTACTTGGAAATGTGGCTCTAATCGTATCCATTTTTGTTTTTTTTTCTAGAGATGTGAGGATGTTTGGCTTGGGATGTCATCACCTATTCCTGCAAAAAACATTGACTACTTAACCTTTTTGAAGGATACGTTTGGCTTAGAGGAGGAATAACCATGCCAGTTTTGGTCAATTCTTTTTGATTTACTTCTCTAATTTTGCCACATTTACTTTAGTAGATATAATTTCATTAAAAACAAAAAAGAAACAAGGTTTATATTGAATGGGAATCCGTAAACCACAATGAATCTTATTTTGTCATGTTAGATTTTCAGGACACCATATTATATTGCTGATGTACTAGTACTATTTAAAATGCCATTTTGAAACATGTTGAGTATTTTTATTATATGTATGATTTATTAATACCAAAAATCTTCTGATAGTTTCTCATCAAACATAATTTGATTCATGACTATATGAATGGAAAGTGAATTTTGATGGTTATACATGACAATATAAAATGAAATTATATCACAGAAATAAGTTGTGATTCTATTAAACATTTCTGAAATCTTTTTGACATGTTTATTACTTATATAATTAAGTTTTCTGGCAACTCACCTCATCAAAATAGTTCTTAAACCTTTCTAGAGTAAATATGTTTATCTTTTGAACTTAGTAAAGCTATGGAAAGAAAAAACCTCCCCTCGACACACACACATACTTGGGAAACAAATGGGAACATATGCAGTATTTATATTTTTAATACCCTTTTTTTAACTAAAGTCATCTTCTTAGCTTAGGAATATATGCATGTGTATATAATTATAGTATGGCCAAAATTTATTATGTCTAAAATATTTAGGAATGTGAATGCTGAAGATTTTGAGATTTTTTTTTTTTTTTGGTTTGTTTTATACACACATCCCACCCACCCCACCCTAGAGGTTTACATATTCAGAAACTACAACATTTCCCCCACTGCATTTTTCTAGTTCTATTTTTATTTTTCTTCAATGGAACTCTTGTCATATACTGTACATTTGATTAAAACCCATAGCCATGTACTTCTGGGAATTCAGTGTAGAAGTCTATCTCAGTCTATCTGTTGTTCAGTGTTGGGTGCTATGTATCATCAATCCATTTCCCTGGTGTTCTCGGAGACAATGGAGGCCTCTCAAGAAGGACCTGCACCATTTACCTTTCAGTGACTACTTTGAGAAGAAGAGGAGCTGATGACATCTCAAGGGACCCTTCGGACTCATTATTCTTTCACTCCATATTTGCAGTAGTGTCTTGCTGGCTTCTTGGCACTCAAATGTACCAATATGCTCTTGACAACAGTGGTCCTTTCATGTTTTAAAAATTGAAGTTAATCGATAAACTATTTCTATATAGAAACCTACGATAATTCCACATGTGCTATTGTTAGAATAGATGCTTCCCCCCACCCCCACCCTTTCAGGACTTTAAACTAGTATCCTCAATTTATATACTAAAACTATCTACCATAAAACCTAAATTTCACTACTTGATTTTTGTCCCAGGTTTTTTTTAAGGCAACTGACAGTGCCAAGCCATTTTGTCACTTTAAGATTTTTCATTCCCCAGAGAGCAAGCTTTTAGAAGGATGACACTTTCCTGGAACTTTTCAAGCTGACACATTCGTCACTTACCTATTCAACTCTTCAGTCAGTTGTCTTTCCTTCAAGAGTTTAAATATGTAGATAATTTAGCCCTTGTAGAGGCTCATAATATAGTTCATTTGAGAAGTGGGGGGAGAAAAAGAAAGGAAGCAAACCAGTGACAATGCTCCTGAGCTTGTGGGGTGACACTGCTCATTCTATTGCATAGATGTGTGTTACTGCCCTGGTTGTTTCTGGATCAAGCCCACAATTAGCAATGAAATGGCCATTATAGGATTCGTGCCGATAAACATGATACATTGCAGCCATACAGACACTTTAAATAATTATTCTTTTTATAACTAAACCATATACCGAACAAGATTTATAATTTAGAGATAATATCCCCATTAGTAAAGTTTATGACCCAATAAACAGCTCCCACTAGTTAATAAATGCCAAAGCCATAAAAGCAAAGACTATTAATGTAATAGAATTTCTGTACCTCCCTCTTTTGCTGGTGGTCTCAAGACACTGAAGGGAAATGCTATCTTAGGAAAAACATTTATTCTCGTTATGTAAATATCAGTGAATTGTCTTACAATCCATCTGGAAGTCTCCCAGCCCCCCTTGGTCCCAGGTGGTCCCAAAATGCTGATGCATTCTGCTTAGGTTTCAAGCAGTAGATAACTCTGGTTTTCAGCACAAATAAACTCTGAGACTAAAATCTTTGGGGGTGGAGGGCTGGAATTTCTGCCTCTTCTCTTCCCTCTGCAAAAGAGAAATCCCAACTCTTGTCATTGTTCCAGGGTAATTTGAAAGAAGTTTCACAACCTTTCCATATAGTTATATATTCAGCTGCTAACGTGATCTCATTTTGATGAAAAAGCAAGTGCTGCCTTTGGATGTCTGGGTGAGTTGAAGGTTAATACAGGCAAACCTTTTGTCCTAAGAACTAACTGTTTTTTAGTATTCTCGGAACTGTGGGAATGATTGATAAAGCCGTTTCAAACCCCAAATCAAATCATGTCTTTTCATACAAAACTGATTAAAAGCTGTTGAAGCTCACATTAAGTGGTTTGCGGAGGCACTGTTGTGAGGTGTGGTGTCGCCAGCAGAGGATTAATTTGCAGTGCTTATTTGCCTTTTGTTACCTTTTTTACCTAACCACTTGAAAAGTAGTGTGGGTAAGTCTATTGGTTGACTTTAGCTTAAGCTTGCTAAAATGGTTAAAATTGTAGACAACAGAGGGGAGATACAGAGCTTCATAACTTTCAAGCATTATAATAGGCATTTTGTCTACTTTATTTCCTGTATTGCTTTTGATTCAATTACTGACAAATACACTATTCTTGCTATTTTTTTTAAACACTTGAGTATTTGAAGTTTGGTTATTTGGGGTTGTAGAGCTTCTAAGCTTTATGGACCCCTCAGTCATGAGTTTAGAATGTTGGAATTTCCCTCCCTTCTTTCAAATAGGGAATTATTGATGAGTAAAATGGAATCTCAAATCAATGCAAAATACAAAACTGTTGCCTGTTCAACTTGGCTTTATCTTGAGTTGGGGTTGCTTCCTAGCCTTTTCCCCTTATTTCTTCTTTCTCCTTTCCTTCCACCACACATTATGATTTTGCTATATGCTTAGTAGTTGGAGTCATAATGAAATAGTAGGGCCTTCCACGAAATAGTTATGATATTGAATAATGCAGAATCCATTATAATGAAGTGCCATGCTCCCAATTACATGTACATTCATTTTAGTTATGAGTGTAGATCCCTGAATTTTAAATACCCTTAAAAAATGGTCTGTAAATGACTTTTCAGATGAACAGATTCCCAGTGATGGTGGAAACATATACACGGGTGATGCGTCTCTGCCCTGATGTTGGTTTGGGCAAAGTCTGAATTGCTTCAAGTTGAAGGCAGGTTAAGACCTTTTCAAAAACGAGTTTCTTCAAGTTGACTGAGCATCTTCAGAGACACAGTGCTTTTCAATTCCCGAGAGAATGTAATGTGTAAAAATGGAAAGCCCACTGAGGCAAGATCAATGAGGCTATTTAGAAAACAATAAACCTGGAGCGATAATGGAGCAAACATTATTACAAAGGGTAGAGCTGACTGTGCAATTAGTTTAAGAGAATTTTGTAACTCACCTCCTCTCCTTATTCTACCAGGTTGTATATACTGGTTTAAATATACATTTTCATTCAAGGTTAATTAAGTTCCCTAAAACTAAGAGTTCTGAGATATCTTTGTCAACAGAGTGGATGGAATATGCATCTTCTTTGTAAATTGTTCCTGGTCCCCAGTAAAATTCCTTGCAAGGGAACTTTCAAACCCATTATGTGTCTTGTGTGTGGTACACACACGAGCCTAGGGGTCAGCACTGCTGCTCAGAAGCAACTTGGTAAAAGCCAAAAAAAAAAACGTGGCCGATGAAAAACTCCACAGCAGCTCTGCAAGCAGAGAATTAATGACTCGCTGGAATCAGTAGGAGCCTTTACTTCTAAATACTCATTAGTTAAAGCAGTGAGGCCTGATGTTATGCAAGTTAGAGAGGGAAAGAGGGGACTGCCCCTCCCCATTGTCTATTTTGAACAGAAAATGCACATTTAACTCAAAGTGCTGAATGATTCAAATACATCAAACCAACTATTCATCAGTTTCCCAGCTTCCTGAGCACCACTTTGCATCTGTGTAAAGCCAACAATAGAGGAAATGCTTGTTATGACCTCGCTATAATATTACAATCCAGAGGGGCTGATAGCTTGGTGAAAACATAAAAATGCATTTTCCTTTAGAAATAGTTCCACCAAAGTCATCTTCGTGTTTCTTTTTTCCTGCTTTGCCTATACAACAAGAACCTCTGACTGAAATAGGAACTTGATAAAATTGCTTTTGCCTGCTTTTTTCTCCTGTGCTACCACTGTTCATTATTGCTGTGAGGCCACCCATTGAATAAAGAACAGGAGCTGAACGGCCATTTCAGACTGCTGCGAATGCCCCCAGTTTTAACTACGACTGGAGCTAGGAGGGCAAGAAGGGAAGTGGCAAGAGATGACCATTTTAGAGGGGAGTCAGGACAAAAATAGGGACCACCTTGTGTGTGTGACTCATGTTGAAGAGTTTGCACTTCATCCCAAGGGAATGAGAAGTTTCTGAAATATTTTAATCTGGGGAATGGAAAGATCATGTCTGTATTTAAAAATCTCTGGCTGCTCTGTGTATGTGAACTCTAAGAGTGGGTTTGGCGGCAAGAAGACTGATTAGTAGACTGTTGCCAGAGAAGTGATGGGTAGTTTGGATTAATGTAATGTTGGTGTGAAGTGGAGGGATTCACGATGAATTTGGGATGTTGGAGATGAGGGAGAGGAAATCAAAATTGTGACTGGGTCATTTTCACAGCTGGGCAGATGGTGTTGCTATTCATTGTGTTGGGATTCTTGAGAGAAAAATCAAGCGAAGGGGGAATATCAAAAATTCTGCCTTGGGCATGCTGATTTAGGGTGCCTGTGGAACTGATAAGTGGCCATGTTAAGGGAGCTGGATTAACAGGTCTGAATCTTAGCAGACAGGCCTGGGCTGGAGAGGCATATTTGAGAAACATCAGAGTATGGATGGAAATTGTGAGTTTGGATAGAATTACTCAGGGGAGGCATGTTGTTTGAGAACCATAGTGTCTGCCGTATTACTAATAGTAATAACTTTTTTAAAAAGCAGCTTTATTGACATACAATGAACTGTACATATTTAAGTATACAATTTGATGAGTTGATATATGTATATACCCACAATGCATCACCCCAATCAGGGTAATAAATTGTTAAATTAAATTAAATTTGGCCTGAGGCTGCCTTCTGACTTTGAGCCCTAACTTAATGAACTGTAAATAACTGAAAGCCTGACTTAGGAGTGTCAGAAGCATTTGAACCAGAGCGACTCCATCTTGAATAGGGGCTGGGCAAAATAAGGCTGAGACCTATTGGGCTGCATTCCCAGGAGGTTAGGCATTCTTCGTCACAGAATGAGATAGCAGGTCAGCAGAAGAAACAGGTCACATAGACCTTGCTGATAAAATAGGATGTGGTAAAGAAGCTGGCCAAAATCCACCAAAACCAAGATGGTGATGAAGGTGACCTCTGGTCGTCATCACTGCTCATTATATGCCAATTATAATGCATTAGCATGCTAGAAGACACTCCCACCAGTGCCAGGACAGTTTACAAATGTCATGGTGATATGGTTTGGTTCTGTGTCCCTCCCCCCCCAATCTCACCTTGAATTGTAATCCCTGTAATCCCCATATGTCAAGGGCAGAACCAGGTAGAGATAATTGGATCATGGGGGAGTGAGTTCTCAAGAGATCTGATGGTTTTATAAGCATCTGGCATTTCCCCTGCTTGCACTCCCTCCATCCTGCTGCCCTGTGAAGAAGGTGCCTCTTCTCCTTTGCCTTGCACCGTGATTATAGGTTTCCTAAGACCTTCCCAGTAATGCAGAACTGTGATTCAATTAAACCTCTTTCCTTTATATATTATCCAGTCTCAGATATTTCTTCATAGTAGCCTGAAAATGGACTAATAAACATGGCAACATCCGAAAGTTACCCTATATGGTCTAAAAAGGGCAGGGGCCCCCAGTTGTGGGAAATCTCTGCTCCTTTCCCTGAAAACCCATGAGTAATCCACCCCTTGTTTAGCATATAATCAAGAAATAACCATAAGTATACTCAGTTGAGCAGCCCATGCCACTTCTCTGCCAATGGAATAGCCATTCTTTTATTCTTTACTTTCTTAATAAACTTGCTTTCACTTTATGGACTCATCCCAAATTCTGTCTTGCGTGAGGTCCAAGAACCCTCTCTTGGGATCTGTATTGGGTCCCCTTTACAGTAAAAAACACAATACTCCAAAGTTTGGTACCTTGGTGTGCTGAGTACTTTAAAGGAGATTTGAAGTCCTCAGAAGCAAGGTCTCTCTGACCCTCTCCTATCCTCCTCTATCCCCTATTTTCTCCTAGAAAAGTGTCATAGAAACCAGAATTCCTCTTTCCCAACACAGGTCCTAGAGCCTAGAAAGGTCATTCTCTGACCTTCCCCCTTCTCCCTGGGAGACCCTCATGTGACAGGTGTCTTGTCCTATACCCAGAGGAAAGAAATGCTACACAGAGAGGCCAAGAAACATATGAATGGACTGGCCTTACTGAGCTTCCCCCCTCAGTCTATTACCATTAGATTGTACCCTTTTGTCCAATCACATTTCCACATAGCTATCCATTCTTCATTGAACCTAAGCACAAAAACAGATAGTTTGTCCTGGGTCTTTGGGTCTGAAGGCTCCCATGTCACATAGAACCTTGACTAAATAAATTTGTCCACGTTTCCTCTTGTTAACCTGTGTGTTGTTACAGGAGTGTTGGCCATGACTCTTAAGGTGAGGAAAGGTAGCACACATTTCTACCCCTACACTCGTTATGTTAATCTTTCAAATTTTAGCCGCTCTAACAGCTGTGTAGTGATACAGTCTGCTGTTCATATCCATGGGTTCCACATATGTGGATTCAACCAACTGCAGGTAGAAAACATTTTTTAAAAATTGCATTTGTGCTGACATGCACAGACATTTTTGTCTTGTCATTTTCTAAACAATACAGTGTAACAACTATTTATATGGTGCTTACATTGTATTAGGTATTATAAGTAATCAAGAGATGATTTAAGGTATATGGGAGGAAGTGTATAGGTTATATGCAAACACCTATGCCACTTTGTGTATCAGCGACTTGAGCATCCACAAATGTGGGTGTCTGTGGGAGGTCCTGGAGCCAATCCTCCACAGATATCAGGGAAACACTGTAACTCATTGTGATTGTCTGTATTCTTCTCACTGAGTTTTGAGAATTCCTTATATGTTTTGGACACAGGTTTATCTGATGCGTGATTTCTAAATATTTATCTCAGATTATAATTGTCGTTACATTTTCTTAACAGGGTCTTTTGGAAGGCAAAAGGTTTTAATTCTGATGAAGTCTGTTTTATTAATTTATTCTTTCATGGATTATGTTGTTGGTATTATGCCTAATCAATCTTTGCATAAACCAAGGTCACAATTTTTTTTTCTGTGTTTCCTTCTAGAAGTCTTATAGTTTCAGATTTTTTATTTGGGTCTATAATCCATTTCAAGTTCATTTTTGTATATAGTACAAGGTAGGGCTCCAAGTTTTTTTTAAATATGGATATTCAATTGTTACCGCACCATTTGTTGAAAAGATTAACATGTCTCTAGTGAATTGCCTTTGTACTGTTGCAGAAAATCAGTTGTCAATTATGCGTGGATCTATTTCTGGATTTTCTATTCTGTTCTACTGATTTATGTGTTGATCTTTACATTAATACCACACTGTCTTGTTTACTATAGCTTTATAATGAGTCTTGAAATCAGTAGCATTAATTCTCCAACTTTGTTCTTTGTATAGTAGTTTTGGCTCTTCTAGATATTTTACAATTTCCTATGAATTTCCACATATCAGCTTGTCAATTCTAAAATCATCCTAGGATTTTTATTGGGATTGCTCTGAATCTATAGACCAATTTGAAGAGAATTGATATCTTAATAATATTGAGTCTTCTGGCCCATGAACACAGTATATCACTGTTTATTTAAGGCTTCTTTATCTCAGCAATGTTTTTTGGTTTCCACATATTTGACAGATTACTCCATAAGTATTTCCAGTTTGTTAATGGTAATGTAAATGGTAATTTTAAAAAATTTTAATTTTTGTTACTAGAAGATAAAAATGCAGTTTTTGTTTATTTTATTTTTATACATTGATCTTGTATCCTTCAGCCTTAGTAAACTCATTTATTAGTCTTGCAGTGTTTTTCTAGACATCAGATTTTTCACATGGACAGTACAAGTAGACAATCACAGATGATTAGATTTTTCATAGAGTTGATATTAGTCCGTGAATAAAGTCTTCTTCATTTCAAATATGGATGCCTTTTATTTCCTTTACTTGTCTTATTGCACTGGCTAGAACTTTCAGTACAACATTGAGTAGAGCTAATGAATGTGGACATCCTTTTCTTGTCACTGAACTTAGCAGGAAAGCATTCAGTGTTTCACCATTAAGTATGAAGTTAGCTGTAGGATGTTAGTAAACATCCTTTATCAGGTTTAGCCAAGCTCCCTTCTATTTTTATTTTGCTGAGAGTTTTTTATCAGGAATTTATTTTAGATTTTGTTAAACATTTTGGTGCATCTGTTAAGATAATCATATGATTTTTCTTTTTAAATAGATTATTTAATATAGTAAATGACATTAATTTTTAAATGGTTTTTAAGACAAAATTCATATAAAATTTACCATTTTAAATTGTGAAATATAGTGGCATTTAGTACATTCACATTAGCATAATGTTTTTGATCATCCATGTTGTAGCATGTATTGCTACTTCATTTCTTCTTGTGGCTGAACAATATTTTATGGATATACCAAAATATGCATATCCATTCATGCATCAGTGGACTTTTGGGTTTCACTTTTTGGCTTTTATGAACAGTGCTGCTATATAAACGTGTGCACATGTGTTTTGTTTGAGTACCAGTTTTCAGTTCTTTTGAGTAGATTTCTAGGGTCATATAGTTATTCTCCATTTAATGTTTTGAGGAACTGCCAAATTGTTTTCCATAGTGACGGAACCATTTCAGATTCCTACCTTAAACGTATGAGGATTCCAGTGGCTTGACATCTTCACCAATTTTTTAAAAATAGCTATCCCGCTGTGTGTGAACTGGTAGCTCATTTGGTTTGTATTTCCCTAAAGACTAGTGATGTTGAGCATCTTTTCATGTGTTTTTTGACCATTTGTAAATTCTCTTTGGAGAAATGACTACTTGAGTCCTTTGTCCACTTTTTGATTGAAAATGACATTGAATTTTAAATATTAAACTGTGCATTACTGGAATAAACCCTATTAGGTCATGATGTGTTATCCTTCTTACAAATTGCTGGATTGAATTGCTAAAATTTTGTTTTAATTTTTTCTCCTGTGAAAATCTATGAAGGGTTTTCTGTAGTTTTCTTGTCATATCTTTGCCTGGTTTTGGTTTTGTGATAATGTTGGTCTCATAGAATAAATTAGGAAATATTATTTCCTTTTCAGTTTTATGCAAGAGTTTGTATAGAGTTGGTATCATTTCTCCTTTAAAATTTTAGTAGAATTTACCAGTGAAGCCATCTGGGCCTCCAGTTTGCTTTGTGGGAAGGTATTTTAAACTACAGCCTCAGTTTCTTGAGTAGATGTAGGGCTGTTCACATTATGTATTTCTTCTATTGTGAGTTTTAATGGTTTGTGTCTTTGAAATAATTTACCAATTTCATCTTGGTTGTTGAATTTATTGGCTTAAAGCCTGTTAATGATATATAATTCGTATCCTTTTAATATCTAAAGAATCTTTAGTGCTGTCACCACTCTCTTTCCGGATACTGGTAACTGCTCTATCCTTTTCCTTGTTTCCTGTTCAGTATGGCTAGACACTAATCAGTTCTATAAACAGCTTGTAATTTCATTAACCTTCTCTAGTGTTTTTCTGTTTTCTATTTCATTGATTTCTGCTCTGATCATTATTATTTTCCTTCTACTTTGGGTTTAATTTGTTCTTTTTTTCTAGTTTCTTAGGATGGAAGCTGAAGTCATTGATTTGAGGTTTTTTTGTCTTTTCTAATATAGGCATTTAGTGCTGTAAAATCCTAGTTACTGTTTTATTGGCATCTCATACATTTTGATATGTTATGTTTTCATTTTCATTCAATTATTCATCCAGTTACCTTCTCATTTCCCTTTGATTTCTTCTTTAACTTACAGGTTATTTAGTAGTATATTATTTACTTTCAAATTTGGGAGATTTTTCAAAGATCTTTCTGATGATTTCTAATTTAATTCCCTGCAGTGAGAGAACAGATTTGCATGATTTGTATACTTTTGAATTCATTGAGACCAGCTTTATGGCCCCAAATATGGTCTATCTTGGTAAATGTACCATGTGCACTTGAAAAGAATGTGTATTCTACCCTTCTTAAGTGGAGTGTTATATAAATATCAATTAGGTCAAGTTGTTCAAATCTTCTATATTCTAATTTTCTGCCTGCTCATTTCAACAATTATGAGGAGGGTATTGAAATTATTGACTATAATTGTGATTTCATCTATTTCTTCTTGCAATTCTATCAGCTTTTGCTTCATGTATTTTGAAACACTGTTAATAGTTGCATGAACATTTAGGACAGTATATCCTCTTCATTAGTTGACCTCTTTACCCTGATATAATGAATTTCTTTGTTCCTGATAATATTCCTTGCTCTGAAATTGATGTTGTCTGATAATATGCCACTTTAGCTTTCTTTTAATTGGTAGTAACATGGTATATTTTTCTATATTTTTCTGTTAACTTATATGTATTTTTATATTTGAAGTACCATTCTAAGTGGCATTCAATTAGATCCTGCTGTATTATCCAGTTTGACAATTTCGACCTTTTAATTGGTCTATTTGGAGACTACTTGCATTTAATTTAATTATTGACATGGTTACACTTACATCTGTCATCTCTCTATTTGTTTCCTGTTTGTTCAATGTTTTTCTTTCTTTTTTATCTTTTTCTTCTTTCTTTTGCATTAATCAAATTTTTCTTTTTTTTTTTCGAGATGGAATTTCGCTCTTGTTACCCAGACTGGAGTGCAATGGCACGATCTCGGCTCACTGCAACCTCCGCCTTCTGGGTTCAAGCAATTCTCCTGCCTCAGCTTCCCGAGTAGCTGGGACTACAGGTGTGTACCACCATGCCCAGCTAATTTTTTGTATTTTTAGTAGAGACTGGGTTTCACCTTGTTGACCAGGATGGTCTCGATCTCTTGACCTCGTGATCCACCCGCCTCGGCCTCCCAAAGTGCTGGGCTTATAGGCGTGAGCCACCGCGCCCGGCCCAAATTTTTCTTATGATTCCATTTCATCTATTGTTGGATCATTCACTATTGTTGGTACAGAAAACTTTTGCTCTACCCTTTTATGTTCAGTGTTTAGGGTCTGTAAATTAAACTGAAAAAGATTAGCAAGAGAAACAACAAATTTAATTATATACATATGCATGAAATTTACAAAGAAATGTGACTTAAGACAGTTAGAATTCGGGGCTTATATATACCATCTAGGGGATGGGAAGGAGTAGAAGTGTACTTCTGGAAGAGCAAATGACTTACTAGAAAAGAGGGAGAAAGGGCGCTTAGGAAGAAACAAATGACTTTTTGGAAGGATAGATGGGCCCTTAAGAGAATAGATAGGAGATGTGATAGTTTTTGATTATGTCTCTTTGAGTTTGATGCCAACTTCCCATCTGAGAAGAGAAGATGACAGTTGCTCCTGGAGAGGGGATTTATGACAATTGAGTTCTTTTGGGAGGCACTGCTTTTAGGCAGAGAAAGTTTTTCAGGAACTCGAAGGCCTTCAGCTCAAAATAATTTTTATGCCACAGTGGCTATTCTGGACCCTTTCATTATAACTCTTCAATTTGTTATTATATTGATTGTTTTAGGGTTTGCAGTATATGCCTTTAACTTAGCACAATGTACCTTCCAATGATGTGTATGGTATCATATAGTAATCTTAAAATGGTATAAATCCATTTCTCCCTATTAAATTTTGTGCTGTTATTCCATACCTTACTTTTTATATGTTTTAAGCCCCATACAGCATTGCTGTTTTTATTTGATAGTCAATTATCTTTTAAAAATATTTAAATAACAAGAAAAAAACTAATATAGTTATCTAAGTAGTTACCATTTCTTGTGCTTTTTAATCCTTTGTGCAGATCCGTATTTCCATCTGGTATCATTTCTCTTGCGCCTAAAATACTTAGTTTAACATTTCTTGTAGTATGGGTCAGTTGGTGATGAATTATTTTGCTTTCTTTTTAAATGTCTTAAAATGTCTTTATTTTGCTTTCATTTTAGAAAGATATTTTCACAGGGTATAAATGCCTAAATTGAAAGTTTCTTCTTTCTATATTTTAAGTACATTGCTCCTCTTATTTCTGGCTTGCATTGTTTCATATGAGAAATCTGTCAACTTTATTTTTGTTCTCTGTATGTAATGTATGTTTTTTCTTTGACTAATTTCAACATTTTCCATTTATCACTGATTTTAAACAATTTGTTTATGATAATGATGAGACTTGGGCTAGTTTTCTTGTTCTTGGGATTTGTTAAACTTCTTGGAACTTTAGATTTATAGTTTTCATGAAATTTGGAAAATATTTGGCCATATTTTCTTCAAGTGCTTTTTTTCTTTTTTTTTTTTTGAGACAGAGTTTTGCTCTTGTTGCCCAGGCTGGAGCACAATGGCACGGTCTCCGCTCACTGCAACCTCCACCTCCCAGGTTCAAACGATTCTCCTGCCTCAGCCTCCCGAGTGGCTGGGATTACAGTTGCTCACCACCACGCCTGGCTAATTTTTGTATTTTTAGTAGAGACAGGGTTTCACTATGTTGGCCACTCCTGACCTCACGTGATCTACCCACCTTGGCCTCCCAGAGTGCTGGGATTACAGGTGTGAGCCACCACGACTGGCCCAAGTGCTTTTTTAGTTAACACTCCTATTACATATATATTAGGCTGCTTAAAGCTTTCCTATGGTCACTGATGCTTTGTTCACCCTTTTCTCTGTGTTTGTGTGTGTGTGTGGTTCACATTGGATACTGTCTTTTGCTCAGTCTTCGAGTTCATCAGTAATTGTTCTGCAATATCTAATCTGCCATTAATCCCATCCACTATATTTTTCATCTTGTACTGTACATGGTGTTATTTAGGTCTTTTTATATTGTTCATGTCCCTACTTAACATGCTCAGTTTTTCCTCTAGCTTCATGTATATATGGAATAAAGTTATAATAATGGTTCAAATATCCTTATCTACTAATTTTATCATCTAAGCAATTTCTGTGTCTGTTTTGAGTAATTTTTCTCCCCATTATGGATAATATCTTCCTGCTTTTTGCATGCTTGCTAATTTTTTTTTAGATGCCAAAATTTAGACTTTTATTTTGTGGTGTGCTGAATATATTTGCATTCTCATAAACAGTTGCAAGCTTTGTTCTGGGGTATGGTTAAGTTACTTGGAAACAATTTCCTTCTTTAAGGTCATGCTTTTAAGCTTTGTTAGGCAAGACAAGAGCAGTCTTTAGTTTAGGGCTGATTTTTTCCCAATACTAAGGCAAACCCTTCTTAGCACTCTACCCAATTCTTCAACATTAGTGAAGTTTTTGGCTCTGACTGATGGGAACAAGAATGTGGTGGGCAGAATTCTAAGATGCCTGCCAGTGGCCCATACATTTATATAATCCTTTCCCATTTGAGTATGGTTGTGAATCATGAATGATAGGATAGTCACTTCCACAATTAAGTTATGTTATATAGCACAATTGATTTGGCCAGGCACAGTGGCTCACACATGTAATTCCAGCATTTTGGGAGGCCAAGTGGGGTGAATCACTTGAGTCCAGGAATTTGAGACCAACCTGACCAACATAGTGAAACCCAGTCTCTACAATACAAACATTAACTGGGTGTAGTGGTGGGTGTCTGTAGTCCCAGCTACTCAGGAGGCTGAGACAGGAGAATCGCTTGAACCCTGGAGGTGGAGATTGCAGTGAGCCGAGGTCACACCATTGCACTCCAGCCTGGGAGACAGAATGAGACTCCGTCTCAAAAAAAAGGAATTATGTAATTTTTAATTGGTAGTGTTCTAGTTCTAATGCCGGTTCTAGTGGCCATTTAGTTGGTGGTGTTCTAAACATTTTGCTCTTTGGCTTCATATGCATCATACTTCTTGCTAGTTTCCACAGTGTTTAGCATGATGTCTTATATATAGTAAGCACTCAGTAAATGCTTGACTTTGCTTTTTTAAATTTGATTTTGTAAAACCATTTATTTTTCAGTGAACTTTCTGAATTACTGTGGATACTATTTCACATTAGTTTTCAAAAGTATTGCATAACTACAGCCAAACTAGATTAATATATGGATATATACATGTCAATATTCTATGTTGTCATGTTACGCTGGCTTCCCCTAAGAACAGATCCTAAGATTAAATCTTGTTGGCAGGTGTGATTCCAGGAAGCAGCTGTGCACAAGAAGCAGAGTGGAACAGGGAGGGAGGAAAAGAGCCAATCCTAGCAAAAATAGATTTGGCCACCACTGTAGAAGATTGGTGTTCACTCCACCCAGGATCTTGTGTAAAGTGTTAAGAAATGAGTCTCAGAAGTGTCTGCTCAATAGTCAAAGGAGGAAATCAGTTATTTATTGGCCCCTGTTCCCCATTGGTCAAGAGCAACTCCATGTGTTTTAAACTCCTTCACACTTCCTAGTTGTCTATGTCTAATGCAGAGGAGGTTCCTAGCGATGGACTCAAGCCCCAGGAAAGGAAGTGAGAAGTGTATGGAACCAGCCAAGGAGAGGCATTTTCCAATGGCACCAATGTGCAGTCCGTCAAAGTGTGAACGGAACTGGGTGCTGGAGCACTGCCTAGAGTAAAAGGAGAGGCTAAGAGGATTTTGGAATGGTGTGGAGGAGTTGTCCAAAGTACATAATGTTCTGTAAGTTATAACAATATGATCCATTACTGATTTCTAGTAGTCTTTTTTTTTTTAATTTTTTTTATTTTTTTTATCTTTTTTTTTAAATTTTTTATTGGATTATAGGTTTTGGGGTACATGAGCAGAGCATGCAAGACAGTTGCGTAGGTACACACATGGCAGTGTGCTTTCTTTTCTTCTCCCCTTCACCCACATTTGGCATTTCTCCCCAGGCTATCCCTCCCCACCTCCCCCTCCCACTGGCCCTCCCCTTTTCCCCCCAATAGACCCCAGTATTTAGTACTCCCCTTTCTGTGTCCATGTGTTCTCATTTTTCATCACCCACCTATGAGTGAGAATATGCGGTGTTTCATTTTCTGTTCTTGTGTCAGTTTGCTGAGGATGATGTTCTCCAGATTCATCCATGTCCCTACAAACGACACGAACTCATCATTTCTGATTGCTGCATAATATTCCATGGTGTATATGTGCCACATTTTTCCAATGCAGTCTATTATCAATGGGCATTTGGGTTGATTCCAGGTCTTTGCTATTGTAAACAGTGCTGCAATGAACATTCGTGTACATGTGTCCTTATAGTAGAACGATTTATAGTCTTTTGGATATATACCCAGTAATGGGATTGCTGGGTCAAATGGAATTTCTATTTCTAAGGCCTTGAGGAATCGCCACACCGTCTTCCACAATGGTTGAACTAATTTACACTCCCACCAACAGTGTAAAAGTGTTCCTTTTTCTCCACATCCTCTCCAGCATCTGTTGTCTCCAGATTTTTTAATGATCGCCATTCTAACTGGCGTGAGATGGTATCTCAATGTGGTTTTGATTTGCATCTCTCTGATGATCAGTGACGATGAGCATTTTTTCATATGATTGTTGGCCTCATATATGTCTTCTTTCGTAAAGTATCTGTTCATATCCTTTGCCCACTTTTGAATGGGCTTGTTTGTTTTTTTCCTGTAAATCTGTTTGAGTTCTTTGTAAATTCTGGATATCAGCCCTTTGTCAGATGGGTAAACTGCAAAAATTTTTTCCCATTCTGTTGGTTGCCGATCCACTCTAGTGACTGTTTCTTTTGCCGTGCAGAAGCTGTGAAGTTTCATTAGGTCCCATTTGTCTATTTTGGCTTTTGTTGCCAATGCTTTTGGTGTTTTGTTCATGAAGTCCTTGCCTACTCCTATGTCCTGGATAGTTTTGCCTAGATTTTCTTCTAGGGTTTTTATGGTGCCAGGTCTTATGTTTAAGTCTTTAATCCATCTGGAGTTAATTTTAGTGTAAGGTGTCAGGAAGGGGTCCAGTTTCTGCTTTCTGCACATGGCTAGCCAGTTTTCCCAACACCATTTGTTAAACATGGAATCCTTTCCCCATTGCTTGTTTTTGTCAGGTTTATCAAAGATTGTGTAGTTGTATGTAGGTTGTGTTGCCTCCGGTGCCTCTGTTTTGTTCCATTGGTCTATATCTCTGTTTTGGTACCAGTACTATGCTGTTTTGATTACTGTAGCCTTGTAGTATAGTTTGAAATCCGGTAGTGTGATGCCCCCCGCTGTGTTCTTTTTGCTTAGAATTGACTTGGCTATGCGGGCTCTCTTTTGGTTCCATATGAAGTTCATGGTGTTTTTTTCCAGTTCTGTGAAGAAAGTCAATGGTAGCTTGATGGGGATAGCGTTGATTCTGTAAATTACTTTGGGCAGTATAGCCATTTTCACGATATTAATTCTTCCTAACCATGAACATGGAATGTTTCTCCATCTGTTTGTGTCCTCTCTGATTTCGTTGAGCAGTGGTTTGTAGTTCTCCTTGAAGAGGTCTCTTACGTTCCTTGTGAGTTGTATTCCAAGGTATTTTATTCTTTTTGTAGCAATTCTAGTAGTCTTTTAAATCGATAACCACACAATTTTTTTCTATCAATCAATCTATCTATCATCTATTTATTTATATTTATATTTATTATACTTTAAGTTCTGGGGTACATGTGCAGATCGTGCTGGATTGTTCCATAGGTATACACATGCCATGGTGGTTTGCTGCCTCCATTCCCCTATTACCTACATTAGGTATTTCTCTCAATGTTAGCCCTCCCCAATCTCCCCACCCCCTGCTATCCCTCCCCTAGCCCCCCAACCCCCAAAAGACCCCAATGATGTTCCCTTCCCTGTGTCCCTGTGATCTCATTGTTCAACACCCACCTATGACTGAGAGCATGCGGTGTTTGGTTTTCCATTCTTGTGTCAGTTTGCTGAGAATGGTTTCCAGATTCATCCATGTCTCTGCAAAGGACACAAACTCATCCTTTTTTATGGCTGCATAGTATTCTATGGTGTATATGTGCCACATTTTCTTTATCCAGTCCACTGGGTCAAATGGAATTTCTATTTCTAGATCCTTGAGGAATCACCACACTGTCTTCCACAATGCTTGAACTAATTTGCACTCCCACCAACAGTGTAAAAGCATTCCTATTTCTCCACATCCTCTCCAGCATCTGTTGTCTCCAGATTTTTTAATGATTGCCATTCTAACTGGTGTGAGATGGTATCTCAATGTGGTTTTGACTTGCATTTCTCTAATGACCAGTGATGATGAGCATTTTTTCATGTTGTTGGCTGCATAAATGTATTCTTTTGCAAAGTGTCTGTTCATATCCTTTGCCCACTTTTTGATGGGTTGTTTTTTTCTTGTGAATTTGTGTAAGTTCTTTGTAGATTCTGAATATTAGCCCTTTATCAGATGGGTAGCTTGTGAAAAAATTATCCCATTCTGTTGGTTGCTGGTTCACTCTAATGATTGTTTCTTTTGCTGTGCAGAAGCTCTTAAGTTTCATTAGATCCCATTTGTCTATTTTGGCTTTTGTTGCCATTGCTTTTTGTGTTTTAGTCATGAAGTGCTTGCCTATGCCTATGTCCTGAATGGTATTGCCTAGGTTTTCTTCTAGGGTTTTTATGGTATTAGGTCTTATGTTTAAATCTTTAATCCATCTGGAGTTAATTTTTGTATAAGGTGTAAGGAAGGGGTCCAGTTTCAGCTTTCTGCACAAGGCTAGTCAGTTTTCCCAACACCATTTGTTAAACAAGGAATCCTTTCCCCATTTCTTGTTTTCGTCAGGTTTGTGAAAGATCGGATGGTTGTAGATATGTTGTGTTGCCTCCGAGGACTCTGTTCTGTTCCATTGGTCTATATCTCTGTTTTGGTACCAGGACCACACTGTTTTGATTAGTGTAGCCTTGTAGTATAGTTTGAAGTCAGGTTGTGTGATGCCTCCAGCTTTGTTCTTTTTGCTTAGGATTGTCTCGGTTATGCAGGCTTTTTTTTGGTTCCATATGTAGTTTAAGATGTTTTTTTCCAGTTCTGTGAAGAAGGTCAATGGTAGCATGATGGGGATAGCATTGAATCTAGAAATTACTTTGGGCAGTGTGGCCATTTTCACGATATTGATTCTTCCTACCCATGAGCATGGAATGTTTTTTCATCTGTTTGTGTCCTCTCTTATTTCATTGAGCAGTGGTTTGTAGTTCTCCTTGAAGGGATCCTTCATGTCTTTTGATAGTTGTATTCCTAGGTATTTTATTTTCTTTTTGGCAATTGTGAATGGGAGCTCACTCATGATTTGGCTCTCTGTTTGTCTGTTATTGGTGTATAGGAATGCTTCTGATTTTTGCACATTGATTTTGTATCCTGAGACTTTGCTGAAATTGCTTATTATCTTAAGGAGATTTTGGGCTGAGGTGATGGGGTCTTCTAAATATACAATCATGTCATCTGCGAATAGAGACAATTTGACTTCTTCTCTTCCTAACTGAATACCCTTCATTTCTTTTTCTTACCTGTTTGCTCTGGCTAAAACTTCCAATACTATGTTAAATTAGGAATGGTGAGAGAGGGCACCCTTGTCTACTGCCAGTTTTCAAAGCGAATGCTTCCTGTTTTTGCCCATTCAGTACGATATTGACTGTGAGTTTGTCATAAATAGCTTTTATTATTTTGAGATACATTCCATCTATTCCTAGTTTATTGAGAGTTTTTAGTATACAGGACTGTTGAATTTTGTCAAAGGCCTCTTCTGCATCTATTGAGATAAACATGTGGTTTTTGTCATTGGTTCTGTTTATGTGATGGATTATGTTTATAGATTTGCCTATGTTGAACCAGCCTTGCATCCCAGGGATGAAGCTTACTTGATTGTGATGGATAAGCTTTTTGATGCACTGTTGCATTTGGTTTGCCACTATTTTATTGAAGATTTTTGTGTTGATGTTCATCATGGATATTGGCCTGAAATTTTTTTTTGTTGTTGTTCTCTGCCAGGTTTGGGTATCAGGATGATGATGTTGGTCTCAGTCCATTTGATTTAAATATTTGTGTTATCATAGCTACAATCATCAAGACTGTTTGGCATTGTAGGACAATAGATCATTGGAAGTGGTTAGAGAACCCAGAAATAGACACACAAATACTATCAACTGATTTTTGATAAAAATACTAAAGCAGTTTCACCAAGTGATGCTGAAGTAGTTGAACATTTATAGGCCAAAAAAAAAAAAAAAGCCTTAAGCTTCGTGCTTTATACAAATATCTTAAAAGGATCATGGACTTAAGTGTGAAATGTAAAGTGACAAACTTTTAGGAAAAAACCCGGGAGAAAATAGGAAAGGTTAGTTGAAGAGTTCTTAGATTTAACATCAAAAGTGTGATCCATAAAGGAGGAAAAAAAATCCGATAAATTGGACTTTATCAAAATTAAACATTTGCTCTGCCCAAGACCCTATTAAGAGAATGAAGAGACAAGCTATAGACTCAGGGAAATCTTTGCAAACCATATATCCCACAAAGGATGAGCAACTAGAATATGTAAATAAGTCTCAAAACTCATTCCATTGCAAATTAGACAAAAGACATGAACCAGCATTTCCAAAGAGGACATACAGATGCAAAGCACTTGAAAAGACATTCAACATATTTTAACCATTGGGGTAACACAAACAAAGTTACAATGCAGTATCATTACACATCTATCAGAATGTTTTTTTAAAAAGGAAATTAGCAGCAACATAAAATATTGGCTGGTTGTGGAAAGGCTGGATCACTCATACATTGATAGTGGGAATGTTAAATGGCACAGCCACTCTGTAAAACAGCTTGATGGTTCTTTAAACATGCAACTACCATACGATCTCACACTTTCACTCCTGGGTACAAAACCTATATATGAATGGTTATAGTAGCTTTATTTACACTAGCCCAAACAGCCTAGCTGTCCTTCAAAGGATCAGTGGTTAACTGCAGCACCTCCATACTATGGAATACTATTCAGCAATAAAAAGGAATAAATTGTTGATACAATGTAACAACTTGAATGAATATACAGATAATTACACTGTGTGAAAAAAAGCCAATCCCCCAGGATTACATACTGTATTCCATTTATACAGAACTCTTGACAAAATTATAGAAATGAAGAACAGATCAGTGGTTGCCAGAGATTAAAGGGGTAGTGCAGAGGTTGGGAGGAGAAGAATGGGTGTGGATACAAAAGGGCAAGTGATGAATCCTTGTGATAATGAAAATGTTCTGTCTCTTCACTATCAATGTCAGTATTCTGGTGTGATAGAGTACTGCAGTTTTTCAAAACGTTACCAATGGGGGATCTGGGTAAGGGCTACATGAGATTTCTCTATTGTTTTTTACAACTGCATGTTAATCTACTATATAAAAATAAAAGGTTAATTTTAAAAACTTATAAAGAAAGGCAAAAACAGACTTTTTCAGATATAGAAAAAATGAGTGTTTATCATGAGCAGTTCTCTCCAGATTGATCTATAGATTCATTATAATCCCATTCACAATGAGAGCAAGCATTTTTGTAGAAATTTACGTATTGATTCTAAAATTCATATGAAATGCAAAGGTAGTCCTTCAGGCAAAAGGAAAATGGCTTCACTGGGGAATTGCACCAAACATTTCATAAAGAAAGAATACCGATTCTGTGTAAACGCTTCCAAAAAGTTGAAGAGAACAGAATACTTCCCAACTCATTCTATGAGTTGAACATTACTCTGATATGAAAACCAGAAAAAGATATTTAAAGGAAAAGAAACTACAGATCAATATTCCTCGTGAACATAGATGCAAGCTAATTTTCTTTTTCTTTTCTTCTTTCTCTTTCTTTCTTTCTCTTTCTTTCTTTCTTTCCTTTCTCTCTCTCTCTCTCTCTCTCCCTCCCTCCCTCCCTCCCTTCTTTCTGTCCTTCCTTCCTTTCTGAGATGGAGTCTCACTCTCTCTCCCATGCTGGAGTGCAGTGGCGCAATCTCATCTCATTCCAACCTCCACCTCCTGGATTCAAGCGATTCTCCTATCTCAGCCTTCTTAGTAGCTGGGATTACAAGCGCATGCCACCACACCAAGCTAATTTTTGTAGTTTTAGAAGAGGTGGGGTTTCGCCATGTTGGCCAGGCTGATCTCTAACTCCTGATCTCAGGTGATCCACCCACTTTGGCTTCCCTGGGATTACAGGCGTGAGCCACCTTGCCCAGCCCAAACTTTCTTTTTTAAAAAATTATTTTCTAATAATTTATTTTGAAGTCTTTTTAAATTTACAGAAACATTGCAAGAATAATACCAAGAACTCCTTTATCCCCTTCACCCAGATTCTTGAACATTTCATCACATTTGCTTAATCATCCTCTCTTTTTATATGTATCTATTCATCTTCTATTTTGTTAAGATTTCAAACAACAATTTTGTTTGATGCTTCATTTTCAGACATTTTAATCAGTCATTACATTGATATTCCGTGAGCAAAATTTTTCCAGAAGAACAGGACGGAACAGTTCTAAATTATGGTATTGCACAGGTAGAAAAAAATGTTCATATATCATTTTAAAAATTAACTTCTTACTTTACCCTAAATGTCTTCTCAAAGTGGGAAGTCTCAAGATGACTTAATTTCTTTTTGAGAAGCTTGTTATAGGCCACTTTGACCAAGCTCTTTCAAATAGCTGAGGAAATAAAATCCTTGGGAAGCCAAAGGGCCCACCTTCACATGATTCAAAATTTCTTAACATAATTTTAGAAAAATAAATCCAATAATCTCTAAAAACAGTAATACCTCATGACCAAGCAGACTTTAGCTAAGGAATGCAAAGTTGGTTTAACGTTAAAAAATCAGTGTTAATAGCAGATTTTTAAAAATTACATGATCATTTCAATAGATTTCATAAAAGAATTTGACAAATTTAAAATTCCTGATTAAAAACTCCCAGCAAAGTAGAAGGGAACTTTTTCAAATGTGATTAAAAGCACCTACAAAAAACCCTACAGCTAACATCACACTTAAAGGTGAGAGACTGAATGCTTTCCTTCTAAGATCAGAAAACACTATGTTGTACACTTTCACCATTTCTGCTCGGCATTGTACAGCAGGGTATGCAGATGGCAAATAAACACATAACAGGATGCTCAATATGAATAAGGAAATGCCAACTAAAACCCTAATAAGATAACTATACATACCTAATAGAACATCTCAAATTACACCATAGCATTTGTTGGTGAGGATGTGGAGCAATTGGCATGCTGCTGTTGGGAATATAAACTAGTATGACCACCTTGGAAAACTATTTTGTTGTTTCTTAAAATGTTCAACATACACCCTCCTAGCTATTCTACTCCTAGGTATTTCCCCAAGAGAAATGAAAGCACATTTCCACACAAAGGCCTGCATACAAACGTCATAACAGCTTTATTTATAAGAGCTAAAAACTGGAAACAACCCAAATTTCCATCTACAGGTAATTGAATAAATAGCAATATATCCAAAAAATGCACTATTGATACAAGTCATCAATATGGATGAATCTCAAAGTAAATGTGGGTAGTGAAAAACCGGAAATAAAAGCATACATATGATGTGATTTCATTTACATACGTTTCCAAAGAATCCAAACATGTCTATACTGACAGGAAGTGGATAAGTATTGTTTACTGTGTATCACTTGTACTTCAATAAAGCTATAAAGTAAACCTCTACAATTTATGGAATATGAATAAAGTTGTATTTAAAGATAAACTCATAGCTTAGATTTTTAAAGAAAAGTACTATATATAGCACATGTATAAACAAATTTGATAAAAACAAAAAGCTGTCAAAAGTTGGAGGAAGAAAAACAAGAATTTAAAATCAGAAATAGGCCGGGTGCAGTGGCTCACACCTGTAATCCCAGCACTTTGGAAGGCCAAGGCAGGTAAATCACCTGAGGTCAGGAGTTCGTGACCAGCCTGGCCAATGTGGTGAAATCTCATCTATATTAAAAATACAAAAAAATTAGCTGGGCGTGGTGATGGGCGCCTGTAATCCCAGCTACTTGGGAGGCTGAGGCAGGAGAATCGCTTGAACCTGGGAGGTGTAGGTTGCATAGTGAGCCAAAATTGGGCCATTGCATTCTAGCCTGGGCAACAAGAGTAAAACATCATCTCAAAAAAAGAAAGAAAGAAACAGCAATTAGTAGAATTTTGTAATAAAATTCAGGAATCAGGAGAGGACTCAAGATGGCGCAGTGAGAACAACCCAGGATTGAAGCTCTTGGTGAATGCGCGGAGAGGGTGAGTCAGGGCCGCATTTCCAGATGGATCTTTGTTGCCCACAGAACGGGGAAATTCCCAGGTATAAAAGAGACGTGGGACACCAGGCAGAGGTTTTGGCTGGTGCAGCCGGCAGCTGGTGCAGCCGGCGGCTGGCACTGTAGCGCAGGAGTGCTCCACAGTGCTCTGCACAAAGCGCACTGGTCTGGGTGCCCTGTTGAACCGGCAATCTGAGACTTAAGAGGGCTGAACTTGAGACTGAATGGGACTTGGACAGTGAGCCAGCCCAGGAGATTCCAGGGAAGCAGCGTTTGGGGTAGCGCAGTGGGACAAACAAAACGGTGATTCCAAATGCTCCCAGTGGAGAGGATCGCTGAGGGCACAGCTGAACCCAGCACGATGCAGCTCCGTAGGGTAGGGGCGTCCACCATTACCAAGGCAATCCGCCCCTACTGAAGTACACGCCCATTGCTGACGCAGCCTGCCATTGCCGAGGCAACCCGATACAACAGAGAGACTCCGCCACAGGGCGTAGCCTGTGGCAGCAGGGCAGAGACCGCAGCATAAGGGCAGAGCCTGCAGCAACAGGGCGAACCTCACACCAGCAGGGCAGAGCCTCGGCAGGCAAATAGTGACTAGACTGCCTCCTAGCTGGGCAGGACAGCACAATGGACACTCACAAAGAAAGCTCCAACCCCCCCGAGACAGAGCATCTGAGAAAAAAAGGGTTTTTTAATGAGTTCTGTTGCAGCAGAATTAAACATAGCAGCCTAACAGCCCTAAATGAACAACAGAGCTCACAGCTCAGCACTTGAGCTCCTATAAAGTACAGACTGTCTCCTCAAGCAGCTCCCTGACCCCTCTATATCCAGAAGACTGACATTTGGCAGGCTATCATTCTGCTACCATTCTGCTATCTTTTTCTGCTATCATTCTGGGACAAGGATAGCAGAAAAAGAAACTGGTAGCATCCCTCACTGTTCCGCAGCTGCTATAGGTGCACCCCAGACAAGCAAGGCCTGGAGTGGACCTCAGCAGTCTTACAGTGGAGGGGCTAGACTGATAGAAGGAAAACCAAGTAACAGAAATACTTCATCATCAACAATCTGGGTGTCCACTCAGAGACCCAATCGAAAAGTCAGCAACTACACAGACGACAGGTGGATAAATCCACAAAGATGGGAAGAAACCAGTGCAAAAAGGAGGAAAACACCCGAAACCACAACACCTCGCCTCCTAGAAAGGACCAAAACTCCTCACCAGCAAGGGAACAAAGCTGGACGGAGAATGACTATGACCAAATGACGGAATTAGACTTCAGAAGGTGGATAATGAGAAACATTTGTGAGCTAAAAGAACATGTTTTAAATCAATGCAAAGAAACTAAGAACCTTGAAAAAAGATATGAAAAAAGATTCGAGGAAATGATAACAAGAATGGATACCTTAGAGAGGAATATGAATGAATTAAAGGAGCTGAAAAACACAATACAAGAACTTTGCGAAGCATGCACAAGTTTCAACAGCCGAATTGACCAAGCAGAAGAAAGAATATCAGAAGTCAAAGATCAACTTAATGAAATAAAATGAGAAACCAAGATCAGAGAAAAAAGCGCAAAAAGGAATGAACAAAGTCACCAAGAAATGTGGGACTATGTGAAGAGACCTAACCTACGTTTGATAGGTGTACCAGAATGTGACGAAGAGAATGAATCCCAGCTGGAAAATACTCTTCAGGACATCATCCAGGAAAATTTCCCCCACCTAGCAAGACAGGCCAACACTCAAATGCAGGAAATACAGAGAACACCACAAAGATATTCCGCAAGAAGAGCAACCCCAAGGCACATAATTGTCAGATTCAACAAGGTTGAAATAAAGGAGAAAATACTAAGGGCAGCCAGACAGAAAGGTCGGGTAACCCACAAAGGGAAGCCCATCAGACTCACAGCAGATCTCTCGGCAGAAACCCTACAAGCCAGAAGAGACTGGGGGGCCAATATTCAACATCCTTAAAGAAAAGAACTTTCAACCCAGAATTTCATATCCAGCCAAACTCAGCTTCATAAGTGAAGGAAAAATAAAATCCGTTGCGAACAAGCAAGTACTCAGAGATTTTGTCACCACCAGGCCTGCTTTACAAGAGCTCCTGAAAGAGGCACTACACATAGAAAGGAACAACCAGTACCAGCCATTCCAAAATCACACTAAATGCTAAAGAGCATCAACATAATGAAGAATCTACAACAACTAACGGGCAAAACAGCCAGCTAGCATCAAAATGGCAGTATCAAATTCACACATAACAATATTAACCCTAAATGTAAATGGCCTAAATGCACCAATCAAAAGACACAGACTGCAAATTGGATAAAAATCCAAAACCCATCACTGTGCTGTATCCAGGAAACCCATCTCACATGCAAGGTTACACAAAGGCTCAAAATGAAGGGGTGGAGGAAGATTTACCAAGCAAATGGAGAACAAAAAAAAAAAAAAGCAGGAGTTGCAATTCTCATCTCTGATAAAATAGACTTTAAAGCAACAAAGATCAAAAGAGACAAAGAAGGCCATTACATAATGGTAAAAGGATCGATACAACAAGAAGAGCTAACAATCCTAAACATATATGGACCCAATACAGGAGCACCCAGATACATAAGGCAAGTTCTTAATGACTTACAAAGAGACTTAGAGTCCCACACAATAATAGTGGGAGACTTTAACACTCCACTGTCAATATTAGACAGATCAACCAGACAGAAAATCAACAAGGATATCCAGGGCTTGAACTGAGACCTGGAACAAACAAACCTGATAGACATTTACAGAACTCTCCACCCCAAATCCACAGAATATACATTCTTCTCAGCACCACATCACACCTACTCTAAAATTGACCACATAATTGGAAGTAAAGCACTCCTCAGCAAATGCAAAACAACTGAAATCATAACAAACAGTCTCTCAGAGCATAGTGCAATCAAGTTAGAACTCAGAATTCAGAAACCAACCCAGAACCACACAGCTTCATGGAAACTGAACAACTGGCTCTTGAATGTTGACTGGATAAACAATGAAATGAAGGCAGAAATAAAGGAGTTCTTCAAAACCAATGAGAACATAAACAGAACCAAAACAAAAACCACGTGATTATCTCAATTGATGCAGAGAAGGCATTTGACAAAATTCAACAGTCCTTTTTGCTAAAAACCCTCCATAAACTCGGTATTGATGGAACATATCTCAAAGTAATAAAAGCTATTTATGACAAACCAACAGCCAATATCATACTGAATGAGCAAAAACTGGAAGCATTCCCTTTGAAATCCGGCACTAGACAAGGATGCCCTCTTTCACCACTCCTATTCAATATAGTACTGGAAGTTCTAGCCAGAGCAATCAGGCAAGAAAAAGAAATAAAGGGCATTCAAATAGGAAAGGTGGAAGCCAAATTGTCTCTATTTGCAGACAACATGATAGTATACCTAGAAGACCCCATCGCCTCAGCCCAAAAACTCCCGAAACTGATAAGCAACTTCAGCAAAGTCTCAGGATATAAAATCAATCTGCAAAAATCACAAGCATTCCTCTACACCAATAACAGACTTAAAGAGAGCCAAATCAAGAACGAACTGTCATTCACAATTGCTACAAAAAGAATAAAATACCTAGGAATACAACTCACAAGGAACGTAAGGGACCTCTTCAAGGAAAACTACAAACCACTGCTCAACGAAATAAGAGAGGACACAAACAGATGGAGAAACATTCCATGTTCATGGTTAGGAAGAATTAATATCGTGAAAATGGCTATACTGCCCAAAGTAATTTACAGAATCAACGCTATCCCCAACAAGCTACCATTGACTTTCTTCACAGAACTGGAAAAAACTACCATGAACTTCATATGGAACCAAAAGAGAGCCCACATAGCCAAGTCAATTCTAAGCAAAAAGAACCCAGTGGGGGGAATCACACTACCAGATTTCAAACTATACTACAAGGCTACAGTAATCAAAACAGCATGGTACTGGTACCAAAACAGAGACATAGACCAATGGAACAAAACAGAGGCATCGGAGGCAACACAACATATCTACAACCATATAATCTTTGATAAACCTGACAAAAACAAGCAATGTGGAAAGGATTCCCTGTTTAACAAGTGGTGTTGGGAAAACTGGCTAGCCATGTGCAGAAAGCAGAAACTGGACCCCTTCCTGACACCTTACACTAAAATTAACTCCAGATGGATTAAAGACTTAAACATAAGACCTGGCACCATAAAAACCCTAGAAGAAAATCTAGGCAAAACCATCCAGGACATAGGAGTAGGCAAGGACTTCATGAACAAAACACCAGAAGCATTGGCAACAAAAGCCAAAATAGACAAATGGGACCTAATGAAACTCCACAGCTTCTGCATGGCAAAAGAAACAGTCACTAGAGTGGATCGGCAACCAACAGAATGGGAAAAAATTTTTGCAGTTTACCCATCTGACAAAGGGCTGATATCCAGAATTTACAAAGAACTCAAACAGATTTACAGGAAAAAAACAAACAAGCCCATTCAAAGATGGGCAAAGGATATGAACAGACACTTTATGAAAGAAGACATATATGCAGCCAACAATCATATGAAAAAATGCTCATCATCACTGGTCATCAGAGAGATGCAAATCAAAACCACATTTAGATACCATCTCACGCCAGTTAGAATGGCAATCATTAACAAATCTGGAGACAACAGATGCTGGAGAGGATGTGGAGAAAAAGGAACACTTTTACACTGTGGGTGGGAGTGTAAATTAGTTCAACCATTGTGGAAGACAGTGTGGCGATTCCTCAAGGCCTTAGAAATAGAAATTCCATTTGACCCAGCAATCCCATTACTGGGTATATATCCAAAGGACTATAAATCGTTCTAGTATAAGGACACATGCACACGAATGTTCATTGCAGCACTGTTTACAATAGCAAAGACCTGGAATCAACCCAAATGCCCATCGATGATAGACTGGATTGGGAAAGTGTGGCACATATACACCATGGAATATTATGCAGCAATCAGAAATGATGAGTTTGTGTCGTTTGTAGGGACATGGATGAATCTGGAGAACATCATTCTCAGCAAACTGACACAAGAACAGAAAATGAAATACCGCATATTCTCACTCATAGGCGGGTGATGAAAAATGAGAACACATGGACACCGGGGGGGAGTACTAAACATCGGGGTCTATTGGGGGGAAAAGATGAGGGCCAGCGGGAGGGGGAGCTGGGGAGGGATGGCCTGGGGAGAAATGCCAAATGTGGGTGAAGGGTAGAAAGGAAGCAAAACACACTGCCATGTGTGTACCTATGCAACTGTCTTGCATGTTCTGCACGTGAACCTCAAAACCTAAAATGCAATAAAAATTTTAAAAAAATTTCAGGAATCAGCTCTAAAAAAATAATATGTAAACATTATTACATATAATGAAATGGAGACTCATACATGCAATAGAGTATATAGACAGGAGCATTATAAAATTATAGGGAATATTATGTAAAAGTAAGAATTTAGAAATGCTAAGAAATAAGAAAAATATTTTTTAAAAAGAAAACTAAGGAGGTTAAGTAACTTGCCTAGCATCACCCGGCTAGGAAAATGGTGAATCTTGGATTCAAGTTTATACAGTCTAGCTCTAGAGACTGTACCTTTAACTACCACATTAAAAATGGAAAGCTAGTTATTTTTATAAAACTCACATAACATTCATTTTATAACTCATTAAAAAATAGTGTGAAAAGGAAAATGATATTCAATGTCACTTATACATGCAAATATTTTAAAATATTATTAAATCAGATTCAACAATATATTAAAAGGATAATTCACTGTAACCAAATAGGCTGCATTACAGCAGTAAAACATTGTTAAATATTTAGAATCAGTTAACATATTATATCTTTAGGCATGTGATCTTCATATTAAATGCCTACAATACATTAGATAAACTCCACAAATTTCTTATGAAAGGGCTTCAAAAGTTAGCAATGTAGTAATACTTTCTTAGCAAGATTTATTTCAAGTTAATAGCAAACACATTCTTAACAGTGCAAATTGATATTCATGGTTTCATGACTATATGTTTGCCAATACTCATCTAATTTTACACTTACAATTAATTGGTGAATTTTATTATATCTAAGTTACACCTCAATTAAGCTGATTTTTTTTTGAGATGGAGTCACGCTCTGTCGCCCAGGCTGGAGTGCAATGGTGTGATCTCGGCTCACTTCAACCTCTGGCTCCTGGGTTCAAGCAGTTCTCTGCCTCAGCCTCCTGAATAGCTAGGATTACAGGTGCCCACCACCACATCTGGCTAATTTTTGTATATTTTTTTTTAATAGAGGCTGGGTTTCATGATCTTGGCCAGGCTGGTCTTCAATTCCTGACCTCATGATCCTCCCATCTTGGCCTCCCAAAGTGCTGGGATTACAGGCGTGAGCCACTGCGCCCAGCCAAAGCTGATTTAAAAAAAAAAAGCAATGAGTCTCCTGATGTGATGCCCTGACAAGTACGCCACATCACCTGCATAGTTTTTCCAACAAAAATATTTCACGAGGATCTGTTCTTGAATAAGTTTTCAGACTAACCAAATTGTGAGACGTTCTACAAAACAACTGGCCTGAAATATTTAAAACTGTCAGTATCATGAAAGGCAAAAAGGAAGACTAAAGGGCTAAGATGACTAAATATAATGTGTGATCCTGGATTGGATTCTATATAAGGAAAATTAAAGCAATAAAGGACACAGTTGAGGGAAATTGAGGAAATTTGAATATGGGCTGTATTAGATAATGTTGTATAAAAGCTGTTTTCCAACTATTTTATATGTATAAGAATCCCCCTGTTTTGCAGAGATACGTGGTGAAGATCTTCAGGTGAAGTTGAAGTGTCAAAATGACTGCATCTATTAAGGGTTCAAGAAAACAAAACAAACATAGACAGATAGATGGATGGATAGATAGATGGATAGATGATAGATAGATACAAAGATAAAGATATATAGGTAGATGATAGATAGATAGATAGATAGATAGATGATAGATGATAGATAGATGATAGACAAAAAGGAGTTAAAGGAAATATGCCAAGATATTAACAATTGGTGAAGGATATATAGATATTAATTGTATTATTCTTTTCATTTTTCTGTAATTTTGAAATTTTTCAAAATGAAAAATTGAGAAATGTGTGTTAAAATAGTCTTGAAATAAGACTAAGATAGTTTATTGCTTGTGTTAAGTGAAGATTTTTTTTAAAATGCATATTCAGTCATATTGCTCTCACTAGAAAGATTAACTTTTAGGGAGCAAAAGCGTTTTGTACCATTAACAAAATTAAAATTTTTCATGTAAAAAAAATTTAGTGAGGCAGGGTGCAGAGGCTTATGCCTGTAATCCTGGCACCTTGGGTGGCCAAGACAGGAGGTTGCTTGAGCCCAGGAGTTCAAGGCTGCAGTGAGCTGTGACTGTGCCACTGCACTCCATCCTGAGTGACAAAGAGATTATACCTCTAACAACAACAATAATAAAAACAATTCAGTGGGAGAAAACACCCATTATTCAGTACACTGAACAGAAAACAGCTATTCAGAAAATAAAACTATATAACCAACCTGAATGTTAATTATAGAAGTTCACTGTCAAAATTCAAGCCGTCAGAATTGAACATTTGGGCCGGGCTCAGTGGCTCATGCCTGTAATCCCAGCACTTTGGGAGGTGGAGGTAGGCAAATGGCTTGAGCCCAGGAGTTTGAGACTAGACTGGCCAACATGGCAAAACCCGTCTGTACAAAATATACAAAAATTAGCCAGGCATGCTAGTGCATGCCTGTGGTTCCAGCTACTCAGGAGGCTGAGTTGAGAGGATCACCTGAGCCCAGAGATGTCGAGGCTGCTGTGAGCTGTGATCAGGCCATTGCGCTCCAGCCTAGGCAACAGAGTGAGACCCTGTCTCAAAAAAAAAAAAAAAAAAAAAATTGAACATTTGTTGATGAAGTGTAGTCTAATGGGGAGCTTTCCAAGAGTAAAAGAAATTGAAAGCAACAGAAAAAGATCAACAGATTTGATAATGAAATTAAAATTTTAGAACATCAAAAACATAAAATTAGACAGCAAATATTTTAAATATAACAAATGGATCATCAGATTTATTTGTAATATGTAAAAAGTATGTTATACACATATAATAAGAAATATTCTATGACTAATGAAAAATAAGTAAAGAACACAGTCACAAAACAGAGAAAAATGGTTGAGAAACCTAAAATTGCATTTGATGTTGAACGTAAATAAAGAAAAGGAAATACCGTAATAAGATTCTATTTCCATGACATCAATGTCATAAACTTTAAAAAGTAGTAATTTATTGCTGAGGAAAATGAGGAATCTGTACCTTCTATTTCGGATGGGAATATAAATTGGTACGACCTTTATGAATAGCAATTCAGGAGCACCTATTTAAAACCTTAACATATCCATCCTCTAGTAAGACAACCAAGGAAATAGACATGCTGACCAAGATTTATGTGCTAAGTTAAAATTTGTAACATTATGTAAAATAGTGAAGATATGGAAATAACAGAAATGTCCTACAATTAGGGGCTGGTTAAATCCATTTCAGTACATATAAGGAAGCAATATGAGGCAGCCATTAAGAAGATGCATATGAAGCATTTTTTTTAATGACAGGAGGACTTAGTTAAGATACAAGTACGAAGGGAGAAAGATCAGAGTTCAAAATTCTATATCAAGAAAATTTCAATTATTTAAAAACATGTGCTTAGAAAAGGGCTTATAAGAAGTAGTCCAAAATGTTCACATCTCTGGGTAATAGGATTTTTACTGATTTTCATTTTCCCTTTACACTTTTACAAATGTTCTTCAGAATACATATCTTACCTACATTGGGGATACTGACATCATTATTAATATGAATGAGGCATGGTCTCAGTTGGGGAAAAGAAGACCTGTATTTAAATCTTGATGCTGGATTGGCCCTGGGACCATCTTGTCCACCTTGTCCCATTTCAGGATTCCCTCCTGTAGTACCTCTGGGCATGGGTAAGTGCACAGGTATTTTGAGGTAACACATTTATAGTAGATATGATTTTGATTATTTGGAAGTTCTTCCCTGTTGAGCTGAAATTAAAGTCTTCTTAATGTAATGTAACTTCCTTTCACTGCTCTGGGGACAGCTAAGTGTGCATGTATTCCTCACCTCCAAATATCTGAAGACTGCCTAGGTCCCCACCTCAACTATTCTTCCTGTGTCACAGTTTTCAGATCCATCAAGATTATGGTCACCATAGCTATGTTACTCAAAGTGTGCTCTGTAAACCAGCAGCATCAACACGGCCTGGAAGCTCATAGGAGTTTAGAATGTTAGGCTCCATCTCAGACCTCCTACATGTAATCTGCATTTCAATAAGATCCTTAGATGGTTTGTCTGCATATTAGAGTTTAAGAAGCAATGTCCGTGAGGACTCATTCTCATTTGCCTGCATTTCATTTAATGAGTGTGCTCCAGACTGAAGAATATCTCAGTCTAATAAAAATATTCCTTTTTATTAGAGGAGCGGGGACAGGATCTTACTCTGCCACCTAGGTTGGAGTACAGGGGTGGGATCATTGCTCACTGCAGTCTTCATCTCTCGGGCTCAAGTGATCCTCCCACCTGAACTTCTTGAATAGCGAGGACCACAGGTGAGTGCCACCATACCTGGTTAAATTTTTTGTTTTTTTCTGGAGACGGAGTCTCACTATGTTACCCAGGCTCATTTCAAACTCCTGGACTCAAGCAGTCCTCTCACCTCGGCCTTCCAAGGTGCTGGAATTACAGGAATGAGCCACCACACCTGTCTCCTATATTCTCGTAGTATATAAAACAATTGTTATAGCTTCTGATCTCTCCATTCATCATGGAAACTAATATTTATGGAGTGTGTTGCTTTATACAAGCTGCTGTTCTCAGGCACTGTTAAGTGGAAGACAAGTGTGAAAAATTAAATTGCTGCAAAGGTCTAAGAGTTTCAGTCCCCAGTGGAAGAGTTGTCATAAGACATAAGTGACAAATTGGCAAAAGGATTATATAGACAATGACTGCTATTGAGGCTCAGAGAAGAGATCATCTGCGAACAGGGTGATTATAGAAGAGTAGGCTTGTATCTGGGCTTGTAAGGATTAAATGCTCATGGTAGGAGCACAACTGTGGCCAGCTTGTCCCTGGATATGGTCATGGTGGATTTGAAAGGCAATGTGATCTGGCACAGGAGTTCTCAAACTTTAATGAGCATCAGCATCACCGGGAGGGCTTGTTAAAACACAGATCCACAAATTGCTGAGTTTATCAGATTTGACTTTCTCATCCAATAGGTCTGGTATGAGGCCTGAGAAAGTACATTTCTAACAAGTTCCCGGGTGATGCTGAGGCTGCTGGTTTGGGGGTCACATTTGGAGAAGCACTGATGTCAAGGAAATAACATGCGTCTTGGAACCAGTTTTGATTCTACCACTTATTAATTTAGGTAGAAAGGATTTTTTTTTCTTTTGGAGGTTTCTCTTTGAGAAATGGAGAATTATACATCTTCGAACTTACATCTTACAACTTTTTGAGACAACTAAAAGAAATTAAATTCTTTAAAAGCCTCCTACAATGTACTGCCTGGTACATTGCTGGTGCTCCATAGTTTAACTTAGATTTTTATTCCTTCCCCTAAAGTAATTCTGCTTGACAATGTTAGTTGCAACATCTTTGGGAGTGAAGGGATAGTGTTTTTGGTGTGCAGGTCACTTGGGAATAGGCACAGGGCCTTTTTGGAGAACCTGGGATGAGCCTTCCATACTGCTGGATCATAACAGTCTTCTGTGTGCCTGTCTTGTGTGTGACTGTGTTGGTCCATATTCTACTCTGATGATGATTTACAAAGAAACCTTAAGACTTAGAGAGGCCAATGCCATTTCAGATACACTGCCTGAAGAAATGTTTTGAGAAATGGAATTTAGAATTTATATTCTACCAGTGAAAGGAAAATATATTTTTAATTTATTAGAACTGAGAATACTAGGTTTCTCCCTTAGACTTTTTTAAATTAAAAAAAAATATTTTTAAAAAATGAGAGCCTCACCATGTTGGCCAGGCAGAACTTGAACTTCTGGGCTCAAGTGATCCTCCTGCCTCAGCCTCCCAAGTAGCTGGGACTACAGGTGCACATCACCATGCCTGGATGATTTTTTTTTTGAGAAATTCAAGTTATCTTGTGTATTTGGAAAAATATGAATGTAGACCTTTCCTCTTTCTCTGTTGAATAGGGATTCTCTCATTTAAACACCATTAAATAGGGAACAAAAGATTTGGCAACTGAGTGTATTTCCCCAACACAACTTCTTTGGGAACTACTAGAATCCTTAAAACATTGAGGGATTCCTCAGGTGTTTCTTCATTTCACTTTCAGTGTTCACAGTAGCAGAATCCATTAAAAAAATAGGACCTTCCTACATTGATACCCAGATTGAAGTGGGAAATCGATGGATTCTCCTTTTGCTGCCATTAGCCCTTGACTCCTTCCTAGAAATTTGTTTATTAGATTATATAATAGCTGGCAGCTAATTAATCATATGGTAAACTTTTGAAGGGTAAGACACAGGTACATTTTAATTGATATGGAGAAAAGAAAGGATTGTTCTAGGGCAGGAGTTTTTGCTTTGTTGAGTTTGGGACATTTAGGGGTCATCTTCAGGATGGTGGGCATATAAAGGAAGGTCATCAAGCAGGGACAAAGTTTTCTCACTCGGCAGTTTCGTTTGAGATTTCAAAACTAGACTTTGGGCCTGTTCTTGTTTCTCTACCCTCCCAATAGCTGAACTTTAACAGAGAAAACATGTCACCTCCCGGATTATGTGTCTTTACTGGCTCCACTGGTCACCTTCTGGATCAAATTTAAACTGCCTATTTCAAGAGCAGCCAGTATCCCTTGCCTCCAGTGGTGTGTTGTATAAATAGCCATCATGGGCAATTAGTGTCTCTGATTTTCTTCTTTCTAAATAATGCGGTTGAGGGTTGTTTAATATATTTCAGTTTTTCTCTCCCCAAAACATAAGTAAATTATGTTTTCTTATGCCTTGCAAAGTTCATGCATATATCCCTTCAACCATGATTAAAAAGGATAAGGTGATTTAAAAAAAAAAAAAGGATATGAACCAGCCACTCACTAGCATTTTATGAGCATAAGACAGTTTTGGTCTTATTTAAAAAATTTCTATTTTTTTAAATGGGAATTTTTTGTTGCTTATTATTCTTGTCCTTCTTGTCCACCCACACAACCAATGTCACACGCATTTACCGCTCTGAATCACTTTAAGTGAGCCATAAGTCTGCACTCACGTAACCCCATAGCAGAATAAGTCTGTCTGAAATCAAGGGAGAGAACATTGTCAATATGTTGATGGTCCTAGTGTTCCATGCCGTTGGATTCTCAAGGAATTAACAATTTCTTAGGCTTGATGCCTGAGGCAAAGATTGAGCAGTAAAGAGTTCTATCAGCACTTGGGTGGGGTGGCACTTCAAATCAAAGTACCGGAATACAGTCACAGTGACCACATCCATGAGTTTTAAAGACGTCCAGGAACCAGTTTAGCAGTGTTGTGTAGCCTGTGCTCCTTCAGACTTCTCATTTGGGCAATAGGATTCTATTATATTTCATAATCACTGCAGGGCCAGTAGCTGCCACTGGCCTAAAGAAGGCAAAAGAACTCAAATTATGTCCCAAATTGATGATCTCCAAACACCTCAGCTACTTTTTCAGCACCTCAAGCCACCACCCACCCTGCAGCATTTTTTCCTAGTGTCCATGAGCCTCTTGGGACTGCTGTTTTGACTCCCTGCCTGCCCTTGGGCTCCTTAACTTCATCTGGTCTGTTGTGCAAAGGAAAACCCAGGCTTTTGCCCACCCATGCCCGAAAGAATTGGCTCAGCCCAGTCCAGAACTCTGTCTTCCAGAGAGCCAAAGTAGGAGAAGGAAGGCTCGGGCCTGTCTGTGCAGAACAGCAGTTGTGAGAAAGAGCTGGGCATGAAGAAAATGGGTTCGGCTGGTGGAGCAGAAGCTGTGGGTGCCCCATCAAAGAACAGACAGCTCTCACCATTCCCATGGCCCCTGACCTGATGGTTTCCTACTTCAAATTCCTGGGACACTACCTGTGGGCTTTCTCTGGATATCAGTGTAAGCTAGATTGTACACAGGGCATGCCAGAAGTAATGGGTAATTACATGGTCTAGAAGTGGCCTTCAACCAGTGACTGGCAGAAGTTGGTGACTAATACCCCAGGCCCCTCACTCCCTCAGGCAATAAAACTCTGAGCTATGCTCTATGCAGTCTTCAGAGACACCCAGGGAGATGGAGCCCCAGTTGCCCACAGCAGTAATCTTATTAATTCATGCTGTATTGATTTCCTTTCCTTCCCAGTCTCACTTATTGCCTCTCATACTATTGCTTCCTGGCCTTGCTCTTCAAATCCTTGTCTCAGGATTTGCTTCTGAGGGAACCCAATCTAAGCACTAGAACATGGGATGTGTGAGATTGTGGCTGCACAAATCTCCACGTTGTGGAGATCCTAACTGCCACATTGAAGTGAGACTTTATTACATGGTGACTGGGTGGTGAGCATCTGATCAGGCTTCTTTGCTAGAGAATCACTCTGGAAATAGAAAAATGGATTAGAACAGTAGTTTCCCAAGTGTGGTCTCCGGACCATGAAAGTAAGAATCACTTGGGAACTTTTTAGTGAAGTAAATTCTTGCCTCCACTCCTAGACCTACTAAATTAGACAGTCTGGGGGTGGGGCCTAGAAACCTGTGTTTTAACAAGCCCCAGGTTATTCTGATGCCCCTAAAGTTTGAGAACCACTGTATTAGAGAGTAGAGGAGAAACTGGCAGTGTGGAGGAGACCGGTTATCAGGCTATAGGAAGATCCCTAGCAAGAAACTGTAAGGGCCTGAGCTATCAGTTTTGATTCCCTTCCCCCTATTGTTTTTGCTTTGGACTGTGTTCTGCATGTAGAGTGTACTGAATAAGTATTTTGGCTTGATGTCTTCCATCCCGCTATCAAACAAATAGGCAAAGTAAGGAGGGGCAAGGATGGGGATGGGTGGGGTTCAATGAAACCTGTATGCTGAAGTGATTTAGTTCATATGAGGTTCAGCTGTCATCAACTGCATGGCATTTAGGGCATTATCCCTTTCTCAGTTCCAGGGACAGAGTCTTCCCCTAAAGAAATCAGGGCATTGCCCAAACCCGATGTCTTCTTTTGAACAAACAGCAGTTATTCCCTCTTTAGAAATCAAGATTCCATGGCTTATGTGTATGGAATCTGAGAGGTATTGTAAATCTGAGAATGAAATCACCCTGAAGTGGTCAATAAAAGCTTTTAAACAGAAATGGCTTCCGGAGAAAGGGAACATCGTGTGTGTGGACGGGAGAGGGATGGAGTTTGCAAAGATGAATGGGCAGTCTCCTGTTAAGTGGCCTAAAATCCCAGATTAGTTTGAGACCTAATCTGTATTATTATTATCTGCTATTGCTTGATGACATTTTCTATTTTCAGAGTCAGCTTGACCAAGGTCTTTATAAGTCACAAGTTTCAGAACCCCATCATTATGCCCTGTCACATTGTCCAATAGCACCCCAGCCTCTTATTGCCTGCTTCTGGGTCTGTGGGAACTCACAGTCCCCGAACAGTCCCCAGGGCTGGGGTGGGTAAGGGAGACGTGATTGGCAATGGCCTATCCCACAGGGATACCAGCTCTGGGAACAACAACGCCTTTGACTGAAGCCCTCACAGGAAACTGGACAACATTCTCTGAGCCAAAAGGAGCAATTGGAAAGGTAGTTTTGTGGGTTGGCTTCTGAGCCAGAGTTGAAACAAGGCTGTAGCAAGTCTGAAAGAAACCTGGCAGAAGAGGAGAAGGCTCTCCCTGTGCCAGGAACTGCACAAACCCGCAACCAGTCAGAGCTGGTGTGGTGAAGAAATATTTCTGACTGGCAAAGATGGCTCCACAGTCTATTTTACCGTCAGCGCTAATGGCCAATGTCCTGCTTGGTGGAATGGGGCCCGTTGAAGGAGAGCCTGTTTGGAATGATTGCTGTATTATTTATCTTTGACCAGGAAAAAAGTATGCCTTTTCAAGAGGAACTGAAGAGGGGAAACCATTTGTGATTGTAAAACCTTAAAAGGTCATCATATGCCCTTCTTAACCAGCCAGATTGAGCTATTACTTGACCTTTGTCATGTAAAATTAATATGAAAATAAAGATGTACATGCACAAGAATTTACTATGCATATGGATTTTTTTAAAAAAGAAATAATTAGCTTGAAGAAGCAGGCTATGGTTGGCTACACTGACAGACTTTTCAAGTCAACCAGAGTTGCTTTGTGGATTAAATACAAAGCTGTCATAAAATGAGTAAGCACAAAATCTTGTGTCAGAGAGAAAGACTAACGGGATCAGTGTCAGCCCTGGACAAGAGAGAACAAATCCACAGGGTCAACTTGGCCCCTTTAAAACTCTCATAGCAGAGGGGCATCTGGTTATGTCCATTTCTCTCTATTAAGTCTTTGGCGTTTGCAGCAGTGTTTCTGGCTGTCATAACAACCAGCTGTGGAATGATCGATCTGGATACTGAAGGGCTTACCCACTTCAGTTGTTAAAAACCAACTAGGTTTCAGTGATTTGGGGGAGTTTTGTGATTGGCATCCACAGATCTGACAGTGATTGGCATGACTGCTTGGTTATCAGCCTGAGGATGATCAGAAAACCAGGGAAAGAGTGTCAGAGATTGGAGATTGGCTCATCCAATTTCTTCCTCTAGATCTGAGGCCCAGTAGGGGAAAGTGACATCCAAGTCACCTGATAGTGTATGGTAGACCTGGGATGAAACTCCTAGGCCAGAAATTTACACTCTTCTCCATCTGATCAACCCACAGTACCTACTCTTTATTCACAGAAATAAACCAAAGCCATTTTTAAAAATTCTGCTCCTTTCCAGCGGAAGTTAATTCCCCAAAGACGTACTTAATTAAGCTAGCATAAGAAAAATAGTAGCAATAACTATAAAAATGATGCAAGATAAATACGGGCATTCTTCGCCCCTTAATTTATTATTACTTTAAAAGGATTACTAAAGCTTGCCTTGCTTCTGTGAAACATGGTGCATTTTTGCAATTCCCCTCAGTTATAAATTAATATAGGCCATTAGGGATGAGACTAATGGTGGATGAAGACTTTCTCGTGGGGAATACATAGCACCTGAGAAAATGAATGGCTATGGCGTATGAGCCCCCAACCAGGCCTACAAATGACACGACTTGTCACAAAACTAGCCCCCAAAGAGGTATATTAATTTCCAATAAATGAACTCAGCCAATTTTTTTTTCTTTCCTCTATAAGCATGTTCTCCATGTCAGTCTACCCAGAGGAGTTTCGGTATCGGTATCAAGGAGCTGTGCTAGGCCAATCTGAGGCCGACCTGCATAAATACTGTGCTGACAGTTGGCTCTTCCTTCCTTTTTAGAAAGTCCAAGTTCATGGCTGAGATTATGTGCTAATGAGAATAAAAGCCAACCAATTTGAGGGCTGGTTAGCTATTATCAGATATCCAAAAGTTTCCTTTTCAGAAATATAAGAAAGCCTCAGAATCTTTCTAATTCCCAGGGTAACAAAGTAAAATCTAGGGAGCTTTAAGAAAAGCAGCGATTAGATGAAACAATATATCAGAAGGTTTTTTTCACCCCTCCTCATAGCGTCATACAAGGTTGCTGAGAGACGTTGAGGGAGCTTAATAACTTCCTGGGGGAGGCTTGAGATAAAAGCCAAATATTATGCCCCTACAGATTTCCGGTTGGAAATGTAGCAACTTTGAAACTGAAAAACCAAAGTTTAAGTCAGACTTACAATGGCCTTCTGACTCAGAAAATCAAGGCAGTCTGTCTGAGGACCTAAGATTTGTGCTGTTATCTCATGGACAGCATTAAGCCATGCCCAGGTGAGCTGCTGATTTCAACACTCCCCTTTCCATCCCTACCATCACCATGGCCAGTGTGGGTGTCCCTGTTCCTTTGGACTTTAGTTCAGGAGACTTCAGTGTCCAATTCTGCCTTTTCTCGCTCAAGAAAAGTAAATGTAGCCCCTCCTTGTGTGAAGGATAATAACAAAACCCCACAATAAATTAATGCAGAAGGATGAACGTGCATCTGGCATTAGGGATTCTGATTTATTGCGGCAGCCCTGGGCTCACACAAACCCCCAGCTGCCTGCTAGCACACACACATAGCTGAAGAGAAGTGATAAATGATTGGGCCTTTGGAGACAGCTAGGCAGCTGTGGGCATCACATCACACAGAGTGATCATCTGGGCTACCCAGCCAGAGTCTCTGTGCAAGCATAAAGCAAACCACCATTTGGAATTTATTCCAGTGAATGAAAGGTTAGTTTGATTTTTCTCACTTTATTTCAGTAAGGGCACAATTGGCCAGGTTAATCAGCTCCTGATAAATCACGGTAATGGCCCAGTATACCCATGCTCGGTCCAATCCAGAGGTAAGGCTGATGTGCACCAGAAACACACAACTGATTTGCCATAAATTAATTTTTCCTTGTAAAGCATCATTGTCTCCCTGAAGGAATCTCCCTTTTATCAGAACAACTGTGACACAGCTTTTAGAAAATGGGATTGGGACATAAGTGAACTAGCAAGTCATCATTTGTGACCCCGAGAAACAGCTTTGTGTCTTTCAGGGGTAATTCAATATGGAGTGTGGTTATCTTTTAGTAGGAGAAAGAAAAGGTTTTTTTTTAAAAAGGAGACTGTTCCCTCAAATTCATTGCCGTTTTTGCATTTGGTCATGCAGGACGTTAGCCATTATGGGAACAATGGTTGAAACAGGAAACAAACTTGACTGATTGTTGATTTCCTTATATTAGGTGGGAAGATATAATATGTGGAATTTAATATACCCATGGTCTACCACCAGAGCAATGACTACTGAATTTCATAGTTTTCTTCTCTGTATTCCCAGTATGTCTTCCAGTAATCAGTATGGTGGAGACCTTGATGAATGTGCCTTGAATGAATGGGTCCTGCAGATGAAAGGGAGCTCAGACATAACCACCCATGGTCCTACTTCCTTATTTCAGACAGGAGACCAAGGCATGTGTGTGTTGCTGGGGGAGGTTTATTAACACGGTCAAAACCACCCAAGCGGTGAGGGGCAAAAACAAGACCAGAACTACCAGTTCCTCTGAGTGTCTACTCAGTGCTCCTTCTACCACCTCATAATGCCTTAGCCACCAAGTTCTTCCAAACCTGCTTGCTTTAGCTTTGCTGAAATTAATTTTCTATTACTTTACCTACTTTTGTCTTCCATTCTCTTGCTATCTAAAATTTCATAGTTTGTAATTGTCATCATCAAAACAAGATTCAAGCTTTCCTTGGATAAAAGATACATACCTAGAAAGAAAAATTTTGTTTCAGACACTCTCGGTGAAATGGTCCAGACATGCTGAGCGTTCCTGATGACTTGATACCTGCAAACCAGGCACCACAGCTGTGTGTTTCTTTTGGACAGGCTATAATTTGTACTCTGGATTAGAAAATACTTCTGATGTCATCAAACATTTGTGGAAGCCATCAACATGCTCAGCACAACAGGGGACAGAAAGGAACACAAAGGCATGACTCTGACCCTCAAGATGTTTATTAGTAAGAGCAAACTGGCACACATGAAACAATGCTAAAGTGTGCAGCAGGGAAGAGAAAGGATCTGCTGAACCCAAAGGTTTTATATATGTTATCTCATTTAGTCCTCACAAAAATCAGATCATTGTGTTTGTCCTGATTTTTAAGATGAGGAAATAGAGGCACAGAGAGGTTACATAGTTTCCCTAAGATCACTCATCTAGTAAGTGGTAGAGTTGAAATTCAAGGACAGGCAGTCTCACACTGGAGTCCAAGCAAGCTTCTGCACACCACGTTGCTTTCTGTAGTTGGCAGCACAGACCACGTAGTAAGGGGACCCCACAGGTGAAGAAGGTCCCTAATATTTAGAATACCCAGAAAAGGTTTCAGAGAACAGGTGGGATCCAAGTTGGTTCACAATATGAATTAGCGGAGGAGAGACTACCAGGTGAAGAAACAAAATGGGCAAAGGCAGGGAAGAGAGACACTCGGGAACTTTATAATGCTTCCTACCTCTTGGGCACACTGTTAGCTGTTCCATACATCATCTCACTTAACTCTCCCACAACCATAAGAATGATCCAAAGGTAAATTCTCAGTCTTTGTATTCCTCATTGGCAGCATTTGACCCAGGGCATCACTCCCTCCCCCTTGAAACGTTCTTCTTGGCTAAGACACTCCCTCCCCCTTGTAACATTCTTGGCTTTTTGATTTTTTATTTTACTTCTGGTCATTCCTTCTCATTCTTCCTTTGTTTCGTGCCATCTAACTGTTGAATTATGCTAGGCCTCAGTTCTTGAGCCTGATTTTTTTTCCTATCTAAACCCATTCCTCTGCTGGTGATCTCATTCAATATGAATAGTTTCAATAGCATAAATATCCAATCTAAATGGTTGATGTAAATATCACACACACACTCACACACATATAAAACTTTCAGGGCCAGTCAAGATGGAGTAAGCCTATTTAGTTTATCTCTTCCACCAATTATATCTGAAAACTCCAGACACAATATACAAAGAAATTACTGGAGGACTCTGAAACGTAAACAATAATAGATAGATTTGAGAATGAAGTCAAAACTTGAATAAGGACCAATACCAGTGAGATTCCTATTTCTTTATTTCCTTGTGTCTCCTGACTTGATATGAGGGTGGTCTGGTGGCCTGAGTCACAGAAGTTGAAATGGGGATGGGCATACAAAACTTGAATGAAATCCGACTCTTTCTGGCCAGAGGCCTGGAGAAAGGAACCCCTGAGAGTCAGAGGGTTCAGGAAAACATCCATTCTTTTTCCTTTTTCTTTTGTTGTCTCCTGGCTTTGTTCTGGGGCTAACAGTGGCAGTGGCAGTTCAGGCATGTAAAATTTGTTTCCCTGACTAACAAAACTTGGAAAAGGGGTCTTTGTGTTTGAAGAGTATAGAAGGAATCCCATCATTTTTTTTTTCACTGTCTTTTCTGTTGCTGATTTACCCCAAGGATGGCTCTGGCGATACAGAATTGTATGACAGTATAGTAGTGGGGAAAGTTAGAAACCGGAGGGAAACCTATTTTTCTGGCCAAACAAATTGGAAAAAGTTGACCTTGGGAGCCAGAGAAAGAGTGTGGAGAAAATCTTAGGAGAGAGTTGGAAAAGGGAATTACCCTAATTCTGTGTATGAATTGACACAAGTCCTGGGCTCTTTACAAGTTAGCTGTCACGAGCAACACAGACCCAAAGAAGCACAGTGAAGTCTTTGAGAACTGAGCAGTATATCCCAAGTCCCATACAAGCTCCTGAGTTCCAGTCACATAGACTAGGACAATAAAAAGCAATGGCCTTCAATCCTGAAATGGCATTTGAATCACTAGCCACAGAGACAAAACTGGTCTTAACCTAACTGTGCTGATTTTCTGCTAAAGTAAAAACAATATCTATTGACATTCTCAAGAGAACTTTAACAGAACCCAGTCTCACAACATAGTAGTCAATACGTTCAGAATGTAATCTAAAATCCTTCCACATATAAAGAACCAGGACCAATTCTCAAGGGAAAGGACAATAGACAGATGTCAATACCATGATAATCCAGATATTGGAATCAGCACGGACTTTAAAGCAGCTATCATAACCATGTTCCATGAAGAGAGGGTGATCACTTTTGAAATGAATGGAGTGACAGAAGTTCTCCAGAGAAAAATAGAAACTATAAAAGAATAATCAAATGGAAATTTTCAAACTGAAAAATATATCTCTAACAGAAGAAACACTGGATGGGTTCAACAGCAGAATAGGGATGATAAAGAAAAAAAGTGAGTGAACTTGAAAATAGATCAATAGAAATTATCCAAGCTGAAGAACTAAGAGAAAAGAGGATTTTTTTAAAAACAGAAGAAAACATAGATTGAAAAAGTAACAGAACTTCAACAAATGGTGCTAGAATAGTTGGATACCTAAGCATTTGTGTCCCTCCACCCCACCACCCTGGACCCGCAATTCGTATGTTGAAACCTAACCCAAAGGTTATGATATTAGTAAGAGAGGCATTTTGGGAGGTGATTAGGTCATGAGGAGCCTTCCTGAATGGGATTAGTGACCTTATAAATAAGTTCCCAGGAAGCAGACTTGTGCCTTCCACCATGTGAGGACACAGCAAGAAAGAGTCTATGAGACACGGGCCCTCACCAGACACTGAATCTGCCGGCACTTTGATCTTGAACTTCCCAGCCTCAGAAGTGTGAGAAATAAATTTACTGTTGTTTATAAGCCATGCAGTTTATGATATATTGTCGTAACAGTCCAAATGGACTAAGACAATACTTATATGCAAAAAAGTACCTTGATGATACCTGAAGCCTTATACAAAAATCTATTCAAAACGGTTCATAGACCTAAATGTAATACCTAAATTTATAAGACATTTAAAAGAAAATAAAGGAGAAGGTCTTTGTGACCTCAAATTAACCAATGAGTTCTTGGCTTCAAAAACAAAAGCATGATCTATAAAATAAAAAAATGTATTAAACTGAGCTTCGCCAAAGTTTAAAATTTTGCTCTGCTAAAAATACTTTTAAAAGAGTAAAAAGAGAAGGTACAGGCTTGGAGAATGTATTTCCAAATCACATATCAGACAAAGGACTTTTAAGCAGACTCTATGAGTGATTTTTCAAACTCAACAATATAAAAGCAAATAACCCGATATAAAATGGGCAAAGATTTGAATGGATACTTTACTAAAGATACTCAGATGGCAAATAACGCGAAATGATACTCAACATTATTAATCATTAGGGAAAGGCAAACTAAAACCACAGTGAGATGCTCCTACATACCCATTAGTACGGTAAATAAATAAGTAAATATCTGATGTTGCTGTTGGATATTGCAAAATGGTGCAGCTACTTTGGAAAACAATTTGGCAGTTTCTTGTACAGTTAAATGTACATCTCCCATACAATCCAACAATCCCACTCCTAGTTTTATATCTAAGAAAACTGAAAACTTTTGTTCACACAAAAACCTACATAAATGTGTATACCAGCTTTATTATAATTGCTAATAAGTGGAGACCACCCATATGTCCTTCACTGGGTGAATGGGTAAGCAAAATCTGGTTCATTCATGCAGTGGAATACTACTGAGCAGAAAAAGTAATGAACTATTGATAAACACAGTGACATGATTTAATCTCAAATGCACTATGCTGAGTGCAAGAAGCCATATTCAAAATACTGATCTCGAATTGTAGCTCCCATAATCCCTACGTGTCATGGGAGGGAGCCGGTGGAAGGTAATTGAATCATGGGGACAGGTTTATCCCATGCTGTTCTCCTAATAGTGAATAAGTCTCATGAGATCTGATGGTTTTATAAAAGGGCAGTTCCCCTGCGCAGCTTTCTTGCCTGTCACCATGTAAGATGTGCCTTTGTTTCTCCTTTGCCATCTGCCATGATTGTGAGGCCTCCCCAGCCATGTGTAACTGTAAGTCCATTAAACCTCATTTTCTTTAGAAATTACCCAGTCTTGGGTACGTCTTTGTTAGCAGCATAAGAACAGACTAATACACTGTATGCTTTTTATTTATGTGACATTCTAAAAAAGGGAAAACTATAGTCACAGAAAATAGATTAGTGGTTACCAAGGGCCAAGGGGGAAGGGTTTGATTACAAAGGGGCAGTATGAGGGAGTTTTTTAAGATGGTAGAACAATTCTGTATCTTGATTGTGGTGTTGGTTAGTTGACTTAAGTGCTTTCTAAAAAAATACCCATTTTGCTGTTTAAAAATAAATTTTTAAGTTTTTCCAAATTTACATCTCTGGATCAGACATCTTCCCTTCAGTCAGATATCTGTCTGCTATTTACACTCAGATGTTTAATAATTATCTTAAACGTAACCTGCCTGATACCAAACTCTTGATGTTTTCTTCCAAACGTGCCCCATTTGCAGTGTTCTTGGTCTCAGTTCATGGTAGTTCCGTTTTCCTAGTTGCTCTGGCCAAAACGCTTGAAGTCATCCTTGGCTTCCTTCTTTATTGTATAGCCTACATCCAATCCACTATAAACCCAGTTGTTTCTATCCCTTAAAAATGTATTCTCGCTACGTCTACTTCTATTGGCTTGGTCCAAGCCGTCATCATTTTAAAATAGCTTTCTCACTTAGACTCACTGCTTGTGTTAGACACGGAGATGTGTCATTCCACCCAACCCGCTTGTATTAGCCCATTCTCACACTACTATAAGGAACTACCTGAGACTGGGTAATTTATGATGAAGAAAAGGTCTAATTTTCTCAAAGTTCTGCAGGCTTTGAGTACAGGAAGTGTGGCTGGGAGGCCGCAGGAAACTTACAATCATGGCAGAAGGCAAAGGGGAAGCAAGCACATTTTACCATGGCAGAGCAGGAGAGAGAGCAAGAGAGTGAAGGGAGAAGTGCGCACACTTTTAAACCACCAAATATCATGAGAACTCACTCATTATCACAAGAAAAGCAAGGGGGAAGTCTGTCTCCATCATCCAATCACCTCCCACCAGGCCACTCCTCCAACACTAAAGAGCACAACTCAAGATGAGATTTGGGTGAGGACACAAAGCCAAACCATATTATCCCTCCACTTCCAGAAGAGCATGCTGCCCAGCTGAGGAAAGTACTGTTAGCAGAGAGCTTCCAGCTATTAACTCCTTCAGACTCTGCTTCAGCTGCAGAAAACACATCACTTCCTCCATCCCAGACACATAGACCTCCTTGCTCTTTCCCAACCAGGCAGGCAAAAGACCTGCCTCAGAGCCTTTGCACCTGCTATTCTCTGTTTAACTCTCTTCCCTTAGATCCCATCTGTATTGGTTTCCCAGGGCTACCATAACAAATGACCACAAGCTTGGTGACTTAGAACAGGAGAAATTTATCCTCTCACTGTTCGGAGGGCCAGAAGTCTGAAATCTAGGGGCCATGATCCCCCTGAAGGCTCTAGGAGAGAATCCTTTCTTGCCTCTGCCAGTTTCTGGTAGCTTCAGGCATTCCTTGCCTTGTGGCCGCATCACTCCAATCTCTGCCTCCGTCTTCACGTGGTCTTCTCTTCTGTGTCTGTCTTCTTCTCTTCTGTCTCTTATAAGGATACCTGCCATTGGATTTAGGGCCCACTCAGATTACCCAGACCAATCTCATCTAGAGATCTTTAACTTAATAACATCTACAAATACCCTTTTACCCACCCCCCCCCCGCCCAAATAAAGTCACATTCACAAGTTCCCAAGGTCAGGATGTGGACATATCCTTTTGGAAGCACTATTCAACCCACTACAACCTCTTAGCTCACTTCTTCAATTCCTTCAAATCTTTCCTCAAAAGACACCATCTCAGCCTGTGACCTGCCCCCATCACCCTACTTAAAATTAGAACTTCCCCATTCCCCTTTCCTGCTTAATTTATCCCTATAGCACTTATTACCATCAGACACGCAGTATAGTCTCCTTATTTATTCTTTGTTATGACCGTAAGCCTATCCCCACCATTACAATTGGCAGGGTTTTGTTGTTGTTGTTGTTTTTCTTTTTGTTTTTGTTTTGCCTTCTTTGTTCATTGCTGTATTCCCTTTTCCCAGGAGAATGCCTGGTACAGCTGTAAAGTTGAATGAGTAATTATCCTCATATTATGAATACTTAAGCAGGCATAGAGAGGTTAAGTCATTTGCCCAAACGTGACATTCAAAGCATGGTCTCTCACATCAAAACCCATGCTCCTAACATGATCACATGCCATCCTGCCTGGAGAACCACCCTTTATTGGATCTAGAAAATTCCCTGGTGCGTTGCTGACCTCTAGGGACGTCTATTGTCTCATAGTCAAGGAAACAACAAATCGACTTTTTATCCTTGCACTGTCTGGAATACATGAGACCCTTCCCTCATCTGAAAGTCTTCCCTTGCTCTCAATTCCACTACTTTACCTTCCCTGTTTAAGAAGTTTCCATTTCTAACTAGCCTAAATCTTTCATGCTGCTGTGGAGGTTTCTTCTCCCATCCTGAGTGGTGAGAGAGCAGCTGCTCTCCAATCTCCTTGCATTTGGAGATTATTATCAAGTCGCCCTGTGGGCATTGCTGGTCCAGACAAAACATGCCAGACAAGTTCCTTTAGAGTTTTCCAGAAATCTCATTTTATTTTCTTTCTCCCTCTCCCTTCTCCCCTTCCCTGCAATGGGTTTCTGATAAAATGCAGGATGAGATTTTTGGCTTGTATCATGCACTGCCCTTAGGTGATGTTCTATAAATGATGAATGGAACAGAACAACATTTTTTAAAATGCATGTTTTGGCACATATTCAATTACTGGTGTTGGCACTTGCTAACCTAGCAAATAAATGCATTTTCTCTGGCAACAAATGCCTAGCTCCAGCTTTTAATGCCTATTTTCTGGATATCCTATTCACAAACTGCACTTTCATAAACAGCAGAGAATGCTCAGAGTGAGAGGGGAGAGGCAGGTAATAGTCCCACCCAATTCGCAGACAAGGAAATGGAGGTAGGAAGGGATTGTGCCCCGTCAGGATGGTTGGATAGCCTGGAGCTTTCCATACTAGGTCACACTGATTCATAGAGCTCCAGAGGCCAAAGGCATTTGCTCATTCCATCATGCAAGCTGCACTGGAAAGCAAGGCCAGATAAAATCTAAGCTGATGTTTGGATGGACATTATTCTGTGCTCTGTGGGCCAGATTCTCAGCCTATGAAACGTTGTGGCAATGTGTGTGAAGCCTCATTTCATGCTAGTTGATGGGAATTTCTATAATAAGAGAAACTTAAGCCAAATTCTCAACCAATATAACTCTGTGAATTCCCATAGAATTACGTAAGTTGAGAATCTGGCTTATGTGTATGTACATGTATATAACTTGCATTATTTTATGAGGTCAATCAAACTGTAGAGATGACCATAAAAGTCCCTCCATTACATTAGTATTTTTTTTGGAGGGGTCGTGATCTTAAACTGGGATTCCTTAATGGAATAAATGGGAAATTATATGTGTGTATGCATATCTATATGTATAAATGTATACATATCTGTATATAGACACACACAGACACACACACATACACACACACACATATATGCACACACTGGATTCTGTACAAGAATAAGGAAACTCCATGTTATTTGAATCTATTAAGTACTACTGTGATTTTGTTTTATTTTATTTTGTTTCTGTCTTTCCAGGAAGTTTTGTTTTCCTCTGTTTTTTTTTTTGTTTGATTGAAATACAGTGTTCCCATTTTTGGACAGTTCTCCAACCTGGACAGATGAGCTCTTCAAATTGTTGGGAGAGTGCTTGAGAATTCCATTCAGGAAGTTCCAGACACTAGAGCAATTTAGAATTGTCTGTCAGTGCCTCCCCCAGCGCAGGTGGCTTTTATCTTTATTATGGATTGTTCCATGAAACATTTTGGTCATTTGAATTTGTTTTCAGTATAACATTTAAACCTGTAAAGAATAAATCCCATATGTGCAAGAGGGAATAACAGCAGAAAAGGAGACATGGAAACTTTCACCTTCGCCCTCCAGCCATTGGTTCAGGGCCAGTCCAGGTCTGCGTTGGCAGAACATATCAGCCTTTCAATGAATGCCATTTCTTGTGCTGTGTAAAAAAGGTTGGTGGTCTTGGTCTGGTGGGGCTATGTGGGCAACTGCCTACATCACTGGGCCGAGCCCAACAGTCAGCACTGACTCCATGGCACAAAAGCTGAAGAGTGGTTGGACTTTAAAGGGGACATTTCCCATGTCCCTAACTCAGAGCTGATGTGACACATAGAAAGTCTTTGATGACTCTTCATCACCTCTTCTCACCTGATTGCAGAGACCGGCTTTCTTCCCTGGAGACTGTGGATGCTGTCTGTCCTCTTTGGTTTCAAGCTTCTCTCACATTTCAAAGGCATTCAATTCAGCTAATTACTGAGCAGAGTCTACATTCTCCAGGCCTCTGGTTGGGTTCTAATCTGAAAGAGGGAGTCTGAGTTTTAAGGAGTTCACAGCCTGGAGGAGAAAGGAGAGGCCAAGGTCATGGCCAGCTCATGGCATCATGGAGCTGAGCAGAAATGGAGGTGCAGAGAACTATAATTTGGGGGGCAGGGTAGGGATCCAGCAGAGAGGGTGTAGCCATGGATGAAGCACTTGAAATATGAGTAAGACTTTCCCAGGAAGTAGGAGGGGGAATGAGGGAGAATGTTCCAGGCTGAGCATGTGCAAAAGCACAAAATAGTAAAGCCTGTGTATCATTTAGGGAACCACCTCAGTGGCTCTCTGTAGCTGTGAGGCTAAAGGACAAATGCCTCAGCAGGTCTAAAAAGCCCTTCACATGGCTGCTGTTGCTCTGCCTCAAGATTCTTCCTTTTATTGTTTCCCTTCCTCTTGACCTTCACCACAAACGTTCTTAATTACAAGGGCCATGCCTGCTCCTATTCCTGCATATTTGCATTGCCACCTCAATCATCTTTGTCCTTTTTTTCCTGGCTTTCTCTTATCCTTCAGAGCTCTACTTAAACTTTTCCAGGATTCTTCCCTGACTCCTTCTTTCCTCCCTAGAGGGACATTTGATGTCCCTCATGGTATTTTGATGGCCCCTTGTATACAGTTCCACAGTATTTTCATTGCTGAGCCTATTGAGATAGCACATGGGCCTCTCAGCTCTAAATGTGAAGCATCTAACATGCTAGACAATGTCAGTGGGGAAAAATTTTTCCTCTACCCTCTTAAGTTCAGTGATTGAGGGCCTGCAAATTAAACTGACAAAAAACAGATTAGCAAGGGAAAAACACAGATTTAATTACAAATGTGAATGGAGAGTTCACAAAGAAATGTAATTCAAGGAGGTATGAGAATTTGGGGCTTATATACCATCTTAAGAGGGGATGAGGAGGGGCAGAGGGACACTTGTGGGAGAACAGATGACTTTTAGGAAATATAAGTGGGTGCTTAGGAGAAGATGGGAGATGTAATAGTTTTATGTCAACGTCTGTTTAGGTGATTTATCTTAACCGGGGCTGACATTTCCTCTTTGTTGATAAGAATCAATCTTCCCTGGTTGTGAAACTCTGGGAGAGGGGATTTATGACAGTCGAATTCTTTTGGGAGGCTCTGATTTTAGAGAGATAAAGGAAGTTTAGAAAAATCTTCTTCCTACGGCTGTTGATTCTCAGACATCGTCAGCTCAAAATAATTCTTATGCCACTGTAGCATATTCTGGACCCCTTCACTAGTACATAGTAGATGCTCTGTAAAATATTTTAGTTTTTCAAACCTGCTTCTTTTCTGTTGTTCCCCCTCTTGAGAAAAGACACCATCATTGGCTAGTTGCTCAAGCTATAGACCTAGAAGTCAGTCTTGATTTCTCTGTAGTGCCATATCCAATCCATTAGCTGTTCGTGTCAGTTGTGCCTGTGAGACATACGAGTTTATGGACTCCTCTATCTCCACTATCATCTCCTCATCTCAGGCACTTATCATCTCTTACCTGGACAACTGCAAGAGCCTCTTAATGTGTCTCTCCCAACTTGTCTCCACATAATCAACCACCTGTACAGAAGTCAGAGTGACCTTTCTTAAGGGTAAATTGGAACATTTCTGCCTGAACCCCAGGTTCCCCTAAAAAATAGAGTCTGTGGTAAAGTTCACTACTCAATTAAGATATGCAATCTCAGGAAGTTGGAGTGAGGAACAAAGGAAGTGAGAGAGGGAAGGACAACGAGCCGATAAAGGGTGTGTTACTGAGCTAGCCACGCTTTAGTATCAAGTGAAACTGATTGCTGGAGCTGACAGGCTGGCTTCAGAGAAGCCAAGTAAGACCTGCCTCTCAAGATAGTATGTCCCAGGGGAAGAAAGGGGAAGAAGGGGGAAGAAATATCAACTCTTCTCTCCTGTAGGTCAATAGTCCTCCCCATGAGACAGGAACTCTCTGCACTTATGAGTTGCACACCTATAGTCTCCTTGTAGGTGCCTCAGCAGCCCTGCCACCTTGTCAATGGGGAAAATCCTAAGGAAAGGTGAGAGGCACATGGATGAGGCATGAGGTGACATCAAAGTGGAGTGTGTCTATATGAAGTTAATCATAGAGCTTGTACAGAGCTGGCCACCATTGCAGCTAGGACAGAAAAACCAGCCAAGGCCCATTCAACAGGTGGGGTTGAGAAGATGTTAACGAATAGTGTCTAAGAGGTGTCTGATGTTCTGCCACTCCTCCCTAAAACCCTCCTGTAGCTTCCTACTCATTTTATCTAAAATGGCTGGCCTGTAAGACTCCCACCTACTCCCCAAGTCATCTCCTCTTACCCCCTCCTCAGACCTCCACTTCAGCCACACTGACCTTGCTGTTTCTTAAATATACCAACATTGTTTGCACCCTGAGGGCTTCATGTTTACTGATCTCCCTCCCTGCAACACTCTTCTCTCCGATTCACATGGCTGTTATCTACTTGTCATGGAGGTATCAGTCCAAAAATTCCCTCCTCAGAGAGCCCCTCTCTGATCACCTTACTGAATGTAGCTCTTGCCCCCACACAGCCACTGTCTATCACCTGGGTTTATTTTCCTGACAACATCGGTTTCCATTTGTAACTACCCCAGACATCCCTTTGCTTTCATATCGTCTTTCTCCCATGGCTAGAATGCAAATGTTATGTAGATTTAGAGCTGGCTGGTGGGAGATTCAGAATGCTGGGCTCAGGAGGAAAGTGGACCTGTTCCCATGTTGTCTCAGGACCAGGCCCCTTAAGGCTTCCAGGTGAGAACTGGTAAATCAGGTATGTCAATGCGGGTCAAAACGAAAGACCTAGAAGAGATCTAACACCCCTCTCCACACCCCTACCATCCACAATGGCACCTTTATTTCCACTAATAATAGTAATTTCTGATTTTGTTTCTCTCTCCTCCCCATTTAAATTTTTTTGATGGTTTCTCATTGCCTCCAGGATAATTCCCTAACCTTTTGGATTTTGTAGAAGATCCTCCTTGATCACCACTGCATCTCCTTGCTTTCTTTGCTGCTTGATTTTTGCAGGACTGCGGAAGATGGATGAGCAGGCTGTGCACAGCATCATTCTAGAGGGCGTTATCATCATCTCTGTGAGAGCGGTACCCCCGCAAACTCAGCAGGGCACAACCTGAACCAGGCTTCCAAACACCCTCCCTAGGACCCTTGTGCTTCCTGTTTTCTCTGCCTGGAAAGCATAGCTTATAATGCTTGCCTGTCTAGAATGGATCACCTCCTCCAGGAAGCCCTTCCCTCTCCTCTGTGCCCTCATAACATCCTGCCATATTCTGGTCATAATGCTTACCTTGCTGGGCTATAACTGGGTTGATTGGTCTCTGTTCTACTCTAGTGTGATGGATTGTATCAAAAACGTCTGTGACATGTAGCCTATCCATAATATTATTTAGCCTTAAAAAGAATAGAAATTCTGACTCATGCTACAACATGGATGAACCTTGAGGACACTATACTAAGTGAAATAAGCCAGTCACAAAAGGACAAATGATTCCACTTATATGGGGACCTAAAAGTGGTCAGACTCATAGAGACAGAAAATAGAATGGTGGTAGAGGCTGGGAGGAGGGGAAATGGGGAATTACTGTTTAATGGGTGCAGTTTCAGTTTTGCAAGATAAAAAGGGTTCAAGAGCTTGGTTGCACAATAATACAAATAAGTTAACCCTAGTGAACTGTATATTTAAAAATGATTAAGATAGTAAATTTTATATTATGTGTATTTTACCACACTCAAAACTTTGAAAAAATGGCTGAAACAATAATTCTTGGCCCAGGTGTTCTTGTTGATCCCTGATCAAATGATGGATCTTGATGGACCAAGTGATTTCCACTTCCCTTGAACCTGGGTAGGCGGTTATGATTGCGTTGCTATGCAGCATGTGGGAGAAGTGATGCTATGTGACTCACTGTGGCTGGGTCATAAAAGGCAACACAGATTCAGTCTGGCTCTTGCTTTTTTGGGATGCCTGCCTTGAGATCCAGGAGTCATTCTATAAGAAGTCTGGCTGCTCAGAGGCCATCATGTTAGAAAACCCACATGGAGGGACCACATGGAGATAGAGGGAGGTGCCCAAGAAACTCAAGCTGTCCGTCGCCCAGCTGCTTGAGCCTTTCCAGCATCAACTGTCAGACATGTGAGTAAGTGAGCCTTGGATGATTTCAGCCTCTAGCCTTTGGGGTGCTCCAGATGATGACGAGTGGAACAGGTATAAGTTGTCTCCTTTGAGTCCTGTCCATGTCACAGATTTGTGAGCAAAATAAATGCTATTCTTAGACTGACCAATTTGTCCTGGTTTGCCCGGGTCTTTCCCTATTTTAGCACCTAAAGTCCCACATCCCAGGAATCTCCTCAGTCTCAGGCAAACCTCAATAGCTGGTGTTACAGGCTGAATTGTGCCACCCACTCCAAACCCTGCAAATTTTTATATTGAAGTCCTAACCCACAGTACTTCAGAATGTGATAGTAATTGGAGTTAGGGACTTTGAAGAGATAATTAAGCTAAAATGAGGACATTACGGTGAGCCCTAATACAATATGACTGGTGTCATAAGAAGAGGAGATTAAAAGGCAAGCCCACAGACCAAGGGGCACACATGTGAGAACACAGCAAGAAAGAGGTGATCTACAAGCCACAGAGAGAGATTCAGAAGATGCCAACCATGTTAACACCTTGATTTTGTACTTCCAGCCTTCAGAACTATGGGAAAATGCATTTCTGCTGTTTAAGCCACCCAGTCTATGGTATTTGTTATGGCAGCCCTAGCAAACTAATATGGTTGGTCACTCTTATGGACTGAACGTTTGTGTCCCCCACCAAATTCATATGTTGAAGCCCTAGCCCCCAAGGTGATAATATTTGGAGGTGCAGCCTTTGGGACATGATTAGATTTAGGTGAGATCATGAGAGTGGGACCCTTACAATGAGAACTGGGGCTTTACGGGAAGAGGACGAAAAAGAGAATTCTCTGTGTGTGTGTGTGTGTGTGTGTGTGTGTGTGTGCATTGAGGAAAAGCCATGTAAGGACACAGTGAGAAGGCTGCTGTCTATAAGCCGAGAAGAGAGCCCTCGCCAAGAACCAAATCTGTTGACACCATGAACTTCTCAGCCTCAGAACTGTGAGAAATAAATGTCTGTTGTTTAAGCCTCTCGGTCTGGTATTTAATAGCTTGAACTAATTAAGATTGTCACCCTGATTGCTCTTGTAGTGAGACCTTATATTTTGTGGTGGCTTGTTATGCAGCAGTCAGTAAGGCCAACTTGATAGTGGACTCCTTGAGGTCAGGGGTCATAGCTTTCATTATTCTATTCCCAGCACTCCGCACATAAATATTATTTAAAAATGTTTTAAATGTCAGAATGACTGGCTGAACAACTGAGTATATCGGGGAGGTAACTGTCAGTAACTGTCTCAAATGGCCAACACCTTAGGTGAATTATATAACTGGGTTTTAGAATATCTGAGTACATAAAGCTATGTGACAAAATGGATTGCCTTTAGGAGTTTAACCTCATTCCTTTCCTCCTGGCAAGCTCAGGCAGTATGATTGCCTCTACCTCTCTGCAATTGCTCACTGGCCCAAATGTGGTTACCAATCAGACCTTTCGCTTATTTAATCTCCCACTCGGCAGGGGCTATCGAAATGTATAAAAATCATCCCGGCTTATGTCTGCTTCCCCAATCATCACTGGATGGGATTTCAAACCATTATCTGTCTGTAATGGTGTCTCTCTTTTCTCAATAGTGTCCAGATTTATTGAATGTGAAAGTCTTGGATCCTTCTTGCTAGGGATGAACCTCCAGGGTTTACAACTCCTCACCCAGGTCTCAATTTATAGTCATTAACAGCTGTTCAGCATACGCTACTCAGGCTGCAGGTGTACTCTGCTAGTAAAATAAACACCCCAGTTCTCATTTTTGTGCAATCCAGAATATTACCCAGATGTTGGGATGAATACAATGGGATCATCTGTGGGAAAACACATTAGCTGCTGTGATGAGCAGAGGCCCTTGACAGAGATGATGTGCAGCCCGGAGTGAGACATGCCAGGGCGGTGAATGCCAAAAGGCCACACCAGTGGATCCCACCCTCAAGCCAGAGCCTGACTCTGTCATTGTTGCAAGATTGTTGATTTAGGGATAAACAATCTAGATTAAAAGAAATAAAGAATTCCACAGCTTTCTGCCCGATTTGGAGCTGGACTCTATTTGCAGTCTCAGGAGGTCAATAGTCAGTGGAATTGTCCTGGTCCCAGAAAACAGGCCGTGGGACCCTAAGTCCTTTCACTTCTGTGCTGGCTGCTTCCAGCCTATGTACCTGAGCAGAGGGCTACAGTGGTGGAGTAGGAACAATGACAAGGACAACAGAGGCTTTCTGGGACTTACCCACCTCCTGACTCAGCAGTATCAAGTCAAGGCCTACAATCTCCCAACTTCGGAGTGAGGATGTAGCAGGTGAGAAACAGAAGGTAGTTTTTAAGTTTTAAATTTTCATTAAAGTATAATATACAGAAAATAGAATAAACGGAAAAGTATATAAGTTATAAATGTACACGTCAATCAATTTTCTCAAATGGAACACACCCACATAACCAATATCCAGATTAAGAAATGAAGCATGACATGCAGCACCCCAGAAGCCCCCTCATAGTCCCTAGTCACAATTCCCATCGCCCAGGGTCATCTGTATCCTGACATTTAACAGTGTCAAGAAGTTTTTGCCTGTTTGGGCAAATTAAATCATCAATATATATCCTTTTTCGATCTGGGTTCTATTGCCTGACATAATATCTGTGAAATGCGCAAATATGTTGTGTATAGTTATAGAACATTCATTCTCATGGCTGTATGGTATTCCTTTGTGAGAATACCATTATTTATCCATTCCAATGTTGATAAATAAACATTTGGAAAGTTCTCAGTTTGGGCTATCATGGAAAATGTTGCTAAAAATACTCTAGTACTTACTTTTTGGCAATATACGTAAACATTCCTGTTGAATGTAGAGCTACGAGTAGACCGAATCACAGGGTGTGGGCAGTAGATCGTGGTTGTCCTAATTCATCCATGAGAAGTTTGCTTAAAAGAAGTGAAAACATGGAGGATCGTTATTATGGCATGTTGCCATCCCAGGGATAGACTAAGGAAATTTCAAGAGGAGAAGAGGAAAAGGTGTGGCTATTCCCCTCTGGCTTTACTTCTCAGTGCTTCCTCCCGCACACATACACCAAGGCACAAACCAAGGCCTTTACTCTCACAAAATGAGTTGTGAGGAGAAGCCTTCTTCTTGAGATGTTTTGAGGGACTGTCACAAAGACCCCTTGCCCCCAAATATGTCCCCCATTGGTGTGATGTTGATGTCTGAATTTCCTTGGTAAAACGTAATAGGTAAATAACAAATCATTGTGGAAAAGGTAATGTTTTGACTTGAAAGGCTACAGAAGGCTGATCTGAGGTCAGGTGCTAGATGCCAACATCAGCTACATGCCAACACCTAGCGAATTAAGCCAGGTGACTACATGCTGGGGAGATTACCAGGTCAACCTGGCATCAGACATTAAATCTGAGTCAGGGTCCCTGTCAGAGTCAGCATTAGTGGACATATCTGAGATCAATCCTTGGGAAATGTACAAAAACCTTGAAGCCAAGATGACAACTGGACCAATTCAAGCAGACACTCTGGGGGCTAACCCCAGGAATCAGTACCTCTTTTTTTTTTTTTTTTTTTTTTTTGAGACAGGGTCTCGCTCTGTCACCAGGCGCCAGGCTGGAGTGGCTCACTGCAACCTCCGCCTCCTGGGTTGAAGCAATTCTCCTGCCTCAGCCTCCCTGGGAGCTGGGACTATAGGCGCATGCCACCACACCCAGCCAATTTTTTAAAAATATTTTTAGTAGAGACGGGGTTTCACCATGATGTTCAGGATGGTCTCCATCTCTTGACCTCATGATCCGCCCGCCTTGGCATCAGTACCTTTTAAAGCACTCCAGTTGGTCACAATGTATAGTGAAGAGGTGATTCTGCTCCCCAAGGTAAATTTCAATTCCTAGGGGACATTTGGCAATGTCTGGGACATTTTCAATTGTCACAACTGGGTGTGAGTGTTATTGGCATCTAGTCAGTAGAGGCCCGGGATGCTCCTACACATTCTGTGGTGCACAGGACAGGGCAGCCCCCACAGCAGAGAATCAGCCAGACCCAGATGACAATGGTGCTGAAGTTGAGAAACTCTGCTCTAGGCAAATTCTCACGGAGAATGGGAATGGGCATGCTTTCTTTAGAAGTCCAAGGCTTTGTTCCAGCAGAGTTCCTTGAATTGGATAACACATTATAATTTTGAGTAAGACAATTTCTCCTCTCTCCTGCCTTCTGGAGGCTAAAGATGACATCTCGTTTTCCTCATCACCACTCAAAGAAAGTAATCTGCATGAAAGGAACCAGGAGAAATGAGATGGAAAAATTCACTTCCCTCTGGAAATATCCAGCCTGTGTCCACAAACTGGGTGACATGCTGTTGTTTTTAACCCGGAGTTGGAGCCAGATCCCATGTTGAGGATAATTAAGTATGATTGCCTTGAATCAAAAATCCCCTTTAAGCATTGTGTCGCGTGCCTGTAATCCCAGCTGCTCGGGAGACTGAGGCAGGAGAATCGCTTGGACCTGGGAGGTGGAGGCTGCAGTGAGCCGAGATCGCACCACTGCACTCCAGCCTGCGTGACAGAGCGAGACTAAATCTTAAAAAAAAAAATCCCCTTTATGGAAATCACCACAGATTCCACAGAAATTCAAACCATCATCAGCGAATATTACAAACAACTTTATGCACATAAACTAGTAAACCTGGAAGAAATGGATAAATTCCTGGACTCCTGTGTCCTCCCAAGCCTAAACCAGAAGGAAGCTGAAACTATGAATAGATCAATAACAAGGTCAGAAGTTGAGGCAGCAATTAAGAGCCTACCACACACAAAAAAGCCCAGGTCCAGAAGGGTTCACAGCCAAATTCTACCAGACACACAAAAAGGAGCTGGTACCATTCCTTCTGAAACTATTCCAAATAATCCAAAAAGAGGGAATCCTTCCCAAATCATTTTATGAGACCAATATCATCCTGATACCAAAACCGGCAGAGACTCAACAAGAAAAGAAAACTTCAGGCCAATATCCATGATGAACATAGATGCAAAATTCTTCAATAAAATATTGGCAAGCCGATTGCAACAGCACATCAAAAAGCTTATCCACCATGATCAAGTAGGATTCATCCCGGGGATGCAAGGCTGGTTCAACATACGCAAGTCTATCAACGTAATTCACCACATAAACAGAACCAAAAACAAAAAACACATGATTATCTCAACTGATGCAGGGAAGACATTCGACAAAATTCAACAGCCCTTTATGCTAAAAACCCTCAATAATCTCGGTATCGATGGAATGTATCTCAAAGTAATAAAAGCTATTTACGACAGACCAACAGCCAATATCATACTGAATGGGCAAAAACTGAAAGCATTCCCTTTGAAATCCGGCACTAGACAAGGATGCCCTCTTTCACCACTCCTATTCAATATAGTACTGGAAGTTCTAGCCAGAGCAATCAGGCAAGAAAAAGAAATAAAGGGCATTCAAATAGGAAAGGTGGAAGCCAAATTGTCTCTATTTGCAGATGACACGATAGTATACCTAGAAGACCCCATTGCCTCAGCCCAAAAACTCCCGAAACTGATAAGCAACTTCAGCAAAGTCTCAGGATATAAAATCAATCTGCAAAAATCACAAGCATTCCTCTACACCAATAACAGACTTAAAGAGAGCCAAATCAAGAATGAACTGCCATTCACAATTGCTACAAAAAGAATAAAATACCTAGGAATACAACTCACAAGGAACATAAGGGACCTCTTCAAGGAAAACTACAAACCACTGCTCAACGAAATAAGAGAGGACACAAACAGATGGAGAAACATTCCATGTTCATGGTTAGGAAGAATTAATATCGTGAAAATGGCTATACTGCCCAAAGTAATTTACAGAATCAACGCTATCCCCATCAAGCTACCATTGACTTTCTTCACAGAACTGGAAAAAACCACCATGAACTTCATATGGAACCAAAAGAGAGCCCACATAGCCAAGTCAATTCTAAGCAAAAAGAACACAGTGGGGGGGCATCACACTACCAGATTTCAAACTTTACTACAAGCCTACAGTAATCAAAACAGCATGGTACTGGTACCAAAACAGACATATAGACCAATGGAACTAAACAGAGGCATCGGAGGCAACACAACCTATCTACAACCATATAATCTTTGATAAACCTGACAAAAACAAGCAGTGGGGAAAGGATTCCCTGTTTAATAAATGGTGTTGGGAAAACTGGCTAGCCATGTGCAGAAAGCAGAAACTGGACCCCTTCCTGACACCTTACACTAAAATTAACTACAGATGGATTAAAGACTTAAACATAAGACCTGGCACCATAAAAACCCTAGAAGAAAATCTAGGCAAAACCATCCAGGACATAGGAGTAGTCAAGGACTTCATGAACAAAACACCAGAAGCATTGGCAACAAAAGCCAAAATAGACAAATGGGACCTAATGAAACTCCACAGCTTCTGCACGGCAAAAGAAACAGTCACTAGAGTGGATCGGCAACCAACAGAATGGGAAAAAATTTTTGCAGTTTACCCATCTGACAAAGGGCTGATATCCAGAATTTACAAAGAACTCAAACAGATTTACAGGAAAAAAACAAACAAGCCCATTCAAAAGTGGGCAAAGGATATGAACAGACACTTTACAAAAGAAGACATATATGAGGCCAACGTTCATATGAAAAAATGCTCATCGTCACTGGTCATCAGAGAGATGCAAATCAAAATCACATTGAGATACCATGTCAAGCCAGTTAGAATGGCGATCATTAAAAAATCTGGAGACAACAGATGCTGGAGAGGATGTGGAGAAAAAGGAACACTTTTACACTGTGGGTGGGAGTGTAAATTAGTTCAACCATTGTGGAAGACTGTGGCAATTCCTCAAGGCCTTAGAAATAGAAATTCCATTTGACCCAGCAATCCCATTACTGGGTATATATCCAAAGGACTATAAATCGTTCTACTATAAGGACACATGCACACAAATGTTCATTGCAGCACTGTTTACAATAGCAAAGACCTGGAACCAACCTAAATGCCCATCGATGATAGACTGGATTGGGAAAGTGTGGCACATATACACCATGGAATATTATGCAGCAATCAGAAATGATGAGTTCGTGTCGTTTGTAGGGACATGGATGAATCTGGAGAACATCATTCTCAGCAAACTGACACAAGAACAGAAAATGAAATGCCGCATATTCTCACTCATAGGCGGGTGATGAAAAATGAGAACACATGGACACAGGGAGGGGAGTACTAAACACTGGGGTCTATTGGGGGGAAAAGGGGAGGGCCAGAAAGGGGGGGAGCTGGGGAGGGATAGCCTGGGGAGAAATGCCAAATGTGGGTGAAGGGGAGAAAGCAAACAAAACACACTGCCATGTGTGTACCTATGCAACTGTCTTGCATGTTCTGCACATGTACCCCAAAACCTAAAATGCAATAAAAAATTTAAAAAAAAATCTAAAAAAAATCCCCTTTATTTGAGATTTGGAAAGTTAAAAAAATTCTCACTGTATTTTAGGGTAGGGTTTATTCATGGCTTGCTGTTAGACTCATGTGTGGTTAGATCCTAGGTGAAGAGAATACTGAAGGCAGTTTTCACATCACATAATGAAATGCATTAAAAATAATCTGTCCATGTCAAATGTCCTGGACAGCTTCACACCTCTGTCCTAGAATTATATAACACATACTTTCTGAATCACTCATATGAGATATGGGCTTATAATAACTTTTAAATGTGTTACACGTTTATATTTTATATCCCAAGGAGAACACTCCATAAGAGCAGGGACTGACTCCCCCTCCCCCAATCCATCCCACATATATACACCCATGTCTAGTGGAGTGCTGTGCATATTTTAGGTGCTCAGAAAATGACTGTGGGAAGAAAGACCCCCCCCAAAAAAAGGAGGAAGGGAGGCAGAAAGTGAGGGAGGGAGGAGGAAGATATAATGTAGGCCTGATATATGTGAATCATGTAATCGCAGTGAGCCGTGATGTCATGACATTCTACAAGATGTCTGAACATCCAGAAAACATGATAAACTTATTCTCACACAGTATGTGAGCTACATCTTCAAATAATATGCTCAATGTATTTCCCCTCAACCTATTACAATCTTTTTTCTGTGTTTCTAGACTTTGTAGATATGCTGGAGTATATTTACTTATATTTTTGTTTATATATTTATAAATACACTTATCAATATCTATAAGTACACTTTTTCCCCTGTGTTTCCAGACATTCTGTAATGTTGTTATGTATTTAACATAGTACATATAAACTTTTTCAGAGTAACAATTGGACCCGTTGCTTTAAATTCAGGAGAACCTCACCTTAGAAGATTTATGGAAATGAAAAATGTAGTGAGCATATTATTTGAGATAGAAACTAACATATTGTTTAAATATATGTTTATCCCATTGTTCTTGACTTTTTGGATCCCCTGTGTTAAATAATTTGGGAAAAAATCCATTTATTTGAGTAATCAGTGATGCTATCAGGGTTTGGGTGGTGCTTGTTTTAAGGAGACCATCTGCTGAAACAAAGCTTCCAAGGACCCCTGCCTTGGTGCAACCTGGGGAGGCTTATTAAAAGAACACGTTTCTGGGCCCTACTCCAGACCAGCTAAAGCAGAGCTTTAGAATCTACATTTTAAACAAGTTCCCCTCGTAATTCTTGTGCACCCAAGGTAAGTTGTGTTAAAATCGACAGTTTTTATAATCCCCCAATGCAACTGCATGATACATGCAGATGTAGGGTGAGTAGCAAATTCAATAAGTCCTCGAGTCACTAAGGCCAACAAATAAAACAGTCAAGTGGAGGCAACTGCTGGCTCAGAGCCAGGAGCATCCTTTTGGGGCTGCTTTTATGAGAAGGGGGCACTTGCAATATGGCTCCTGGAGGACACCAAGAATTGCCTTGTAATAATAATAACAGTGACAAAAATATAATGGCTAGCAGCCACTGCATGCTTATTAGGTGTTAAATGATGTCCTAAGCATATTACATCTATCTAATCCTCCCAACAACACTAAAACATAGGCCCAGTTGTTTCCCCCATTTTACAGGAGAGGAAACTGAGGCATAGAAAGGCAATTAGCCCACCTAATATCACACAGTAAGAAAGGAGCAGAGTTGGGGCTTCACATTAGGCAGTCCCATGGCTGTGATCACTGAAACTTGTGCTAGATATTATTTGTTCTTCGGAGAGAATGAGAAATGGAATCTGGAGTTATAAAGACACTCATTGAGATGTTTTGCTTACAGTGGTCCATTTACAAATGAATAATGCGAGATTAGTGAATTCCCACTATATGCCGAGCATATTTTAGGCCCTGGGTATGTGAAAATGAAGGAAGCAGTGTGTTTTTGACCTCAAGTAGCTCACAGTCCTTGAGGAGAAGGCACATCATCACATATGTCCATGTAAACTTGCAGCCCTGGTTAATGCTTCTCTGAGCGTGTATGAAGCAGGCTGTCTGGCCTAGGCAGGGAAGGCTGGTTGTCTGGATGGGACACTGTGGGGATGGCTTGTCCCTGCTCCATGATGTCTGGGGCTTCACCTAGGATGCCTTGAAGGCTGGGCTTACCAGAGTCTGTTAACTGAAGCCCTGACATATGGCCTGTCCATGTGGCTTGGGCTTTTTGGAGCAGGGCAGCTGAATTTCAAGAGGATGCATCCCAGCAGGGTTTTCTGAGTGATGTTCCAGGAAAACTAAGCAGAAGCCTCGTAGCCTTTATGATCTGGAGTTGCAAGTTACCCAGTTTTATTTCCACCTAATCCATTGGTGTAAACAAACATCACCCTGCCCAGATTCAAAAGGAGGGAACGTAGATCTCATTCCTCAGTGAGTTTCATTCCACGATGTTCGTAGTTAAAAGGAGAGTTTGTCTATATGAGAACAATAGACACTGTGGCCTACTAGAGGGTGGTGAGAGGGTGGGTTAAAAAACTACTTGTTAGTTACTATGCTCACCACTAGGGTGACAGGATCAGTACTTGAAACCTCAGCATCATGCAATCTTCCCATGTAACAAATATGCACATGTACCCCCTGTATCTAAAAGTCAAAATTTAAAAAAGGAAATAATAATAAATATTTATGTTAACTATATCAATTAAAAGCTACATTTATGGCCAGGCGTGGTGGCTCACACCTGTAATCCCAGCACTTTGGGAGACCGAGGCAGGCGGATCACCTGAGGTCAGGAGTTCAAGAACAGCCTGGCCAACATAGTGAAACCCTGTCTCTACTAAAAAACATATACTAAAATTAGCCAGGCGTGGCGGCGGGTGACTGTAACCCCAGCTACTCAGGAGCCTGAGGCTGGAGAATCGCTTGAACCCAGGAGGTGGAAGTTGCAGTGGATGGAGATTGCACCATTGTACCCTTGCCTGTGCTACAAGAATCAAACTTGGTCTCAAAAAAAAAAAAAAAAAAGCTACATTTATTTTTTTTAAAAAAGAGAGGAGAGTTTATTAACCAAGGGAAATAAGTTTTTAACTTTGGACATTCATTTGCTAAATTTGGAGGAAGAGTTTTTTTTTTGGAGTGCCTCATGTCATACCCATCGGCCACTTTCTATTGTCCTGTGGGTTTGATTGATGGGAGCTGGGAGACTATCTCAGGACTTGCATCACTTCCCAGGCGAATCAGAACTCTGGGGTGGAGCTTAGCAATCTGTAATTTAACAAGCCCTCCAGGTAATTTTTATGTGAGCTGAAGTTTGTGCAACACGTTATGTTCTACAGCATAGAACGCCCAAATGACGGAGGAACTGAAGATCCCACACTACATCGTGAGACCTCGTGCTTCCTTTCTCCATCCTTCTTCGTGAATATTGCCCACCAGGTTTTACCCCAGATTGGGAGCACCCCAGCCATAATGAAACAGCTTGGTTTTTGCCAGGTTTCCCTACAACAAGGCCGCCAGTTGACAAGTTCTACTATCCTCGCATACAGAACTTCCATTCAGCTTTGTGGTGCTTCTCTCTTAAATACAAGTAGCTAGTCAAGAATCAGCAGACATTTGGAGAAATGTCTCTGCCACACAAAAGGCAGAGATCAAATAGGTAAACTAACAGAATGAAGGGACCCACAGGAAGTGGGAAAATTCAGGGAACAGAAAAAAATTTCAACAATAACAATAATGGCAGCAATAAAAAGGTCTAATAATCATTCATGCTCCTACTTATATGAGAAGACACTGGATTCATGAAACGGGACCATGACTTGATAAAATGGAACAAATGCAGAAGTGTGAGTCCTTGGAAATTAAAATAGGGTGCTTCCAAATTTTAGTAGAGGGGTTGAAAGAAAGTTGAAAATAATTTCTCAGAAAATATCACAAAAAGACTAAGATATGAAACATGGAGGAGAACAGTCTGGGCCACATGACAAAACCCCATCTCTATTAAAAAAAAATTAGCAGGACATGGTGATGTGTGCCTGTAGTCCCAGCTACTCAGAAGACTGAAGTGGGAGGATAGCTTGAGCCAGGGAGGTCAAAGCTGCAGTGAGCTGTGATGGCGCCACTACATTCCAGCCTGGGTAACAGAGCAAGACCCTGTCTCAAAAAATAATAATAAATTTTAAAAAAAAATGCATGGGGGAGAAAATTTTAAAAAAATTTTTTATGTAAAGCATATTTCACCAGCCTGACCACTTCCCAGCCAAGCAGCCAAGGAAATCCTGTTATTCAGCAAATATTAAGATGGGAGCCCCATTTGTCAGGTACCTGTATGTGCGATTCATGTAGCCTTGCAGCACTTATATCTGGGCTCTACTGCAGTGAATCGAGCCAAAGATCCCTGAGGGTGAGGGGACTGTGGAGTTGTGTTTGTGTAGAAGATCACATTGAAGAGCCATTGGAATGTCAAGCCCCAGATTCAAAGTGGGTTCCCCAAAGTGAGATCAGAGCCATGAGGCTGAACTGAACAGAGAAGGGCGATGCAAGAAAGTTTAGGTTTTGTTTTACTGCCTTTCGCCTACCCACCCATACAGAAGCGAAAGAGACAGAGACAGTGAGATAGACAGAGAAGGCTGAAAGAGGACTAAGTCATGTATTTGCTAGCTGGAGTTATAGTTATCAAAAATGGCTATGGAAGATTATGAATGCAGGGGTGGCTATTATTCAATTGTAAGTGTGTGAATTGCTGCAAGGCAAACTTCCATTTTCTCCCCAGATTGTCAGTAATAAAGTCAGCTATACACACGTGACTTTGCGTTAGTGGGTTGATTTTGGGAGGTGTGTGAATACAGAGAAAAGAATAGGAATGTCCTGTGTTTCTGGGGAGGTTCAGAACATGACTCATTCAGAAGGAAGAGCTTGTGGCCAACCACGGCTAGGACCAGCATTAACCACCTCCCATCTCTTTATCCCCAATCCGTCAGGTCCCCAGAGAGGCTGGAAGCGATTTAAGGTCCTCTGCACACATTGGAAGACATTTGAGTAAATGCCATTTGAAACTCAAGGGCAGGGTTACCTTAGCTGAGGTCATGGTTACATACACACAATTTCATTTAAATTCATGACAAATCTGCAGGTTCATCATTACTGTGGTGATTTTACAGAGGAGGAAACTTAAAGAGCTTAAAATGGATGTTGGACAACTTACCCAAGGTGCTCCAGTTTTAAGTGGCTTAGCTGGGATTTAGAGCCAGGTCTTGTTGGTTCCAAAGCTCATGCTTCTCCCATTACACCAGGTCCCACAGCAAGAAATAATATGCCAGGTTCAAGTCATCTAATCCTTTGCTGAAGGCACTGTACCTCTGGGTTGCTGGGTTTTGATATGACTGAATATACTCTAGTGTGGGGTAGCTTTAGATTGAAGGGTTGGTGTTTATCTCCATCTTTGATCTTTCCTGATTGCTTGAGGCTTTTTCTTCTCTCCTCCTCCTCTTCTTCCTCCCCCACCCCTCCTCCTTCTTATCCATCCAAAACCTATTCTGTTTCCTTCCATAAGCAAGCGAGCATGAGACATAGACAGCCTCATTTATTTTAACTATAAGGAAGAGCCCTGGGAAGTTAATCAGACTGCCAGGAATCTGGAATTTGCTGATGAATGGACATTTGGCTGAGCATAGTAAATTCTCAGCTAATTGAAAGCAGATAACAAGAGTTATGCATCCACCTTGAAAAACATCACATTCCTAATAAATAATTGGAAATGGCAATCTTTAGACATATGAACTGAGGGGGAAAAGTCTTAAATAAATTCTGGACTAATTCCTGTCACATATATTATACTGTATTTAGCAGTTGTGCTATATGAGAAGATTAAAAGCTATAAATCTCTTTACAACACCATCTACAGCAGTGTTTTAACTCCAGAATAAATAGGAGTGGGGTTCTCAGAGTGCCACATAGAATATTGACTTCCATGGTTTTAATGCTGTGTGTGTGTGTGTGTGTGTGTGCACGCGTGCGCACACCTGTGCATGTGTTTTGCGGGGGTGGTGGTGATTTCCTTCTCTCTATCTGAAGAAACAGAGATTTAAAGAAATACAGCTGACCATCCTGGTTACCTGACTGCTGCCACATAATACATCTTCTAGGAGGCTTTTGCTAACCCCAGTGTGATCCATGGACCGCAAAAACATGGGCGTTACCTGGAGGCTTGTTAGAAACACAGAATTTCAGGCCTCATCTCAGATCTACTGAATCAAAATCTGCTTTTTTATGTTGTTTTATTATAACTTTTTTTTAAAATATGCATTTTAACAGGATCCCTAGGGGATTCATCATAGGGGATTCATTTGCACATTTGCCTTTAAGAAGTGTCATCCTAGTGTTCAATTCAGGGCAATTTTAGACAACCTGAGTGATAGCAGAGCCAATTGGATTCATACAGAATTGATTTCATCTGAGGCTCTGGAAGAAATCTAATGCTCAGGCTATGTCTTCAGAAAGACCTTCATTTTCCTCCTGCTTTGTCTTAAGAGCTGACCTCTACCTCCTTCCCAGACCCTCCCTTGACACTGAGTTGTAGAAGCCAGGTCTTTGTCCTGCCCCCTCACTCCTACTCGCCACTTCAGTCTCTCTCTGGGTCTCCAGTCTGGCATTTCTTCTGGACCGGGAATCACTAGCTGGGTGGGGACTACAGCCCTGCCCAGGATTATCTCAGGTCTGTGCACCTATGGGTCTTTGCCTGCTGCCAGATTTCTTGGACAGTACCCACCTGCCTGCCCACTGAAGCCAGGGACATGCAGTGGTGGGGAGTCTGCAAGCAGGCTACTGCCAGAGGGAGCCAATGACCTCTATGGCCTGTGTCTGCACTGGAATCATCTTGGATTTCTGGATGATGCAGACTGATTAAGATTTCTGAAGTCAGTCACTTTTAAGAAGGGTGTTTCAGCCATCATTTCTTGAACAACTACTGTGTGTTTGGGTACACCACTAGACACTTTCCTTATGTTATCTTGTTCATTTCTTAGAACAGCCCAACAATAGATGCATTTTTGAAATTGTCACTAAGATATAGCATTAGGTAAGATGCACAGATTGTAACTGCACAGTCAGATACATTTTGATACGTGTGTACACCTGTGCAATCCACAACACAGTGAAAATACAGGCCACTTTTGTCACCATAGTTCATTTGTGCCCCCTTTTAGTGAATTCTTCCCACCCTAGAGGCTATTACTATTCCGATGTCTATTCCCATAGATATATGTTGGCTGTTCTGGAAGTACATATAAATGGACTCATATGGTGTGGTATTCTTTTGTGTCTCGCTTCTTTCACTCAACATAAGGTTTATGAGAGGCATTCATGTTGTCGTGTGTATCAGTAGTTACTGGTGGGATATTTTAATCCCCATGTCACCTGTGAGAAGTGGAGGACTGGAGAAATTGGCTAACTTGTCTTGGTCATAGGAAGAGTCCAGGTCAGTCTGCCTCAAAAACCATCTCAAACTCCTCTTTAGGTTGCATTTCACCGAATATTTTAGATTGCATTTTTCTAAATGAATCCCCTCTATTGTCCTCTGCATTTGGAGAGTCTCCTTAATTCTTACTGCTGGCTGCTTGCTCTGCCATGACTTTTGATCATGAGTTTCTGTTTTTACCCAGATTGTGGGTTCCAGAGTTGAATGGGACCTTCAAAGGTGATTTCATCCAAACCTCCTTGGGAGGAAGTGTCCTGAGATGGCTCCTACTTGAGTAGGGTCTAGAACAGAGTGAAGGGGGATCCCCTCTCCTGTGGTTCCCTCAGAGGTGAAACGCTCCCCCATGGGATGAGGTTAGGGAATGTGATCGGGTTAATTTTATGTGTCAACTTGCATGGATTGAAGTGCTCAAATATTTGGCTAAACATTATTTCTGGGTGTGTCTGTGGGGGTGTTTTTTTTGAGTTGGTAAAATGCGTCAAGCAGACTACCCTCTCCACTGTGGCTTCATCATCCCATCTACTGAAGGTCCAAACGGAGCAAAAAGGTGGAGGAAGGGAGAATTTGTTCTCTCTGCCTGAGTGCCTGAGCTGAAACTGGATTTCTCTTGCTCTTGAGTTTTATACCATTGGCACTCCTGGTTTTTAGGCCTTTGAATTCACACTAGAATTATACCATGGGCTTTCCTGGGTCTCCAGCTTGCGTCACATAGATCATGGGACTTCTCAGCTTCCATAATTGCACAAGCCAATTCCCTATAATCTCCCCCCATATATATATGCACACACACACATACATATACATATATATGCACACACATACACATACACTATACACACATACAGTACACACACACACACACACACACACACACACACACACACACACACACTATTGGTTCTGTTTCTGTGGAGAACCTTGACTGATATGAGGACATTCGAATGTCCTGTTAGTTATTCCCCGTTTCACCAATATTGCCTGCAAGGAGAAAGCCTTTATCTGCCAGAGGAGAACCAAAATTCCTACACCCTGTCTCTCATAGACTTCACAAACTGATCAAATGGGAAAAGAATGTGAATGATTTGTAAACTGTAAAGTGCTCTATAAAACTAAGCTGTTGTTGCAGTTCCTCATGCTGGGTTCTGGCTTGCTTCAAAGAGAAACTTAAAAAGTGAAAGCCAAAAGGATAAATTTCCAATCCCCCATCTGGAAAGAAGAATTTGACTACGATGCTGTTGTTATGTGATTTCTTTTTTCACTCTTGGGGCTTTCTTTTATGAATAGAAATACATTCTTTTTCATTGCTTTTACCTCCTAGAAGACTCCCCCAAGATGCCCTAGCCAACTAGTTTGTTTCAGTTTTTCTTTGAACATTTAAAATGGAAAAGATAGATATGTAGAATAATTAAAATAATTATTAAAGAATTAGTTACATAAAAGAATTGCTATCAAACCTAATTCCAGGGAGAGAAAAGAATAATAATAACAACCTGGAACTTGTGTTGGGTAGAAGAAGATTTTCCTGACAGAGCTAATTATTTAACTAGAATGGATTCATATTAGGAGCAGGCTTGGCAAATTTTTTAAATTTGCAATAGTTGATCATCTCCAGTAAGATCAAATCTGTAATTTCCTTAGAGATAATTATTAAATTATTCTTATTTTCCTTTTTGCTTATTGTAAAACTCCTCATTTCTTTCACTTTCCTTCATAGAATTTTTTTTTAATTAGACTGTTCAATCATCCCTATAACTTTTCATGTGGCTTTTCTGAAATTTTAAATGGTAGAATTCAGAAAGAGATACTTTACAGTGAAAGGATTATTTCAGACCCTGTGTGCAATATTTCCGTTTGTATGATCTCTCTTGAACCTTGATTCAATGACAGAGCTACTCAGCTAACACGCTTAGAAGTTAAGTCTGCAGGTGTCTTAGTCATATAAGGCCTGGCTGTGTTGGGATTTATTGTATTGCGTTTATTTTACTGCACTGAATCCTGGTAATTATCTCTGTTAATCTCCTTCCTCTTAATTTTTGGCTTTTCTCCCAGTTTTATTAGGGGATTTTGATAGTGTTGCCCCCTGCTGCCATGGTAGCTTCTTCCCTGGCTTCTGCCATGCCCAGAATGCCATTATGTGTAATCATAGTAAGCAGACTTATTGTTGGTCTCCCTAGGTCACCAGAAAGCCTAATATCAAATGTATCCCAAACTGAGTTCAGGGCATTGTTAAAGTGTGAGGGTTCACACTACTTTGCCAATGGTGGTAGAGCATAACTGTTAGGAGCACTGTGTCTATTTGTTGAGTTTTGGGCAGGGGAGGGGGTGGCTCTGGATGGGCAATTTAGATCAAGATGCTCTATAAATGTCATGCCCTTGTGCCATTTCTAAAATGTCATGAGCAGAGAAATATAAAGACTTGCATGGACTCACCTAGAATTTAAAGGCAGGTTCTTCCACTTACTAGCTGAAGGACTTTGGGCAAGTCACTTAGCTTCTCTGAGCCTCAGTTTCCTCATCAACAAAAATGGAGATAATAATGGCAACTTCACAGCGTTGTTAGGATTAATGGAGTTTGTAAAGTGCTTGGCATATTCAAGAGACCACTGTCTGGTGACCACTCCATTCATAATGGATCTCTACTCCCTTTCCAAAAGTTGTGTGGTTTGGAGTACATGGATTTCTCCAGCGTACTAATGAATTTGTCCTTTGAAACCAAATCAAGAGTTCCTTAAAGTCAAGAGTGATCACACACATTGGCTATGCAGTGATTTAAGACTGGAAATTCTGCTGGAGTTAATTTCTTACTAAGGTATGAAGTTTCCCTTCCTGTGCCATTTTCTTCTCAGATCTTAACAGGTTATTTTGCTCCAATTTTATTTCTGAATTTTTCACAACACAGGAATTATACAGTAGTTTCCCACCCCCAGCCCCCTTATTTGCAGGGGATATGTTTCAAGACCTTCAGTGGATGCCTGAAACCGCAAAGAACACCGAACTCTGTATATGCATTTTTTTTTTTTTTTTTTGAGACAGAGACTTGCCCTGTCGCCCAGGCTGGAGTGCAATGGCACGATCTCGGCTCACTGCAACCTCCACCTCCTGGGTTCAAACAATTCTCCTGCCTCAGCTTTTCAAATAGCTGGGATTACAGGCGCCCACCACCATGCTCAGTTAATTTTTGTATTTTTAGTAGAGACGGGGTTTCACCGTGTTGGCCAGGCTGGTCTAGAACTCCTCAGCCTCCCAAAGTGCTGGGATTACAGGTGTGAGCCACCACGTCTGACCGATTTTTTAAAAGTATGTATTTTATTGCACTTTAGGTTCTGGGGTGCATGGGAAGAATGTGCAGGATTGTTGCATAGGCCATTTTTTTTAATGTAATAACTGAGTTGGCTACTAGGTAACTAATAAGTGGGTAGCATAGATAGCATGGACCCACTGGACAAAGGGAGAATTCATGTCCCAGGCAGGATGGAGCTGGAACGCCATGAGATTTCATCATGCTACTCATAACGGTGCATAATTTAAAACTTATGAATTGTTTATTTCTGGAATTTTCCATTTAATGTTTTTGGACTGCTATTGACCATGGGTAACTGAAACCACAGAAAGCAAAATCATGGATAAGGGGAACGATCGTATAAAGTTCTGTCGTTTCTCGGGCAATCACTTTTCAGTTTTGTTATGTAAGATTTACACAGGCACTTTAATGATTGTCCCACACAGTCTTTTCAGTCCAGACCTCCTTCCGAGCAGTGGGCCAGTCATTTTCCTGTATGTGCTGCAGTGAGGTAACAGGTCTGGCTCAGCTGCACGTAACCAGAGCTTCTGCGATGAGCTTGCCCGCAATATCACAACACATTGCTGTCGCCTCTACATTTCGGGCATGACCTGTCCTTGTTTTCAGTTCAGTGGTTACTTGTTCATGGGTAGCTTAATCTGCTTTAGGTCATTAATAAAGATGTTAAATAAGGACTTATCTGACAGTAAAATCCCCTGTCCTCACCCCCACCACAGGTGGCTAAGTTAGAAAGCCCTAGAATGAAGAAAAAAAGGACACATTGTGTTATCAGAACAAACTATCCCCTTTCAGTGAATTATAGAAACGGTGGATCCAGTGAGTGTGGAACATGTCACACGTTTAGTCTTTAATGATCAGTTTGTTCCAGAGCCCAAGAGACTGTTTGTATTCAACAAACTGAATTTGGTTTGAATCCGGACTTGGAGGTTGTCCCAATGGATTCAAGCAGATTGAAAAGTGGTGGACAAAAGGGATGTTGGGATAATGAAGTGTCCTGCTTAAGCTCATCCTTCCGTGGCTTTCTAATTTGTGAAAGAGACATCTAACAGAGCCACCAAGGGAGACCTTCAGAAGAGTCTTTATTTACCATCTCTATTAGTGACCCAGAATATCAGCTTGCAAAAGGAAATTTATAGATCTAGGTGTTGACCATCAATGGCTGGTAGCATCACAGAGAGGCAACAAGATATTATGTACTTCTGATAGAAGGACACGCCCACCACTTATGAACAAAGTGCAAATCCAAACCGATCAGACCTCTAGATCCTGCTACCAATTTACAGGCAATAGAAAGAGAACATGTGAAATGGTACCATTGAGGTACAATCAACAAAATCCAGACTGTAGGGAATCTATAGGATAAATAATCCTATTTCTTTACAAATTGAAAGAAAAAATAGAGATAGAGGAGGCATCTACAAAATTAAAGAGATTCAAGAGCTAAATTATTCCATTAAAATGTATTGACTTTATTTAGATACTAGTTCAAACAACGAATAGTTTAAAAAAGATTAATGATGTAAGTGGAAATTTGAGCACTGACTGGGTATTTGATAATCTTAAAAATTATTAAATTATAAGATATGATAATAGTAGTGAGCTTACCTTTTTAAAAAAGAGTCTTTATCATTTGAAGACTCATACTGAAATATTTACAGATGCGATGATCTGATGTCTGTGATTTGCTGCAAAATAATATGGGAGAGAGAGAAGAGACTGAGGGTGTAGATGAAAGAAGATTGGCAATTGCTAAAGTTGGCTAAACTTTCATAATACAAAGTTTTCGTAAGTAGAAACTTTTGTGTTTAAAGTTTTCCATAATATAAAAAAGTAAATCAAAGCCCTATGAAATCCTAAATGTCAAGAGAGAAAGCAAAATCAAGAAATATATATATGATGGAAGTATGCAGTAGTCTGATAGACACTGTAAATTATGTTCAATATTATATATAAGCTTAGATAAAGTGGTGGATTAATTCATTATAGAAAGAATCTCAACAAGACTTGAAGGATCTTGCTCAAGTTTCTGAAACTGATAGTAGAGTCTGACTCTGAACCCAAGTCCTTCCGCTTTAAGATTTACACTTTAACCCTCAAGCTGTACATCTTCCGTGCCCAGGTGTAGGAGAGGCAAAGGATGGGAGAAAAAAAAAAAAAACCACCCAAAACACCTTATTTATTAGCTGGTGTTTTTGTGCCAGGCACTTTATATATTCAAAATCTTATTTTAATCCTAACTTTAAACCTAGCTCAATGCCTTGAGGTAGGCATTATTGTGTCCAGTGAAGGCTCTTGATCTTTCACAAGGTGAAACAGAGGCTGAGAAAAATAAAATAACTTGCTCAGAGTCACATAGCCAGAAAGTTAAGAATACAGAAAGTAAGCTACCCGGGATATTTTTCTAACTCACTGTGATATCAGAACAGCCTGATATCCTAAGCAAACTAATGCAGGAACAGAAAACCAAATACTTCATGTTCTCACTTACAAGGAGACGCTAAACAACAAGAACACATGAACACAAAGAATGGAACAACAGACACTCCGGCCTACGTGGGGGTGGAGGGTGGGAGGAGGGAGAGGATCAGAAAACTACCTCTCAGGTACTATGCTTATTACCTGGTTGATGAGATAATCTGTACACTAAACCCCCTGTAACACGCAGTTTACCTATATAACAAACCTGCATGTGTACCCCAAACCTAAAATAAAAGAAAAAAAAATCCTGAAGCTACTCTCAGGACAGTAGAAAAAATATGCATAAATAGTACATAATAATTAGTGTGATCACCTCACGATTGACGTTTGTGTGGATGTACTGCCTTTAAAGGGAGGAGGAGGGTGATAGCTTCATTTCTTCAACTAACTAGGTATCTCCAAACTTTTGTTTCAACATAGTCCTTGCAGCAAACGCTTTTAGTGTTCCATACCACATTCCTTGCGGCAGATACTTTCCACACACATTGACTTACCCCAGTGTCAGCTGCTTCTGCCTGTTTTCAGGAACTTAACCCACACAGGGCACACCAGAAGTGAGAGTGCTGGGGAGAGGGGGCAGAGTTAACGCTTCTGGGAGCAACCTCCACGAATGAGGTCTCCATAAAGACCAATGCCCCAGATTTCTGTCTTTTGAAAGAACATTTCCGAGGCACATTTGGTAGTTCTTCAGCTGGTCCCGAGTAGGACTAGCCTCAGTTAGTCCACAGAGGGAACCAGCTCAACAATGCATTGACTTTTCCTTCTCTCCGTTCTCATGCTCCTTGTTTCTTCACTCTTCTTTCCAGGATTACCATCAAGATGAGATCCCTGCATCCAAGTTCTTGCCTCAGCTCTGCTTCTGGTAAAACTTGACCCTCTCTCAATTACAAAAAATCCTGAGCTCACTCCTAATGTATGCATATTTATTTGTTTATAAATTATACTCATGGCTGGGCGTGGTGGCTCACGCCTGTAATCCTAGCACTTTGGGAGGCTGAGATGGGTGGATCACTTGCGGTCAGGAGTTTGAAACCATTTGGTGAAACCCTGACTCTACTAAAAATACAAAAATTAACCAGGCATGATGGTAGACACTTGTAGTCCCAGCTACTTGGGAGGCTGAGGCAGGAGAATTGCTTGAACCCAGGAGGTGGAGATTGCAGTGAGCTGAGATTGCGCCACTGCACTCCAGCCTTGGCAACAGAGCAAGACTCCATCCCCCAAAAAAAATTATACTCATGATTACTTCATTATATATATTATAAAACATACACTAAGAAATTCTGAAAGAGTGAAATAGACATAAAATAAGCAAATATTTTTTTCTTAAGATTTCTATTTAGTTTGTTATGGTGTGCAAAATAGGGCAGCATAATTATATTCAATACTTATAAAACTCACAAAAGATAATGTATACATTTACTGAGGGTGCATACTCTAAATATGTTACTTATAGAATGCACATAAAAGCATTGAGCAATCACTTTCTTAGACTGTCTGTGGTCATTTTGTTTTTTTAAAAGTAGACTTTAATGCCGGGTGCGGTGGCTCATGCCTGTAATCCCAGCCCTTTGGGAGGCCGAGACGGGCGGATCACAAGGTCAGGAGATCAAGACCATCCTGGCCAACATGGTGAAACCCTGTCTCTACTAAAAATACAAAAATTAGCTGGGCATGGTGGCACAAGCCTATAATCCCAGCTACTCAGGAGGCTGAGGCAGGAGAATTGTGTGAACCCAGGAGGCAGAGGTTGTAGTGAGCCAAAATTGCGCCACTGCATTCCAGCGTGGCACCTGGAGACAGAGCGAGACTCTGTTAAAAAAAAAATAGACTTTATTAGGTTTACAGCAAAATTAAGTGGGAAGTACAGAGAGTTCCCACAAATCACCTGCCCCACATACGAAAGCCTCCCCATTATCGATATCTTGCACCAGACTGGTACATTTGTTTACAACCAATGAACCTACATTGACATATCATTGTCATCCAGCATCCACAGTTTACAGTTCATTCTTGGTGTTGTACATTCCATGGATCTTGACAAATGTATAATGACAGGTATCCACAATTACTGTTTCACACAGAATAGTTTTATTGCCCTAAAAATTCTCTGTGCTCTGTTTGTCCCTCCTTCTGTCCTAATCCATGGAAATCACTGATCATTTTACTCTCTCCATAGTTTAGCCTTTTCCAAAGTGTCATATAATTGGAATCATATAGCATGTAGCTTTTTCATATTGGCTTCTTTCACTTAGTAATATACATTAAAGGTTTTTCTATGTCTTTTCACAGCTCGATAGCTCATTTCTTTTTAGCAATAAAAAATATTTCATTGTCTGGAGGTACCACACTTTTTATCCATTCACCCCACTGAAGGACATCCTGGTTGCTTCCAAGTTTCAGCAATTATGAATGAAGCTGCTATAAACATTTGTGTGCAGACATAAGTATGTATGTACATAAGTTTTCAACTCATTTGGGTAAATACCAAGGAGTCCAACTGCTGGATCATGTGTTAAGAGTCTTTTTCGTTTTGTAAGAAATTGTCAGACCATCTTCTAAAGTAGCTATATTATTTTACATTCCCACAACAGTGAATGAGAGCTTCTGTTGCTCCATCCTCACCAGCATTTAGTGTTGTGGTCAGTATTTTGGATTTTTGCCATTCTAATGTGTGTGCAGTGGTATCTCGCTGTCTTTTTAATCTGTGGTTTCCTAGTGACATTATAATGTTGAGCATCTGTTTGTATGCTCATTTGCCATCTGTATATCTTTGGTGAGGTGTCTGGTTCTCTTGCCACTTTTTAAGTCAGGTTGTTCATTTTCTTATTGTTGAGTTTTAAGTGTTCTTCTTATATTTTGGATAACAGTTCTTTATCAGATATGTCTTTTTTTTTTGAAAAGTTAAAGATTCCTTAATTTTTTATCCCTGGCACCACTACCACAATTTACAGGGCAATATACCTGATGTAATGAAAAGAAAAAGACAAAGCTACAACAGATAAAAGACCTCAGGAATGTACATCTAATTGACACTACATTGCATTAATCAATAGCTGCACTTTTTGCAAACTGTGGCTATGACGGTCCTGAGCAAGAAGGGCTTCCTGTTGAAGCTGCAGTCACTTTTCTGACTATGGATCATCGCTCCTTCACTGGCAGATTTTTACAGTTCCTCTAATGCATTTGGGACCACTGTCTCAAAGTAACCTGCAGCTTTCCTGACAACTCCTCGCTCTCTCTCCTGCTAAGAACTGTAGCCCTTTTCTGCGGCTTTTAGAACCTTCTGCTACCATATCCACCACTTCCACCACCAGATCCATAACCACCACTGTAGGGACTGCCCAAGTTTCTTCCACCAAAACTGCCCCCTTTCATGGGTTCATAATTTGATTGTTGTTGTCCACTATAATTTCTAAAATCATTATAGTTCCCACCACCACCATAGTTACCATCACCAAAATTTCCTCCTTCGTTGTAACCATCATATCCTCCACCACCGCCATCATATATACCACCTTGGTTTCCATATCCTGGTCCACCACCACCATACTCCCCTCTATTACTATTACCAGGACCACCACCATAGTTGCCACCATCACCAAATCCATTATATCCACCATCACCTCCTCCATAACTACCTCTGTTGCCACCACCTCCACCACCATAACCTCCTCTTCCACCAAAGTTTCCACCACAGCCAAAATTACCTCCACCACCTCCAAAGTTTCCTCCGTGACCCATAAAATTGCCAGATCCACCTCCACGACCTCTCCGTGATCCAGCAGACTGCATCTCTTGTTTAGAAAGGGCCTTTTTCACTTCACAATTATGCCCATTAATAGTGTGGTATTTCTGAACAACAATTTTATCAACTATATCATGATCATCGAAAGTTACAAAAAGTTGCAAAAGCAAATCCTCTCTTTTTTCCACTCAGCCTGCTTCTATGGCTTCAATCTTGCCATACTTTTCAAAGTAGTCTCTCAAATTATACTCTTCAGTATCTTCTTTAATACCACCAACAAAAATTTTCTTCACTGTTAGATGGGCACCAGGCTTTACAGAATCCTCTCTAGAAACAGCTCTCTTTGGTTCCACTACACGCCCATCAACCTTGTGTGGTCGAGCACACATTGCTGCATCCACCTCTTCAACACAAGAATAAGTCACAAAACCAAAGCCCCTGGAACGTTTGCTTTGGGGATCTCTCATTACCACACAATCTGTAAGTGTGCCCAATTTCTCAAAATGTTCTCTTAAACTATCATCTGAAGTTTCAAAGCTCAGACCACCAATTAACAGTTATCTGAACTGCTCTGGTTCCTTTGGATCATGGCCCTCCATTTTGAGACCGGACTCACCTCTTCCAACTCGAGTTCAATATCATCAGATATGTCTTTTGAAAACATTTTCTCCTAGTTGGTGACTTGTCTTCTCATTTTCTTGACATGTCTTTTTAAAAATTAAAAAAATTTTAATGAAGTTCATCGTATCACTTATTTCTTTCATGGATTGTGCCTTTGGTATTGTACCTAAAAGTCATTGCCAAATCCGTGGTCAACTAAATTTTCTCCTGTGTTGTCTTCTGAGAGCTTTATTGTTTTACACCTTACACTTCTGTATATGATGAATTTTGAGTTAATATCTGCGAAGGGTGTCATGTCTGCATCTATCTTCATCTTTCTTGTATGTGAATGTTCAGTTCTTCTAGCACTATTTGTTGAGAAGACTATCTTTCCTTCATTTTATTGCCTTTGCTCCTTTGTCAAAGATCAGTTGACTGCATTTGTGTGGTGGTATTTCTGGGCTCTCTATTCTGTTCTATTGATCTATTTGTCTATTCTTTTTAGAATATTACACTGTCTTGATCATTGTAGCTTTACAGTAAGTTTTAAACTCAGGTAGTGTCAGTCCTCCAACTTTTTTCTTCTTTTTCAACATTGGATTGACTATTCTGAGTCATTTGCCTCCCCATATAAACGTTGGAATCACTTTGTCAATATATATAAAATTATATGCTGGGGTTTTGATTGGGTTTATATTAAATCTATAGATCAAGTTGAGAAGAATTGACATCTTGACAATATTAAATATTTCTGTCTGTGAACATGGAACCTCTCTCCATTTGTTTAGTTCTTTTTTGATTTCTTTCATCAGAGTTTTATGGTCTTCCTCAAATAAATTTTGTACATGTTTGTTAGACTTATACTCAAGTATTTCACTTTTGAGGTGTTAATGCAAATAGTATTGTGTTTTTAATTTCATATTTTACTTGTTCACTGTTGATATATAGAAAAGAGGTTGATTTTGTATATTAACCTCATGTCCTGAAGCCTTGCTAAATAGCTTAGTGTCAGGAGGTTTTTGGTGTCAATTCTTTCAGATTTTCTACATAAACAGACATGACATCTGCAAATAAAGACAATTTTATTTTTTCCTTCCAAATCTGTATTGTTTTAACTTTATTTCTTGTGTTATTACATTAGCTAGGACTTCCTGTATGAAGTTGAAAAGGAGTGATGAGGGGAGATGTCCTTGCTTTGTTCTTGGTCTTAGTAAGGAAACTTAGTTTCTCACCACTAAATATGGTGTTAGCTGTAGGTTTTCTGTAGATGTTCTTTATCAATTTGAGGACGTTCCTATCTATTCCTAGTTGACTGAGAGCTTCTAATGATGAATGGGTGTTAGATTTTGTCAAATGCTTTTTCTGCATCTATTGTTATAGTTATGTGATTTTTCCTCTTTAGCTTGTGGATATGAATGACATTAATTCATTTTTGAATGTTGCATGCCTAGAATAAATCTAATTTTGTAAAAATATATTTTATTCTTATTCAAGGGGCCAAAACCCTTTTTCATCTTATTTTTTAATTTTTTAAGTGAGAGCAATGTGATTAAATATACTTTGTACTTTGGGAAAATCATAGTTTAATACTTTGTGAAAGTGTGGTTTGAATGTCCGGTTTCAGTTTCGGTTTATTTTGATAAAACATGGTTTTAATGGCTTGACATGGTTGGCCAAGGCATTGATAAAGATATGTAGCTTAGATTATTGGCTGCATTGAGTAATCATAATACTCTCTTGTTTTGAGCCACGTATCAATTGCGTTGGTTAGGATTCTTCAAAGAAAGAACCATTAGGATATACACATGTATAGATATAGATCTATGTCTTGTATTGGTTTTACACACATGTGTACATATACTTGTTTACGAGAAATTAGCTCATGCAATTACGGGGGATTGGAAGTCCCATGATCTGCTGTCTGCAAGCTGGAGACCCAGGAAAACCATTGGTGTAATTCCAGTCCAAGTCTGAAAACCTGAGAACCAGAGGAGTGAATGGTTCTTGGATCCCAATCCAAGAACAGGAGAGACCAATGTCCCAGTTCAACCAGGCAAGCAGAAAGGGGTCAGTCCTCTTTTCCTTTCCTAGTTTTTTGTTCTATTTAGGCCCCCAATGAATTTTTGGATGCCTATCCACATTGGGGAAGGCAATCTACTTAGTCTACCAACTCAAATGCTAATCTCACCCAGGAATATACTCAGGCACATCCATAAATAATGTTTCATACAAGCATTCTGTGGCTCAGTCAAGTTGACACATAAAAATAGCCACGACATCAATGACGCAAAGATTTTTGTTGAAATTAAGCTAGCGAATTTCCATCTTTTAATGTCAAACTGTTCTAAGACAAATAGAATATGTAACATTTTGAAGATAATTTCATTTGGAAGATATTTAAGTAGGATTGAAGATTTCATGTCTATGTTTTCTTTATAAATGTGCATATATGAAAGTTTTGTTTTACAGCTTTACAATTTTTATACTTCAGTCAGGAAAGGCAGTAATTACATTGTGAAATTTCACTTTCTTTTTATTGTACTTTAGATTCTGGGGTATATGTGCAGATCATGCAAGATTGTTGCATAGGTACATTCATTGCAAGGTGATTTGTTGCTACCATCCCCCCATCACCCATACCTGACATTTCTCCCCACATTATCCCTCCCCCACCCTCCCTCCCACTATCCCTCCCATAGCCCCCTGCAATGGACCCCAGTATGTGATGCTCCCCTCTTTGTGTCCAAGTGTTCTCATTGTTCAACACCCACCCATGAGTGAGAACATGCATGTTTGATTTTCTGTTCTTGTGTCTGTTTACTGAGAATGATGATTTCTGGGTTCATCCATGTCCCTACAAAGGACACAAACTCATCATTTCTTATGGCTGCATAGTATTCCATGGTGAGATGTGCCACATTTTCTTTGTCCAGTCTATCATAGATGGGCATTTGGGTTGGATCCAGGTCTTTGCTATTGTAAACAGTGCCATGTTGAACACATGTGTGCATGTGTCTTTATAATAGAATGATTTATAGTCCTTTGGGTATATACCCAGTACTGGGATTGCTGGGTCAAATGGAATTTCTACTTCTAGATCCTTGAGGAATCACCACACTGTCTTCCACAATGGTTGAACTAATTTATACTCCCACTAACAGTGTAAAAGTGATCCTATTTCTCCACATCCTCTCCAGCATCTGTTGTCTTCAGACTTTTTAATGATTGCCATTCTAACTAGTGTGAGATGGCATCTCAATTTGGTTTTCATTTGCATTTCTCTAATGACCAGTGATGATGAGCATTTTTTCATATGTTTGTTCGTTTCATATATGTCTTCTTTTGAAAAGTGTCTCTTCACATCCTTCGCCCACTTTTGGATGGGTTTGTTTGTTTTTTTCTTGTAAATCTGTTTCAGTTCTTTGTAGATTCTGGATATTAGCCCTTTGTCAGATGGGTAGACTGCAAAATTTTTTTCCCATTCTGTTGGTTGCCAGTTCACTCTAATGATTGTTCCTTTTGTTGTACAGAAGCTCTGAAGTTTAATTAGATCCCATTTGTCTATTTTGGCTTTTGTTGCCATTGATTTTGGTGTTTTAGTCATGAAGTCCTTGCCTATGCCCATGTCCTGAATGGTTTTGCCTAGGTTTTTTTCTAGGGTTCTTATGGTGTTAGGTCTTATGTTTAAGTCTTAATGCATCTGGAGTTAATTTTAGTGTAAGGTGTCAGGAAGGGGTCCAGTTTCTGCTTTCTGAACATTGCTAGCCAATTTCCCCAACACTATTTATTAAACAGGTGATTCCTTTTCCATTGCTTGTTTTTGTCAGATTTGTCAAAGATCAGATGGTTGTAGATGTGTGGTGTGGCTCTGAAGGTCTCTGTTCTGTTCCATTGGTCTATGTCTCTGTTATGATACCAGTACCATGCTGTTTTGATTACTGTAGCCTTGTAGTATAGCTTGAAGTCTGACAGCGTGATGCCTCCAGCTTTGTTCTTTTTGCTTAGGATTGTCTTGGCTAAGCAGGCTCTTTTTTGGTTCCATATGAAGTTAAAAGTGGTTTTTTTATCCAGTTCTGTGAAGAAGGTCATTGGTAGTTTGATGGGGATAGTGGTGAAATTTCACTTTCTAAAGGAGGTACATTACTTTATAATTGCCTGTATTGATTTCAGAACTCAGTTACTTCACTCTGCACATACATTTCTTATAATATATAGAACAACATATTCTGGACATAATACATTCTCTAAAATCAGTTAATCATACAGTTTATAATCAATGACTATTTTAAATTAAAATCTCTTAACTATCAATCATTTATCTATACAATGCAATGTTGCCCAGGCTGGGGTGCAATGGTGTGATCTCTGCCCACTGCAGCCTCTGCCTCTCGGGTTCAAGCAATTCTCCTGCCTCAGCCTCCCGAGTAGCTGAGATTACAAGCATGTGCCACCATGCCTGGCTAATTTTTGTATTTTTAGTAGAGATGGGGCTTCATCATGTTGGCCAGGCTGGTCTCAAACTCCTGACCTCAGGTGATCCACCTACCTTGACCTCTCAATGTGCTGGGATTACAGGTGTAAACCACCGCATCTGGCTACATTTTTCTGTTTTGTAAAAAAATTCAACTTTTATTTTAGATCCAGGGGCTGCATGTGTAGGTTTGTCACATGGGTATATTGTGTGATGCTGAGGTTTGGGACACAAATGGTCCCTTACCCAAGTAGTGAACATAGTACCCAACATGGAGTTTTCAGCCCTTGCCACTCCCTCCTTTCTCCCTGCTCTAGTAGTCCCCAGTGTCTATTATTTCCATCTTTATGTCCACATGTACCCAATGTTTAGCTCCCACTTATAAGTGAGAAAATGTGATATTTGATTTCCTGTTCCTGTGCTAATTCGCTTAGTATGATGGCCTCCAGCTGCATTCATGTTGCTACAAAAGACATGATTTCATTCTTTGTTATGGCTACAAAATATTCCATGGTGTATATGTACCACATTTTCTTTATCCAATTCTCCATTGATGGGCAGTTAGGTTGATGATATGAAAGTCTTTATACACACTCTTCTGCAATGAAAAAAACACAATGAAGGAAATTTCCAAACATCTATGAGCTTTTCATGGCATAGATTTCTTTCAAAAAGTAGTTAATTTCTCACTCATTTAAAACAGGTCAACTTTTTATTTCAAAGGGATAGATTATGTGCTTTTACAAAAAGTTTCTGCTAAATGCAAATGTTAGGCTCACTTGTCATCTCAGAAAAGGTCAGCACATCTGAAATCCTTATTTAATGTAAAAGAAAAATGCAAGAGTCATCTTTAAGTGTCAGCCAGTGGAAGCCTCCTTGGGGCATCTCACAGTCTCCCTCTGAGATTTGCTTGGGTCCCTTCCTAGAGTGCAGGTCTCCTCTATTTCCAGAAGCTACAAAATGTGGCCCCTTCTGGGTTTCCTGTGCTCTCTATCCTCCAGGGTAACTGCCTTAAGACACTCCCTCTCTTTTCTTGTAGCCCCAATGTCATGCCACATAATCAACTTGAGCTGTCCTACTGCCAGCTTTCTCTTAGGTGAGGAAACCCAGAGTCTGGTTACCAGCTAGAAATAGTAAAATAAAAGGAAAAATATATGGAGAAAGGGAGGACATAAATTAATACCTCAACAATTATCTGATCACATTAAGATGGAACTAGAATAGTTTGCCTAGCAGACTCATCCCTATTCTGGGATGTGGTAGTAAGTATGCTTTTTGTTTTTCAGTATGGTAATCAGCTTATTACTCTTAGATTCTTCATAACATCTATTATGGAGGAGCCAGTGTTCACTTGTGACAGAACTGCCTTTAGACCAGGGCAGCCTTGAGTGTGAGCTTGGGACGTGGGCTAGGAATGTACAATGCCCAGGTTTGGTTAGAAGGTTGCTCAGAAGAGGAAGTGAAGCCTCATGAATGTTGGCCCAGATTTGATTCTGAGAAGCCATGTAGGGAGGCATACGTTCCATCACTTATACAGGACAACAGAGAAAAGAAAGTTCTAGAGTAATTTCCCCCAAATCTTCACCTGTCCCATACTACAAGGCAGTCAGGGACCTCTTGTGGAGTCCAAGCCAGAAGAGAGATTCAATTCACCCAGAGGAGGACTTAAATCACCCTGTGGTCTGAAGTGACCTCTTGCATGGGTGATTCTGGAATAATCTACACACTTTCACACTGTCCTCGGACCATCTCTACTGAAAGCTCATTGATGTTAGGCAGGGTCATGGCCAACATTGTGTTCCTCATGCTCTGCACAGCCCTTGGCATATAGGAGATGTGTAAACAATCTTAGCTAAATGAAGAAAATAATGAATGAGCATGTATGTGTGAAACAGAGTGTAAATGTGTGTTAAAAAAACACAACAATCAAGATCATCTCACTACTCATGGGGATGCTATTCATCACCAACAGCCCTCCATCAACAGGAACAGAAGAAAGTTTAGTCCAGAGCTTGTGTTCCTATTAGGCAGCATTGCAATTAGCCTGATCTGGCATCTTTAGAGCAAGAAAGAGTAGTGCCCAGCCTGGTGGAGTCCCAGCTCTAAATCTTCACCTCTTCCACATCCTGACAATCTTGGTTGATTTGTTCCCCTTGGTTTTATGATCTGAGCCTTCTCACATTGCTAATACATTACTCATTTTAGCTATATAGACAGCAGGGTCAAACAAATGACCTATTGGAGCTCAGAAGTGACTGACGGCTATGTAGACCTGACTTCACTCAGAGAGGTCACCTGCTATCTTGCTCTCTGTGGTAAATTTATAACTTTGAAAATTCCAATTTCCACCTCACTCAACCCCTGCCCGCGCCCCCAGCACCCACCCTCTGCCTCACCACTACCTCCCTCTGCCCCCACCCTGGGGGCTGGCTAAATTATACGGCCTACTAATTGAGCACGCTGCTCCTACAGCTCAGTAATGAGTCAAAGGGATTTGGCTGTGTCTGCTCTTCTGGCTTACCCCTCTCATAAACATTCAGAGTGACAAACTTTTTCTTTGGCTTGGGGTCATAAAGAGGAAAAAAACTTTTAATTTTTTTCCAACTTAAGACTTCAGTGAAATATTTTCCACCATCCTCAGCAAGACATAATACTTCTTGTCATGAATAAGTTAATGAGAAAAATATGGATACCCCCCCGCCAGTCTCTCGGGGACCTGCTAGGCATTTTGCCTCTCTGAGGACCAGTTACTCTCTAAGTCTTTTGGGCTTTCTGAGAAGTCTCTGGTTTGGGTCTGGTCCCAAGGTACCGGAGATTAGCCTGTCTTTCTCTTCAGGACTCTGCTGTTGCATTTACCATAAACTTGGACACCCCTCCCCACTGAGCTACACTTAGGACCTCCTGGAAACTGTCAAATGGGTGAATGGCACATAGTAGGCATGGCCAAGTGTCAACTACCAATTACTTCAATATGGCCCTTTTCATATTTTATTTCATCTCTAGGTCAAAAATGTGCTTACTTAAAGAAGAGCATCCAGACTGTTAGCTAGGCATTTAGCTTGGTCTCTACCATCTGTCCACAACCTGCCTTGGTAACCTTATTTTCCACAACTCCTTTCCAGCTCTAAGCAAACAGCACTACCGCTGCTGCCTGAACTCTCTTCCTGCCTAAAATGCTCTTCCTTTCAACCTATCTAAATCCTTTCCCTTTAGAGTGAGTGTGGGGAGCACAGGTTCATCATTTGGTGCTTTTTCACACTGATATTCTTTAAATATTTACTCAGCAGTTTTTAGTCTGTGTGTGATGGAGGGAAAAGTTCGGTGTTTTTTTTTGTTTTTTTTCTGAGACGGAGTTTCACTCTTGTTACCCAGGCTGGAGTACAATGGTGCGACCTCGGCTCACCGCAACCTCCGCGTCCTGGGTTCAGGTGATTCTCCTGCCTCAGCCTCCTGAGTAGCTGGGATTACAGGCACACGCCACCGTGCCCAGCTATTTTTTTGTATTTTTAGTAGAGACGGGGTTTCACCATGTTGACCAGGATGGTCTCGATCTCTTGAGCTCGTGATCCACCCGCCTTGGCCTCCCAAAGTGCAGGGATTACAGGCGTGAGCTACCGTGCCCGGCCCCGGTTTTTTTATTCATAAAAATAATATAAGGAAACAGATTCACTCTCTAATTCCTTTCCAAGGGCTCAACAAAGTCAATGTTCTGAAAAGTCAACAAAACCTTTCTGTCCTTTCTGTTTTTGTTCTTTCTTTGGTTTTCTAACTTCTCAAGTCACGTAACTTTTTTGGAGGCATATTATGAAGCTTAAAATACAGCTTATGAAAACTATCACTCTTTTCTGCTAGACGATCCCCAGCAAACATTATTTGGGTTAGGAAGTTCATTTGATTATTTGTTCTTTTGATTATAACTAGTCTTAGGTGGTTAATCTGTGATGGTTTGTGGACACTAAAGCAACTAGATTTTGGATGCTAATACACCATGTTGACTTCTGATGAATCCCAGTTCTATGTTTGCCTTGAAGATTTCTATTTTATCTACTATTCCTTGTGTAAGAGCATGTACTTACTGTAAATCCTGCCCTTGGTTCAAAACAAACTAGATATTAGGTTGAGCCATATTTATGTACTTGCCATAAATCCTGTCCTCAGGCATATTCTCTATGGTATATTGTGGGGTAATGGTGCAGGTACCTACCATCTCCTCTCACAGCTGTCCAAGACATGGCTTCTGTTCATAATTCCTTATTAAATGTTTCTTTCTAAGAAATTGGATTTGTCAGCCTCTTTCTTCAGCCTCTTAGCTTTCTTTAGGGGTAGGTTTGCAAATGTCTGCTCACAGCAGAACGTGGTTATACTTCCATGCTTGGATCACAAAACATTCAATGGAAATTGATCAGCAAGGTACCTAACTAATATCATACTAAAAGTGTTATGTACATATTAGGACCATACCTTCTTAGGTGAGAACAGAATCAATTTACATTTTACCAATTTAGTGAGAAGATGAGTGGGTAAAACTGAGTTAAGGGCACCATGTTTGTAATTCACTCCGGGATTCTTTTGGCTCCTCATGGGGCCTTTGTAAGTGAGAATTCTTTCCTGGCCTTTGGCTCTGCTAGATGCACATTGCTCCAGATCTGCATATTTCTTGACAGTCTCACCTTCATTATCTCCCTCACCTTTATGTCCCTACGTAAGACTCCAGTTTCTTCCACAACTAGAACTTTGCTATTCAAAGTGTGGGCCACAGACTAACGGCATTAGTATCACCTAGGAGCTGGTTAGAAATACAGACTATTGGGCCCCACCAGAGAACTTCTGAATCAGAGGTGATTTGTATGCACATTCAAGTTAAAAACCTCTGGACTAGAGCATGCTATACAATCTGATATGCTTTCTGGTCATTTCTCTTGTGTGACTTGTAGATTTTAGAGAGAAGTCACCAAGTCTTCTGATTCTTTTGTCTTGCCCACAGCACTAAGCTGGACACAAAAAAAGATGTTAGGGACATTTTCATTGCAAGACCGATCAATTTTTTAGTTCAATCTAGCCCTGGAATAAAAGAAACAAGAGGAAATATTCCTTTTTAGCCCTCACTGTGGTTCAAACTTTACAAGTTCAAGTTCGAATTTTTTTCCAGGAAATAAAAGAGCTATTTTTCCTTCCAGGCCTATGATTTCTATGATTCTGTAATTGAGCCCCAAAGGCTGTTTTTAATTTGACCTCAATTACAATTCACAAAGACAATTTTGACAATACTCGTTCCCCTTTGGGCAAAAATACTTCCACTGGAAATCCAGAAAGTGACCTATTGAGTAAAATGTTTTTTAATTCACTGTAAAAAGTGTATTTAGAAAAGCAAATAGTCTATGACAGAACATAGAACTGTCCAGTATTATGAAATCTGATGAAGAAGAAAAAGTAAACTGACCCCTTCAGATTTTTTAAAAATAATAAAACCAACAGCAGTCAACTTCCTTGGTGGATCTGTTTGCAGCATGATTCAAATGTAACCATGCAAAGAGCCTAATCTGCTATCTGCCTATAGAAATCTGGACTTTCGGGGTAAGACTGAAGTTCTAGTTTCATGAGAGCCTCATGGCCTCCTGTGACACTAGCGTTAAGGATCAAGACAAAGAGGGAAGAAAGCTGATAAACCTCCCTTTTGGATTATGTATAAGGAGTGTTTCTGGGAACTTGCTCCAGGGAGAGAAGAACTGAAAGCTTATGGCTTTTGGATGTTTGTCGGTCATTGCAGAAGTGCCCTCTGGACCTGGGAGTTTGATGGTGGAGTGTTGAGTGGCTTTTGAAGACCTAAAAAGAGTTGTGGTTAAACCATCCGAGCTGGGTAAAAACTATGATTATATGAGAGGAAAATACTTCCCTTCTCTGAGGGTAAAACAAAACAGAGACCTGCTTCTAAGAGTGGTTCTCAACACGGGGGGAAGGTGAGCTGGAACTTTGGACTAAGGGATAAAGGCAGCCAAGAAGGAGATCTATGAGCCACTTTTGAAACGGGGTGCTGTCTTGGGCATGGGTCACTAATGATACTGGGTGGACTCATCACAGATTTCCAATGCCCCAGTAACCCAAACTTTGACTACCCAGAGGCTGATGAGGAATGATGAATCGAGGGTAATGAACATCCATTCATTCATGGAACAAACATGCGTTCAGCAATGAAAACATTCATTCATAAGATACCTGCTACATTCCAGGCATTGTGCTAGGTGCTAGGGTTAGAGAAAGGAGTAAGACACCATCTTTGCCTTTGAAAAGCTCCCAGTCTAGTGAGGGAACCCAGAAAACAGATATTTACAAGCTAGTGAGGAAGTACTAGGGCAGAAGTATATCCGAGGGCTTCTGGCACTCCAGCAGTGGGATTTTAATTTCTTGGGGAATCATTGTGAAATACTTGCTGATTATTGGTCCTGATTCCTCATCTCTCCCTATAGCCATGCCTTTTGTTCTTCCCACAGAGTGCATATTTCCCCCACTTTGGTTTAGACTTGCCCATGTGACATGTTTTACCCATACAATATTAGCAAATATAACTTAAAATGTGCTTGCATGGCTGGACTTGCACTACTGTGCTTCAGATACTGCCATGAGAATAATATGCCCCAACTAACAGGTCCCAGGAAGAAGATGAGACACAGTTGGTGCTCACTTGAGCCAGCTACATCTGCAGCTTGACATGAAGCTTAGCTCTTCTGCTGACTGTTAACCCTCCCTGTCCCAACCTAAAAGACACATAAGAAAGCTCAGAGAAGAGATAAAGAAAGGGAGGATGAGTTAGGCACACGCAATTATTATTATTATTTTTATTTTTTCCATTAGAGTCACTGTTTAATAGAAAAAGAATATACCTAAAATGTAGTTTTTCTTTTTTTAATATATATACTTTAAATTCTGGGGTACATGTGTAGAATGTGCAGGTTTGTTACATAGGTATAGACGAAAGATAGTTTTTTTTTTTTGAGATGGAAGTTTCACTTTTGTCGCCCATGCTGGAGTGCAATAGTGTGATCTTGGCTCACTGCAACCTCTGCCTCCTGGGGTTCAAGCAGTTCTCTTGCCTCAGCCTCCCAAGTAGCTGGGGGTTTACAGGCATGTGCCACCACGCCCAACTATTGTATTTTTTTAGTAGAGATGGGATTTCACCATGTTGGTCAGGCTGGTCTCGAACTCCTGACCTCAAGTGATCCACCTGCCTTGGCCTCCCAAAGTGCTGAGATTACAAGTGTGAGCCACCACGCTTGGCGGGCACATGCAATTATTAAATACACTCCATGCAAGGCACTACTAATGGTAGCTATAGTAAATACTGTTATTAATAAGCCGTACTCTGATCTAGTATCTTATTCTTACTGTTCTCAGGGTCCTAAGATCAGAGTACGGCTTACTAATAACAGTATTCAGTATAGCCACCATTATTGAGTGCTTCCTTTGGATCAGTCTCTGATATGGTTTGGACGTTTTTTTCCTCCAAATCTCATGTTGCAATGTGACCTCCCAACATTGGAGGTAGGCCTAGTGGGAGGCGTTTGGGTCACAGGGGCAAATCCCTCATGAATGGCTTGGTGCCGTTCCCTTGATAATTAGTGAGTTTCACTCTATGACTTCGTGCAAGATCTGGTGGTTTGAAAGAGCCTGACACCGTCTCTGTATCTCTCCTGCTTCTCTCACCATGTGACACATTGGCTCCCTTTTGCCTTCTGTCATGATTATAAGCTCCTTGAGACCTCACCACAAGTAGATGCCAGCATCATGCTGCTTGTACAGCCTGCAGAACCATGAGCCAAATAAACCTCTCTTCTTGATAAATTACCCAGCCTCAGTTATTCCTTTATAGCAGTGCAAATAGACTAACACAGTCTCTGTGCCCAAAATTTGGTATTTTCTCATTCAGCCCTTACAACCACCCTTTAGTAAAGACTATTATCGTCCCTGTTTTATAGATGAGAGATCTGATGCTTAGAATATGTTGTGCCTTACCTAGGGTCACAACAAGTTATAATAGCAGGAATTTGAACCCAATTTTAAAATTCCAAAGCCCCAGCTATTCACTACTTGGCGACAGACAAGTGAGAATCAAGGCCCAAACTGGTACTTTGCCCAGGCCTCAATGTATCTGTTGGTGCCTACCAGCCTGTCCCCACTTGTTTGTGGCCTGGAATCAATGGAGGCTTGGCCTCAAGTGGGAGCTCCCTCACCAACAATGAGAAGGACTGAATCTAGCCTCTTGTTCTATGAGTAGACATGCCAGGGGGAAATCCTGACGTGCCAGGGAATATTCTAAACATTGTATGAATGTTAACAAATACCATCCTACCTCTTAACTACTCTCTGAGACAGATACAACTTTTATTATACCCATTAGTGTTCTCACTTTATCAACTGGGAACCTCGATGATTTTGCTCATTCCAAGCATTATTAGTGATTCCCTAATATGTAGCTGGCCCTGCCTTGAGCACAGGACACTGTATAAATAAGACAGATGGAGCCTTTCATGGGGCTTACAGTCAGAAGTACTTTCTGCCAGCCCCATAAGCCTGGTCCTGTTTTCCAAGCTCATGCATCATTAACACTACTGCTTGGGAGCCTCATCATTTTCCTGGCCCACATTTGGACACACCTAAGTTTGCTATGCCCATTTAGATTTAGAGATTTGCCCTGATATACTGTCACTGGAGAGAGGCATATTTGCCGGCCCCAGAGAGTTTTGTCCTCAGTTCCCACTTCAGCCCTTCTTTGTGTGCTCTTTCCTCATGACTAGGAGTTCTCAGAATGCTCTGGGGTGAGGCCCTCTGCAGAGATGGCAGAAGCACACTTTATCGTGCTTCCTTTGAAAGTGGTGTTCTTGTGTGGGCACAGGGAGGGGAACATCACACACTAGGGTAGATTGGGGGGTGGGCGGCTAGGGGAGGGACAGCCGCGGGTGGGGAGGCTGGGGAGGGAAAACCCTGGGAGAAATGCCTGATGTAGGCAACGGGGCGGGGGGACGGAGACTGCAAACCACCACGGGATGTGTGTGCCTATGCAACAACCCTGCGGATGTGCACATGTTCCCCAAAGCTTAAAGTACAGTAAAAAAAGAAAGTAGTGTTCTTGAGTGGAACGTTCTGCTCTATTTTTTAGCTGGATTCAGCCCTGGAAGAAGAGATAGAAGAGGAAATACTTCTTCCTTAGCTCTTGGTGTGGCTCAACCTTTACAAGTTCAAGTTTGACTTTTTTTCCAGGAAGCAAAAGAGCTATTTTTCCTTCAAGGCCTATGATTTCTATGATCCTGTAATTGAGCCACCAAAGGCAGTTCTTAATTTGACCTCAAGTGCAATTCATGAAGACAACTTTGACAATAGTCATTCCCTTTTGGGCAAAAATGCTTCCAATGGAAATCCAGAAAGTAACCCACTGGGTAAAATATTTCTTAATTTACTGTAAAAAATAAAGTTGCGCCCACATTGTACCTGTGTGGGAGGACAAGTTTCCCCACTTTGAGTTAACCCACATTCACCATACAAATGGAAGCAAAATAGACTTCTGTTCCTAAACCCACAACAGAGAAAGCCACTGGGCTCCACCAAATGCCATTTGAAGTGCAAGAGATATGTACATGGATGTATTCTCAGAGGAAGCACAATGTATTTAATGTGCCCTCTAGACCAAATTCCCTTAAAGTAGCTCAATTGTGAGGGCTTTGTAATGGTGTCCCTTTTGGAAATGGCTGCCTGCCTCTGATTCACAAGACTCCCCAGAATATTTACACGAGCATGGGCTTTCTCAGAGTTCTTGGGAGCCAGGGCTCCGGGTCACATTAACAGAAAAATGTGGTCTGAGCCACAGACTGCTGAATCTAGCTGTTTTCATGAGGAATAACTTAATATTCAAATAAGCAGTAATTAAAGAGCAGCTCTTCCTTGGGCTCTTCACCCTGTCCTCCCTGACCCATCTCGCTGCGAGAGGCAAGCCATGAATCCTGCAATTGTGAGGCTGAGGGACCGACTTCGCTTCCAGCGTAGTTAAGCCAGGCAACAGAGAAGAAAGTACAATACGACTTACTGGTTCATAATACCTCATAAATCAAATGGATTTTTCCCATAGTCAAATGGTTATGCCATGTTCCAGTTTCCAGTTAGATTTACGAGTATGTTCTCCTCATGAGAGACATGCCATGATGGACTAATTGGCACAGAACACAAAGAAACACAGAGCACTTAGGAACTAAAACATAAGGAGCATGTTGACCCCAGTCAGGCTTTCCTCCCTGACAAGTTAGTTCTTTTGATTCCCATCTGGGGACGGCTGAGGTCACTAATAGCTTCTCAGTGCCCTCATGAAATCAAGGGAGGGAGAAGGCGCCCAAGTTGTTGGAGCTATCTTCCATGTGATTTTCTTCTTGGAAAGTGGTTTTGGCTGACTCAGGAAAAGTTATTCTGGCCTTCATTGAATAGCCTGGGCTTTAAAGGAGAACACAGTTCAGTGAGAAGAGAAAATAAGAACACAGAGAGTGTGGCTTTTAAGCATTAGCTGAGAATTGCTCGCACGGAGATCTTGTGGGTTAGTCAGTGTCTTCCTCACCTCCTGGAGAGCCCAGTTCTTATTTCACACAAGTGCTGTGGGGAGTACTGGAATGATACCCCCAGCCTACCTGCCAGGATGAGTCAGTATTAATCCTTATTCTACTTAGAGTTCCAGGGATTTTGTGAAGCCAGAGATGTAAAAATGCTTTGGCGGGGGGGTACACAAGTAATTTGGAAAAAATAGATACTTTTCTCTTTGAGATTGTAGAATGTACATCAAATGCAATCACTGCAAAGTTCGAGAACTTCTTTAAAACAAGAAGAAAACGGAAGAGGTTTAGATGCATTTAGTGACATATCAGCATTTGCTCAGGCTTTTATAATCCTGTGTGTCTTATCCTATATGTTTCACTGAATGCCTTTTGCTTTGTGCTTTTGGCTCCAATTAAAAAAACAAATATAGAAAGCCCGATTTAACCCAATCCTGGGAAGCAATTAATAATGCACTATAGAATTGTGACACATTTCGGATTTACAGCAAGGCTTTTGTGGTGAGGCACTTTAATTTAACCAATTTACTGCTTTATGACTAGTCAGGTAACTGCCTGTGCAAAATATTTACAAAGAGAAGGATTCAAAAACCCTTGGATAGTCTTCTAGAATGTATCATTTATTATGTAGTACATGATAGAATAGGTCCTGAAACACAACACATGACTCAGGGCAGGGGGTTTAAACCCTGCAACAATGTATACACTCCTTCCTTCCATTCTTTCCTACCTTTCAGCCACAGCATTTTTATTAACTTAAAACAAGGCTAAAGTAAGCCTCAAATGGCCTTGAAGTAGATTCAAACCACAGAAAAGCCTGCCTCTTGGAGGGATATGCCCCGGAGAAGGGCCAGTATCACGAACCTGGCCTTGGGCATGAGTCATGAGGAGATGGCACAGTTGCCTGTGTCTCCAACTATTTTTAGCCCCAGTTGATAGAGCTTCCTCCTTCTGCTCTCCTCTCACATCCCCTGAGTCATGCTAGTGCAAGTGGTCCCAGGCCGTTGTCTTCACTGCTCTAGGGCTGGCTCTGTTCAGGCTTCTCTCATAATCAGAGAAGTCTTCCCTAAAATCACTTCAAAGATAGGAAGTTCTTCTATTACAGTCTTTTTATGGGTGATTTATGCAACTGAAATAGTCATGTGGCCCCACTACCCTTATATAAATGAATCACGTAAAACGTCCTCTTGTTGTTTGTATGTGCAGGGGATATACAACAGGAAAAATCTGGAAGAACCCGTCTGTTTTCCTCAATCTCTAACTTCTGCATGGCCACTGAAAGGACACGGTTTAACCGGTTTGCAACTTTTCCTGAGCCCACATGACCCCGATTGGATTGAATATTTTCCAGAGACATACAATAGAAAGAACGATATGCTCATTTGGAAGATTAACAGCTCTGTTTATGCAGTGTTTCTGTGAGAAAGGAGTGTTTGCTCCACTGCATCTTCGTAAATTACCGTCACGTCACAGAAAATAGGCAAATGTTAATGTAGCTGCATGCATATTTTTTCCTCGTTGTTACATAATCTAGAAAATGCAAAACACTGGAATATAGGGATGTTGCAGGCAAGTCAAAGGCATTTTACAGAATCCCTTAGGGAGTTGTGTATACCCCTATAAACAACAGGATGGAGAGTCTTTTATTAGAACCAGGGTCTGTGCTCACTGGGCCAGGGAGATGATTGGCTGTCTTGCTGATCCATATCATCCATGTTTACTCCTACTAGACTGGAATGCTTCTAGAAGCCAAGATGTGCCTGTAACTTTTCATTAGTTGATGATAGTCTCCAAACCCTCACACATGCATTTTAACTGTTTTTCTTATTTGTTGATATAATCTTAAGAGAGTTCCTTCTTCCTTATTCTTTTCACTAGAAAATAACCTCCCTTGAGATTTTTTTCATTGTCCAAGGTCAGATTCTCCTCTTCTTGGTAGGATAAGCCTGGTGTCAAATGCTGCTGGTTCTCTTCGGCTGCATCTGGCTAATCTGTCAGTCTCTCAAATGCAGCTCCTGGAACCCATGGCCCTACTAGATCTGCCATGCTCCTTGAACAAATGAAGGTTGGAGATTAAGACAGAGGACCAGCGACTCTTGGCTTTCCTTCTTGACTCAGCCACCACATCCCAGGAGCTTCCTGGGTAAGTAATTTAAACATTTTGTTCCTCAATTCCTCCACTATCATAAAATGATAATCGTGATTGTTACTTGAGAAAGAAGCCTTCTGTGATTTTGAAATGAAATCAACTATTGTAAGTGCAAAGCCGTAAGAAGTCTCCAACCTTTTAGTGACTTTATATTCAGTGAATAGTCTTGGTCAAAATACTCCCAAGAAAAGACCATTTAGGGGACTTTAACATCTTTTTCCCAATTCAAGAAACAAAACCATCACTGAGGCTAATCTGATAGTCTCTTCTGCCAAGGTGTCTTGCTTTTGATGAAGAATGCCGGGGCAGGGAAAGGCTGTTGCAAATGACCAAAATGATCATTTCCACTGTGTAGTTAAAATTTGTACCTTTCATCAGCACCATAAGACAAGACAAAAAAAACTAAAGTAAATAAAATTTGTGCCTTTCAGTGTATATACATCTGACCTTAAACACACACAAAAAGAACTAAAAAAAAAGTGAGGGTGAGAAATGGGTTAAAGCATAGATAAAACAAAAAGGGCACTTGATTAGCAGTTGTTGATGTTGGGTCAGAGGTCTATTATACTACTTTGTTTATTTTGTATATATTTAAATTTTTCTATAATAAAACACTTGTATAAAAAGATTTTTTAAAAGATGGTCATTTTCATCTTCATGAGTGAAAACTCCTAAAACGTACACAGAGGATGCACAGGTAGGTCTAAATGAAAAGTCGTGTTGTGGCCGAGCGTGGTGGCTCATGCCTATAATCCCAGCACTCTGGGAGGCCAAGGAGGGTGGATCACCGGAGGTCAGGAGTTTGAGACCAGCCTGGCCAACATGGTGAAACCTCGTCTCTACTAAAAATACAAAAAACTAGCCAGGTGTGTTGGCGGCCGCCTGTAATTCCAGTTACCTAGGAGGCTAAGGGAGGAGAATTGCTTGAACTGGGAGGCAGAGGTTGCAGTGAACTGAGATTGCGCCATTGCACTACAGTCTGGGCGACAGAGCAAGACTCTGTCTCAAAAAATGAATGAATGAATGAATGAATAAATAAATAAGTAGAAAAGTGGTGTTGTGCAGCCATTATGGAAAACAGCATGGTAGTTCTGAAAAAAAAATTAAGAGCAGAATTATTACCTTATGGTCTAGCAATTCCACTTCTAGGTATATAAACAAAAGGATTAAAAGCAGAGTTATAAAGAAATTTCTATACACTCATGTTCATAGCAACATTATTCACAATAACCAAAATGTGCAAGCAACCCAACTGTTCATTAATGGATGAATGAATACGCAAAATGTGGTGTAACCACACATTATCATTCAGCCCTAGAAGGGAGGGAATTGGCCGGGTGCGGTGGCTCATGCCTGTAATCCCAGCATTTTGGGAGGCCGAGGCTGGCAGATCACCTAAGGTTGGGAGTTCGAGACCACCATGACCAACATGGAGAAATGCCATCTTTACTGAAAAAAAAAAAAAAAAAAAAAAAAAAAAATTAGCTGGGTGTGGTGGCGCATGACTGTAATTCCAGCTACTTGGGAGGCTTAGGCAAGAGAATCACTTGAACGCAGGAGGCAGAGGTTGTGGTGAGCTGAGATCACGCCACTGCACTCCAGCCTGGGCAAGAAGAGTGAAACTCTATTTCAAAAAAAAAAGAAGGACATTTTGACACATCCTATAACATGGGTGAACATTGAGGACATTACGTTAAGTGAAATAAGTCAGACACAAAAGGACAAATACTGTATAATTCCACCTTTTGGGGTACCTACAATAATCAGAGTCATAGAGACATAAAATAGAGTAGTGGGAAAGGGCAAAATGAGGAATTCTTAAAGGGGTGGAGAGTTTGCATTTTTCAAGATGAAAAGAGTTCTGGAGATTGGTTGCACAACAATGTGAACGTACTTAATGTTACTGAACTATACACTTAAAATAGTTAAGATGATAAATTTTATGCTGTGTTGGTTTCACCACAGCATTTATTTTTAATTTAAAAAGTGAAAAACATTGTAAATAAATGGAAAGTCCTGCTATCAGGGAGCCTTGCCATTTTCCAGGACACAGTGCGCATTAAGCATATGTCCCACACGGTCCAAGGCATTGCTCTTTCTCTGGTCTCAGAGCAACATACTAAGGGTTAAAGGCAGTTCTTACCAACTCCAGGGAATTTGAGAATTGATCATAGAAGGTGTTTTTGACAAGACAGCAATCCAGCTTCATCTCAGAAATTCTTGAACATTCTTAGGTGCCATCCCATGTGATAAACCAGAGCTATCCTCTTCTAATGGAGAAGAAAAAAGGGAAATCCTCACTCTAAGAACTGAAGAGATAGACAGTTGACTCTGTTAACTTGCTTGCTAAGTATGTGAAGATTTCAGGCTCTGCTGGAAGCCTCAGCAGTGCCAGAAAGGGCATTTTTTTTTTCACAACTTTATGAGGAGAAGACACCCAAACAGATGGCTTCGTACTCTGATGGTTGCTAGAGTGAGCTTCTGATTTTTCTGTTGAGAGGCTGAAATGAAATGGAATTCCTTGAAGATCCTCATAAAAAGCAGAAAGTAGTATTTTATTACCCTCTTTCTGGACCATTTCCTTTGTTTCCCCCAAAGAGAATCCACTTCAGGGTTGGCTGAGAGGTCCTCAGCATTCCTCCACCCCCAACCAAAAAGAAACACATAAAGAAATTCTACTAACTTCTCCTAATTAGAAGAAAAATCAAAACAAAAGATTTCCAAGTGGGCTGAGCTCTATAAGACACCCCAGGAGGGGAGTGGGGGTTAAGGTGCGCAGTTCTAATTTCTTTCATTACCACCTTTCTGGGCCTTGAAGGCAGACGATTCTGTAATAGTGTGACACAAACATCAAACAAAACCTTTCCCATGGTTCCTCTAAACACAGTCAGACAAACTGGAACTCTTATAAAAGCTTTATGTAATTCTAAGGAGAAATAAAAGGAAATAAACACAGATAGGGGTACATGGTTCACAAAATAGTTTTTTGACCCAGGTTTGGGCAGTGTGTTTCCAGAGCTTTTAGCCCATATTGCTTTTTATGTACTGTGTTAGAATTTGTGTTCTCAAGCCAAAATTGTCAAGCTCCTGACTCTCTTTTTTTCCTTTACCTTGTAAGTTCTGGGGTACATGTGCAGGATGTGCAGGCTTGTTATATAGGTAAACGTTTACCATGGTGATTTGCTACACAGATCAACCCCTCACTCAGGAATTAAGCCCGACATTCATTAGCTATTCTTCCTGGTGCTCTCCCTTCCCTGGCCCTGGCCACCTGACAGGCCCCAGTGTGTGTTGTTCCCTCCAAGTGTCTATGTGTTCTCATCGTTCAGCTCCCACTTACAAGTGACAACATGTAGTGCTTGGTTTTCTGTTCCTGTGTTAGCTTGCTATAGATAATGGCTTCCAGCTCCATTCATGTCCCTGCAAAGGACGTGATCTTCTTCCTTTTTATGGCTGCATAGTATTGCATGGTTTCTGCATATCTGTTGCATGTGACTGGTGCCATCATGAAGCCCTGCTACCCAGGGCCTTGGCTAACCTATAAGACATCTGTGTGTGAACTCGACAAAAGTGCAGCCCTGTAGGTTCTTGTCTTGGGGAGCAAAGGGCAGCATGGATTTGAGGCACTCATGTGCAGTGAACAACTTTTCCAACTATATTTGATGGTCTTCCCCATCACTCAAGACTTTTCAAGATAACTTGATCTTTGTGCAATCAAGACCATATATACCAAGTTTCCTATACCTACCTAGGACCTTAGCATTCAGATTTGGATTCCGATCTAAAGAATTTCTTCTTGTCTAAGTAACTGCCACTAGAAATGGCATCTCAGGATTCCACACCTTATAAAGGCCTCCTTCCCAGCCTACCAATATGTCTTACTACAGTGACTGTCATTTATACAATAACCACAGTTTTGGAGTCATCAAAGGGTTGTTCCTGGACTAAGGGGATTTAAAAAAAATACAAGTTTAAAGGTCATTGGATAAGAAATAGTTGAACTCAGTTTAGACTTCTAAAGGGCAGATCCCCTTCCAACAACCTGGCTTTTCAGCTAAACAGCATTCACAGTGAGCCGATGTGGAGTCCTCATGTTGACCGCCATCCAATTATGCAAAAGTTCAGAACTATGTTTTTTTGAGCAAAGCAGATAAGCTTTGTCTCTAGGATCAACACAGTCATTTTCGGCAAAACATACATCCTGCTGGGTCTTGCTGTACACACTCTCTACACACTTTGAATAGACTATCTTACAAAAGCAAAGTGTTGTTTCCTTGTAGAAAAGCACATGCCCCTGGAAAGAGCTATGCTCTGTGTATGTGTTGGTGTATATGTGGTGCTTGGGGTCATCTCTCCTTGCCCAGGCTCTTCTGGGGCGAAAAAGGACACTGAGTGGGCCAGGCGTGGTGGCTCAAGCCTGTAATCCCAGCACGTTGGGAGGCCGAGGCGGGTGGATCACGAGGTCAAGAGATCGAGACCATCTTGGTCAACATGGTGAAACCCCATCTCTACTAAAAATACAGAAAATTAGCTGGGCATGGTGGTGCATGCCTGTAATCCCAGCTACTCAGGAGGCTGAGGCAGGAGAATTGCCTGAACCCAGGAGGCGGAGGTTGCGGTGAGCCGAGATTGCGCCATTGCACTCCAGCCTGGGTAACAAGAGGGAAACTCCGTCTCAAAAAAAAAAAAAAAAAGACACTGAGTGACAAAAGAAGCTCATAATTTAAGCTACTTGCAACATAGACAAGGAGTACTACATTTGCAAATAGGCTGTGTTGTAAAATATTCTCCTATAGAAGCAATGTTAGACTGTTCAGGTTTTCAGATTAGTCTGCATCTGCCTCCGCCCACTGAGAAAACCCCAGCACCCATAATGTACATTTTAATTGGAATTATGTTGGAATATTTTTAGCAGCAAATTTTTAGTGGGAATATTATTTAGCACAAATAATCTACAGTTAGTTGGAAACAAAGGTTTTGCAAAGTGTTAAGAAAAATGTAAATACATGTTTTAAATGGCTTAGAATGCTGAGGTTTGGGGTGAATGAATGCTGGAAGCATCTGAAAAAGTAAAGGGTGATTGAGGGTCTTCCATGTTTGTTTAAAGGGCTATAGAAGTTAATTATAATGATTTTCTCTTTCGCTTTTTTTCACCTTTTGTCTCCCTCATATTGATGCATGACTGGTGTGAAGTGGGTAGAGAGAGAAAGGAGGAGAGGGTTGGGAAGAATAAAGAGACTATGTGAAGTAACAGAAAAAGACAAAGCAAACAGGAACAAAGAAGAGTGGGGTGGTTCAAAGTGGAATGAATTGAAATGTACGTAATCTCAAAAGCAAGAAAGGAGGTGGTGGGAAAACACTGTTGGCCCTGGTATCTGTTACATCAGGCCCTGTCTTCATGCCAAGTCACTGCACTTACTAACCGGAGCAGTCACGGGGGCGGGCAGGCAAAGGGAAAAGAAAGGAATAACTAACTGGTTGTTTACACCCACATGGCTTTTTTGAGTTTGGTATTTATGGCTGGGGAATCCATTTTTTTCCCCTAAACAAGTCAGTTGACTAAAAATACAGAGAACAACAACAATTTATCGGTACTAGTTGACATTTATTAAACTCTGATCATGATCCTGAGCTAAGTGCTCAACACATTGTTTCCTTTTTTCTTGCGACCACTCTGGGGGTTTGGGATTACCACTCTCCTCAGTTAGCAGAAGAGTAAACTAAGGCACGGAGGAAATACAGAGCTGGTTGCAACAGAGCTTGTAAATGAAGGAATTGAGTTCAAAGCAGGGAGTCTCAGTATGAAAAGTCATATTATACAGTCCACATGGAAACGCTAGATGGCTAATAATGGTCTGTAATCAAAGTGATAAAATAAATTAACACATTTAAAACCTCAACAGTGCTTTTGCGACTCCAACTGCTTTGCTGTGTTTCTTGGCGGAGGCAGCTTGAGGACGGTAATTCAAGGTCCATCTCTCACTCTATTTCTCCCTCCCTCCCTGCTTCAATCAATAAATACTTATTAACCCTCTTTCTCTGTGTTAAGCACTGTGCTAAGCACCAGGGATATAATGGTGAAAGGGTTCCTGGTCTTCCCCTCAAGGAGGTCCCAAAGCAGTAAACAGACTCTTAAAACAGAATGTTATCTGGACAGGAACATCAGAGTTGGAGGAAATGAACCTCACTTAGCTTTGGTGTTGGGGATGAAGGAAGACTTTTATATTTCTATACTTCTGAAGGATGAGAAGGGCTGAGCTGAATGAAGACGGATAGGAAAATGTGTTTGAGGTAGACGAGGCAGTGTGAGCAAAACCCAGAGGACTGATCTGTCACTTTTCTTTTGAAATAGAAACTGACCAGTTTCGTATCTTTTAGGGGTGTGTCCCATGCAACTGGAGTGCTTGGGGTTGGAGGAGAAAAGGGTTACACTTGGTGTACTGGAGCCAGCGTCACATTTCTTCCTAACTCTGCAGTGAGGTCAGGTTGGCAGATGGAAATTGACTAGGGTGGGAGTATTTATACCATGAAAATTGGCAGCCGTTATGGATCAGGGTTTTTAATTTCGTGGAGAGCTGGTTATTAAGCATTTGCCAACATACTACCGGACACTGGTTCCAGAGACCATAGTACTGCAAATACATGCCTGTGATGTGGCTTTAATTCTGCTTCTCACCTAGGACTGAACAGATTTTTCCGGCTATTCAGTATCACTCACTGGCAGCTGCACTTGAGCTGAAAGTGGGATGGAGAGCAGCAACAGGACGCCACTGCAATAGTTTCTTCACCCAGGTCTTCTTTGACTGCGAATCTTGCCATGTTCACACACGCTAACATCCTGTGAGTTTTCCCACATTCACAGCTTTTAAACTCAAACATATGTTAAAAAATAAACTGACACTGTTTCCCTCAGACATTAATACTTGTTAACATGCACCTAGATTCCCACAGCTTCATTTTCACACCTGTAATTTGATTTACACGAATAACTAAATGTTCGCTTATGTCTATCTGAAGTTATCTAGAAGAAACTACTATTTCACTTTCAGAAGCAGATTTCTGTGGCGTAGATACCAGCAGCCTACTCAAAATATTATCAGAGATGAATAATGCATTCACGATCTACCTTGCCACAGTGACCCAGTTTCCATGGCAAAGGTCATGGGTGATGATTGTATAGGAAATAAGGACTACAGTAGGGGTAAACCAGGTTTAGCATATGACACTTTGTCATTTCCAGTCATTTGACCTCCTCCCTGCTCCCGCTTTATTGATCGGGTACAGATTTATATGCCCAGAGAAGACTGGGCAAATTCCCTTGTGCCCTGTGGATGGTGTCTCTCCATGTCCCTGGAAAGAAAGACAGCAAAGATAGATCAAATCATATCCACATGGTTGATGGAGCAGGTTAGAATAAAATTTTCTCCATCTAGAGGTAGTGGAGAAAATTCAATCTAGCTCATGGAATGCTGGGAGTTTATTTTTCACATCCGATACAGATTTGTATCTTTAAATTTTATCCATATGCTTTTTCAGCAAGAAGAGGAGCTTGAGCTTTTCTTCCCGAATTCATACCAAATGTGTTGGAGAATTGCACAAATATCTATACTGTTTATTTTTCCTATAGATTTAGATGTTAATGTCGATGCCCAGGCTCTAAAATTGATCTCAAAATGAATTGGAATGAATCAAAGCTTTTCCTTTCTAAGAGTCCATCAAGGAATGAAAAGATGAAACAGAGAGATGTGGTTGCGTTACCCAACTAACCTAGTGGGACAAGACTCCCTCTCCCAAACCAACTGTTTTTACCCTGAATTCATTTTTTTTTGTCTGTAGTCAACAAGATACTATTAAAACTAATATAGAGTTGGAGTAAATATCAGTAAATAAAATAGCAGTATTTTTTTTTTGAGCAGGGTTGCTGTTGCCCAGGCTGCTGGAGTGCAGTGATATGATTCCAGCTCACTGTAGCCTCAGTCTCCTGGGCTTATGTGATCCTGCCACCTCAGTCACCCTCATCTCCCAGTAGTTGGGACTACAGGCATGTGTCACCATGCCTGGCTAATTTTTGTACTTTTTGCAGAGACAGGGTTTTGCTATGTTTCCCAGGCTGGGATTCTTTTTCTTTTTCTTTCTTTTTTTTAAAGAAACTGTTCAAATGTTTACATAAATTAACTTTCTTTTTTTAAAATTATTATAAGTTCTGGGATACATGTGCAGAACATGCAGGTTTGTTACATAGGTATACATGTGCCATGGTAGTTTGCTGCACTCATCACCCCTTCATCTACATTAGGTATTTCTCCTAATGCTATCCCTCCCCTAGATCCCCCATCCTCTGACAGGCCCCAGGGTGTGATGCTCCCCTCCCTGCGTCCATGTGTTCTCATTGTTCAACTCTTCAAAATAATCAGTGAATCCAGGAGCTGTTTTTTTTTAAAAAAATTAACAAAATAGATAGACTGCTAGCCAGACAAATAAAGAAGAAAAGAGAGAAGAATCAAATAGACATAATAAAAAATGATAAAGAGGATATCATCACTGATCCCACAGAAATACATATTACCATCAGAGAATACTATAAACACCTCTATGGAAATAAACTAGAAAGTCTAGAAGAAATGGATAAATTCCTAGACACATCCACCCCCCACAAGACTAAACTAGGAAGAAGTCAAGTCCCTGAATAGACCAATAACAAGTTCTGAAATTGAGGCAGTAATTAATAGCTTACAAACCAAAAGAAGCCCAGGACCAGACGGATTCACAGCCAAGTTCCACCATAGGTACAGAGAGAAACTGGTACCATTCCTTCTGAAACTGTTTTGAACAATAGAAAAAGAGGGACTCCTCCCTAACTCATTTATGAGGCCAGCATCATCCTGATACCAAAATCTGGCAGAAACACAACAAAAAAAGAAAATTTGGGGCCAATATCCCTGATGAACATCGATGCAAAAATCCTCAATAAATTACTGGCAAACCAAATCCAGCAGCACATCAAAAAGCTTATCCACCACAATGAAGTCAGCTTCATCCCTGGGATGCAAGGCTAGTTTAACATATGCAAATCAATAAACGTAATCCATCACATCAACAGGACCAATGACAAAAACCACACGGTTATCTCAATAGATGCAGAAAAGACCTTTGAAAAAATTCAACACCCCTTCATGCTAAAACCTCTCAATAAACTAGGTCTTGATGGAACGTATCTCAAAATAATAAGAGCTATTTATGACAAACCCACAGCCAATATCATACTGAATAGGCAAAAACTGGAAGCATTCCCCTTGAAAACCAGCACAAGACAAGGATGCCCTCTCACCACTCCTATTAAACACAGTGTTGGAAGTTCTGGCCAGGGCAATCAGGCGAGAGAAAGAAATAAAGGGAATTCAAATAGGAAGAGAGGAAGTCAAATTGTCTCAGTTGGCAGATGACATGATTGTATATTTAGAAGACCCCATCATCTCATCCCAAAATCTTCTTAAGCTGATAAGCAACTTCAGCTAAGTCTCAGGATACAAAATCAATGTGCAAAAATCACAATCATTTCTATATCGATAATAGACAAACAGAGGGCCAATTGATGAGTGAACTCCCATTCACAGTTACTACAAAGAGAATAAAACACCTAGGAATACAACTCACAAGGGATGTGAAGGACCTTTTCAAGGAGGACTACAAACCACTGCTCAAGGAAATAAGAGAGGAGACAAACAAGTGGAAAAACATTCGATGCTCATGGATAGGAAGAATCAATATCATGAAAATGGTCATACTGCCCAAAGTAATTTATAGATTTAATATTATCCTCATCAAGCTACCATTGACTTTCTTCACAGAATTAGAAAAAATTGCTTTAAATTTCATATGGAACCGAAAAAGAGCTCACATAGCCCAGACAATCTTAAGCAAAAAGAACAAAGCTGGAGGCATCATGCTGCCTGGCTTTAAACTATACTACAAGGCTGCAGTAAACAAAACAGCATGGTACTTCTACCAAAACAGATATATAGACCAATGGAACAGAACAGAGGCCTCAGAAATAATGCATACATCTACAACCATCTGATCTTTGACAAAACTGACAAAAACAAGCAATGGGGAAGGATTCCCTATTTCATAAATGGTGTTGGGAAAACTGGATAGCCATATACAAAAAACTGAAAGTGGACCCCTTCCTTACACCTTATAACTCAAGATGGATTAAAGACTTAAACATAAGACCTAAAACCATAAAAACCCTAGAAGAAAACCTAGGCAACACCATTCAGGACATAGGCATAGGCAAGGACTTCATGACTAAAACACCAAAAGCAATGGCAACAAAAGCCAAAATTGACAAATGGGATCTAGTCAAACTAAAGGGTTTCTGCACAGCAAAAGAAACTATCATCAGAGTGAATGGGCAACCTACAGAATGGGAGAAAATTTTGGCAATCTACCTATCTGACAAAGGGCTAATATCCAGAATCTATAGAGAACGTAAATAAATTTACAAGAAAAAAAAAACAACCCCATCAAAAAGTGGTTGAAGGATATGAACAGACACTTCTCAAAAGAAGACATTTATGCAGCCAACAAATACATGAAAAAAAGCTGATCATCACCGGCCATTAGAGAAATGCAAATCAAAATCACAATGAGATACCCTATCATGCCAGTTAAAATGGCAATCATTCAAAAGTCAGGAAACAACAGGTGCTGGAGAGGATGTGGAGACATAGGAACGCTTTTATACTGTTGGTGGGAGTGTAAATTAGTTCAACCATCGAACTATAAATAAATTTTAAAAATATGTCTCTACAGAGACAAAAATTATCTCTACAGACATATTTTTTGAATTTCCCAGGTACTTAGGCATTGATTACAGACTTAAAGGTAATCCATCATGTGATGATGATGTGTGGTGATTCCTCAAGGATCTAGAACCAAAGATACCATTTGACCCAGCAGTCCCATTACTGGGTATGTACCCAAAAGATTATAAATCATTCTACTATAAAGACACATGCACATGTATGTTTATTGCAGCACTGTTCACAATAGCAGAGACTAGGAACCAACCCAAATGCCCATCAATGATAGACTGGATAAAGAAAATGTGACACATATATACCATGGAATACTATGCAGCCATAAAGAAGGATGAGTTCATATCCTTTGCAGGGATATGGATGAAGCTGGAAACCATCATTTTCAGCAGACTAACACAGTAACAGAAAACCAAATGCTGCATGTTCTCACTAAATTAACTTTCTAAAAACGTCAGTTGCTTGATTCTCACCCCCAACACACACTTTTTTTTCCATTTAGAAGGCAGTGTAAAGTTGTTGAAAAAGCATAAAACTATGCTCAATTCCTAGCCTCATTACTTTCTGATTATGAGGTGTTAAGCATTTCACTGAACCTCTCTATGCCTGTTTTTTCTTTTTTTTTATTGCATTTTAGGTTTTGGGGTACATGTGCAGAACATGCAAGATAGTTGCATAGGTACACACGTGGCAGTGTGTTTTGCTGCCTTCTGCCTCTTCACCCACACTTGGCATTTCTCCCCATGCTATCCCTCCCCAGCTCCCCTCCCCGCTGTCCCTCCCCTATTCCCCCCAATAGATCCCAGTGTGTAGTGCTCCCTTCCCTGTGTCCATGTGTTCTCATTGTTCATCACCTGCCTATGAGTGAGAATATGCCTGTTTTTTCATTTGTAGAATTGAGGTAATAATATCTATTGTCTAGAATGACTGCAAGGATTCAGGGAGACAATGTATGTACAGTATCTGATATATAACTACATCTATTAATAGATAGTAAAAGTTTCTTTTTCATTGTTCAGGTTGGAAGTTCTGATTTGCAGCATGGACATTGTTTTAAAATTATAATTTAAGACCTTATGGAAGTGATTATGGGATGAAGGAGGTAGTGGGAGTAGAGTTCTCTTACCCAATATTCAAGCCCATTTTCTTTTGCTATGCTGTACTTTGGAAGAATGCGGCCATGCCTGTAGAGACATATTTTTTGAAACCTCTCTTAAAAATATTTGGTATTTTTTAACAGTTTTTTCTTTTCTTTTTTCCTCTTTTGCTTCATTCCTTCCTTTCTCTCTTCCTTTTTAAGGTGAGAAAGAATGTATTAGCGGTATTATCCTCTCATCTATCCTAAAATTTAACCACGAGTATCCTTTCAAATTCTCTGTAATGTAACTCTGCACATTACACTTGAGAGTCATAGTGAAAAACCTCCAGAAATTGAAGTTATCTTTTCTCGTTAACCACCCATAGCTAGACCTGATTGCATCATTGATTTCAACAGAGCTTTAGAATTTATACCCTCCTAGAATGTCTCATGCCTTGCAGAAGAGATTCCAGGTGATCAGCTAGGTAATTGTAGAATCTTATTTTATGTGAAGGAGATTTTTAAATAAAAACATAAACATTTTCATAACTGGCAACATTCTCAATACAAAGTAGTTCTCCAAAATCCAGTCAGCGACCATCAGGGATCCAGTCCCATCACATCCTCTTTCTCAAAATTAAATTTAAAATGACTTAAGAGGCAGATTGGCAAGGGGCCCAGCATCTTTTATTTGTGTCAACTGTCCCCCACACCCCATCAGTTGCTTACAGTCTGTCCTCTTGGACATCTGAAGGCCACTCCTGGTGTCAGCTTGGGACTGCATAGATGCCATCCCTCCTGGACTCCTCAGAGCCTCCAAGGGCCCTGGTCCCCTTTGCCTGCCTGCTGTCGTTGGCTGTGTTGGAGTGAAATCTTGCTGGCCCTAGGCCACTGTGACTTATCAGAAGAGCACACTCTCCCAGCAAGCCAGATGAGGTTAAGGCCTCTACCTCCCTCACAGAACTATAAATGCCAGTCCTCTTCCCAGTCCTGGGGACTCCATGTCAGAGATAGAGGCATGTCTTCTTTACTCCTTGAAACACAAAGAAGTGGTGGTTTTGTAACTTTGACCTCATTGGGCTCCTTTCCTTTTATGGGTCGGGGGGAGGGAGGGTGACAGGGTCTTGCTCTGTCACTCAGGCTGGAGTGCAGTAGCGTGATCATAGCTCACTGCAGCCTTGACCTCCTGGGCTCAAGTGATCCTCCCACCTCAGCCTCCTGAGTAGCTGGGACCACAGGTATGTGCCACTACACTTGGGTAATTTTAAAAACTTTTTTTCTGGTAGATATAGGGTCTCATTATATTGTCCAGTCTGGTCTCAAACTCCTGGGCTCACTTGATCTGCCCTCCTTGACCTCTCAAAGTGCTAGGATTATAGATATGAGCCACTGCACCCAGCCCTCCTCTGCTTTTCACTGGAATACCAATTCAGCAAGGGGGCTCTTTGCTTTATGTAGGTAAGAAGATATTATTAACAGTTCTGCATGTCTCTAATTAGTAAGAATATTGAACCTTTCCTTACAATAAGTACAGTTGGTTAGTTAGCATTTTTATCCGGCAAGGTCCTTGAGGAAACAGATGTGACCAATAGGTTACAAATGGCACACTCAAGGGGTGATTGAAGAGAAAAAGATCCTTTTATAGAATTGTGGACACGGTTAATGGAACCGTCAAGGTTGGTGCACCCCAGGGACTAACAAAAGTAGGAAACCATTACCACCCACGGTTTAGAGGGGAAGGGAGAGGGCAACCGTTACTGGAACCTAGAGAGAGCTCTCACTGTGGGAGACGGAGACCTGTATCTTGTGCGGACCTCCCTTCTCCATAAAGGAGACTGTGACTTGTAGGAAGGTAGGATGGGACTGGGATGCATTTCCTGAATACTCTCGTTGAACCCTCTGATTTCCTGTCACTGCTGCCCCTTGGCCTAACTCAATCAGAAACCAGAGTTCTGGTGAGCCCAGGTGCTGCATTACCATAGAGGTCAACCCAGGGCACAGAGAAGGCATGAGAAAGGAGAAACAGGGAGCTGGAAGAGCAAAGTGAGAAAATGGCCAGCAGAACATTTTAACACAATAGAAAACACTCAATGGATGAATCAACTGAGTGAGTATTAAGGAAAATAAAGGCTGGATCCTGGTCAGAAAAGGTAAAGGGGAAAGAGATGAATTAAGCAGTAAGGGATCCTCTCTCCCTGGCTGCTGCCCAGGAAGAGTGGAATTCTAGAAGCTGCAGGAAACTAAGTCCTCCTTTCATTATACCTGTATCAGAAGACATGCTTCCCCAAATAAGCTCATCTTCCAATCTGCAATTTGAAATGCACATGAAACAACATACCTCACTCATAAGTGGGTGTTGAACAATGAGAACACATGGACGCAGGAAGGGGAACATCAAACACCGGTGCCTGTTGGGATGGGGATACTAGAGGAGGGATAGCAGGGCTGGGGGGGATTTGAGAGGGCTAACATTGGGAGGTATACCTAATGTAGATGACAGGAAAAAAAAAAAACAGAATGGCCATAATCCAAAAGTCAAAAAATAATAGATGTTGGTGTGGATGCAGTGAACAGGGAACATTTCTACACTGCTGGGGTAAATGAAAATGAGTACAGCCACACTGTTATCCACTTAGGAAAACAGTGTGGAGATTCCTTAAATAACTAAAAGTAGAACTACCATTTGATCCAGCAATCCCACTACTGGGTATATACCCAAAGGAAAACAAGTTATTATATGAAAAAGATACTTGCACACACATTTATAGCCGCACAATTCTCAATTGCAAAAATGTGGAACTAACCCAAATGCCCATCAACTGACAAGTGGATAAAGAAATTGTGGTATACATATGTGATGGAATACTGCTCAGCCATAAAAAGAAATGAATGAATAGCATTTCCAGCGACCTGGATGGAGTTGGAGACCATTATTCTAAGTGAAGTAACTCAAGAATGGAAAACCAAACATTGTATGTTCTCACTCATAAGTGGGAGCTCAGCTATGAGGACACAAAGGCATAAGAATGACACAATGGACTTTGGGGACTCATGGGAAAAGGATGGGAAGGGGGTGAGGAATAAAAGAAGACTATAAATTGGGCAGAATGTATAGCTCAGATGATGGCTGCACCAAAATCTCACAAATCACCACTGAAGAATTTACTTATGTAATCAAACACTACCTGTTCCCCCAATAACCTATGGAAATATAAAAAAGCATGGATTATTCATCTCTCCCCTTATTAGACCACATAGTGTAACTTTTTAACGTTGCCGAGGCATTTGTGTACTGTCATGGTGCTGGTGGGATGCAGCAGTTAGGACGACCAGAGGTCATTCTCGTGAACATCTTGGTTTTGGTGGGCTTTAGCCAGCTTCTTTATTGCAGTCTGTTTTATCAGCAAGGTCTTTAAGACTTGTATCTTGTGCCAACCTCCTATCTCATCCTGTGACTTAGAATGCCAAACCGTCTGAGAATGCAGCTCAGTAGGTTTCAGCCTTATTTTACCCAGTTTCTATTCAAGATGGAGTTGCTGTGGTTCAAATGCCTCTGACGGTATTAGGGTTTGTAGGCTTGCTCTTTAGGTTTGAGGAAAGGGAAAGAGGGGTGGGAGTGGGGAGGGGTAGGTGGCCAGAGGAAATGGGAAAATGAAGCTCCAGGTCATTTTGCACAGACTTAGGGTTCAGCACAGAACTAGTGCCTAGCCTTTCACCTCTTGCCCTGGGCCAAGGAAAATGGAGATTAATGGAAATGAGTCATGCTAAATTTGACAAAATTGAAGGCATTTATTTAAAAAGTAGGAAGCTCATAACAGGTTATAATCCTGAGGATTGTGAGTGGATGGATCCCATCAAAATAATCCCCCTATTTGTGATGCAATGTCTCTTCTCCTCCCAACCAGATTAAGGTTAGTGGTTGTGGGTGTTCCTCGGATTTTTCTTAGCCCTGAGGAGGTCCCTGGGTATGGATGTGGCGTGTCAGGCTCATACTGACTCCAACTGCAAACCGTAGCGTGGTCTTAGATGTACAGTAGATAATCCAAGTCCATGCTGCTATAAAGGGATTCTGTCTGCTTGTGAGAGAAAGTGTACTCCAGAGCCCACTTGGGGGACTCTGGTTCTTTTCTCAGTGTCCCCTTCTGTCTCAACATGTCCCAACATCATCTATGCTTTTTATTTGCCCTGGAACATCAGGTGTGGAGGAAAAAGTGTAAACACATAAAGTACAGCTATGAAGGAAGCTATTAAAAATCTTCAGATAAGTACCAGGTTTTAAGCATCCAAATGAAGGTTAAATCAAAACAGTCCTTTTTAGGCCCTGCCTTTGAGGCCAATTTATGAGCCACATGAGGAAGTCAGTCTTTTTATTTCATGAGTACAAAAACCAAGACTAAAAACAGCATTAACGATCATGATCACTAACCTTATCTATTTGAATGACTTTTAATTCTTTCCATTATGCAAATCTACCTGCAAGGAAAAAAAATGGCCATAATTTTAGACTGGGGGGTGAATTTAGAGGTGTGCAAAGGATGGGACATAGGCACTTAAGGCAACTCTGAAAAGTAATTTTAGAAATTAATTTAAAAAAATAGCTTGAGTAAAGGTGGCATTATTAGAATAGTTAGAGCCTTATAAATTGCCTAGCTCAATAGAAACATCATATGTTTATGTTCTAAGTTCTACTATGTTTGTATAAATACTTTTTCCTTTACCTCAAGCTATATTTTATTAAATAGCTAAAAGATATGTGTCAGCCAACCTCTAAACTGCCCCACAATGATCTCTATCTTCTTATATTTACATCCTTGAGTGGGGCTGGACTTAGTGACTTGCTTCTCAGAATACAACAAAGGTAATGGAATATCACTTCTGAGATGAGGTCACAAAAAGACTGACTTCCTTTTTGCTTGTGATTTCTTATACACTTCCTTTCTCTTGGAGACCTTGCTCTTAGGGAAGCCAGCTGCCAGGTTGCAAGCTGCCTTCTGGAGAGGCCCATTTGGCAAGAAACTGAGAGAAGCTTCTTGTTAAGAGCCAGTGATTACGTGAGCCCCTCAACCCAATAATCTGTGAGAACCTGTGAGTGAGCTTGGAAGCAGACTTTCTCTAGTAGAGCCTTCAGATGAAACTGCAGCCCTAGCCCACACCTTGAATTCAGCCTTGGGAGGCATCCTGAATCAAAAGATCCAGCTAAACCACACCTAGATTTCTTACCCACAGAAAGTATGTGATAATAAATGTTGTTTTAAGCCACTAAGTTTTGCAGGTTTTGTTACACAGTAGTAGATAATTAATGTAAGATCACTAGTATGACACAAGAGTAGATAATTAACACAAGATCACAAGTATGGTATGATCAAGGAAAGAAGCACTTATTTCTGCTGTGTCATCTGCCAATGAAGAACCATTATTCCAATACATCCATAGAAAATTTAAAATAATAAGATTTTACATAGTTAAGGATTCTAAAATGTGAATGAATAAATCTCTAAAAGGAACTAACTAATCAATGGGAAAGATTCTTCCAGGACAGTTCTGGTAGAAGTGAGTACGATGATCACCCACAGTACCCACTGTTAGTATCATAGAATGTTAAAATTAATCCTTGGGGCAAAGATTGACTTTGATTGCATATTTGCCTTTTTAAATCTCCATTTCTTATTGAAAGGGAAAGTTATTTTTTACTGATTTAATCTTATCACATTAAAATATTAATTTTCATAAGCAAAATATGTTGGAATGTCTTACAGAGAGAGTATTAATTAAAGCAATCACATAAACAGAATCACATCTCTGCTCAAGTCTTATTTCATGCATGAGCTCATTTCATATCCTTTGGAGACAGCTGCTTTTCCAGGAGTAGCTCTAAACCTGCGTCACTATTGAGAGATGATCAGGTTGGCCAATGGCCAGTAGCTTGTTGATAGGAGACTTTCTCTCCTTTTCTGGCCAGCAAGTTCATCTGACTGAAACTGTCTTGTCTGAAAGTGAGACAGCTGTATGAAGTCATAGCTATAATTCAGCCTGGAAACAGCTCATGATGTTTTCTTGCAGATTTGGTGATGACTGTCCACAGAAGGGAGGTCTCACCAGCTGAAGGAGGTATAGTTATTGAGTTGAGAGTTGGAAAGATACAAGTTCAGCTTATTCTCTCCATCCTTTCTTTCACTAATGGCTCCTTAAATAAACTGAGTTGTTAATGACAGAGTGATTTCCCTGAGGGTCTTAGAGTTTGTCACAAACACCCAATTTATAAACCTAAACCAAGTAAGTTTACACTATGGGCATATATGTTGGCAGATTATATGTAAAAAAATTAAAATTGCAGCTATGAGTTCCCCTTGTACAGTCCACAGCTAAAGTTCAGATTATGCCAATATTTCCATTACAACTCATAGTTGTCAGAGTCAAAATGAGAACAAGGAAGAGAATAGGCCACAGGGGTCTGACTGTCTCTGAGAAGGGTAGCTTGGTGAGTTTCCTGACTCAGACTTGGATGCGAATCTTGAAGCAAGTAAGAATAAAGATCAGATTTCAAGAGGACTCAATAGATCTTGAATGAGAGATGAAATTCCTGATTTCTGTTGACGCAAGTCTGGTAATTTGCATTTCTGGCAGTCTACCACCCTGCCAGGCCTTCTGGGGCTGTTACAGAGGAAACTTCCACAGTTTTCTATTGAATCTCTTATATGAGAACTTTTGAGAAGGGCTAAAAAAAATCTATTTTACTGGAGAACTTAAAGACTGTTATGGAATTATTTTGGGCTTCATCGGGGTGAATAAAATGTCTCAAGACAGCTCTTTTCTGTCCTGAATGTTGATGAATGTGGGTCCTCAACAAATGCCCATCTGATTCAGACCACTGATGCAAACTCTCTGCTGTCTTGAAGTGGCTGGCCAATAGCAGGGTGATACCTCTCCATCAACCAGTAACCCCTTCTCAAAGAGCTGTAGCTCTGCTTTGCTGGCAAAGTTCAATGATGATGTATGGGTTTACTGCCCTATATGAGGACAGGAAGAGCAGTTTAGGGATTATAGGCTGGAGAGTTTAGAGATTATAAGCTATGCTCAGTGTCCAATGGGATAGCAGACTGGATTTACGTTCCTAAGTTTTACTATTATTTTTTTTTGTAATGGCATTTTCCCACCACACCCTTTGCCATGTGACTTTGCAGTGCTTCTCAAGAGAGTAAGCAGATTATATACCTTGATCCATTGACTCTGGTCTTGGTCATGGGACTTGGTTCAGACAAAGAAACTTAGGTAGAAGTGAAAGGGTGTCAGTTCCCAGCTGAAGCCTTAAAAGATATTGTGTATTTCCTCTCACTCCTTTCTTTTGTATTTCTGCTATCTGCCATGAGAAAAATATGCCTGGGTAGTCTCTGGTCCCAGATTGAAAAGAAATATGGAGCATATCTGAATCCAAGTTGAAGCTTGGAGCTGAGATCAGCTGAGCCCATCCGAGTTACAGGTGATCTTCAGAACCTTGAGGTAGAAATAAATGTTCGTTGTTACAAACCACCAAGTTTTGGAGTTATTATGTAGAATTATTTCAGCAGAATCCTGACTGATACACCTAGGGCCTTCCATCTTCCCATGTTCAGATAATAGGGTTTTCATTCTAGCTGAAAAAGACATTATTTATCATTTACCTCTATCCCTTCATGGGTGTACCAAAGCCCTAACGGTGAAGTGACAAACCCCTAAGTACAAGTGTTAGATGGCAGACTTAGGGCCTCACCCCAAATTTCTGTATCTCCATGTTGTGATACAGCAAAATTCCTTACTTTGCTTAGAAAATGCTTTTCCAATCAAGTAATAATGTTCTATATCTGTCTAAACATTAGATATACAGTGTAATAAAATCTAGCCAAGATGATCTATGGATAGATCAAGCTGAGGGACGAAAATGATTATATACTAGTTTTAGAAATTCTTCCCAGGACATTTTCTCATCAGCCTAGACACTATATATATACATTAAACATAAGGCAGCTTTCTAGTTCCTGAATTCTGATGCTGGATGGGTGAGACAGGAAGAAAAACATTCTATTAGAGATTGGATGTTGATTTGGTCTATCCCATAGTCACCCCTTTTAAAGCTTCAGTTACAAAAATAACTGATAATTCTTTATATCTGTTTTAATGCTGACCTCAAGGGTAAGTTGAAGACTGTTATATCACCATTTCCCTAAAGACCTTCTAGAGTAGGCAGAGTTCAATGGAATAAACATGGTTTTCCTTGTAGGTGGCAGGTTGATCCAGATGGCGTTTTGCAATTCTTTATTGCAATGCCATTAAGAAAACGTGTGTTACTATTAGCTAATTTGATGTTTCTTCATTTAAGTAAGTAAATGGGCAAAATTCTTAACTGTTTTTAAATACCATCTCTTTACCATAAATATATCATCCTATAATTTTTCATTGCTTGACCTTTTCCTACAGAGTATAAAAGATTTTGGGAAAACCATTCCAAAGGACACTCACTTCTTACTTATAAAGATGGCTTAAGGTATCCTTTACAAGGAAGTGTGACAGTGAGGGGCCTTACAAGCTCATGCTATAGTTCCCTGAAAAGGACATGAAGTGGAAGGCTGAGTTCCATTTTCCTGGCTCCATGTCCTGCAGCTTCTCTCCACCTGCCTGTGGAATAGGCAATAAGTGCACCATGATGGTGGTAAATTACAAATTGCAAAAATCAACTATCTGCTGCATTCCACCAGCATTCCCCAATCTGGAACTCAGCCCCAAAACTCCATGCTGATCTTGTAAGTGGTTGCCACCTACCTTTTACTGCATGCCTTGCCTCCTGGGTGTTCTTCAGAGTTCCTGACACATGCAGGATGCATCAGCCAGATTTCTAACAATAAACAGTCGACACACTCAAAAAAAGGCTAATTAGAGGGGGAGTTATTGACAAAGTTGGCATAGGAGAAACACAAAGGAGAGTGCAGTTATCTGTAACTTGTAGCAACCAACTTGTTACCACTCTTAGGCTTGAAGGCTTGAGGGGAGGGAGTGGTTACTGGAATAGGGAAGGAGCTGGTGAGTCTTTGAGTTGTTATACAGTCTGCCACCTGAAAAAGGTGGTTGAGGGATGCCTCCAGCCTGAGGCAAAACAGCAGGAAGGGAGCCAGAGGCATAAATGCCTAGATCCCAATTTCCTCTGTCTCACTGATCTTCTGCAGATGCTCTTTACAGGTCAAACACAATTAGAAGCATGAGGGCATGGGGACCTTGTTGATGAAGTCCAGAACTGCAGTGTCCTGGCAGACAGCAGGGAAGAGAAGCACAGAGAGAGGAGCTGAGGGGACAAAGCAAAGATACCTGAGTAGTGCATTCATTGATGCATCCTGATCGTCCTCAGATCGTTGGAGACATTTGAGTGCATAAAATGCGTCTAAATCACTTATGTATAACTTATACCTGGTAGTAAGACTTTTTTTCTTCAATGACTGACACTAGTGTAAATTGTGTGGATAATTCCTTAGCTCTTTCAAATACATTTATTTGTAAACCTCTCTACCTTTCCTCCAGATAGTTTACAGTTGGGGGTGTATAAAGGTTATGTGGCTTAAGGTGTGAAACGTGGAAGCCTGTGCCAGGTCCACAGTGTAGTTCTATAACTGATGGGCAGCCCAGAGAACAGTGTCAATCTCTTAAATGTAGTAAGATTTTCACTGACACTGCTAGGGATGCATGTTTTGTGTTGCTGAACCTTGTAATAATCATGAAAACTTTGCATACAAGTTGTTAACTTTAGATTTCACTTTTGTACCTAGATGTCAATATTCCTTCTAGATAACCACCCAAAAACACATTTAAATGTCTCACCTATTGCTTTCAATGAAAGCTTAATAAATGTGGGGAAAGAAATCCTAGAGTATCCTTCATAAATATCAGGGAAACAAGAATTCACAGCCTTTTCTGAAACAAAGTCGAGTAAGGCAGACATCTAATTCTATCCTTTCACCTACTGAACTACAGTAATACACCCATATCCCTGAATGGCCCCCTAAAAAACCAACAAGTAACAGGCAAGCTCTGCCATATTTGTCATCTACAGCGATAAATATGTTACCATAAGGCGATTGTCCCTTGTCACCTTGCTGCAGAAGTTCAGGATTGCTAGATGATGACATTAAAAGAAGGAATCAAATATTGTATTCAAAATTGGAGATGGAGTAGGATTAAGCTGGAGAAAGATAAAAATGCAAAAATGTTGCATTCGGCACATACGTATGGTCCTAGGGTACTCTTTGTATGTGTAGTGTTCATAGATATCAAGCATCATCTAGGAAATGACTGTTAGTGTCATAGGCCATTCAGATTCAGAGTTTTCATGACAAATAGATAATATGTTGTCATTTGTTCTTTAAGCACGTATGGAGTACTTTTGTCCCCAGCATTTTCCTATCCAGCAATGGGAGATGCCAAAGAAGGAGACTCTACATTTGCTCTATGGAGACAAGGGAGAGATTAATGGTCAGGAAATATACTCTCAAAACACACGGAGCAAAGAAAGAAATGCATGTGGGAGATGTAGTCATTCCTGCTTCAGAAATGCAAAGTCATTGTGAGTTAACTAAGTCAAGAGAAGGTATTGAGAATAGCGGATATGGAGGAACACAATGTACATGGATGGGAAGTGGTGATAGAAAAATGTGTGTGTGTGTTTTTATGTGTGTTTCTTTGTATGCATTGTATAAAGAACTGGAAGTAATCGAGGGCCCTGAGTGTCACCCCCTTTGCCATTCTTCTTCATTGTTTCTTTACAGTTCTTTCAAACAGGCAGTCCCAGTGCCACACTCTCCATGCAAAAGGAAATTGAGTATAACAAGAAGATTAAACGCTTGTTTGTTTTTTTAGAAAAGGTTCCGGATGGCCATATTCTTTCCTTCATCCAAGCCAAGGGAACATTTCTCAACACTTACCCCTATGCCAACCACAAAGTCCTCAATCTAATTTTCCCCTGAATCCAATGTTTAAAGAAGAGCATATCCAAATGTTACTTAGAAAGTACCACCAACGGGGGCCGGGCGCGGTGGCTCATGCCTGTAATCCCAGCACTTTGGGAGGCCGAGGCGGGTGGATCACAAGGTCAAGAGATCGAGACCATCCTGGTCAATATGGTGAAACCCCGTCTCTACTAAAAATACAAAAAAATTAGTTGGGCATGGTGGCGCGTGTCTGTAATCCCAGCTACTCAGGAGACTGAGACAGGAGAATTGCCTGAACCCAGGAGGCGGAGGTTGCGGTGAGCCGAGATCGCGCCATTGCACTCCAGCTTGGGTAACAAGAGTGAAACTTTGTCTAAAAAAAAAAAAGAAAGTACCACCAAGGTGTCAGCTGGTGGGGTGGCTGGATCACAGACCTTCAGCTTCTCCTATCCTTTAATAACCTGTGAGTAGGCCTTGAAGCAAGTAGGAGAACAGTTTTTTTAATCTGAAAAATAGACGCAAATATCAATGCTATTGTAGAATTTGAAAGCTAAAAACAGATAACTAATGCATATATGTACTGCTTTAAAAGATACAACATTTTAAATAAAAATTAATGCTTGAAAGGCTGAGGCAGGAGAAGTGCCTGAACCCAGGAGGCGGAGGTTGCAGTGAGCCGAGATTGTGCCATTGCACTCCAGCCTGGGTAACAAGAGCAAAACTCTATCTCAAAAAAAAAAAATATTGCTGCTTTTTGTATATGATATTGATGGTCTGGCTCTTTAACCTAAGTTAGCCATTCCAAGGATGGGGATTCTTCAGCAAATAAACAATCCGGGGTGGCATAACTAGAATAATGTGTAGAGTCCTTTACTACACATGGGGAGCTTTCTGTGTAATGGTTACTCTCCACTGATAGCAGAACTCTCGAGATCACAGAGTATCTTTATTGGCAACAAAGAAGGAAAAGTATTCAGTTTCCCAGAGGACTGTTACACATAGAATTTAGGGAGAAATAAAATGGTGGGTATGTTTGTATATTATTTGTAATATACAAATAATTACTATAGTTCACTTTTGGTTGCGAATGGACATTTTTAGATGATGTCTTAGTCTGTTCTGGCTGTTGTAACAACATGTCATAGACTGGGTGCCTTAGACAGTAGACATCTATTCCTCACAGTTCTTTAGGCTGGGAAGTTCAAGATGAAGGTGCCAGCTGATTTGGTTCCTGGTGCAAGTCCTCTTCTGGTTGCAGACAACCATCTTCTCATTGTATCCTCACCTGGGGGAAAGAAGATGAGTACTTTTGGGGTGAGTGTCTTTTATAAGGGCACTAAGTCCATTTATGTGGGCTTTACTCTCATGATTTAATCACCCCCCAGTGGCCCCACCTCCTGATACCATCATCTTGGAAATCAGAGCTTTGGCATATGAATTGCCGGTGGGGGGTGGAACTTAAACATTCAGTTTGTAGCCTATGGAAAATGAAAGGGAAAAAGTACAAACCAAGTCACTCTGCTTAATAACGCCTTGTGTATTAAAAAAAAATCTAGAAATTTGATGCCTTTACTGATTAGGCTTTCTTAAATTATTGGGGCAGAGTTTCTAAAGTTAAGACAATAAATGAGTGCCTTTGGCTGATCCAAAATTGGCCTGTGGACAAGGTTAGAGGTAGGCATGCATTTATAAACATATAATCAGATAAGAAGCAGATAACATGTTTCCTTCATTCAAGAAGCACATTCCTAGGAAGAACTAGGGCACCACATCCCATACGTACTCAGAGAAACAGCTGTGACAATTAAGACTGAGCCAGGCAGAAATGCTTTTGGTGTGGAGTCAGCACCTGGCAATCTACCAGTCTCAGACTAAGGTTAGAGACCATAATCATTCAAACACATGCCTTGGTTGGTTCCTTGTCCACAAGTATCATGGGCAATAAGATGGCCGGGTGTTATACAAGTGAGATTTCAAATACAGACATTCCTGTAAATTTCGGCTTTAGAAAAGTTGATCCTGCCCTCTGTTCATTCCAGAAAAATGTGTCCCCAATAATTATTTGATAGGACTCAACAAAGCATCCAGGTTTGATGGGGAGAGAAGATGAGTGCATTCATATGAAAAATCATGTAGTGATAATATTTAGAGAGCTTATAGACTATTTCAGTGTTTCCATTTCTACCTTAGTGTTTTGAAATGAATATTTAGCCCAGGAATTTCACAGCATGGTTACATGCTCCCCTACCTTCCCTTCCTCTCCCCCAAGGTTTTTCTCTCACAGACCTGAAGCTCTTGGAAGAAGATCTTCTGCAAATTTACTTTTGAGAATAATCAAGAGGTGTACTTCAGGTACTCCCATATGAAGATCCCCAAAACTGTCTCAGGTTATAATACCAGCCCTCAGACTTCCATATTTTACAAGCCTGTGTTATAATGGCCTTTCAGAAAAGTAGAGGAAGCTTGGGCTGCAGGTTACCAGAAGGTGGCCTTCCTCTTGACAGGGCACCTGCTTGCCACATCTGAAGTTGGGTCATATGCTGTACAGAACCAGCCTCTGCCCACTCATTCCTCTGGGAATTTTGGAATTATTTGTAACTAAGTAATATACTTTTCTTGGATAAGGAATCAGCTAATTGCTTATTTTCCTTTGTGTTTTGCAAATCTGACTAATGTTGACTCAGGTAGAATATTATAAAGTTATTTATGCTGTGGGTGATAATTACTTGCAAATACATTTATAGTTGAGTAAAGCTTCAACAAGTTTATACAATTCAATTATCTAGCCCCGGGTAATGGCTTCTCCTCCTTCTTTTAAAAAATGTTATTAATTGTTCGTAGTTTACTGTTAATGAAGATGGTTTCCTGAGTCTTACCTCTTCAGCTCATTACACAGATCATCAATGTGGAAAACAGAGACAAGGGTAATTTATATTTCTTTGTGAAATGTAAATCTGTGATGGCTTGAATCTTGTCTTTGGAATGATTTATGTGTGGAATATATTGAATAGCACAACATTTGGTAGTAAGGTAATTAAAGAAAATAGTCATTATCTCACCAAGCTCAATAGCTACTTGCTGCCTGCTTTAGATACTTTCAGTGAAACTTAAAAATCTGGCACTTCTTTATTTAAAAAACTAAAATTTCTAGAAAAAGACAATCATCTACAATTGGTGGATGAATTTATTAGCTTTTTGTTTGTTTGTTTGCCAGTATATGCCAGCTACTATTTAACACGCTACAAATTACCTTTGGAAAAGAGACAAACTCTAATCTTCTCTTTTCAAATGTTAATACTAAGTAATTTCCTTTTCTTTGGGCAACAGCAAATCAGTTTTCCCCACCCAAGTTTTGTCTTTTTTCTCAAAATATTTTAAAATTGAGCTTTACCACCAGTAAAGGACTGGTGGTGAACAGGTTTATTTGGGAGGTATGTATTACTTGAAATAGCATTTCCAGGGAAAATTACTTGGGAATGTATGTGAACAGGTTTGACTGTTGAAATAGTATTGCCAGGGAAAATTACATGGGAATGTATGTGAACATGTTTGACTGTTCCTGTGGAAAAAGTTTCCACAGGAAACTACTACCTCTGTGGTAATATAACCCACAGCACACATATTTTTGTACAGCACTCCCCATCAATATTGATTTTCATCTACCTTTTTCCCCTGTAACAGGACTTGAAATAGTATTTCCTGGGAAAATGATGTTGGAATGTGTGTGAACAGTGAAACCTGTGATATTTTTAAGTTTTATGAAACCTAAATTCACATTCATTAGACAGAAACCTTAAGATTTCTTAACATTCATGTTATGCCAGATTCCTTCAGTGTAAAACAAAACAAAACTGTAACTGGAATAAAAAGTGGAGGGTGTGTATGTGTGTTGATGGGGAGAGAATGGGGTTAAGGACACCATTTTGCTGGAAAGCAAATAGAGGTTATAGCTGTTAGCTTTCTTACTGGCATGGCAAACCGTACATTCCCCAAAGATATCTGAAACAGTATCTCCCATCTCACACAGTCTTCTACAATGTGGTTTTGAAACTCCTTCCATCATGGGGTAGGGGGCCGTGTCCCCTCTCTGTGAAACTGGGTGTGCTTTGTGGCACTATTCAACCAATAATCTATGACAGAAGTGACACTATGAGACTTCTGAGGTTAGTTCATAAAAGGCCACCCAACTTTCCACCTTGTTCACTGTCACACTAATGCTTGGCATCCTGGTTCTCCCTAAACATGCTTTTAGGAAGTCCCACGTGGAGGGACTATGTGGAGAGGCCCTGAGACTTAATGAAGAGTGCGAAAGATGCCCATCCAGGTCCTGGTTGCTCCAGCACCCCACCTGTTCCAGCTCTAGTTACTACCTGACTGTGACTGCAGCAAGAAATTTCATGCCAGAACCACCCCAGTAGAACCTTTCCTAAATTCCTGACTTGCAAAAGCTTGGAAAGATAATAGAGTGATTGCTGATTTTTAAAACCAGAATTTTGGGGTGATTTGCACACTGACATACTGGCTCAGGATGAGGCACTGAATGGAGTGAGGATGGAGGTGCCGGTGAGGGAAGTTCACCTCTCTGTATTCCCTATTTTCACCATATTTTCTCAGGGCTCTTCTGCCTCCACACCTAGTTACTGGCCATCTGTTCCCATAAAAGAAAAAAATTCCTAAACTCTGGCATTTTTAAATTAAAAAGGCTCTGCCCTTCCCTGGCTAGGAGCCCCTTCTCCTAGGTGTAAGACCAAAGTGATAATATCTCTGTAATCCTCCATGAGGCCTCAAGTTGCAAACCGGCTAAGAGAACCAGTTGAAGTAGTAGGTACCTTGTATCAAGCAGCAAGGTCAACTCAACACAACTTCCTCGAGAGAAAAAAAAAAAACCAGCCCCTAACTTCAAAAGGCTCATAGTCTTAGTAAGAGAAATAGATGTGTAAATCATTAGTTGCCTTGAGGGAAGTACTAGATGAAAGTATGTACAAAGTACCATGGGAACACAGAGGAGTTAAGCACAAGACAGCTTGACTGTATCCTATCCTGGCCGAGGCAGGTTGCACAGTTCTCTCTTTCCTCCTCCTTCTCTAGCCCTAATTAAATTGCTTGTTCCCTAATGGGGATCCTCTTTAGCATCTCCCAAAAAATTTCAGAAATCTAATATAGAGGCCATGTCTTATTCTCAAGCAATTGGAGCAAATGATGATCAAACATATATTTTGTGCACCAAATAGTCATTTCTCAGCTAAGATCAACTCGTTTCTGATTTTTTTTTTAATTTCCTTTTTCACTGCAGGCCAGTCCTATTTCCTGGTGCAGGCAACAATGAATGGTTGTTCAACTAAATTAATCTTAGGGATAACTAGTATATTTCCGGAGTTTCATGATTCCTTAACCATAAAAGACAAGGATATGATTATGAAAATAAGGTTAGAGCTCTCACAACTTAGTTTCTATGAGAAAGAAAGGCAGCAGATGTGATTGATGATGGTAGGGAGAATGGAAGAGAATGTGTTTTGAAAATTAAAATATATTCCAAATTTTTGGGCTAAGAAAGTTAAATACAAATCAGGCCTTTCGTGCTAAACTTTGTTTGCACTGGGTAAAGTGCAACTTCCTGTTTTGAAGATTAGGTTTTAGTAGGTTCATAAGGTCCCTTGGGGACTCACTCATCTCCTATCAACATAACATTTGAACCATTTTAAATGTAAATTAGGGAAAATATGGATTGGATTTCATTTGTAACACAACTTAAATAAGAGAAAGAAAAAAATAGATTTGGAAGTTGTTGTAACCATTTGGGAGCTCCACATCCTGGTCAATTTCCATTCTCCTCTACCAGCAGGAGACCTGCCAGGCCCTGAGTCTTCATTCCTCTGTCAGGGCAATGGGCATCAGTTTGACCTCTTGGAATCACTATAAACAAACACTAAGTTGTGGCTCAACTCCCTGAATTCATTGGGGAGATTCCCCTATGAAACAGTGAAAAAGTTCAAGAACAGAATACTCAGAAAGAAGGAGAATTCTCTTCCTTTGGAGTGTAATTAAGAACACTGAAACAGCAAACAACTGTTTTCTTGTGCGGTGTTCTCACACTTAAGCATACATCAGAATCCCCTGCAGGGCTTATTAAAACATGGACGGCTGAGCCACACAACCAGAGTATTTGAGTCCATAGGTCTGAGCTGGGGCCTTAGAAATAGCATTTCTAACAAGTTCCCAGTTGATGCAGATGCTGCTGGTCTGAGGACCACACTGAGAACCACCATTTTGGTGAGCAGACACACAGTCATGGATCTTCTTCAAGGCGGGTAGGAAAGCTGCATGCTTTATATTGATTAATTCAACAGACTGAGCACATAGCCGCTCTATACCCACATAATGGGTTGGATATGACTGATTTACAATGAATGTGCCAAGGTTTCTTAAAACAATTGTTTTTGGCTTACTTAAAATGAAAATACCTTCTCCCATTCTTGTTTACACAATAGTAATTTTCTTTTCCTTTTCTTTACCTTTTTAAGAGACTTTTATTTGAGTGGCTCCTATAAAGATTGTTGTAATATGAAAGTCATTTGTTTGGTAGAAATATCAAGCTGTCTTGTCAAACACACTGAAGTAACCCAAAAATATATTTCAGAACTCACAGAGCTTAAAAAGAGCAAAGATTATATGCAACCAGACAAAACCTATTTCTGCATTTCCTATTTCTTTCTCAGACTGCTTTGCTTACCAGACTCTCACTAAAAATCTTCAGGAAGTGCAGGGATCATTTTGTTTGGAATTTTAAGACACACCAGAACACATAGTATTTACAAAGAAACTTTTACAGATACATAAATTGAAAAGATACCATCAAGAAATATTATAATTTTGAAGTCTCCCTTTCTTGCCAATTGATCAGAATGCAAGATGAGATGCTAACCAAACAGCCCTTTTAGCTGTCTTGTATTTCCATACACTAAATGTGTATTTCAGAAACCTGCTCAACCATCAGCCAAGTATCAACATTAGTGAAATGTGAAATGTAACTGCTGTGTAAAAAGTTAGACTTCTGAAACATTAAAAACATTACATCCCTGGTCTGCCTTTTTACAGAAAGCACATTTGTTCTCCTAGAGCTATTCCTATAGTTCATTAATTTCCTACATGAACATTTAAAAAGGCAGAACAAGAGAACAGTTTTGTATACAGTGGGATTTGCTATTTAGGGAGAATGAGCACACTGCATTCCTGTTAACTTTTTTATTTTTTCAAGGTAACAGGAATTGTATACAAATGACAGTAGATCCTTGCCTATTTATTTTTATCTAAATAAAAGATAACTCAAGATGAATTCTTGAGAAGAAAAACAGCTATATACATAAGGGACTATATCTTCCTTCATTGTCTGCTTGGAAACAGTAGTTGTGTTGCTGTCATAGAATCAGGAAACAGGTTGTGGTAAGCTGGAAGAGGTACATATGCTGCTGTTATCATTTTACCAACAAACCACCTGCCATGCAATGCATTGACAGCAGCAATAGCTGCAGCAATTGGTGGGCACTTCACTCACATACACATTGCCCTGAGCTGAATTTTGGTTAACATAAATATGAGTAACTCCTCCATGTTTATTACATTCTTCCATCACATCGTCCTTAATCTCTGTATCACATCCAACTTCTGTTTGAGGACTAAACATGTTAGAAGGTTGGAAACACTGTGTTGCAAGTGGCTGAATAGAGGCAGCTGCAGCTAAAGCTGAAGCTTCAGTCTGCTGAGAAAGCCTTGTTTGCAAATCTGTAACAAAAGAATTCTGCCACAGCACCAAATGTCAAGGAGCCACTCATTTGTAGAGCTTGCTGTGCTGCTGGTGGAATCGGCAAACCTGTACCCTCTGCAAGTCTTGCCATTAACTGAAGACCAGCAGTTGTTCCCAAATCAATTCCAGTCCTTTCCAGTTCATCACTGTCCAAAAATCAACTAGTGCTTGAAGCATCAGTACACTCAGTAACAGGACTAACTTCTCATTGGCCTTCCCGCTACTTCAAATCCATTAAGTTGTTCGAAAGCCTTTCTGACACATTCTGAATCAGAAAATGTAATAAATCCATATCCCTTGGATCGACCAGTTTCACTGTCCATCATCCGCTGGATACTTTCAATCCTTCTGAAAGGCTCAAACATCCCAGGAAGCCTATCTTCAGTTATGTTAAAGTGTAACGAGCCCACATAAAGCCTCATAGGTCCAGCACTTTCCTTTTGTAAATTGCCATTGCTGCAGCACTGTTTTTTTTCTGCTCGTGATGCCTGTACTATGACTGGCACTCGTAAAACTCGTTGGCCAGTTAATCCTATTGCTAGAGGCACTGAGCTAAGCTAACATCGTCGAACTTCACATAAGCAATTCGTTTGGAACGTCTTGAATTTCTTTCGGAAATCATCCTCACATCTGGAACCTTTCCTACTGTAGAGAAAAACTCTTCCAAATCTCTTGTCAAATTCTTGCTGCCAGTTGCATACAGAAAACTGTCCTTGCATGTCTTTTCTTAGGAGTTAGATTATCAATAGGCTCCCTCACAGGGCTCTTGTCTTTTCGATACGGACTTTTGCTTCCGGAACGTCGTCTGCTTAATTTGATGCTATAAGGCAATCCAGTCTTTCCTCAGATCGCACTGTTAAATTTTGGTCCGGAGTAAGGACTTCTGAGGGGCCTCTAAGTCTTCGATCTCGACTTCCTGAGCGGCTCCGTCACCTCTCTTTGCTTCTACTTCGTTGCCTTTCAGGGGTTTTGCTCTTTTTCCTTTCTCTACCTCTACTTCACTTTCATTCCTTACTTTGCTTCTCTTTGGTTCATGACTACGACTTCTGCTCTTGCTTTTTTCCCTCTTTTTGTTACATTCTTCATGGCCGTTGGCACTGCTCAACTTGTTCCCATCCTTCTTGTAAGGAGCCTCAAGCATTGCTTCAATATCAATATCGTCTGCCATTTTCTCAAACGCCTGTGCGGGCTTTCGGGCGCTTGTGGTGCTCCTGTTCGGGAAGTTACTGCTGCTACCGCTGCTGCCGCCACTGCTGTTGCTACTCCTAACTCCCTAGGTCCAGGCCGCGGGACCGCCCAGCACGAATATCGGGCTCCAGGGACCGCGAGGCCCGAGCGAATCTAAAACACACGATGGAATTAGAGAAGCCCACGCGGGACAGCAGGACTGCGGCTTCAGCAGCCCGCGTGGGCAAACTCCCTGAAATGGTGGCCACTGCTTCACACTCCAGTATTCTTAGCACATTCTTTTTTCAGAGAAACTGCAGAGGTAAATGTCAGCTAGATTAAATTATATTAAATTTAACATCAGCTGAATGAAATCATCATGCATTAGTGGACTCCCAGTCAATCAAACCTTACTGCATTTAATGCAACAGTTTTGTATGTTTGAGTCTAATTATCTGATGTGGGAGCGCTTTGCTAGTTCTGAATTCTACTAAATAATTTTCTCATGAATTCTTATTCGTGAATTCTTATTTATGCTCTTAGATGTTCGGTATTAAAATGCAACCGAGGGTCAGTTATTCGAGAGATTACCTTCAAGCTAACAAAAGGCAATGTAGGACTCTTTACTATAACAAACGTATACTTCTGTGAACACAGAGAGATCACACCAATTCTCATTAATAGTGACTGCACAGGATAACATAAAATTATAAGGATGAAAAGATTCTTCCTTCTCAGATCTGTACATTTCCAATCATTTTGACACGCTGGACAGGAGATTTCACATCCATCCACTTTTTTCATGTGTTCAGTCCATAAACACAAGCTTAGCTTGTAGGACAATTGGCTGCCACTCTCTTCATGAAAAAAAAAATCTCTTATTTGATACAGATGCTTTCAGAAGGTTTCAGCAGTTGACATTCATGTAAAATGGGAAGTGTGAGGAGGCAGCAGGAAGTAGTGAAAGGAGCATGGGATATGGAGTTAAAAAGGGTTGAACTGTACCCCTGCAACTTCCTTTACTGACTGACCTCTGACTTTTCACTTCATCATCTTTAAGAGTAGAAAAAAGAAAAATAGCAATCATAAGGGGTTCTTGTGAAGTTTGGAAAAAAAATTAAGCAAAAACGACGGCAAATTATGACAATTCTATTACAAATTATAATTATAGGATTAAATTCTGTTACATGTTTTAGACCTTGTCAATGAACATGATGCTTCTATTGTTTTTGATTGATGCTTTTGCACTGTACCTCACCACATACTGTATTCAGATAGGTCTTCTTGGTTTTATTTTCAATAGTTACTATTTGACCATGAAACAAGGTACATCTCATGTGACCTATATCCAGAAAGAACTCCTTCACCCTAATCTCATTAGAACCATACTTTATGGGATACGTCATCCCAGGTTCTATCCAAACGGACCTCTGAGAAGACAACCAGTTACGTCTTTTGGCACAACTTACACTAAGCAAAAAATTGATGTTATCTTTTTATTTATTTGTTTGTTTGTTTGTTTATTTATTTATTTATTTATTTATTTATTTTGCGATGGAGTCTCACTCTGTCACCGAGCTGGAGTGCAGTGGCGCGATCTCAGCTCACTGCATTGGCTGCCTCCTGGGTTCAAGTGATTCTCCTGCCTCAGCCCCCCCAAGTAGCTGGAACTACCGGCGCACGGCACTACGCCCAGCTAATTTTTGTATTTTTAGTAGAGTCGGGTTTAGGCCTCTAATCCCAGCACTTTGGGAGCCCGAGGCGGGTGGATCACAAGGCTAAGAGGTTGATGTTATCTATTGATTGGGACCTCCATTCATATGTTTTGGTCTGCTACGGCTGCCATGAAGCATAACAGACTAGGTGGCTTAAACAACAGAAATTATTTTTTCACAGTTCTGGAGGCTGAAAGTCTGAGATCAAATTATTGACAGGCTGTTTTCTCCTAAGGTCTCTCTCCTTGGCTTGAAGATGGCTACCTTCTCCTTGTGTTCCCATGTGGTCATTCCTCTGTACATATCTGTGTCTAAATCTTCTCTTCTTATGAGGATAACAGTCCTACTGGACCAAGCACCACCCTAGTGACCTTATTTGAACTTAATTACACTTTTCAAGAACCTAGCTTCAAATACATCACTTCTTGAGGTTCTAGGGGTTAGATTAGGGTGTCAACATATGAATTTTGAGGGGACATAATTCAGCCCATGATACTATATATACACCTATTACTTCTTATTTATTTTATGTGATGGAGATAAAAATATTCTTATGTAAGTCCTTTTTATGCTTAAATAGTGTTTTCCATGTATTCTAGAAGTGATTTTGACCACCAGAGGGCTCCTGTATTTATGCAATGAAACATAATTATAATAGAATGATACATTCAAGATTAAATATAAAGTTGATTATGAAAGTTAAATAGTTGATATCTGTGTATCTTCAGTGAATCGATCTTTAAGCATCCCAATGCCTAACCTGATGATGACAATGAAGATGCCGATGGCTGCATTTATTGAGTAGCAACTGTGAGCCACCCCTGTACTAGGTACTTTATGATCTAATTTAATATTCTGAACTTTCCTGTTACATTCAATATTTTGTATTATTTCAATATTATAAATGAAGTATCTATGACTTGGAGAGGTTAACCAACAAGACACAGCTAGCGAAAGGCTAAGTGGGAATTTGAATCATTAGCATCATCATTAGCACTAGTTTCATGATATGGCCTTGGTAGACAGTTCCTAATTAGCTTCAAGGGGTTTGTGACTCTCCTGAAATACTATACAAAATATTCAAGGATATGTACAATGCAGAGATGAAAGATCCAAAGTTGTTGTTTTGTTAAGAAGCTCAGCTCCACTCTGAAGTCTAGGAAAGGTAGATTCCATGGCAGTCAAGGTGGCTCTAATCTTCCCTCCATCCTTTTTGTTTTCATTGCTTAATTCATAGTCCCTACAATCCCTCCTCTAAAGCATTCTCTGATGGATAGATGACTTCTATTACCCTTTTAGTTTTATCAGTTGTTTTGTCCTGAATGTATCTGAGTTTTCCCTGCGTACTATCTAAGACTCCTAGTTGCAAGTAACATAAACACCACTTGCACCAGGGAAAGGCAGGAGGAGAGCTGACCCCAGGATCACCTAGAACCAAGGACTTCAACTCCAGCAGGACCATGGCTCATCTTCCACTATAGATGAGCTTTTTCCATCTGATGGTAGCCTGGTATAAATGTTTTGGGCTTATGTTCTCACAGTGTTGGGACCAGAGAAGGAAAGAGAGCTCTTCCCTGTCAGCTCTATTTAAAAAAGTCTAGGGAAATGACTGATTAGCCTGGCTAGGAGCATGCGCCTGCCCCTTGAGTAATCACTGTTCACAGGAAAGTGGCACTATGGATGTCCAGGCCTCAGTTACACGCTCTCATCTCTGATCACATGGGTGGGATAGCATTAAGGGCAGCTCCCTGAAATCACATGGATGAAGTTAGGGAGGAGCAGCCTCCCAAGGAAGAAACATGCTATTACCAGAAAAAGAGGGAAGAGGTGATGGGCCCACAAACACATCGAAGATCCACCATAGCAATGACTTTAACCACAAGAGGCCATCCTTTCTCCTTCTGGCTCAGAAAAGAGCACAGCAGAGCTGGTGACTTGCAAGAACCTGAACCCGGAATTAAGTTCCAAGTTGACCTTGGCTCCTACATTCTCAGAATTATTGATTGTTATACCCAGCAAAATTGAGCACTATTATGTATGTTAGCATTTTTTAAATTTTGGTACTCCAAAGTGCAGTTGTTAAGGATATAGAACACTTTTTGTTCTATGATCTCTCTAAACATACAAACATCTATTATAAATGGGTTCAAGTGACTGGTATGGATGGACTTATTTTACCTGCGGGTATATTCTTTAGTCCGTGAAGGTGGCATGTACACATACATGCTCATTAAGACCCACTTCTCCAACTGAAGTGGTTGTGGGGACTTTGCAACAAATCCCTGGACATAAACATTCTTTGGGAAGGAAGGTAGAGGAAAGAGGGGAGACCCCAATGTGGGGTTCAGTTTCTTTGTCTTCCGGATCTAGAGTTCTCTCTATTCTTACTCCTCTTTCTACATCTAGTTAACAATGTCAGATCTTAGCACCTCCTGTGGGAAGCCTTCCTGGGCCCTCTGGGCCTGTATTAGGTCCTCTCCATTATACTTCTGGGGGTAATGGAGATACTAGAGAAAGGGGTTGGAGAGGAGCTGCTACAGCTTTCAGTTTTATCTTCGATTCTTGCCCCTTGCTTTCACATATGCTTTTGGTAAAGACAGCCTTCACTTCAGTTTGTATAAAGATAGAATTAGGTAAACAATAAGGCAACTCTTCTCCAATATTTACTGTAAGTATACGTGAAAAAATATTTGCGATATCATAGGGTGCTAGGTTGTGTGCATGAGGGAGTCAACAAATGCTAACAGGAAATGCATGCAGTGATAGAATAACCAGTTATTGAAAAGTTATCATATGTCAGCATTGTATTAAGTACTTTATATGCATTATCTCAGTTGAACCTCACTGCAACCCTAAATGATACACATTATTATGTCCATTTCACAGACAAAGTAACTGAATGCCCCACATCATTCAGCTAGTAAGTTTCACAGCCAGGATTTGAACTCAGACCTCACTGCTTCTAAAACCTTAGCACATAGCAAGCTGTTAAGACTTCTAAATAAATTCAAGAACCACGCAGTCTCATTATAAAGTATTTAGTTACATTTGGAATCTATTCGACTTGGCCTTCTCCTCTGTGTATTTTGTGATCGTTGGAAAATACTTGCCGCTTTAACCCAGGATGCTTCTTATTTGGGCCTTTTCTTTTCTCTCTCAGTAGAATGAAAACTCAAGTCTATTGTATCATTATTTAGTATCTCATCTTTTCTGCTACAAATCTTCCAAACACGTTCTTGGATGTGTGAGGAAAATAATTAGGTCCAGACAGACTACAAACTAGCTTGGACACATACACGTGACATGCCACATTCAGTGTGATGATGACCTTTCATGGGAAATGACTGAGTCCACCCTGCCCTGCTACGCTTTCTCCTATGCCATCCTAGCTGGTCCATGCTCTAGTTTTCAGGGCTGAGAGTTAAGTCTTTCCTTTTCCCCAGGGTTCTGAGCCAGTGATAACTCAGCCTTGTCTGCCCCATCCCTGGATCTCCAAAGAAAAAGGGTCAGAAACACTTCACTTTTTAATTTCTTTTTAAAGTGATTGATGCTACATTTCTAATGGCAACTTTCATCCATTATGAAAGTACTGAACCACCGAGGGGATGTGATTTCAGTCGCAGCTATGTATTTCATTCACAAGATGATCTTTGCTTAAGTCAAAAAGCTTGAATAATTTCCCCCATCCTATTTTCATGATGTTTAAGTTTTGGCTTCCAAGAACTTCAGACAAAATACACAGACAGGGTGGCATATCGTATGGCAAAATGAGCCACAGGTCATGTATGCCAGAAGTCTGAGAAGAAAAAAGTCAAATGAAAACAACTGTGTTGGGCCAAATAATAAGAAATAAACAGAAATGAAGTCAAATCACAAACCAAGCCAGAAAAGAAACAGAAACCCCATAAGAAAACACACTTAAGGAAATCAACAAAATACGTAGCCAAAGGAACATCAGGAAGGTTGTTCCCAGATGGCCGTCTCTCCTGGGCAGTCTTCCCTTGGGGAAGGAAAGTCTTCAGCAGGCAGCCAGACTAGGTGGCTTGAGCCCGGAGCAGGGCACTACCCTTGGAAGAGCTGGAACTTGTTGACCTTTGGCAGCTTTTAGTAAGCAGAAGTCAAGGGGTTCTTTCCTCAAAGCCCAACCTTTCTTAGGCAGGGCTCAGTTCCGAGGCTCCAAAGTGAAGGGGTGGGGAAATGGGATATGGAGCAGAGAAATAAGGAGCCTCCTCACTTCCCAGAGAAACCAAGATACCAAGGAGGAAAAACAGCTTATGTACTTTGTAGTTCCAGAAGGCTGGGTCTGTGACCTACTCCTCACTAATTCTGTGATCTGGGGTGATTCATTTTCCTTCTCTGAATCTCATTTTTCTCATCTGTGAAAGGGGAATGATAGTAGCACTTACCTAGCAAGGTTACAGTGGAAATAAATGAGATAATATATGTAAAATGTTTAGAATTGTGCTTAGAATGGTATGTTAGTGATGGGTAGGAGAGCAGGAAAGGGATACTGGGTTAATCAGAGATTAGCAGAAGTTCCAAAAGGCAATGAGGGGGTAGTGGCTTGCCCAGGAATTTCTGCCCTTGTGAACATTTTAGTCACGGTTTTTTTATTTAAAATTTCTTATGAGTGCTACATCTCTCTGACGAGTTAAGTCCTTTGGGACCTCCCGGAGAATGAATTTGCCATTCCCAGATACCCTCAGAATTGTCTGGAACAAATTCCCCATGCAAAGTTCAGGTATGGTGTGAGTTTTCTGGGATGGACCCCAAAGATCCTGGCATCTCTGGAATTTCCTGGGTATCAAGAATTGGGTCCAGAGAACCAGCCACCCAGCATGGCTGGCTGCAAAACAAATACAAGCACCAAAAAGGGAATGGAAAACAGCCGCCACTCCTGTGGGGTTTCCCTGAGCTTATCTGAACCTTCAGGGTCTCTAATGGCTGAATCAACATGCTGCACATGAGTATAGGAAAAATAAAGATAAGGTAAAGAAAATAAATATTCACTCTGCTTTAATCTCAGTCAATTTCCAAAGGGTCTATTTGCATATCTGTCTGTCTAAATTGTCTGGTGACAGAGGGGACGCAGTTCCCTCAAACTGGGTGACTCCATCATTGGTGGAATATCAAAGGTTTTTTCCATAACATTTTTTCCTCCCTTCCTTTTATAGCAACATGGCTGCTATCTTAGCCAAGTTTAGTCTAGTCTCTGTCAGTAGGAATATTACTGCAGGGAGTATGAACAGTTTGGAATTCAAGTTTTTAAAGTTCCACTTTGGCAGATCCACCTTTTTCATCTTAGAGGTTTTTGGGTAATCAAAAATTACTTTATATTGCATACCGTATCGGTCACATGGACATTTATCTCCCAATTATAGCATTCTTAGCAGTAATTCATGGTAAAATTGTAATTAAGTGAATTTTTTCACACGTTTATACCTAGCTCATCAAGCCTTTCTCTACCTAACCTCTCTGTACACTCAACAAAAACATGTGGGACCTGAGTTCCAGTCCCTCAATTCCAGGAGATATCTCGTTTGGCAAAGTGACAACTAATTTGATCAATGAATCACTGCTAGTATGTGAATGCCCATAATGGATACATGTTAAATATCTCTTGGGGAATAGATTTCCATTTTAACAAGAGTTTTCTGAGGTCTTAATGTCTTAAGTTAACCCAAAGGAGTGGAGAGATGTTTGTGTATACATTTGGGCACAGACTACTGCCTTTACAATGCTGATTGTTTGCAGCCATCAAACATCATAATGTGTCTTGAAAAAACATCAGTTAAATCCTTGAATTGGGAAAGTGCATGTGGATAGCATGAATGGTAGCCTGGCTATGCTACAAAAATATTCCAGAAGTTTTTGTCTTTTCAGTTTTGAACTATTTTACTTACACTGTCAGATACTCAAGGTTGCTGCTATAGGAGTGACCTTGAGGATATTAACAGTCACCATTAAAATTGAGAAATTGAACCGTGCCTTTGTCATCAACTAGCTTTGTGGTCCTGGGATAGCCTCTTAACCTTTCTGGGCATTGGTTTCCTCCTTTTATACTTAGGAGAGTTGGACTAAACAATCTCTAACATCCTAATAAACTTGAAAGTTCTATAATTTTAAAATCCATTGGTGAAGGCTGCTGGGTGTTGACTAAGTGTTGAACACTGACGTATTCTCAGTGGGGTTACTTTAGGGCAATTTTATAATATCTCACTGGGGACATTGTTTTTTGACTGCAGATTGCTATCTTGCCACAGAGGGTTCTTTTGCATTGCTCCAAGTGCTGAGTTACAAACCCATAAACAGTGTCTTAACAGTTTTATCTATCCAAGAACAATTGGATGGCCAGTGAATATTTCTTCTACATGCCTTCAGTGTACTTATTTTAGCTGTACTTGATTCCAAGCTGAAGTTTTGGGTTAGAGTGTTTGTCTCTATACTTATTTTGGTCAGCAATTTTGTCTCCAGTTCAGAAGGTCACATCATTGAACAACTGCATGGGAGACACTTAAACTGTTTCAAACTTAGTGCTTCCACTTTACTTCTTTTACCCCTCAAACTCCCAAGATAGTCTCCTGACAATTCCAAACATCATTTTATCTCCCAATGTGCATCAATGTGATTTAAAATCATTGTTTTCTCTGGCTATCCCACTTCTGGGTATTTTTCCAAAACAATTGAAAGCAGAGTCCCAAAGAGATGTTTGCACACCCATGTTGGTAGCAGCATTATTCAAAACAGCCAAAAGATGAAAGCAGCCCAAGTGCCCATTCCCAGATGAATAGACAAACAAAATGTGATATATACATACAATGGAATAGTATTCAGCCTTCAAAAGGAAGGAAATCCTGATATATGCAACAACATGGATGTACTTTGAGGACATTATGCTAAGTGCAATAAACCAGTCACAAAGAGACAAATGCTGCAGGATTCCACGTATATGAGGTATCTAAAGTAGTTAAACTCTTAGAAACAGGAAGTAGAATGGTGGGTGCCAGGGGCTGGGAGAAGGGGAAAATGAGAGTTGTTTAATGTGTATAGACTTACAGTTTTGCAAGGAGATAAAGTCCTGGAGATTGGTTGACTAACAGTGTGAATATGCTTAACACTACTGAACTGTATGCTTAAAATAGGAGGATGAATTTTATGTGTTTGTATCGCAATTCAAAATAAAATAAAATTTAGAAATATAATTAGTTTCTGTCACTACTTCAAGTTCAACAAGTCTACCTCCAGAGCTCACTAGGTTGCTGTTTAGGCAGGCTGCTGAGAGCTGTGTCTGGTCACCTTGTTCTGTCTGTAGCATGTCTATAATAAGTCTCCTGGGTAATATATTCTGAATGCCAAGTTGAGCTCATAAGTTAGTGTGAAGTCTCAGCTTCAGAAATCTTGTATTTTACCCTGTTTACCTTAAGGGATTGCAATTTTGGGTATAAGGCATACCTCAAGAGTGCTATCGATATTCTCGCGCAACTTTAGGCATCACCTTAGGAGCTAAGCCAGTAGCATTTCTCTTGGAAACATCGACTTAGCAATCACCCAGACAACCCCCCAAAGACTTAAAGGATGGCTCGAGTCTTGTGCTCTGTCTCATTCACTTTTTCACACATATCTGATGCTTAATAAATGTTGAAGTGTAAAGAGAAATATTTCCCAAGGCTGGCTTCAAGGGTGTGAGATCCGTGTAGTCATACAGGGGTCCACCCTCAGAAGGGCCCTGTACTTTGGTTTTATGCCTCACTGTCATTTTCTTGAAATTCTTAATAATTTTACTTTTGAACTTACATTTTGTTATTGAGGGCTAATTGGATAATGGAGCATGAATATGAGTAGCGGAGATGCGAATAATTTATGTGTGTGTATGTGTGTACTGTTCCTGGCTGCCCCATTGGCGTATAGAGTTTGCAATGCCTCTGAGCACAGAATTTCAGTGGAACCATTATGTGTGTGAATTCACAGAGACTTACTCAAAGGGTGTCATAGCTACACCTGAGTAGGCAGGGGAGCTGGCAGCCCCGAGAAGCCACACTTTCCATTTGAACTGGAAATTGCTTTGATTTCAGAACTAAGGCAATGCCATTCTACAAATCATGGAGGACCAAGGAACCCCATCATATTCTTTCTTAGTTGTGTTAGTTCCACATATTAGCCAACCACTTACACTGAAAATGGTGCAGTAGAAGGAAAGAGAATGACAGAGCAACACAGTACTTTTTCTCTCGCTTCCTCCTTGCTTATCAGGAAGCCAAAAATTGAGTGTTGATAGAATGTGTGCATATGAAGAAGTGAAATAAAAACAGTTCACTTAGTTTTGTGCAGCATTTCCACTCTTTTGATAAGAACAGAATACACATAGATGTATGAGTAATGAAATCCAAATTGTGTAATTTTTGGTGTTTCCACATACGGGTCAAATGCTCTTATATTTGCATTTATAACTGGCATCGTGTAATATAAGATGAATGGTAAATTTATGCTAATAATTTAAAATTTTAATTTGTCTTTACTTAGAACGACATTAAAAAGCAAATGAGAAACATCATGACAAGTCAAGAGAGAAACAGCAGAAGAAAGGAAAAAGCTTTATATATTTATGCCTTTAATGACAACTTTTTTCCTGTTTTTTGAACAAGAGGACCTGCATTTTCATTTTGCACTAGGTCCTTAGATTATGTAGCTGGCTCTGATGTCCCTGTAGCATTTGGCTAGTGAGATTCTCAGGGAAGTGGTGAATATTGTAAAAGGGCCTCTTATTCCTGGGGCCTTGAAATTAAATTCATGTCCCTGGTTCCAAGGACTAAAAAAACCCCCAAGGCACAGTCCTTGCAAGCTTGTTTTTTGTTTTTGCTCCTCACCCATACTGGATGTACTGGATGTATGGTCATGCCAGAGGGATTTGAATGAGCCACTCACATCCAAAAGGTTACATGACAATCAATTTGTTTCTATAACATTAACCAATGGCACCTGTGCTAATAGTTACATGTAAAATTAAGTCAGGAACAGATGGAGTTCTAAGGCCAACTGTTGCCAGTCATGGAAAACCTGCCCTCCTTAAATAGCCTCTGGTGTAATTGTCTGCCTACACTCTGCCCACTTTTCAGGTTTAAATACAAGGCGACATTTGGTATGCATTTCCTGTAATAAAGAAGCATGTGATGATTATTCCCAAGATGTTATTTTTAAGACTATTGTTAACTGCGGTCTGTCTTTGGTTTCTCAGTTAAGGAAAAAGCAACTTGACTCAAAGCGTCACCTGATTAAAGTTAGGTAACCACAGCAGAGCAAGCTATCATGACCAAAGTCCCTGAAGGAAAGTGAGTGGGAACAAATCAACCCACACTTTGCAGACACTGAGGTATGGCATGACTTGGTGGCTCCTGGGAGAGATCAAATCTTACAATAGTGTGTAAAACACTGAGAATGCAACTAACACGTGAGGTTACCTGTTTTTATAACAGTCATAAATACCTATTTATTATATAGTGATTTGAATATACCACCTCATGGATGGGCAGTCAAGCCTTGATATTTCTTGCTTTTTTTATTTCTACTTTTGTGATTAAAAATAACTTGAAAATCAATCATGTTGAAAGGTATTATATTTTTCTTTCAACATGAAAGGAGGAAATACAATGTAGATTGAAGCCATTAATTAAAAGAATAAGACACATGGGCTGGGCCCGGTGGCTCACGCCTATAATCCCAACACTTTGGGAGGGTGGATCATGAGGTCAAGAGATCGAGACCATCCTGGTCAACAAGGTGAAACCCTTTCTCTACTAAAAATACAAAAATTAGCCGGGCATGGTGGTGTGCGCCTGTAGTCTCGGCTACTTGGGAGGCTGAGGCAGGAGAATTGCTTGAACCCAGAAGGTGGAGGTTGCAGTGACCCGAGATCAGGCCATTGTACTCCAGCCTGGGTAACAAGAGTGAAACTCCATCTCAAAAAAAAAAAAAAAAAAAAGAATAAGACACATGTACATTTAAATTGGGAAAGAGTTTGTGATAGAAAAGGAGTCTATCCTCATAAAGTCAGAACGTGGCTGAGTTGGATTCATGCTCAAACCTTCTGTCTTGTGCCCAAGAGGTTGGCACCAAAATAAGCAACGAATATGGGTCGATGGAAGCTAGTACCCTCCCTGGGGAATGAATGCTAAGAAATGCCTCAAACTCTCATCCTCAAATTAAGGGTAAGGCACTAGTAGTAACATGGCTCCTAAAAGGTGAATAAAGACCTGGACTCGGTTATATTTCCCAGAAGGGTTTGTTGGAATCTACAAAAATGATTAAAATTCGTTTACTTAGTCTTGGAGTGAACATTCCGAGTTAAGTGTGTTTGATATTAAGTGCAGTTTATTTAAGAAGGTATCTGGCTGAGGTTAAGAGTAAGGCAGGGCCTGTTTAATTCTATATTGTATCTATAAAATTTTAAAATTCAGCCAACGTTCATAATTAGTGTTAGGTTGAACCGTATGAAAATGTGGATAGAGATTTCATATGGTCCAACTTAATACTTAGATATTTATGCTTGTTATTTTTTATAAAAAGATACATTTTATATGCAAAAACAGAAAGCGTGTTTTGACTGTGCTTTAATCCTGCTCTCCCTGGGTTAATTGTGGGGAATAAGAGAGTCAGTTGTCATCTGTAGTCCTACCCAAGTCTCATTTGGTTCTCGATCGCCCTTTCAGGCCATTCCAGTGTGTAGTGATCAGTTATAGGACATATTGCAAATAATTTATTATTCATAGTAGCTAAAGTCGTGATGTTTGTGGATTAGGGAAAATGTGGCACATATACACCATGGAATACTATGCAGGCATAAAGAACGATGAGTTCATGTCCTTTGTAGGGACATGGAAGAACCTGGAAACCATCATTCTCAGCAAACTGACACAAGAACAGAAAATCAAACACCACATGTTCTCACTCATAGGCAGGTGTTGAACAATGAGAACACATGGGCACAGGGAGGGGACCACTACACAGTGGGGTCCGTTGAGGGGATATAGGGGTGGGACAGTGGGGGGTGGGGAGTTGGGGAGAGATAGCATGGGGAGAAATGCCAGATATAGGTGATGGGGAAGAGGGCAGGAAATCACACTGCCATGTGTGTACCTATGCAACAATCCTGCATGTTCTTCACATGTACCCCAAAACCTAAAATGCAATAAAAAAATAAAAATTGTACTATACTAAGTCACAAAGACATTAAAAAAAAAACCAGTGCAGAATTAAGGTTATGCCTGTAATAATGATACCCTCAACCAGTTGCACAACAGTAGGCTTTCTTGAGTAGGGGGGAAAAGGCTGCTCTGGAGTGATGCCCATGGAGCAGAGCCACAGACGTGACCCTTAATATGACAAAGGTCATGGCAGAAAATTGTTGGAAACAAATACTCGAAAAGAGCAGTATTCACTTAATAGCAGCTTTCTATACTGGTTATAATGCGTACTTCGAAATTTTCTTAGAAACTTCTCAAATTTTCTTTTGAGATCTCAAGTTTTGGATCTCAAAAGAAAATTTGAGAACTGGTGTCAGGTTGCCACTTTTTAATTTTTTTAAGTATGGTCATTAGAAACAGAACTTCCATCTATTATAACCACCGTTTAAAAAGAGAAGAGACATGTTAACATTAAAAACAGAGTGATTTTAGTTGTGGGAAAAATGTATTGCATTGGCTTCAGTTTTCTCATTTTGCTATAAATTTAGGGAAAAATATTAAAGTCTGGCTCAGGTCCATGGGACAGTAGCCCAAGAGAAGCTAATCATCCTTTATAAGGCTAGCAATCATCACCAACTATTAAGAACCTTCTTATTCGAAACATTATGGTAAGAGCTTTACATACCTTATTTCTGATCTCCAAGTTGGATATTATCTTCATTGTATAAATGAGGAAATTAACACTCAAAGAGAAGTAACTCTTTCAAACCTGAACTTAAAAAGTAATGCCAAAGTTTTGTCTTACAACCTTTAGAATTTTTAAATTATGTAATTAATAAACTGGGTAAATGATTTAGATGTAATATCCAAAGTCTGGATTTTAAAGTGTTTTTAGGCTGGAGTTTGTCTAGTCACCCATTTTTATGAGACTTTGCAGGCTCCCAGATAAATTTTTAGAGTTGTGCTTATGAGTCAGAGAAGCCCTAGTCCTGAAGGGAGCCCTGGGGGAAGAGTTTTGTCTTAGATTGGGCTCCTCAATACCTGACATAAGGATTTGTGTGCAAGTGACTTTTTTGGGAAATGCATCCAGAAGTCAGTAAGGAAGTGGAGGAAGTAGGACAGCACAAGAGAAGAAGCCAGTGGAAGTGAGTTCTGAGGCACAGTCCCATGAAGCGTAGCTTTGGAGGGTAAGTTATGCCTCAGAGTTGTCTCAACACAGGGCTTGAGAGCCAGGCTTTCAGATTTCCATACCTGTCAGTCATTAGCTAAGAGTTGGTCAGGTAGAATGAGAAGTAGGGGTGGGAGGGATGTGAAGCCCTAGACACTTCTGGCTGTCAACATGTTTGGGCAAAGCCCTTTAGCAGCTGGAGGGTAGTCTTGTGGCAAACAGTTCCAAGTGCAGGCCACTGTTGGCCAAAAGCACACCACAACCAGAGATGGCTACATGACAATGATAAAAAGGGGTTGAGAGGATCAGAGTGGACAGTGTCTACAACACATCTGAATTCAGAAACACACCATAAAGAAAAGAGGCAAGACGAGGAGCATTCTACAATTCCCAGGATGCCACAGAACTGGTGACTGTCAATTGCGTTCTTACAGTAAAACAAGAATATTCAATAACTCTGTTTTGCTTCCTTCCCATCATTGTCTCCTTAATTCCAAATCACTATCATCTCTTTCCTGTGCTGCTGCAGCAAACCTCATATCAAGCATCTACTTTTGCTCCCCTCTGTTCATTCTCTACACAGTAGTCATGGTGATTTTTACAAATACAGTGGTGATGCTTGAGGATGAGAGGTAGTTGAGTTGGAGACAGTTTAATCACTGCGTAATCACCATTAACCCCTTCAGTCCACCCTGCTATTCTTTGGCAGGTACAGTGAACATGTTCTCAATTTACTGTGAAGTTCTATGCAGTTTTACTCTACCTGTAGTAGTTCGTTTTCACACTGCTATAAAGATACTACTGGAGACTGGGTAACTTGTAAAGGAAAGAGACTTAATTGGCTCACAGTTCTCCATGGCTTGGGAGACCTCAGGAAACTTATAATCATGTCAGAAGGCAAATGAGAAACAAGGTACCTTCTTCACAAGGTGGCAGGAGAGAGAGAGAGAGAGCATAGGGGAAACTGCCACTTTTAAACCGCCAGATCTCATGAGAACTCCTTCACTATCATGAGAACAACATGTGGGAAACCATCCCATGATCCAATCACCTCCCACCTCCCTCGACACTACGGGGATTACAATTTGAGATGAGATAAGCTTTGGGTGGGGACAGAGCCAAACCATATCACCTCCTCTTATCTTTCCCTGAAGATGGTTGTAGGTGTGTGGTCTTATTTCTGAGTTTTCTATTCTGATGCATTGCTCTATATGTCTGTTCTACCAGTGCCATGCTATTTTGGTTACTGTAGCCTTTTAGTATAGTTTGAAGTAAAAAAAGCCCAACTCTTATCTAAAGAACATACCAATATTGAGTATGGAGTCACCTGTAGAGCTGAATACATCCATTCATTTTCTTTTTCTGGGTCATTGAAAGTGCAGTGATATTAACATTCTTGAAAATTTTGGGTCCTGAGACCCATTTTTGCCATCCTATTTGGAATCCCAACACAGGAGAATTGTTCTAAATTAATTCAATGGGAACTCATGGTTCTTTGGTTCACAGAAAAAGTTGGTTCAATCTGGGAATCATAAAAATAATTCATACGTTTCTTAAATATTTAAGTTTAACTCAAAATATATAAATTTGCATTAATCTCCCAATCCTTTGATAAAGGGCCAAGACTTTTTCTTGTTTATATTTTTCTTGAATATATTTTACAGGTAAAACAGAGAACAGTGGTTAATCTGGCCAATCTGTTAAGGAGTGATTGGTCAAGAGGACTTTTACTACATGGTGCTTGTTATAAAATGATTTTAATTATTAATAATATTAGCTGCCTCTGTCAATGGGCGGCAGTAATTGATGTTAAGTCTCTAGCAATGGAACATTCCTCTACATTAGTTGGTCTTTTATTGGCTCATGGATTCTGTTGAAAATCTGATATGTTATAGACCCTCTTATCAAACCTGTGTACATTCACATGTACACATACAAAATTGTAGGTTTTTTTAATCCCTGAATCTCATTTGAAGATTATTTGTTTATAAACTCTGTGTTACAGTATTAAAACACACAGAGAAAAATGTAAATAGGCAGTACACCGGCTTGTCATTTTCTAATCAAGAAAATAAAGCATGTAGTATATTTGTCTGATAAGATTGATTGATCATAAATGCCACTGTCTGTTTCTTGGGAGAAGAAACACCCACAAAGGCACACCCACATTTGCTTAGTTCCCTTCAGAGAATGGCAAAAATCATGTCAGTCTGATTCATCTTTCAGGAAGGAAGAGGGAAGTACAGTGTAAAACCACAACCCCGGCCACAGTGAGGACTTGGTCTCAGAGTGCAGCAGAGGTTGGGGCCATTCAAGGGCAGAGTAGTGGCTGGTAGTTGAGTAAGGACTGTGTCACCAACCCCCAGATGGGCACAGCTTACTGGTGCCTTGGCAACCACCCACGCCAACTCATTCCATTACTCAGTCCCATCAGATGTAAATTATTATGGGAGTTACAAGCAAGAGACCATTCTCTCATATCTACTTTCAACTCTAGGAGGAGCAAAAATTGCTTTCCTGGCCTTGATTAGCACTCAGGTGGTTGGCGCCAAGTGCCTTCCTCCCTCATCCTGAAGAAGATAAAACTTAAACTCATCATGGTTAATGCCTACAAGTTGGTGATAAAAGCTGGGTGGAAATCCAGCCCTTCTACTGCTCTTCCCATGATCTTTCTACCAAATCTCACTGCTTAGGGCCATGACGATGCATTTGCAGTTTGGCTAATTATAGTAAAATAACTTGCATATAAAAGCATTTCAAGGATATTCTCATTCTCCTCTTACTGATTCTCTTCACTGGTTCCTCTGTTCAGAAACAGCTTTGAGGCCTCAGACTTAACTACCAAAATTAATGATATTAACGCTTCTGTTTCCCAGGTTTGACAAATCATTCTGAGTGAAGTTGAGTTTCATTTCTTAAGAGCTGCGGCTAACTTTGCACAGAGTGCTGTAAACCCAAAGTCAAGCGGTTAGAACTTATAATCAAGTACAAGGCAGCTTAAAAAGGTTGCTTAAGATTGCCTCCTTATTTTGCTATCTTTTAAGCACATTGAACAGTGACTCATTCATTTATAGAATAACTTAAAATTCAATAGGTGATTATGTACAAATTAAGGTGACAATTGGTAGAAAGCTTGGTTCTCAAGTACCAATTCTTAAGCTGAATAATGACCTGACTTGGGAGTAGAAGTGGAGGAAAGCCAGGAGAAGAAGAAAAGATTTTTATTTCTGCTTTTGGCCACAAGGAAAGTAGAATAAAAATGGGGATTGTGGCAGGCAAGATAGTGCCCCCTCCAAGATGTCCACGTCCTATTCCTTGGAAGCTATGAATACGTTATGTTACATGGCAAAGGAGAATGAAGGTTGCAGATGAATGAAAGTTGTTAATCAGCTGATCTTAAGATGTGGAGACTGTCGTGGATTATGTGGCCAGCCCTATGTGATTACAACCGTCCTTAAAAGTGGAAGAAGTAGGCAGAAGGTGAGATTCAGAGGCAGATGTGACTCTGCAAGAGGTCAGAGTGAAGTGACGTGAAAAGAACTGGACCTGCTGTTGCTGGCTTTGAAGATGGAGAAAGGTTTCATGACCAACGAATGCAGGTGGCCTCTACAAGGTGGAAAAGGAAAGGGAAAATATTCTCTTCTACAATATCCAGAAGAAATGCAGGCCTGTATATGCCTTGATTTTAGCCCATGAGACCTGTGTCAGACTTCTAACTTACAAAACTGTAAAATAATACATTGGTGTTCTTTTAAGCCACTAAGTTTGTGATCATCTGTAACAGCAGTAAAAAGAAAAGGAATGCCTGGAGGGATGAAAGTAAGGACTAAGGAGATGGTCCTGTTTTAGGTCTGTTTGAGGTGGGCTATTGCCGGTAAGGTAGCTGAGGAAGATAGATATATTAAGAGTTGAAGACACACAGGAAAAGGTGAATGTGAAGCAAAGAAGCTGGAAGCCGAGAATCAGGAGGAGAGCTTTGGAGAGAGGACAAAACCTGAGGATTCAAGGATCCTAATCACAAGTGACCTCAAATTACCAGAAGAAAGCTAAACTGAACTGTGGACACCAGCAGATGTGATGACTTTCTGTGTTGCTAATTTCTTTCTCTCTCTTTCACAAAGAACCAACACATAAAATAGAAATAGCCCTGAACTTAATACTTACTTTCCAAAGAATCACACATGACAAAAGCAATATACTTTTACAAGCATTAAAAAGACATGAATCAACATAAATGGGGAATATCAGTTACACAGTGTGGAAGATATGGCTAGTTGTGCACCCATGTTTGTTTTTCTCTTCTTCCATCCTAAAGGAATTTTTCGGCTGGTAAGGGCTACCCAGTCTCATTTGCTTAGAGGTGTGACTGTGTGACTAAGTCCAAGTCAATGACATGTGAATTGGACTAACATGTAGAAACTTTTAAAGGGAAGAAGCTTACCTATCCCATTTCCTCCTTTCTACTGGCTGGAATGAGGATGGAGTATGAGCTATCTTTGCCCCTGCAATGAGGACACTACTCTGAGAATATACAAAATTAACTCAAGATGAATTAAAGACAAAAATTAACTCAGATGGATTAAATATTTAAATGTAAAACCTAAAACTAAAAACCCTGGAAGACAACCTAGGCAATATCATTCTGGACATAGGAACAGGCAAAGATTTTATGACAAAGATGCCAAAAGCAAAAATTGACACATGGAATCTAATTAAACTAAAGAGCTTCTGCATAGCAAAAGAAACTGTCAACAGAGTAAACACACAAGCTACAGAATGGGTGAAAAGTTTTGCAAACCATCCATGTAATGAAGGTCTACTATCCAGTATCTATAAGGAACTTAAATTTACAAGAAAAGAACAACCCTATTGAAGAGTGGGCAAAGTACATGAACAGACACTTTTCAAAAAAAGACATACATGCAGCCAACAATCATCTGAAAAAAAGCTCAACATCACTGATTATTAGAGAAATGTAAATGAAAACTACTATGAGATGTCATCTCACACCAGTCAGAATGGCTACTATTAAAAAGTCAAAAAATAACATGCTGGTGAGGTTGCAGAGAAAAAGGAGCACTTATATGCTCTTGGTGGTAGTGTAAACTAATTCAACCATTGTGGAATACAGTGTAGCAATTCATCAAAGACCTCAAAGCAGAAACACCATTGACTCAGCTATCCCATTACTAGTTATATACTGGAAGGAACATAAATCATTCTATTATAAAGATACATGTGCGTTTATTGTTCACCATAGGAGAAACATGAAATGAACCCAAATGCCCATCAATGATAGACTGGATAAAGAAAATGTGGTACATATACCCCACGGAATACTATGCAGCCATAAAAAACAACAAGATCATGTCCTTTGCAGGAACATGGATGGAGTTTGAGGCGATTATCCGTAGGAAACTAACATAGGAACAGAAAACCAAACACCACATGTTCTCATTTACAAGTGGGAGCTAAATGATGAGAACACATAGAGGAGAACAATACGCACTGGGACCTATCAAAAGGTGGAGGTAAGGAGGAGGGGGAGAACAAGAAAAAATAACTAATGGACACTAGGCTTAATACCTGAGTGATGAAATGATCTGTACAACAAATCCACATGACACAGCTTTACCTATGTAACAGACCTGTGCATGTACTCTTGAACTTAGAAGTTAAATAAAGAAAAATCACTTCTTTCTAATTTTATTATTTTTAATTGATAAATCATAATTATATACATTTTTGGGGTACAGTGATGTTTTGATATATGTATACAATGTGCAATGATTAAATAAAGCTAATTAATATGTATATCACTTCACTTGACTTTTTAATGCTTTTATTACTTTATTTGTAATACACTTTCGTATCATATATAAACTTAAGTTCACTAAAAATATTGCTGCATTCAATCATTGATCTAAATTTAACCTTAGAAAACTGATTGACATAATGATAATTTGAATGTCTTTCTTTCATTTGTTTTTTATTTTATTTATTATTATTATTATTTCAATAGTTTTGGGGGAAACAAGTGGTGTTTGGTGACATAGATAAGTTCTTTAGGTGGAATTTCTGATATTTATTGTGGGAATGTGAAATGTACTGCCTTAGTTATTTTAAAATATGCCATACATTATTATTGACTATAGTTATCCTGTTGTGCGATAGATCTCAAAACTTAGTCCTCCTTTCTAAATGAAACTTTGTACCCTTTGGCCAACAATTACCCCTTTTCCTCCCTTCCCCTTCTCCTCCCTTCCCCTTCTCCCCCGTCCCCTTGGCTTCTGATAACCACCATTCTACTCATTACTTCACTGAGTTGGACGTTTTTAGACTTCACATATGAGTAAGATCATGTGGTATTTGTCTTTCTGTGCCTGGCTTATTTCATTGAGCATAATGTCCTCCAGTTTTGTCCACATTATTGCAAATGAAAGAATCTTCTTTCTTTATGGCTGAATAATATTCTACTGTACATATATGCCACATTGTTTTAATCACTTGTCTACTGACGGACACTGAAGTTGTTTCCATATCTTGGCTATTGTGACTAATGCTGCAATAAACATGGAGGTGCAGATTTCCCTTTGACATATCCATTTCAAGTCCTTTATGTATAGCCAGAAGTGGGATTGCTGGATCATATGGTAGTTCTATTTTTCGCTTTATCCATTTTCCATAATGGTATTAATTTACATTCTCATCAACAATGTATAAGGATTCCTTTTTCTCTGTATCCTTGCTAACACTTATCTTTCATACTTTTTATAATAGTCATTTTAACAGGTATGAGTTGATATCTCAATGTGGTTTTAATTTGCATTCCCTAATGATTAGTGATGTTGAGCATTTTATCATTAACTTTTTGGCCACATTTAAGCCTTCTTTTGAAAAATATTTGTTCTGGCTGGGTCTGTCTTAGTCCATTTTTTGCTGCTATAACAGAATATCTGAGACTAGGTAATTTATAAAGAACATACATTTATTGGCTCAAGGTTCTGGAGGCTGGAAATTTCAAGATCAAGGGGCTGCATCTGGCGAAGGCCTTCTTGCTGCGACATAACTTGGCAGAAGGCATCACATGGTAAGAGAGAGAGCAAGAGAGGACTGAACTTGATTTTATGACAAACCTATCTCAGAATAACAACATTAATCCCTTTATTGGGGCAGAGTCATCATGACCTAATCACCTCTTAAAGGTCCTACCTCTCAACATTGTTGCATTGGGGATAGGGTTCCAACATAAGAACTTTGGGGGACAAATTCAAACCATAGCAAGTCCTTTGCCCATTTTCTTTCTTTCATATATATAAATATATACTATATTTTTATTATTATACATATTTTTAAATTGTATTTTATGTTCTGGGGTACATGTGCAGATCTTGCAGGATTGTCACATAGGTATACATGTATATACATGCCATGGTGGTTTGCTGCCTCCATCACTCTGTCACCTACATTAGGTATTTCTCCTAAAGTTATCCCTCCCCAATCTCGCCACCCCCTGTTATACCTCCCCTAGTCCTCCCATGCCCCAACAGAGCCCCCCAGTGTGTGAAGTTCCCCTCCCTGTGTCCATGTGTTCTCATTGTTCAACACCCACCTATGAGTGAGAACATGTGGTGTTTGGTTTTCTCTTCTTGTGTTAGTTTGCTGAGAATGACAGTTTCCAGATTCATCCATGTCACTGCAAAGGACATGAACTCATCCTTTTTTATGGCTGCATAGTATTCCATGGTGTATATGGGCCAGATATTCTTTATCCAGTCTATCATTGATGGCCTTTGCCCATTTTCTAAAAATCAGATCATTTGTCTCTTACCATTGAGTTGTTTGAATGCTTTAGATATTTTGTATATTAACCCTTTATCAGATGTATCGTTTCCAGATATTTTCTCCTACTCATGGGTTGTCTCATCACTTTGTTAATTGTGTCTTTAGTTGTGTGGAAGCTGTTTTGTTTGATGCAATCTCATTTGCCTATTTTTGCTTTCGTTACCTGTGCTTTTGGGGCCCTATACAAAAAAAAAATCACTGCCCAGATTAGTGTATTAGAGCTTTTCACCTATGTTTTCTTCTAGGAGCTTTACAGTTTCAGGTCTTATATTTAAGTCTTTAATCCACTTTGGGTTGATTTTTGTATATGATGTGAGATGAGCATCCACTTTCATTCTTTCGCACGTGAATATCCGGTTTATCCAACGCCATTTTCTGAAGACTATCCTTCCTTTATTGTGAGTTTTGGCATCTTTGTCAAAAATCATTTTACTATAAAGGTGTCGGTTTGTTTCTGGGCTTTCTATCATCTTCCATCGGTTGATGTGTCTGTTTTTATGCCTGTACCATGCTGTTATGATTACAATAATTTTATAATACATTTTGAAACCAGAGAGTGCGATGCCTCTAGTTTTGTTCCTTTTGCTCAAGACTGTTTTAGTTCTTCAGTCTTTTGTGGTTTCTATAAATTTAAGGATTGTTTTCTCTATTTCTGTGAAAATGACATTGGACTTTTGATAGGAATTGTATTGAATCTAGATATTTTGAACACTATGGACATTTTAACAATATTAATTCTTCCAATCCATGAACGCAGGATGTCTTTTCATTTATTTATATTTTCCTCAGTTGTTTTTTTTAATGGAGTTTTTGCTGTTGTTGCCCAGGCTGGAGTGCACAATCTTGGCTCACTGCAACCTCCATCTCCCTGGTTCAAGCGATTTTCCTGCCTCAGCCTTCCGACTAGCTGGGATTACAGGCATACGCCACCACACCCAGCTAAGTTTGTATTTTTAGTACAGATGGTGTTTTTCCATGTTGGTCAGGTTGGTCTCGAACTCCTGACCTCAGATGATCTGCACACCTCAGCCTCCTGAAGTGCTGGGATTACAGGCATGATCCACCACCCCCTGCCTCTTCAGGTGATATCTCATTGTGTTTTATAGTTTTCAGTCTTTCACTTCTTTCGTTAAATGTATACCTAAGACTTTATGTTTATTGCAATTATAAATGATGTTTCTTAATTTTTTCATTATAAGTGTATAGAAATGTTAATAATTTTTACATGTTTATTTTGAATCCTGCAACTTCGCTGAATTCATTTATTAGTTCTAATACTTTAGAGTTTTCTATATATATAGGATCATGTTATCAGTAAATGGAGACAATTTGAATCAGTAAATATTTTGTAACATTTACAATGCTCCCCTCTTTTGTAATTTTGGACATTTGAAGATGATGTGCAAAGCTTATTGAAAATAACATTCTAATTGTGATTGTGGTAACTGTCCCAATAGTGGCCTTGAATAATCAATGCTTCCTCCTGGTATTCTTGCTTTATGAAGTCCCTTTCCACAGTGACCCTGGGCTTCATTATATGACTTGCATTGGCCAATGGAACATTCCCAAGATCAACACAGGCAGAGGCTTGATAAACCTTTGCATACTGAGGCTTTCCCACTTGGAAAATTCACACTAAAAAGCCAATAAACCACCATGTAAAAGACCTGAGTGTTCTGAGATCACTACGCCATCAGAAAGCTGATAGGAGAATAAGCACAAGCCATGTGGAGAAGAACCAAGGTATTCTGGCTGAATTAAAAAGAATAAGGGCCCACTGAAGATGTTCACATCCTAATTCCTGGAACCTATGAATATTTTATATTACATGTTAATTTTGAGCAGCATTTCCACTTTTATGGTAAGAAGAAAATACATATGCATTTAACAAGCTATGAAATATGAATTAATATGGTGATTACACATATGAGTTAGATGCCATTATATGTGCATTTAAAACTGGCATTGCACAATATAAAAAGTACAATTTACGTAATAATTTAAAAAATTTCAGAATTTAGAATGATATTGAATTGCAAATAAAAAACACTATGGTAACTCAAGAGAGACATCACATAAGAAAGTAACTTTAGTGACATCCTCAAAAAAGTGAGATTCTCCCACCTTTTGGAACAAAGGGACTCACATTTTCCTTTTGCACTGGGCCTTGCAAATTACGTAGCAGGTCCTGATGTGACAGAATTAAGATTGCAGGTGGGATTGAGGTTGCTAATCAGCTGACTTTGAGATGGAGAGGTGATCCTGGATTATTTTGGTGAATCCATTATAAGGGAAAAAGAGAGACAGGAGACTGTCAGAACCATCCAGATGGCTTCATGAGAAAGACTTGACCAGCCATTACTGGATTTGAAAATGGAAGGAGGTCATGAGCCAAGGAATTTGAGCAGCCTCGAGAGATGGAAAAAGGCAAGAAAACAGATTCTCTCCCACAGAGGGAAAGGCCACCTTGCTGACACCTTGATTTTAGACCAGAATCAGTTGTGTCAGATGTTTGACCTCCAGAACTGTTAGATGATAAATTTGTGTTTTTTAAGCCGCAAAACTTGTAGTAACTTGTTACATCAGGATTTGAAAATTAATATAACAATCAACAACTCCAGCTCACTCATGAGCAAAATGTAGTTGACATCCTATAGATCAGAAAAACACCCAGTCTATCCACAGAATCTTGAGGATTTCAAAATTGTCATGTGGAAAATTCTCTGATTAAAAAAAAATGTATATATATCTACAGGACAGGCCTTTTGACTGCAAGTAACAGAAAGCCCATGAGCTATTTTAGATGAAAACCAAGAATGCTTGGGGGGGATTTATCATAACAATACAGAGGTGTCTCAGAAACCAAGAAATGAAGGCAGGATACAAGAGGGTCATGAACTAGGACCTGAAAAGCCATCAGAAGCACAGCAGGTCTTCCTTGGCCCTCTAGGGCCACATAGTCTCTTGAACCTACTGTATTCTATGCATTTGCTTTATTTCTCTCTCTCCTCCTCCCCTCCCTCTCCTCTACTTTAGGCATTCGTGGTCAAATAACATATTTCCAGCCCAACCTTTCCTAAGTTTGCGATCTAAGCTCCCAGCACACTGACCTCTGGGCTTCAATTCTAAATTCCTTGGAGAAAGAAAGTAGTCCTGGTGGGCCAATTATGCAGACCTGGTCCAGTCGTCAGTGGCCAAGAGGCAAGAGTCAACTAGTACAAACATGGCCAACGAGGTGTGTGTGTGTGTGTGTGTGTGCGCGCGCGCGCGTGCGTGTATGCGCAAGCACATGCATGCACCCTTGTTGACATTTTGAGGCAGGAAGACACACTACCAGTGTTTTTATGACCCAGTTCTTTGAGGCAATAATAATTTCTATGGTCTGGGTGATATAACTTTGAGGAAAGTCAGAAGAGCAGGACAGGTGGCTCCAGATGCCAGAGTCAGGAATTCTGGGAGTACAGAGTCAGATACTCCTCCAGGGAAAGCCTGAGTCAGAGCATGGGCTCCTGGGATGCTGCTTCCTGGAACTCTCACACCCCACCCACTCACACTCAGATCGGGGAAGTCCAGACTGTTGGGACATTTGGGACATGGGCATTCAGGAAACTGTATGTGTTGTGTGGGTGGTGAAGAAATAGACATGCTGTCTGGGTTTAATCTGTCTGTAGACAGCATGCCCCTTTAAGCTCCTCCACCTTTCCTGATACATGTTTCCATTGAAGAAATCTAAAATCCCACACCCTCTTCATTGTGATTACATTGTCAAAGTAAATTAATAAGGAGTGTGGCTAAAATAAAATCTGTAATTATAATATTGACAATTCATTTTTAAATAAAGATGCCTCCAGAAGATTCTGATACATACCTCTGGGCGAAGGAAATGCATTTTCCTCTGTTCAACACCTGTTTTATCCCACCTCTGGTCAAGAATAACTGATTTCAATCGTGAAACAGTCAATTCCATTCCGCAGATAGTCTTGTCAGTGTTAATTATTATTAAATCAACACTTTTAGAAACTAAGAAATGGCCTGAGTGAAGATTCATGAGGATGCATTTACTTGAAATGAAGAAATAGCCTTGGGCCATTTCATTGTTTTAAATTGCCACTGTATTGAACATCTTTATATGTCTGCTGTTAAAAAGTCAGCTCTTTTATATGTGCCCACATACTGTGTCATACTTTCTGAAGTATATAGCAAATGTAATTTGTGCAAATGAATAAAATCTCCCACTCTATGTCTAGCTGATCTACACATAACTGGGATAATAAGTTTTCCTAGTGTGGCACTCCTGACTTCAAACTGAGCAGTATTGAAGAGTCGTATTATGTCTTTATTACTCTAACATCTCATCGTTTATTTACAATTGGCTTTACTAAGGCTGCCTATGTCTTGAGACTTATCAAAGGACCTCATCAGATATCACATTTCTACTTGAAGGGTAAGTTGTTTTCAACAAATATCAAGAGTAAATTTATGTGCAAAAACCTTTTTTTTCTTTGAACAGTTAAAGTAAGAATGGATTGGAGTTTTATTTGCATGGAAAGTCTAGAGTACTATTTTCCAAAATGTGCTCTGTGTGATGTTGTAAGGTATGATACAGAGTGGGTAGTGAGGATTCTTGTACGAACAAAAGCTTTACTGCAAGAACACTGCCTTAGGGTTCTCCAGAGAAACAGAACCGATAGGACACACACACACACACACACACACACACACACACACACACACACACAAAAGGAGATTTATTATAAGGAATTAACTCCTGTAATTATGGAGGTCGAGATGTCCCATAATCTGCTGTCTACAAGATGGAGACCCGGGAATGCCGGTGAAGTAATTCCAGTCTAAATTCAAAGGTCTGAGAACTAGGGGAGTCAATGATGTAAATCCCTGTCTGAGAGCAAGAGTAGATGAGATGACATGTCCCACCTCTTGTAGTGTGACAGGAGAGGGGTGTGTTCCTCCTTCAGCCCTGTGTTCTTTTCAGGCCCTCAGGGCATTGGGTAATGCCCAGGCACATAGCAGAGGTCCATCTACGTTAATGAGTTCACCAATCCAAATACTGATCTCATCCTGAAACCTCTTCATAGACACACCCAGAAACAATGTTTAATCTGGGCACTACCATGGCCCCAGTTGAGCCCCATGAAATTAACCATCACAGCTCCTCAGAACTTTTAACATACTAATGCAGAGAAGGCATCTCCAAGAAGATACATGAGCACTGCTTCAAAACAGATTGGATCACAAAAGTCCTTTTTTCAGGACCACATTGGAAGACTACAATTCTTTACAATGTATTTTTGAAGAAGCTCATCTATTGTATGGTAGCTTTTTAAAAATTGAGGTGAAATTCACATCACATAAAATTAAAGATTTTAATGTGAACAATCCAGTGGCAAACCCCAAAATAAAACCCCATAGCCATGAAGCAACCACTCTTCATTTCTATCTCCCCTAAGCCCCTGGGGACAACCAGCAAACTGCCTTCTGTCGCTAAGAGTTTGTAGTTTAGTATGGTAGTTTTTTTTTTTAATAGATTTTATTTTTTAGAGCAGTATTAGGTTCACAGAGAAATTGAGTGGAAAGTACAGAGAGTTCCCATATACCTCCTCCTCCCACACATGTACAACCTCCCCCACTATCAGCATCCAGTACCAGAGTGGTACATTTGTTACAATCCTCTGCTGGCTTTTTAATGGGACATTTTAAAAGGTTCTTCAAAGCCTTGTTTTCATAACTGAGATAGTTTATGTAGGCAGAGTATCCATGGCAAATTTCTAAAGAATTGTCCTATAGTTCCACTTTTAGCATTATTATTTTATATCCCCCAAATGATATCCACATGAGCTTTTTCCCCCCTACCCCTCTAGATCATAGCATTTCTGCTTTATGACTGTGATGATGGACTGAATGAATGTTTCTTTATGGGTGCTAAGGTAACCCTTTGGAGTTAGTTTCCTCTCTTCTGTCCAAGGTTGACATTATGACTTCCATGAAAGTAAAAGACATTATTAAGCATATATTACATCTCTTCACCTCCCTGAAACACAAATCCTATTTCTTGGGCTGAATAATAAATATGTTGTAAAAAGAAGGGTGAGCGTTTAGTTTTTTTTTTAATTGCATTTTAGGTTTTGGGGTACATATGCAGAACGTGCAAGATAGTTGCATAGGTACACAAGTGGCAGTGTGTTTTGCTGCCCTCCTCCCCTTCACCCACATTTGACATTTCTCCCCAGGCTATCCCTTCCCAGCCCCCCCCACACTGTCCCTCCCCTATTCCCCCCAATAGACCCCAGTGTGTAGTACCCCCTTCCCTGCGTTTAGTTTTTAAATGTAGCTTTCAATCTTTGAGTGAAATGCTAAACTTCAGACCATTGTTTTTTTAAATCTTAAATTAGCCACTAACTTAAAATTTGAAATTAATTGATTGACTGTTCAGTTATTCAATTATTATTTGTTGGCCATCTCCAGGTCTTCTAGCTTTAGAAGAAAACCTTTAATGTAAGAAAGAAAAAGATAGCTGGCTGTTTTAGTTGTCGGGGAGATGACGCATAAGAGTTAATTTCCTTAAGCTTAAAACATGCAACTTGATTTTCTATTACAGTTTTCCAGAACTCTTTTCTATAACTGGTTATCTCTAGTTACCATCTTGCCTTGTAAAAGAAATTTAACTGTAGTTAATTCCACCTAAATTTAGTCAATCCAAGGTTTTCTTGCTTACTTAAAAGCTTTCCATTTCTGCCTTTGCCTCTTAGGGTGGTAGCCAAGTTCCATCAGGCTTGGCATAAAGCACCTTTTGGGGAAAGAGCTTCAGCAGAGGAGCCAGTATGGACCTGCTCCCAGTGGTCTCTGCATGTCATTGGCATTTGTGCTTGCTGATAACCTGCCCAGATATTTCCATCTGTTTTTTGACCAATGGCCTCTGCTGGTCTCTTATCTCCTCCTTATGCGAACTCAGAATACTCAGATTCCATTATTGTTTCTCTCTGCTCTCTTGGCTGTATCTACACTTAGGGAGACCTGAGTTGCTTTTTTCACCATGCTGGAGTACATGGAGGTTCTTGGAGTCTCCTTTAGGTTTTTCTGCCTGGATATCCCCAAATTTCATGAGTCATTGTCACCTGTCTGTCTTCACTGTACAGCAGAAGGTTTGGGGAGCTTGCTTGCTATAGTTTGCTCCACCTGGAAAGGGAGTACATCTTCCAGTCCTTATCTCTCATCCACTAGGGAAGCCCCTTCCCTTGCTGACTCTTCCTCCCTCTGCCCAGCCCAAGTCATTGTTCTCTCCTCTGCAAGCCTTTAGTTTGGCATAAACTTTGTGTTCTGAGTCTCCTTGGCATTTAAAACTTTAAAAAAGACATACTCTTGGAATTTAAATCTTTTTTCTCTCAACCTATTGTCTCTGTCACTAGTTTAAAAGCCTATTTTGAAGTCTGTGAACCAAAACTGACTACGTCTGTTTTCTTTACTCTGCTGTAACAATTCTTTCTTCCCTTAATAGATGATAACTATGACTGGAAAGAAAGAAGAGCAGTGTGTACAAGGAAGAGCAAAGAAAAGACCCTCAGGTCGTAATCTCAAATTGTTTACCTCTCTCTCTCACTCTGTCTTTCAGAAACTGTAAGAATTTCTCCCTATAAGAAGGCTATAAGAATTAACTAAAACATAAGGCTACATTACCAGAAATGTCAACAGAGAAATATTTGATTATTGACTAATATAAAACGATTTAAAAACTCTTCAATCAGTGGCAGATCAGATCAATATGGGATGGTCTGAGGAGTTGTCAAAGAGGAGGGAGCATGGATTGATTTGTAATATGTAATTCAGTGGAAAGAAGCGTGTAATGGATTCCACACTGAACTACAGAAATGGTAATACACAAGGTGTGTTCATGGAGGGAATATTTATAATTTTAGAAGGGTAGCTGTAGTAATGTGGTGTTACAGAAGCTGGGGGAGGAAAAGGTTTCAAGGAGGAAATGGCCAACCATTAAAAGCTATAGAGAAGTAAAAGCAAATACCAACTGAGAAAAGACTATTGTGTTAGTTTGAAAGTTCCCACATGTTGGTGTTGGGAGGGCATCCACTAACATCGTTGCATATTGAGAATTTATGAACTTCTCAATAGAGCAGACATATAGTACAATGGAGTTGGTAGGAGTGGTCCAAGAAAGGTAAAAAATGCTGGAGTCATGTTGGAAAATGGTCAGTGACCCAGAAAACATTTCTACCTCTCATGGATACTGGTGGCCACAGCTCTGTATCTATAACAATATACCTGGAGGTGGGGGCTATAAGTTTCTGAATAAGCATGCAAATGAGAAGTAGTAATAATATTAGCATCCTATTAGAAACTGGCAAGGTAGCATGTTCAAAATCAAACATAGTTTAATCCATGCTTATAACTGGCAGCTCTATCAGCTGTGCTCAGCCATTATTTACTGGTATTCTAGATGGGCTCTCAAGGCCACATATCTACAACAGACATGCACAAAAGGATTAGCAGAGCATCTAGCTGCAATATTACATTTTAAATTGTGTAGCATGTTCATAATATTCTTAGATCAGTTTTTTCTTTATAAAGAATTCCTTTCTGTTCAACTTATTTGAAAAGTGACTTGCACTAGATTATTTTTAAAAATGAGCTTTAGTTCAACTAGAATGAATGTCTTGAAGCCATTTTAGTCTCGTCTTTGTACTGTATATAAGTGAATATGGAAATCTGCTCAAAAATCATGAGTTATAAAAATCTATAGCTTTAAAGTGCCCAGTCTATTTTAATTTACTTACTGAATGATCAGTTTGGTATGTGATAGAATCTCATATAACATCAATTTTGAAGTAACTGCCTGGTGGATGCTTGCTGCTAACTAAATAAGAATTTTTGGAACTTGCTTATAGGAATAAAACCCTGCTTTGAGTCAGAGGACATCACTAAAGTTGAGTTAAGTACCTGCCTGCCCAAGAGTTGGATGACCATTCCATAGGGTTATTGGGATATACACCTCAGAGCAAGACAAGGGAGTGAATCCTCAGTGACAGAAAGCGGGGACTATGTGTAATTGAATGTATGAATCCTACAGATTAATGGATGACTGTGGGGGCACACAGAGAATAAATTTTATTTAGAGAAGCTCCCAGCTGCAAACCTTCATCCATATACTGCCATGGAGTCAGTTTTCTGCCTCCTTTCTTTATGCCAAGAGCTGACTTGGTGACTGTCACACTGTCATGTATGTCATCAAGATTAGGCAGGGCCCTGGAAATTTTAGAGGCACTAAGGAAAACAAGAGTTTTTAGGAAGGGGGAAAGGGCTGGAAAAATTGTACACAGAATGGGTATTGTGAAGCACACTCTTACCAAAATTAACAATAAATTCTGAAAGGAGGTTTTTCTATTCTCATCACCTGACTTTCTGGATTCATACATCTGTGATTGAAACGGCTTTCTATAATGGGGGACTTTATCAAGAAATCGAGTTAATAATGAAGGACAGTGATATGATTTGGCTCTGTGTCCCCACCCAAATCTCATCTCAAATTGTAATCCTTATAATCCCCACGTTTCCAGGGAGGGACCTATTGGAAGGTGATTGGATCATGGGGGCAGTTTACCTCATGCTGTTCTCATGATAGTGAGTGAGTTCTCACGAGATCTGATGGTTTTATAAGTATTCGACAGCTCCTTCTTCAAATGTTCTCTCTCTCTCTCTCCTCCCACCTTGTGAAGAAGATGCCTGTTTCCCCTTTGCCTTCCACCATGATTATAAGTTTTCTGAGGTCTCCCAAGCCATGTAGAACTGTAAATCAATTAAGCCTCTTTCCTTAATAAATTGCCTAATCTCGAGTATTCTTTACACCAATGTGAAAATAGACTAATACAAACAGAGCACGCAATCGGTACTGAGGACTCATTACTCTTCTCCACACCTGCTCAAAGACAAATGACAGAAGAGTCAGAGTGGGTTCTGATGTCTGTCGTTGATGCCTCCTCATAGAACTGATTCAATCTCATTTAACTCTTGGTTTCTGGAACCAGCTCAGGTCTTCCCTGCCTTAGCCCTGCATGCCTGCTGCCTTTTTCCTTGGGATGCTTCCCACTCTTCATGGGTCTGTTCCTTCTACAGCTTAATCGGTGCTTCCCCAGCGCAGTCTTTCCTGAGTATTTGATTGGGACAGTTCATATTTTGTAATTTTGTATTTGTTTGCTTATTTGCCCCTTATTTCCTTGATGACAGGAATATTAATTGCTTGGGATGCTGCAACAAAGTACCACAGCCTGGGTGACTTTAACAGCAGATTTATTGTCTCACAGTTCTGAAGACTAGACGTCTGAGATCAAGGTGTCAGCAGGGTTGGGTCCTTGTGTGGCCTCTCTCCTTGGCTTGTAGGTCTTCTCCCTGTGGCTTCACATCATCATCCCTCTGTGCATGTCAGTGCCCAAATTTCCCCATTTTATAAGTACACCAGTCATATTGGATTAGGGCCCATCCTCGTGACCTCATTTTAACTCAATTGCCTCCATAAAGACTCTTATCTCCAAATACAATCACATTCTGAGGTTCTGGGGGATTAGAACTTCAACATATAAATGGAGGGTTTGAATCCCTTGCTAAAAAGGGATTCAACCCATAATAGAGTTACGTAATTTTCTCACCATTCTTTGTTTGGCTGCTCAGCACCTAGAACAGTGTCTGACACAGAATAGACAAATGTTAGTTGAGTGGATGAATTACCTACTCCTCCTAGTTGTTTAAGGGGTGAATACTCCCATAGGCCTAGCACAGACCCTTCACTGCAGTTTTTGCATGCTGGAAAATTCTCTTATTGCTTCAGGACCCTTAGTGGATATACATATTACTTTATACAGATCTTGCATCTTTCCTTAAAAGACTTAAGCTGACTTATCAGAGTACACAAAGTACAAGATGACAAGGTTCTAAAATGGAACAATCGCATGTCACATAGATTCATATCCTTCTTTACAGAAGTGGATTTAGGTTGTCTCCAGGCTTTCTAGTTTACATGCTTCAGAGGGTCCATCAGATAAACACAGGTCAACTTCTCAGGATGATAGTGACTATCATCCACTGTTGGTGTTGGGAATGGAGAAGAATCTCTCCTGGGTGTTCTTCTGAAGGAGACACTGCATATCATAACAAACATGTGTTGATAACGTATTTTCAGTAAGACACATTAAGAGATTTGCAAGATGGCGTATTTGTCTTTGCTGACTTTTTAAAAGTTAGTAGTGACTTGCTTATAATTTCTGGTTATAAAACAGCACATGTTCATTCAAGAAAATCTGAAATATACAGGTAAGCAGAAAGGACATTAAAAATAATCTAAAATCCCAGAACCCAGCGAAAGCCATTGTGGACATTCTACTGCATCTATTTCTTGCCTTTTATTATGGATGAATATACTTTTTAGCAAGGGATTCAAACCACATATTATTTTCCAATGTTTTAAAATTAAACTACATGTCATGCATATTTTTCCATGTTAATTAAATATTATTTTATAAATATTTTAATAGCTTCTATGTATCTCATTAGACAAAGGCCTTTATTTATTGAGTCAATTCTTTATTGTTGGATATTTAGTTTGTTTCCAAGATTGGCTACTGTAAGAAATGATGTAATGGACCTATTTATAGATGAATCTTTGGGAAAATTTCTAATTATTTCCTTAGGAAAAATTCCCAGAACATCAAAGGTCAGATTTGGAAGTTTTTGATATGAATGATAACTTTTCCATATAGAGTATCATGAAATGTTTACTCTGGACAGCTGTGTTTGAAGGCACTAATTGTTTCCATACTTACCAACACTTGATATATCATAGTCTTATGTAATTCTTGTCCGTTTGATATGCAAAAGGTGATGTATACCTCATCTTTATTTTCATGTGCATTTTATTACTAAAGAAGTTAAAGTTTCTTAAAAATAAAATACTTGGCTCTGCAATTTTGTGACTTACTCCTTATGGCCTTTGCCAATTTTAATTTTATTATATATTTTTTGATTTGAGAAAGCTGTTTATTAAATGTATATTTTTTGCTTCATATGTTGTAATGATATTTTCCCAATTTTGTTTGTGCTTTCCCAATAGAAGAGCACTGTATGCTTAGGATTTCTTATATATTGATTGCTTAATGTGTATAAACTTAAAAATTTTTACATAGTCAAATAGACCAGTACTTTTCTTTATGATTGCTATGGTTTGAATGTGTCCCTTAAAGTTCACATGTTGGAAACTTGATCCCCACTATGTTGAGAGATGGGGCCTTTAAGAGGTGGTTAGGTCATACACATAAATGTGTATGCATTTATATCTCTTCTGAAATGTTCTTAATTTTTCCTTAAAATGTATATTTTTAACCCAGCTGAAATTTATTTGGAATATGAGGTTAATTTTTCCACAAATATTTGGTCACATTATATAATAAATATTATTTTAAATGCTACAACTATCATACACTAAATTCTTAAATATTCTTGTTAATTAAATGTGTGTTCTGGATTTTTATTTTTGTTACTTTGATTTGTTTATCTATTCCGGCACCAGTACCACATTGTCCAAATTTTCATGGCTTTATGATATATTTCAACACTTGGTTTCATCCTTTCTCATTTTTCTTTTTAACATTTTATTGGTTTTTCTTGCACATTTCTTCCTTTCGATACTTTAAAAGCATTTTGTCAAGTTGTAAAAACATTCAGTTAGTATTGAATTAGATCAGCAACATATTACATTTATAAAGTAAACTAGGAAGAATTCATACTTTAATAATAATGTGTTTCTTTTACTGAGAAACATTGTGCCTTTCTCTATTTTAAACTCTTTTTAGTGTTTTTGGGTTTTCTTTGCACATTATTGAACATTTCTTGTTAATATCATTTATAAAAATTTTTTTGCTCACTTTGTGTATGAAAAAATATTTAGTTGTAAGTAAATGAAAGCTGTTGACACTTGTATATTTATGTCACTTGCTACTTTCAAGTAGTTATAACATTCCATGTATGATTTTCTTAACGTCTCAAAGTTGGTTTAAAAAATGGAAAATACGTTATTTTGTCCTCTTTTCACTGCTAAACTTCTTTCTTTTTCTTTTATTGTTTTGTTCAGAACTCACAAGAAATGAAAAAGAATAGTTGTGATTTTAGGCACCCTTATCTTATTCCTTATCACTCCTCAGAATGCTGTGGGTTGTTGATTTGCAAAATATGCCACTTATCATGTTAAGAAAGTTTCCTTCATCCTGGCTTACCACATAAGCTCTATTTATAATCATTGGATACTTTATTTTATCATCAATTAATTAATTTTTAATCTATTGAGATTCTGGCTTTTTTCCCTTGATATGATAAATTATGTTAGTAGATTTAAAAATATTAAATAATCCTTGCACTCCTGATATAAGCTCTTTTTTTCTTGTGGTATGTTATTCTTTCATTTTCATGCTGGACTCAGCTTGCCAATGCTATGTCTAGAATTTTTTTTCTATATATTCACCATTTAATAAGCTTTCTTTCTGAGTGTTTAATCTTTATCAGGTTTTGATACTGTAGTTTCGCTGACTTCATGAAATGAATTGGAAGCTTTCTATCATTTTTTCTACTTTGGAATTATTTAAATAGCATTGGAATATTATGAAGATGAATATAACCCAGTAATTCTTCTTTCACAAGTCTTGTAATTTATTCTATGGTTTCTGGTGTATTCCAATATCTTACTTTTTCTTGAACCAGTTTATAAAGCTGTTTCTCAGAAAAGTGCTTCTGGAATGTTGATGCTCACACATATCTCCTAGGGATCTCATTAATGTATAGATTCTGATTCAGTAGGACTGTACCATGGAATCTAGGTATCCCACACTCTAGTGTTTTACTTTAATTAGAGAAAGACATTAGAATAGCCACAGAGATGGAGTATCTTAGCTCTTCTCTAGAAGCAGACTGGATTTGAGGATTCGTGTTTATGTGATTTTATTTAAAAAGTGCTCGCATAAAAATCTGGCAAGATAGCCTGGGCAACATGGTGAGACCATGTTTCTACAAAAATTAAAAGATATATATAGCTGAACATGGTGGCTATATTGAAGTGTAGGAGGCAGAAGGAGTGCTTGAGCCTAGGAGACTGAGGCTGCAGTGGGCCATATTTGAGCCACCACACTGCAGCCTGGGCAACAGAGTGAGACCTTAGTCTTTCTCTAATTGCATTCCTGATATAAACTCTTTTTTATAATTAATTAATTAGAATATATGTGTGTATGTGTGTGTGTGTATATATATATATTATATTATAATGTATAATATAATATATATATATTAGAGAGAGAGAGAGTGCTATGAGGGGATTTATTACAAAAACTGGCTTATGTGATTATAAAGACTGAGAAGTCCCATGACAGGCCATCTGTAAGCTAGAGACCCTGGGAATCTGGTGGAGTTGGCTCAATCCAAGTCCGAAGGTCTCGGAACCAAGAAACAAGAAAGCTAATGATGTAACCCTCTGTTCAAGGCTGAAGGCCTGAGAGCCTGGGCATCTACTGGTGTAAGTCCTGGAGTCCAAAGGCCATGAAACCCAGAGTTCTGATGCCGAAGAACAGGAGAGAAAGAGTGTATCCTCGTTCCTGCAAATAAATAGACAAATTTGTCTTTTCTCTCTTTTGTTCTCTTTGGGCCCCCAGCTGATTGGATGGTACTGACCCACACTGAGAGTGGATTTAGTCCACTCAGACTCACACATTAATCTTTTCTAGAAACACCCTCATAGACATACCCCAAAATAATGCTTTAGGTATTTCTTAATTCAGTCAAGTTGACACCTAAAATTAAACATCACTGATAACTTCTGACAGCCAGTCCTTCTATGTTGGAATACTTTTGTAGAAGATTGATGGCCTGGGAGTAGGTTGACACCTGAACTTTTGTGAAAAGCATAACAAGAGTGCATGCCTGAATAGAAAGTCATATCACCTCTGCTTTAAGGCGAGACATGGGAAAACTATGGACCAGGCTAAGATTCCCCTAGAAATTTGCTTTTCATTTACTACAGTGCATGCACACTTGAGACATAAAAGCTTGAAGCTCTACTCCAGATGATATAACACAAATATATTTAGCTTGGAATTTTTCAAGGCTTTATACCGTTAAAAATATCTCAGTAATGGACTCAAAGTTAAGTTATTTCCAACAGTGCAAGGTGACTAGATAAAATAATATATATGGAAATTTTATCTATATAATAGCTTGTAACTCTCTCTGTCTCTTGCTACATTCACCCTTAAAAACCCAGCTATCACTTTGTGAGGAAGTCCATGCTATGGAGGGAGGACATACGTGGGTGTTTCAGCTGACAGTCCCAGCTAGGCCCCAAGCCAATGGACAGTGTCAGGTCAGCCTCAGATATGTGAGTGAATGAGTCTTCAGAGGATTCCAGCCTCCAGCCTTTGATCTACCCCAGCTGAAGCTCCAGGTATTGTGTCGTAAGGACAAACTGTTTCTACTATGCCTTGAATTTCTGACCCACCAAATCCATGAGATAATAAATGATTATTGCCATTTTGAACCACTAAGTATAGGGCTGACTTACTGAGACATGCACAGTAATATTTCCCCACTGATTAATACACCATTTATCATATACTAAACTTCAAAATATACATAAGTTGATTTATAAACCCTCATATTTCATTGACCTGTTTAATAGTAACTATTGAGGGAAGTTTCCCTTTGTATTAGTGTATACATAGGTAATGCTATGGTGAAATACAAAACTCCAAAACTCTGTAGCTTAATACAGCGAAGACTTACTTCACAGTCACACACATTCCACCATGGGTCAGTCAGGTCTCTAGGCCAGTTTTGTTTCATGTAGAGATTCAGTGACATAGGCCGTTTTTGTGTTGTGATGCTGCAATCTTCATATATGGCCTTCATGTCACTGAAGCATGAGAAGAGAGAGCTGGGGAGTTTATGCCCAGGATCTTAAACATTTTGGTTTGGAAGTGATACCTTTCCTGGCCATTGGCCAGAATGGGTTCCACGGTTCCATCCACAGCAAGGGGTTTGAGCAATGTGAAAGAACACATGGAAACTGAGTGAGCAATAAGTGTTCTTGTCATGTCCTTCATGATTTATTGTTTGTTTTTCTAGAAATGTCTTATTCTCATCCGTATATTGGTCCTGACAAATTTTATAATCCAACAGACTAAATTTTAATTACTTTTATTTTTTTAAAAAAAACAAACATCTTTTGGCAGGGCGTGGTGGCTCATGCCTGTAATCCCAACACTTTGGGAGGCCTAGGCAAGTGGATCATGAGGTCAGGAGATGGAGACTATCCTGGCTAACAGGGTGAAATCCCATCTCTACTAAAAATACAAAAATTTGCTGGGTGTGATGCCTGTAGTCCCAGCTACTTGGGAGGCTGAGGCAGGAGAATTGCTTGAACCTGGAAGGTGGAGGTTGCAGTGTGATGAGTCTAGATTGTGCCACTGCACTCTGGCCTGGGCAACAGAGTGAGACTCTGTCTCAAGCAAAACAAAACGAAACAAAACAAAAACAGATGGGGAAGAGGAGCAGGAAATAAGCAAGCTAAAACAAAGAGGAAACCAAATGATTCTGTGTTTCATATTGTTGGACATTTTTATTTGTTGCACCATTCCTATCAACCAAGATCCTTTATATTCCATTATAAATCATGATTTAATGACTTGTACATTTTGCTTTGGCCATAACCAACTGCTGGCTCTAGACCCAAAGGAAAGAACAATTACATTTTCAGATTTCCCTGATGGTTTCTCCTTAGAGCAATAAAGAATATAAAAGTGATCTGTACAGGAGAAACCATATCTGAAGCATCATTGTTGCCTACTTGAAACATTGGTCTGAGAACTCTAAACTTGAAGTGGAAAATAGACATATCATGTGAGGGGAATGTCCAATAATTTAAGAGTTCTGTAGCTTGGAAGGAGGAGTGAGTAAAATATAGCCATATTAAAGATAGAAGAAAACGTTGTGTTCAAGAGAAACAAGCCTTTCTCAAAAAGCTTTGAAATAATTCTATAATTTTAATTGAAATCTCTGGAAGTGTAGGAAAAATGTGTGTTTTTGTCAATTTCTTGTTGAGTTGGCAGGGAATTCTCCTTAGAGGAGTGAGGAAAAAGCTGTGCTTTTAATATTGTGCCTTCATCATCTTTTTTGTCTGTGTTTGTAGAACAATTCCCCCATTGCCTTGGAACATGATGCTTCAGATAGACCTGAAGCATGCCTTATGCAGTAAATCACAGGTATCATTCTGAGATTACACTGTGCTTGAATTTTCTTCTTTTCTTGGTGTGGGCAAGCAAGAGTCCGCCTGGAATAGAAGTGAGCACTAGGCTTGCTCCAGACTTCTAAATATTGACACAATCTGGGCAGAAGACTGTGTGGCCCTGTTCTCTTTCATATTTGCTCCTAAGATAATCCAGTGTCCTGGCTTTCAAAGGTATCTACATGCTGATGACTCCAAAATTTGTATCTGCAGCCCAGATCTCCCTTCTGAACTCCAGATGCTGTCCATTTCTCTACTTGTGTGCCTGTTAAGCATCTCGAAATCAGAACTCTTGGATCTGCCTCCACCCCGACTATACACTTCTTCAATCTTCCTTATTTTTGTCAGTGACATGATTAAATCAGATGTTCAGGATAACAACCTATACATCCTCCTTGATTCCTCCTTTCCCCCTCAAATTCTAAAGCCAACCCATCACCAAGTTCCTTAGGAAATCTATATTCAGAGTATTTCCAGAATCCAACCACATTTCACCACTCCACTGCTACCAACTGAATCCAAGTTTTTACTAAGAGGAACTGTTAATTTGTCCATGAATTATTTCCTGCAGAGAGAAAATTGGCCTCTTGCAAATCTCCACAGAAACTGGCCAAGGCCAGTACTTGAGGCAATCAATCTTGATCAACCATGAGGCTTGGACCTCAGCCCTCCAAGCATGTCTGAATAGGGGCCGATGCTTCTCCAGTCATGAACACAGATGTAGCAAATCTTGCTGTTATCTTTCTGTGTCCAACAACCGCTGCATAGAGCTTGGATTCTCCCTCAACTTCTGTAACACTAGAAGAGGAGCTGGCAGGGTAGGGGTGGGACAAGGTTCTGCTATATCATGTTATTATTATAATACCCTGGTCCCCAGTCACACCAGAGGCATGACTGGCAAGATAGAGATGGAACATGGTTCTACTAGGTAATATTGTTATTACATCTTGGCCTTCCATCATATCAGGGTAGAGCCTGGTTCTTCCCTAATCATTCAGCATAAAAGCTCCATATCCCAACAGTCATGTCTTTTCCACATCTGACCTCTGGGGAGCTACCCTAGAGGGTGAGGTGCAATGGGAAACTCACGTATCTGCAATAAATACTGTTCCAGCAGGTCTTGTTTGTTTGTCATCAGAACATTTGTCCTTCTTGCACAATAGATGTTCTAGTTGTCTAAATCAGAGCTCTTAGCTCTGCCTCCCACATCCACTGTACTCATTCTCTGATCTTCCCTATCTTAGTTAAATGGGAACTCTAAGTAATCACTAGTTGATAAATTAGTCAAAATAAACTTCGAAATCTGAAACAAAACAAAACAAAACCCTTCAGATGGGAGGCTGAGGTGGTTGGACTGCTTGAGGCCAGGAGTTTGAGACCAGCTTGGGCAATAAATTGAATTCATCAACAAGTTCTGAAAATGCTCTACTTTCAAAATATAGTCAGAATTCCACCATGTTTCACTGCATTGACCTCCTAACCAGACTGCCTATTTCCACAAAAGACCCAGGGTAATATTTATGAACATGAACCACATCAGGTCATCCTCTAGTTCAAAACTCCCCAGTGGCTTCCCATCACATTAGAATGCACTGAAAATGCCTTACAGTGGCCAGAGGCTTGACATGATCTGACCCTTGACTTGTTTTCTTCTACTCTTGCTGTTCTTGTTCACTCTGCGGCAACCACAGTGGCCTCCTTTTTTTGCGCCCCTCCTAAGGCTGTCTCCTATGCCTTGAGTAGTCATCTTCCAGCCCTTGCATGACCTCTCTTACTTCACCCATATCCCTGCTCAACTACCACCTCCTCCTAGGGGCATTTTCTGATCACCCGGTGTGTAATAGCACTCCCCTTCACTCCTCATCCCCTTATCCTTTTGGATTTTCTTCATTGCGCTTGTAATGACCTGACAGTATATTGTATATTTGTTTATGAGCTTGTTGTCTGTCTCTTTAATGGAATATCAGTTTCATGGGAGCTGGGACCTTGTCTATCTTGTTTGCTATTCTAACCTTAAGGCCTAAAACAGGGCTTGACACTGCTAAAAATCATTTGTTGAATAAATGAATAAATGGGACTGAGAAAGTTTGGAAAATCATTTTTCAGATACCTGGGAAAATCAATGGGCATTTCTGAAAGTCTAATTATTCATCAACTCAGCAAGGAAAGACAGAGTTTTCTGTGTTTAATTGGTGCTTAATAAATGCGGATTGACGGTGGCTCAAACCTGTAATCCCAGCACTTTGGGAGGCCGAGGCGGGTGGATCACAAGGTCAAGAGATCGAGACCATCCTGGTCAACATGGTGAAACCCCGTCTCTACTAAAAATACAAAAAATGAGCTGGGCATGGTGGCGCGTGCCTGTAATCCCAGCTACTCAGGAGATTGAGGTGGGAGAATTGCCTGAACCCAGGAGGCAGAGGTTGCGGTGAGCCGAGATCACGCCATTGCACTCCAGCCTGGATAACAAGAGCGAAACTCTGTCTCAAAATAAATAAATACATACATACATACATACATGCGGATTGAATAAAAGAATGAATAAAATGAAGCTGCTTCTATTTATTGCATAGAAAAACTGTGGACTACATTTAAGCCTTTTTTTCATTTTTAATGAAGGCTATTTATATACTTTGTAAATAAAGAATAAATACAGATATGTTAAAGGAACAGAATAGTAAAAAAGTTATAGCAGTTACCAAATTTCAGAACTGTCTTTCTCAGTGGTTTTGATAATGCTTTCTAATATATTTCAAAAATGTGTAATAATATACTTTTTAATATTTTCTTCAAGTAAATGCTTATAGATGCAATTGGAGTCAGCAGGAAACATTCTGTAGTATGTTGTCATGCTGTAGTAAAAAATATTCAGCAATTTTCCTAAACTATAAATAAATAATTCTTAAAATAGCATTTCTGACCACTGTTTTACTGATGTGGACACAATGGAAATGCTGTTCCTTGAAATAAAAGGCAAGCTCTTGGACTTACATTCTAAATTTACTAGTTCTTTTTTTGTTGAATTAAAATAGTGGAGAGGGAAACCAGGGGCAAATGGAAGCACATCTCAGAGGAAACTCTTGAGAGTATGAGGTGTACCAGACTCTTGGCTGTCTCTCAGTTGCTGGGCCATGAGTCCTGCAATATGGCTTTCTTAAGGGCACATGAATTGGTTGCATCATAATATTTAAGTTCTGGCCTTTCTCTTTGCTTTTTAATATTTCTTGTTTTTTTTGTTTGTTTTCTTTTCTTACAAGTCTTTGTAAGTTATTGTCATGAAAGAAGGAATTGATGCCTGCCAGAGAAAGGACTCTGATGGGCACTTTGTTTGTTTGCTTGTTTTTAGACAGGGTCTCTATCACCCAGGCATGATCACAGCTCACTGTAATCTTGAACTCCTGGGCTCAAGTGATCCTCCAGCCTTAGTCTCATGAGTAGCTAGGACTACAGTCATGTGGCACCACACCCAGCAAATTTTTTCTTTTCTTTTTTTTTGTGGATATGGGGTCTCACTATGTTGCCTAAGCTGGTCTCAAACTCTTGGCCTCAAGCAGTCCACCCAGCTCTGCCTCCCATCTGAAGAAGTTTTTGTTTTGTGTTGTTTCAGATTTTGACGCTTATTTTAGATATAGGAGGTACATGTGCAGATTTGTTACATGGGTGTATTGCAGACAGGTAGTGAGCATAGTACCCAGTAGGTAGTTTTTCAACTCACAGCCTCTTCCCTCCCTCCCCCATCTAGCAGTGTGCAGTGTCTGTTGTTCCCATGTTTATGTCCATGTGTGCTCAATGTTTAGCTCCCACTTATAAGTGAGAACATGCAGTATTTGGTATTCTGTTCCTGCATTAGTTTGTTTAGGATTATAACCTCCAGTCCTATCCATGCTGCTGCAAAGGACATGATTTCATTCTTTTTTTATAGCTGTGTAGTATTCTACAATATATATATACTACATTTTCTTTATCCAATCAACCATTGATAGGCACCTAGATCAATGCCATGTCTTTGCTATTGTGAATAGCACAGTGATGACCATATGAGTACATGTGCCTTTTTGGTAGAATGATCTATTTTCCTTTGGGTATATACCTAGTAATGAGATTTGCTGGGCCAAAAGGTAGTTACATTTTAAGTTCTTCAAGAAATATCCAGACTACTTTTCCCAGTGGCTGAACTAATTTACATTCCCACCTACAGTGTATCAGTATTCATTTTCTCTGCAGTCTTGCCAGCATCTGTTATTTTTTGACTTGTTACTAATAGCCGTTTTGACTGGTATAAGATGCCATCTCATTGTGGTTTTGATTTGTATTTCTCTAATGAGTAGTGATGTTGAGCATTTTCTTCAAATGCTTGCTAGCTGTGTGTTTATCTTCTTTTGAAAAGTGTCTGTTCATGTCCTTTGCCCATTTTAATGGGAGTATTTGTTTTAGGCTTGTTGATTTGTTTATGTTCCTTACAGATTCTGGATATTAGACATTTGTTGAATACACAGTTTGCAAAAATTTTCTCTCATTCTGTAGGTTGTCTGTTTACTCTGTTGATAGTTTCTTTTGTTGTGCACAAGCTGTTTCGTTTAATTAGGTCCCATTTGTCAATTATCATTTCTGTTGCAATTGAAGGCTTTTAGTTTATCTTGCCTCAAACCACCAAATATGTTTTTTTAAGATTAAGTTTAAATTTAAAAAGTTATCCATAAATTTGGGGCAAAGAAACTGTACAATATGTGAAAAAATTCTTTTGGGAATAATAAAGAAGTGTCAAGTATGATGACTGGTATGATTTTCTTTGCTGCTGGGAGAAGATCAAGAAATATAATTTTTCTTTGAATATCCAGTCAATGACTATTGTTTCAAATTAATTATAAGCTATCTGTACAAACTCTGATAATAGTTGCTTTTATGTGAGATTAACCTTAAGGAAGATTAAAATGGACCTTACAGGAATTTGTTGAGCTACACTAATAAAAATAGTGATCCTGAAACCTGCAAAATTAATTAACAATATATTTCTAAGTGAATTTCACATTTTATATGAAAGCGAAATTTCTTAATACTGTAAAATTTAAAGAATTTGAGCAAATATGATTTGACAGTAGAGTCTATTATTTTATAGCAAGAACATAAGAAATTGAAGTTCAAATATGACAGAAACAGTTCTGACCCATTCTGTGGAGGACATTATTACTTCCTAGCCTGCCAGTAGTTTTATGGGTATTATAATATGGGAGTCAAAGACCTTGGGTCTGTTTATAGCTAGACCCAAGTTCACCATTTCCTTAGGTGTTCTACAGCAAGGCCTTGTCTAACAACAACACAGAGCAATAATGTCTAAAAAACCTTCACACTGAGCCTCTTAAATCAGTTTTGTTTACCCATAAAACAGATGAAATAACTGAGGCTGTAAGAAGTTAGTAACTTTCCCAAAATTGCAGAGCTAAATAAGTTTCCAGACTGGAGCAACTATGATACAATTGAGTTAAGGATACAAAAAATGTAGCAGCAATACAGTAGCAGATGATCGGCCTGACTAGCTACCCCAATGAGAGATGCCAATGAGATACTTAAATGGAGATTTTTCAGGAGAAAGTGAAATTCTCATTCTGGAGTTCAGGAAGTCGGTAAAGAGAAATTGACATCCAACTAACATTTGAATGGTGAACCTAATAAATCATCAGGTGTGAGTGAGTGGAGAAGAGAATTGAGACCTTGGAGGAAAGGAATGCCAGATAGGAATGGGTCCTATAACATATTGAAGACTAAGGGAAGAAAGAAATTTAAGCAAGAGTTGCACATTTTTGTCTGATATAATTGAGGAGTCCTTTGGGGGTAAAAATAAGACCTTTGAAATAAAATGGACCTCGGGGACCTTCTCCTAGTATGGAGGACCCCAGAAGTTTGGCAGAGCAGTAATTGATGATTTTAATAAACCTATTTCTCACCTAAATGAGGAAGGGCTAATTTTAGAACCACAGTGAAACAAGATGACACACTTTATTACAGGATTTGTTTCCTCCTTAAAGACAAATCTTCTTTTTTCTCAAATGTTCTTTGGGCTTCCGTGAATCCCTACATTTTTAATTTTGTGTATAAAATACTTTTTCATTAACTTTATGGAGTAACTCACAGATAATTTATTGAAAAACCAAAGAGTTAGATAATCATCTTAATTTTTCTATTACATAACAATGTTGCTCTTAAAATGATTTTTACGAAGTTCAAAAGGTGCTTAAATTTAGAGCCAAGTCTTTTTTCTTTTCTCATCTTTTTATAAACCAAAGATCATGCCTTATTTATGTCTTTGATGAGACGTACAGTATGTTGTAAGAGAAGATGTCCTCTGAGTGCTTTGAAGAAGCTCATAAAATGGTGGGAAAGATGCCAAAAGAGATCATTCATTAAAATTAGTGCATATCTAGTGGTTCATTGGCTTGAATGTACACTATGAAATTGTTTATTAATTGATTGACTATGTCCATGTATAACAGCTCAACACTGGGTTCACTTATGATGGGTAAAAACTGCTCTTTGGTATCATCTGACATTCTTTGTTTTTGTTTTTTTTCCCATGAGATTGTCCCATTAATCAGGTAACATTTGAGGGGAGGGGAGAGAACATGCCATGCTGTGTGTGTGTGTCTGTGTGTGTGTGTGTTTTAAATAGACTTCATCTTTTAGAGCAGTTTTAGGTTCACAGTGAAACTGGGTGGAAAGTAAAGAGAGTTACCATATATCCTCTGTCTGCATACCCACACAATCTCTTTCACTATTGATATCCTGCAGCAGAGTGGTACATTGTTACAACCAATGAACATACACTGACACATCATTATCACCCAAAGTCCACTGTTTTCATTAGGGTTGACTCTTCATGTTGTAAATTCTATGGATTTGGACGAGTGTATAATAACATGCATCCACCATTACAGTACTACAGAAAGTAGTTTTACTGCTCTAAAAAAATTATCTGTGCTCCATCTGTTTATCTCTCTCTCCCCCCAACCCCTGACAACCACTAATCTTTTAACTGTCTCCATAGTTTTGCCTTTTCCAGAGTGTCATATAGTTGGAATCATACAGTGTATGGCCTTTTCAGATTGGCTTCTTTCACTTAGTAATATGCACTTAAGTTTCCTCCATGTCTTTTCATGGCTTGCTGGCTCTTTTTAAGTGCTAAATAATATTCCATTGTCTAAATGTACTACAGTTTATTTATTCCTTCACCTACTGAAGGACATCTTAGTTGATTCCAAGTGCTGACAGTTATGAATAAAGCTGCTATAAACATCTGTGTGCATACATACATGTGTGTGGACATAAGTTTTTAACTCATTTGGGTAAATACCAAGGAATGTGAGTGCTGGATTCTATGGTAAGAGTTTGTTTAGTGTTGTAAGAAACTACCAGACTGTCTTCCAAATTGGCTGTGCCATTTTGCATTTCCACCAGCAATGAATGGGAGTTACTGTTTCTCCACATTCTCACCAGCATTGGGTGGTGTGGTGTTGTTGATGTTTTGAATTTTGGCCATTTTAATAGGTGTATAGGGGTATCTCATTGCTGTTTTAATTTGCAATTCCCTAATGGCAAATGATGGGGAACATATTTACATATGCTTATTTGCCATCTGTATATCTCCTTTGGTGAGATGTCTATTCAAGTGTTTTGCTCATTGTTAAAATAAGGTTGTTTTTTTCTTATTGTTGAGTTTAATAGTTCTTTGTGTATTTTCACTATCACTCCTTTATCAGATGTGTCTTTTGCAAATATTTTCTCCCAGTCTGTGGCTTTTCTTCTCATTCTCTTGACATTGTCTTTAACAGAGGCAAAGTTTTTAATTTTGGTAAGGTCAGGCTTACCAGTTATGTCTTTCATGGACAGTGTCTTTTGTGTTGTAAAGGGATCTTTTAAAAATACCAAATGCCTAGCCCTCACTTTTAGATATTTTATTTTAATTAGCCTGGGTGAGGCCTAAGCCTCAGCATTTTTAAACTCTCCATTTAATTCTAAAGTTGAGAAGTACAGGTCTAAAGCCATGGAGACCTTTCTCTAGTTTCAGGCAGTAGCTTTCTATGATTAAAGCAAAACAAAGCTACTTTTTGTTTTACTGGTGACAGTCTACTTTCCTGGCTTTCCTCCTACCTCTTGACTTCTTTTCAATGTTACTCAATGTAGGGGAGATCCAGGGCTCCTCCTCATCCACCATTTCTTCTTTAGCTAGAGTCTGTGTCTGGGTGATCTCAGTCAAATAGCTTTAAATATGCTCCATAGGTTGACAACCTCCAAATGTGTAGTTCCAGCTCTGAAACTGGCCCTGAAATCCAGACTTGTATATCAACCCATCTTCTTTACATTTCAACTTGGATGTCATATAAGAATGTCAAACTGAACCTGTTTCAAATGGAGTTAATGAATCCAGCTCCATTCCTCACCAAACCTATGCTTCCCTCACTCCATCATGGGGCAGGAATCACCGTTGATTTTTCTCCTTTCTTTTCTTTTTTTTTTTTTTTTGAGACGGAGTTTCGCTTTTGTTACCTAGGCTGGAGTGCAATGGCGCGATCTCGGCTCACGGCAACCTCCGCCTCCTGGGTTCAGGCAATTCTCCTGTCTCAGCCTCCTGAGTAGCTGGGATTACAGGCACGTGCCACCATGCCAACTAATTTTTTGTATCTTTAGTAGAGATGGCGTTTCACCATTTTGACCAGGATGGTCTGGATCTCTTCACCTCGTGATCCACCCGCCTCGGCCTTCCAAAGTGCTGGGATTACAGGCTTGAGCCACCGCGCCCGGCCTTTCTCCTTTTTTTAACTCCTACATCCAATGCAGAGGAAGTCTAGTATGTTCTACTACCAAATATATCTGAAATCTGTTCACTTCACTCTATCTCCACTACTTCAACTTTGGTGCAAGCTACCACCTTCTCTTGTCTAGGAGACTTCAGTGACTTCTCTCCTGCCACACTTTGTTCCTTTCCACCTCCTTATCTGGGCATGATCCATCTCTACATATGAGTCACAGTGAGCTTCTTGATTGAAGGGACGAAGAGCAAACTCTTCTCTCTTTCCCTCTAGACTCCTGAATCTCAATGTGATTTCTAGAGTTCCACCAGCCATTTGGAGCCCATGAGTTGACCTGCTGGAGGAAAACAGAACCCAACAGTGCTGACTATGATGGAAGTGGAAGGAGCTTGAGTTTTTGATAATATCATGGAGCCACTATGCCAGCCCTAGAACTGCCCACTTCCAGACTGAGCATCATAAATATCTTTACGTTTTAAGCTATTGATACTCAAGGTTTTGTCATTTGTCTTTAATGTGAACATACAGACATACTCCTACACCACAACCTTAGAAACTTTGTCCGTCTTATCCAATGCCAGAGCCCCTGGGATGAGAACAGCTTGGACAGTTAGGAGGCAGTCAAAGAAATTTTTTTCTGGGGATGGGCATGGTGACTCACGCCTGCAATCCCAGCATTTTGGGAGACTGAGGCAGGTGTATCACGAGATCGGGAGATGGAGACCATCCTGGCCAACATGGTGAAACCCTGTCTCTACTAAAAACACACAAAAAATTAGCCAGGTATGGTGGCACGTGCCTGTAATCCTAGCCACTTGGGAGGCTAAGGCAGGAGAATTGCTTGAACCTGGGAGGTGGAGGTTGCAGTGATTGTACTCCAGAAATTGCGTCACTGCACTCCAGCCTGGGCAACAGAGAGAGACGCCATCTCAAAAAAGACAAAAAACAAAAAAAAATTTATGTTCTGTATTTCAGAGTTGATTTCAAATTATTTACTATGTATTTGTGATAATGACTTTTAAATAGTCATGCTTTTTGAAAAACAGTTTTTATAAAAGAATATTTGTTGAATGAATGCATGGATGAAAGAAAGTACCTGTTTGTATCCCTGCCAGGCTACTTATCTTTGCTCCTCTGCCTTAATCTCCTTTCACATGTATAAATTCTCCTTTGTCCGGCTTGCCACTGTATCCTCTCCTTTTTAACCCCACCTGTCCCTAGATCCCTGGCCTGGCTTCACCCTGCTCATTACACCCTCCTGGCTTATGGTAGCCTTAATTTAAGCCCAGACAAAATGTATGGCTACGAGTCACTTCAAAAGCTCACTTTTGTCTTCTACTTCCCGCTCTGTGCGTTCAAAGCCCAGACCCAGTGGTGTTCTCCTATATGCACCACTTCCTCTTATTTTCCTCTTGCTTTTCTTGTGGCACTTATCATGCTCTAGCTTGCAGTGTCTTCAAAAGAGAACATTTCTCTCTTCCCTATGATATTATAAACATTTTTAAGAACTAGGTCCATGTCCTACTTTTATTTTTCCCCCAACAAATAGCAGAACATTGCTATGTAGGTGCTGTTCAGGGAGATTCTGTTGAATGGGGGCAGCATAGCATAGTAGTCAAGCCATGGTCTTTGGAGACAAGAAAGCCAGAGTTCATACCTACCATTTGCTTGCTGTGTCAACCACAGGAAAGCCACCCAATTTCTCAGAGCCTCAGTTGTTCCATTTGTAAAATACAGACAATAATAGTATTTACTTTAGAGAGTTGTTGCATATCTCTTTGAAAGAGATAATACATATAGGATATTTGGCACAGAGGCTGACAGAGAGTAAACACCCATTAAGTAGTTACTATTACTATTAAGGTATTTTTGAATGAATGAATACTATCATGTCCATGGGACAACACAAATTAGCATTCTCACAGATAGTTATAGAGTGTGCCTCGTAGATTATGCTGGTATATTGGGATTACACAAATGCACATACACCAAGGATGTTGTTATATACCCATGAAGGAATTTTCTACTTTTAAAATATAGCAGAGACCAGAGCAGACCAACAATGAATCTGAAGCCACTTACTTGTTTGGGAAACTAACTAGGAGGAAGCGGAGATTGTGTTTCCATCTGTATGTTAATGATGTTAATTTGCCTAAATTTGGAAAATGTAGTGTTCAGGTTAGGACTCCTGGTTGCCAACCTCAAAAACTGTCTCTAGCTAATTAAAGGAGAAAGGAATTTATTGGCAGGATCTTGCTGGGGGTGGGGATGGGGTGCAGTTCACAGGCTCATAAAATGGTGGCAAACACAGATGCAACCAAAGAGACCAAACTACTAAGGATGCTGTCGTGGACCCTGTGTCCCCAGATTACTCACTGTCACATTGCTGGACTCTGTAGCTCTCGACAGCAGTTGCTGCAACCTTTGGGATCTGGATTCCTGTGGAACCACAAAATCTGCATGCCTTGGTCATTCCTCACAGATGGCTCATCTGGTGAACCAGGCTTGGCTACACCTGGCTCCTCCAGCTGTTCTGAGGAGGGGAGGAGAAACATCTGCTTCTTCAGGTTCTGCAACAAGAAGTCGGGTCATGCCTCCCACCTGCTTTGGGAGTACCCATCCCCCCAGGGGCACTTGAATGCTAGGTGACTCCTGTAAATATCCACTAGTGCTACCAAGAAAGAGAAACCTGACCTGAAACAGGACCAGAAATAAAAGGCTGAGAAGTGATCGCTTGCAGGATTTCTCATGCAGTTGATAGACATCTCCTTCTGCAAACTCTTCTCACCCTTAATGTACATGAAATAACAGCAGGGGTCCTTTAATCCCTTTGACAAAGTTAAAGGGAGCCCTTCTTTCTCAGCAACATTAATGATGGCCAGTAAAGAAATCACACGGGGCACAGTGACCTTTCTAAAAAGCATGGTGATGCAATGAAACGAGTCACTGTTGCCAAATCTATTGACAGACTTAGAAATGGGTTCTGTGGAGCCCAATGGAAGGAGGCAAAGCCTTCCTCTTGAATGGGGCAGCAGATGGCATTCTCCGCCACCCCTGACAAAATAACGGCTGGAAGAAGCAGTGCAGCTCCATCTGGGAGAGATCTTGTCTTCTGTGGCCAAGCAGTCAATGTGTTTGCAATCTTTACACTTTCTGTGGTGCTCTTTCAGAAGGGCAGATTATAGAAAGCTGGAGAATTCTGCCCAGGCACTGGGCAGAATTCATGTGACCCTGACAACCTGAAGGCAAAAGATGGCAGGGTGGAATGGCGAGTATACGTTGAGAAAGCCACAGATTATTTCTTGGGAGAAATGAAAATGTGGATGGATGTCAAGCTCTGATATTTGAAAATGTTGATGGCCAAAGAGCTTATTCACCCTCCCAATCTGACCCACAAAACTAAGCCAGAAAATGTATTCCTGACTGTTTCCATGGCTCTTACTCAGCTACAAGTCATTTCCCCTTTCAGATTATTTCCAGTTTTAAGGCCCAATTTCCATTTGCTTTTTGATCTTCTGCTTTTAAGACATCTAGCCAATATCACCATCAGCCAAGTGCCAGGTTTTCTTTCAAGGCTTTGAATTTGTCGTTTGTCCATGATCTTCGCAGGTGGATTCTGTTTGTGACTGGCTGGTCCGAGGTAGACGGGGTATTTTTTTTCAAATGAAGCATAAGAAAAGGGATTTCTGGCAGTAAAACTAAATGTTTGAAGACAGTTTTTGTAAATATCAGTGACTGGAGTAAAGGTCCCATGGAAAAGTAATAAGGTGAATGTAAATTTATTTATTAATGACTAACAAACAAATGGTTTGATACAGTTGAACAAGACAGTTTCAGTATCAACAATTATATGAAGCTCCCAAGATACATTTCTTTTTAAGTTTTATAATGTGTTAACTTTTTCCACAAAATATATATATATTTTTTAAATTTCTATTTAATTCTTCATCAGTAGTATTAATACAATAAATTATTCTGGGTCCGAGTTTACGTGACAGAAAAGAAATTATTAAATGTTGTTTGTGTTTTCCTCCAAAATTGCTGACGGTTTTCTATCTTAATTTTAAGCTTCTAAAGGGCGAGAATTATGAAATATTTCCCTTTGTAATCCCACAGCTCATAACATAGCATGATTCAGCTGCAGGTACTTAACCTACACAGTTACCTTTGTCACTTTTCTACTAGTTGTTGTGTAATGGGTTAGCCTTATCTATTAGCTCAAGGAGTCATGGAACGTTCTCATCGTTTCTAAATCAGACCTAAAGTTTTATTCTAAACGATGCAGATGAAGGCGCTTATTAAAGTGCCATTGTGAATTTAATCATGTATATGCTGCTAAAAATCATTTAATGGATGAGCAACCCGGAAAAAAAGAACTCTCACCACCCACACACATCGTGATAAAATAGGGCAGCGTTTTGCACTTGCTTCAACAGCATCTCCAGAGAAAAATTTCTGGTTCCCATCTCTCCCCTCTCTAACTTAGAATTTCAACTTCATCACAGTCAGCTGCTGAATCGTTCAACAGAATGCCACTCTGCCTTTGTATTTCTAAAACTATGCGTCTCTAGTGCGGAAGGCACATCTTTACGGCAGCCACATGATTGCAAAAGAATCCAATTCAGAATATTCATTTGTCCTTTTATTATTTCCATAATACCATTAAAAAAAGAAAGGAAGAAAGAAACTTCCTCGCCCTTGTTCTGCTACGCTGTTCCATTGTAAGATGCTCCGTGGAAGGGAGCCGAGCGGTGGGCAGCGGCTGAGTCCCCGATAACGAGCGCCTCACATTTCCGTGGCATTCCCATTTGCTAGTGCGCTGCTGCGGCCGCACGCCTGATTGATATATGACTGCAATGGCACTTTTCCATTTGACATTCTCTCTCCCTCTCTCCCTCTCTCTCCCTCTCTCTCTCCCTCTCTCTCTCTCCCTGTGTCGCTTAAACAACAGTCCTAACTTTTGTGTGTTGCAAATATAAAAGGCAAGCCATGTGACAGAGGGACAGAAGAACAAAAGCATTTGGAAGTAACAGGACCTCTTTCTAGCTCTCAGAAAAGTCTGAGAAGAAAGGAGCCCTGCGTTCCCCTAAGGTAAGCAGGAAAACAAGCGCTGCCGGCTTGCCTAGGAAATCGCTTCTTTCCAAACGGAGCATTTCATCCTCCTCTCAGACAAAGAGACAACCTTTAAATACCACTGAAATTTGCATTACTTTAATTTGCATTAATCTGTAGCATGCTAGCATTGTGTTTCTTAAACGAACGGGTCTTTGAAGTCTGTGACAGAGCAGGGAGCCTCCTAGAAAAGCTCGGAAATATCTTTTGGTTTGACTTAAAGAGATTTTCTTTTCAAACTCTCTGCGTAGTTAGATGTAACTTTGCGATGGTTCTTATAGTTGACCCGGTGAAGGGGGGCTGAGAAGCAGCAACTCGCCAACATGGATTCATGGAGCCCAGTATCTTCCCCAGCACCCTCATCCCACTTACAATGGGGGCACTATTAACGCAGGCAAGACTGCGAGTTTAAAAGTGCACTGTTTACTTTTATTACTACTTATGTATGCTGCTGATCTCCTGCCAGGGCTCTGCCGGAGTGCTCAGAATGACTTCAAACAATAGGCAACATTTATTTCTAGCTTTCTGTGTCACGCTTTGCAGGAATCCTGCTCCCTTGCACTCTTCTTTCAACGTGCAGGTCTTTGCTTCCATAGATGCATTTGGGAGCACCGCGAGGAGATGAGGATGGATTTACTGTATGATCTCGATTGGGCAAAAAGTCCGAGGAAATGCATGCTGTTTGCCTGGGACTTACTGCAGGGGGTTATTTTTAGTCATCAGCTGGTCCCCGCAGCATGATGTTCAAGGAGTGACTGGGAAAGGATGCTCCCACCAGCACAGGGACCAGGACCTGTAGGAATGACTGCTACAGATACCTGAGGAATATTCCGAGGGTTCTTTCAAACTTCGGAATACAAGTTCGCTCTTTAAATGAACAAGTGAACTGTAGGAGGCCTGGGCATAACTCTTTCTTGGGGGACGGGAAGTTTGATTGTGTACAGAATGTTAATGACTCAGAATGTTCAGTAACGGAGGCTCATTGTAACAGACTAGCCCAGATAAGCCTCCATGAGAAGCAGATTCCCATCTTCTCTGAGATTCAGGTGTGGAAAAGGAAGCTATTTGGCAAGACGGGAGTCCCTTGTACAGTTCTTTGCAACTCATTAATAACAGAAATGGCTGCTGTGAAACACGTCTCTTTTCATTTCTAATATTAGTGTATTTTAATTACAAGGAGCTGGAATTGGCAAATTACCCCAACACACAGCATTAAATACCAGGTGCATTTGAAAGCCTAGAGATGCCTGAAATGCGAGGTTGCTGTGGGAGTCAAGCAAATACAGCGGGGACTGTACAATGCTTCTCAACTGAGCGTTTAAACCAAATGCAAATATCTGCTTATTTTCTTCTCATCAGTCTGGCTAATTCGAGTAAACTTTAAGGTCCCGTTTGCCAGTTTTCACTGCAAATCGGGACATAGTTTATGCAAAACTTTTCTGATTTTCTCTGATAACTAGCCTAATAAGGCATCGTTGAATGAAAATTTGATATTGGGATGGGTTAATTTGCAACTTTGGGGTATTCATTATTTAAGAAAGCCATAAAAGACGCTATGGATTCCATTGCTATAAAATTTTATTGTAATTTTTAAGAAAAACTACTGCTGTTAGCAAAGCATTTAGCTGAATCAAAACAATTTTCTTAAACTATTATTCAGATCATTACCTGAGAGTATTTGAACACAAAATGCAATGTTTTGCATCATTTATTTTAAAATACATTTGGTTCAGGTAATGGGAGAGCTAGCTGAGGCCTTCTTATGACTGTGTACCAAGCAGCTGACACCCACAGATGGAAATGTGCCTGTGGAGTTTTCAATCTTAATTCGAGTTCCAATGACACCGCCAAGGGAAAAATAAATCATTTTTCAATACATTTAACAATTTCCAACTCATTTATTTTCCTGGGCCCTTGAAAACTGTGGTGAGTTTTCTGGAATTATAGCCACCAATGGTGGCCAGCAATCTTTATTTTAAGAACTCAGCATTCAAGTACTATTTATTCTCTGTTTAATTATTTACTCCATCAATTTTGAAATAAATATTTATTAGGCATTTTCTCTATGCTAGTCCTGATGGATGCAAAGGTGAATGAGACATTGTCTCCTACTCTAATTCTCAGTCCATATGCTATCTCTAGTTAGATTTTGGAACTGAAATAGGCATTAAAGTGGGCAATGAGTTTCTTGTTATAAAGAATTATTTAAAATAGCTACCGGTTTCCAGATTTATTTGAAATGATTCTCACTCATCAGTGGGTTTTCTTTCCTTTTATGATTAAGGGATTCTCCTTTGGCCTTTTTTTTTTTTTTTTTTTTTTACCAGATCCTGGGTTCACGTCATTTGCACAGCTAACACAGCCTAGATCTTTCCAGCCTGGGTAGAAGAATCCTGGAAAAAGAGAGTAGTTTATCCTTTCTCTGCTCTCCCTAGCACCCTTTGGAAAGGACCACATGCTGTCTGTATTGGGATGGGTGTGAGTCACCTACTCAGTAGCTAACATCAGGGCCACTTGATGAATCATTGACTTAGAAACATGCATGGAGGAAGATGCAGTCACTGTCTCTCACCACTTACTTGTCTCGCTTCCAGTATCAAAACCAATGACCTCTGGGCCTGGCCTAAATTCAAGAGGCCCCTGGGAGGAAGCTGCTGGAAACTGTTCCCCAAACCCAGGTCTCCATTATAGTCACACAGTGTTGCTTTCAAATAACCCAGTATGGTGTTTTATCACGCGGTTAGGTTACTGGGAAAAACCCCTGAAAACAGTATCACCAGGGTCCTTGACTTGGTCCTTAGCAGATAATCCCCCATGGTTGGATTCAAATGCCAGTGACTCCCTGGGGTGCCTGACTCACCCTAGCCAGCCCTCAACTTCTTGGCCAGCGGCCTTCGAGCCCATCCTCACCTCTTCCCATGACAGTCAGTGACTGCTGCTTTGCCCAGGCCTTCTTCACTAGGCCGGTGGTCAGTGGGAGCACAGGGGATGGGGAGGCAGGTGGACAGGCTGAGAAATGCTAAGGCAGAGTGGGGAAGCAGGGCCGTGAGAGGGTGGGTGAGCTCCAGGGCCTGGGTTTCTGTGGCCTGCCTTGGCTGTGATCAGCTGTCATTTCCTCTTCGTGTATGACACTGTGGAACATATTAAAATTTCTCCGGGATGGTATGTTTGGAATTCTTCTGATGCCCCACCTCACCAACTTACCCGGACAATAAAAGCAAGGTTGTAAGCCTTTGAACAGCTGGCTGGCTATATATTTCCCCTCTTTCTTTCGCATAATCTAATTCAGAAAAGAATCCAGCTAGACTGGCAGTGCCATGTCTGGGTACTTGTTTCCTGCAAGTCCTTCCTCCGCCACCTCCTCCCGCCTGTCCTGGAATCTTCCTGGGTGGCATGTGGCTTTTCTTTTCTTTTGCTCACCACCGCTCTCAGCCCGCCCCCTTTTCCCTTCGCCTGAGCTCCTTCCATTGTCAGCTGGCTCTTTGCTCTGTTTTCCAGACAGCTTGGGTCCTGTTCCATCCGAGGAGAGCAGCCCATGAGGTCTCCCCATCTCCATAGTATTCCCAGGATGTCATTCTTGGCACCAGCTCTGCCTGAGCTGATAGGATTGGGGGGCTTTTTGTAGTCCCGAGACTGAATCCACTCACAGAGCGGGAAAGCCACATGGCTCAGCTGCCCTTTGCGCTGCCGAGAGCAGGACTGGAGTGACCGGGTTGGCAGGGACAAACATACCATCACAGTGACCCGAACATCTCCGGCAAAGGCCTTGGGGGTGGGAGCGCTATGGGAATGCCTAGATGCACTTCGGCCTACATTAAGACAAATGTGGTTATTCTCTGTTTCGGGGGAGAGACAAGTGCCCTGCCCTGCCTCCTTTCCCCATCTGTCCTTCCCACATCCCTCCCTCCCAAAACAGAAAGAAAGAGAGACAGGACTTCTAATTTGGCTAGCACAGACCTGAATGTCTTTATGAAACCTGTTTGGTGAAAGAAAGAGGGGAGAAATATATGCTGGGTTGATCCGAGCTAAAAAATGCGTGGAGCTTTGGAGATAGGGAGGGCTTTTTCTTTCTCTTCTGTGTGTCTCTTAACAGCAGAACAACCGTTTCCTTGATGAGTTGCAAATGGAAGGAAGTGGACCTCCCAATTAGAGATTCCCATTTAAGAGCCTCAATGTAAACCTCCCTGCTACATCCTAACAAGATGCTGCTAATGTCCCTGGGACCAAAAGGTGTTAAAGAGCAAGCTACAAGGTGGTTTCCTATCCCTTTTCTTTTTCTGGGGGCTTTGCTCGTCTTTTCCAAATTAGCTAAACTTCATTAAAGGACCCAGAAGGAAGAATTTAACACAGCTGAATTAAAATGAGTCTTTCCCTGTTAGCCTGACAAGAAGAAAAAAAAAGGAAGAAAGAAAGGGAAAGAAAGAGAAGAAAGAACCAACTCCCTTCCGCTACCACTTCTTGGGTTTTAATATGAATTATTCCATACAAGTCCCTAGGCTAGAGGATCTATTTAAAGACGCCTGGCAGCATGAAGGGAGAGGGTAAAAATACAACCACTCTTTTGTCCATCAAAGGTTTTCTTTGGGAGGACATTAAGAGCATTCCTGTTTTCTTGTCTGCCCCTGCCAGTGGCAATGTTCCAGCTGGTAGTACCCACTCCTCGCCCATCAGGTCAGCAATCATGAACTTCTGTGTTAGATTTCAGAAGAAAACAAAGGGTGGGAAATCCTTTGGAAACCCTTGTGTGTGTGCAGCAGGGCAGGGGAGGCTGTGCAGGTTGCATGCTGCAAATTCACACACCCACACAGTTGAGTTTTTGAGGAAGATTGTGCCGATGGCATTATTTCTGATGCCAGCTTCCCTCGCATCTGCAAAGCTTTTTTCTTGTGTCTCCGGCAGTCATTTGCTTGTCCCCATTCATGTTTACTGTCCCCTTCATCGGGGGTTCTCATAGCCTGATGGTCAAGGATATGTCACTAGAGTCATACCCCCAGACCCATTTTCAACAGTCAGAACATAAAATCCTGGATGGGGTTTGCAATCTGAAACAATTACTTTCTTGTTAGGAAGAATGCTGACTCAGAACATGCAAAGAATGGGTAACTTCAGTTGGTGACATATCCCCAGTGCTCATAATCAGGAATTCATCCAATTGGGGTCCATTTCACCCTCATGGCACAATCTGGACATAGACATTGACTGGTAGCTTTAAACTGGGTATAACATTTGCAATAGATAACGTTTTTGTCTTTACGTTTTTTTTTTTTTCTTCCACAAAAGCTAAGAATTTTTCAATTTGCTCCCTTCCAAGACCTGGCTCAATCCCAACTTTTTCTTGTGAGCCATAATCCAACCAACTGCAGTATCCTTTAAAAATGAAAGGGCACCAGGTTAAGACATTCAAGAAAGTTGATGAGCTGTCAGAAAATCCTCAAGGGTGGCCTTTCTACAGTGCCACGAACCAACAACAGCCTTAAATATGGAGTCCTCTTCTATCTTTTCACCAGTAGGGAATAAAAACAGGGAGCGGGCAGGTCATGGGAGAAGTAACAAAAGAGAAGTGAGAAGGATTATTTTTGATGTTCAAAATCTGCTGCTGCCCTTTCAGTGTTTTCAAATATCACAATTTCAGAAAGGGAAGGATCCCTTCATTTCTCCCACTCCCTCCCAGGAAGGCTTTTGAAGTTGCTGTCTTTACCTGAAAAGGAGGTCAACTCCTCAAGTGAAAAAACTTTCCCCTTCTTCAACTAGAAGTAAAATGTAGGTATACACATTCGCACCTAATGATGTGGGTACAAATATAATTTGCATCCACAAACTACAATGGATGTAAAGAATCAAAGCAATCCAATTCCTAATCAAAGTCCAATTTCTCTTTAAAACTCGAGAGGATATTTTAGGACTCATTAGATTTCTGTGATTTCCTCCCCCCCAAATTATGGAAAATTACTTCTTTTCAGAATATAAATTTTTTCTTTTGAGGTTTGGAATCCAAAGGCAGCCGAATGAATAGTATTGTTACAGACAAGATGGTAATCAAAAGACATAGCTGTAGCATGCATGGTTTAAGCAAAGCAAGACAAGCCGAAAACCACTAGCCCAAAGAGTTCAAGGTTATCAGCGATATAGGGACACACACATATTTTTATGTGATTTTTATGGTAACCTTGCCCCTTTGACACACGTCTGAGTCTAGAACGTTCCGGATTACAACAGGATTGAATTCAGTATTCAAATCCCACTGTTGGGCAGAAAAGGCAAATTGAATGCGGAATGGAAAGACTGAGTTGTTCCTGTTGTTTATACCCCATTCCTAACTAAGGGCTCTACAGCTGTTAGGTGAGATCACTACCCACCATTCCAAAATGTTGTTGCGGGTGAGGAGGTTCAAACACAGCTTTGGAAACACTTTGCTGCACTCTTTGAAGAAAAGCCAACATACTCATTTGGCTCTAGGGTAAAACGGAGCCTGTACCCTGAGCTAACACTGGTCAGTTCTCTTCTCCTGAGGCCATACCACAGCCAGCAGTCCAGCAGCAGAACAAGTGTTTAGTTATTAGAGCACAAGTGTCCCCAGAACACCTGGTCACCTTTCTTTTCCACCAGGAGAATGTCCATTCATGCGTTTTGGCAGGACTGAATCCTCTTAGTTGGGTGTCTCAGAACTCTCCTGTTTTCTTTCCAAAGGGTCTTATGCAGTAGAGTGTGTCTCATTCCTCATACAAAATCCCCTTCCTGGGAGGGAGTGGGTGAAATGAAGGGATCCTTCCCTGACTGAAATTGTGCTATTTGAAAAAATTGAAAGGGCAATGGCAGATTTTGAACATCTAAATGAATCCTTCCTCCTCTTCTTTTGTTACTTCTCCCATGACCTGCTGTCTCCCTACTTTAACTCCTCATTGATGAAAGGATAGAAGGGGACTCCGTGTTTAGGGCTACTGTTGATTTGTGGCACTATAGAAGTGCCACCCCTAAGCATTTTCTGACAGCTCATCCCCATCTCAGTAACAGCTTTTAGTTGGGTACCTACATTTATAGAAATAATCAAATCCTTGGAGGAAAAGACTTCAACAGAAAAGTACTTCTTGACACTTGGGTAACCTGACCTGGTCATTTCCAATTTATGCAAGATTTGTATTCTAAAAGTCAGTTAGTTATGCCAACTGTTAAAAACTCAGAATGAGTCTTTCCATTATTCAGAATGAGTCTTTGCTGAGTATCTGTTGCCATAGCAGCCCACAGATAGGCAGCACAGGATCGAAGTGCCATATCCAGTGGTCTTTTTAGACTTACGTTGCAGCCCAGGGCTTCTGGATTGTACCTCCCCTAGCAGAGAAGTTCTGTAGTAGCTACTTTACCAAGTACAGTGCCTTCATCTCAACTACCAAGACTCTACCAATTCTACATCTGCAGAGAAGAAAAGTTTTCGAATCAATCTTTCTCTTCTATCCTGAACCAGAGTATCACAGATTGTCCCATTAGAGCACCAGGATCTGTGGCTCAAGCTCAGTTAAGGAATAAGGGTCTTTCAAAAGAAAGGTTCAAGAAGGTGGAACTCAGCCTATATTGTCATTATCAAATGCAAGAAATCTAATTCTAGCATGGTTGACTATTATTAGCCTTTCTTCTCTCCCCATTTATGCTTTGGTGGATACTGGACAAAAATCCCACAAATTTTAAGACAGCTGTAAGAGAAATAGTAACTGGTTAAATATCATCACTCACCACTTCAAATAATAATAATAATTATTATTATTGTTAACTTTTTTTTTTTTGAGGCAGGTCTTACTCTGATGCCCAGGCTGGAGTGCAATGATGCGATCACAGCTCACTGCAGGCTTGACCTCTCATGCTCAGCAAACCTCTCACCTCAACCTCCCAAGTAGCTGGGACCACAAGCATGTACCACCATGCCTGGCTAATATTTTTTCATTATTTTTGTAGAGATGAAGTCTCTCTGTGTTACCCAGGATGGTCTTGAACTCCTGGGCTTAAGCGATACTCCCAACACTGCCTTCTAAAGTGGTGGAATTACAGGCATGAGCCACTGCACCCAGCCCACTTCCTATTATTAAGAAGATATTATTAATTTATAAACGAGTGCATTGCAAACACTCAACCAAATGGTTATTAATGGCTATTTTTATTTTCGGCCACCAATACAGCCTCATTAAGGGGCCAATACTTATAGCTTGGGCTTCAGTATTGGTTCAGGCACCACCTTAAAACTTTTCGACAATCATTAACTCCTTGAGTAAGAAGGGAACTCTTTTTGTAGGATTGCTTTGGGGAATATGTACCCCAAGGCAGGGGCTGTACTCTAAGAAGCTTAGGTAGAGTTAGAGACTGTTCGAAATGGATAGAAACATAAAAGCATCTAGACCAGTCTTTTCATTTTGCGAATGAGGAAACTGAGTCCTAGAGAAGGCAAATGAAATGCTCAAGCTGACACAGTCAGTGAGGGGAGGGTGGAACTCAGGGCTTGAGGATCTTCAGATCAGCCATCCTTACACCAGATCAGGTGACAGTGGAATGCTCTGTAGGTTTCAGAATATAGTGAAATTGTTGCCCCATTTCTGACAAATCAGTACTGGGACACGGGACACTAACAACATAGGCAAGCAAAGGGTCTTGGGAGGAAAAGATGAAAGCTGTAGGTTAAGTGAGACTTTGGATAACAATGACATGTTTTTCTTGTGTTCCTGACAATGCCTGAAAAATTTAATCAGAATTTTAAGCTTCAGTCAGGCTCAAGGTCGCGTCCTCCCACTCCAGTTCCTCCTCAGACAGTAAAACTATCCAAGCCAAGGACATACACATGGTGGGGGCACCTGACAGTTGGCTCCTCTCCCCACCCTCCAAATTATTTGTATTTCCGGTCCTTCAGTTTAGCACTCCTCTTTATCCCAGGATTGCAATTCATTGCCTCTTTCCCTGGCCATATTCCTCCATTCCTTTTGTTTCTCCCATCTCTTTTCTTCCTCCATCACCCCCACTGCTGACCTTGGCCACACTTGGCTAGTAGTGCAGGTTGGGAGAACACAGAGTCCTATCACAGACTGGAGGACTATTGTTTAATCACAAGAATGTTGTCTTCTTTCTCCTAAGGTAGCACTCTGGGGGTAGTTACTGCTTCCTTTATTTCCTCACCCTCCACCGCCCCTGCACTGTAGAATAGACACATGAAATGTGTCTATCTCTGAGATGAAAGGGGCAAGAACTGCTTCCTCCCCACTGACCTTGTGCCTGCCCATCCTTGGAGATACCTGGAGTTCGCAGGCTGGGGGCCTAGCGGTGTTTGCAATCAGTGCCGCTGCCTCTGGGTCAGCCCAGGCTTGGCTCCTTGGCTGCTACTGATGTGCTGCCAGATAGGAATATTAAAAACCATTCATTGAGCGCACAGGATGCTTTATAAAATCCAACACGCTGTTTACAGTTTATAAATTAAGTGCCTTGGGAAGAGGCATTTGACTTATTCTCCAAGGCATCTAGTTGACTAGATCCAATTGGAATCCTTTGAGTTCCTGGGAAGGGGCTATTTAGCACTTCACACTTTCTGATTTAGACCTTGGGTTTCTTGCTTTTCTGATCCTAGTACTGTATGAAGTTTTATCTAGGGTTATCTAGCACGCGTTGTTCCACTTATAAATCTTTTTTTTTTGCAGTTTCTTTGATAGAGGCTCTATGTTCTACCGTCTTTACTTTGTTTATGCTTCATATCATATTTTTAAAAATATTATGATAAATATCAAATAATTCTGGCTGATATACTGACTCCATTCCAAGGTCATTATATTTTATCTGCTTAACTCCATCTTCTTAGAAATGAAGGAATGAATATTGGATACAACTTAGATGTTCAGGGAGCTTAACAATGTGTCTAAAAAATTATCCAGGGAAACAACAGGCCAAGACTCTTTGCCTGCAGATGCAGTAAGCTAGAAGAGGGATCTAGGATAGGACCTGTATTTTTCCCCTGACCCTGTCTCTTATCTGATAGAGCAAAAGGAGACACATAGTAGGTGCTCAATAAATACACATTAAAAAATATTTGTTGAAAGAAGCCATAGAAGGGAATATCAGTACATATTAATATTGAAAACGGCCCAGTGGGGAAAATATGGATACTGAAGCACCACCCTCCTGTGCCTGGCATGCAAGGCAAGAATAAGGCCATTCTTGGCACATGCCACTTGTCTTAGCCTGTTGCTGAGCCAACTTGTGTGAAACCAGCACTTTACCCTCTGCCAACCAGAAGGTCAGCCCAAGAGTGAGCTGATCTGTGGGCACAACACCATCTCTCACCCAGGAGGCCGGGCCCTCAGTAAGCTCTGCTATATTATTTCGCTGAGGATGACAGGTGGGGAAATCTGGGCACCAGTTGTTCTTTTCCACTGGTATCATTTAGAAGGTAGCTCCAAAGTCGGGCACGCCAGCGTACGTGCCTCTCCTGCCGGCAGAAGCTCCACATTGGAGCTATTAGAATGTGGGCTCTGTACATCGGCCAAGTTCATGTCTCAGAGATGGATCCAGAGCATAGACTGGCCACAGGGCTACTGAGTTCAGCAAGAGAGTCATTCTCTTGTTCAATCCATTATTGCCTGGGCCAAGGTTCTAAGTCTTCATAGGCAGCACTGGATTTTATGACACATGGCTTAAAAAATTAAGGCAAACTGGAATTAATTTAGTTTTGAGAAAACAACAGAAGCTGCTACAAGGCAGACATAACCCTAGGCTGCCAGAAAGTGGTGATCTCAGCGGTGTACATGTTCTTAACTCCTGATTTTCCTTTGTGAGGTCTTCCTCTCACTCCCACACTTTGCACATTCTCACCGATGCACATCCTGAGCAACACCATGTTGACAACTTGACCTAGTGTTGCTATTTTCCTGAGCTGTATTTTTATTTCTTCTTTAATGCAACATTAAAGAAGCACGCGTTGTTCCACTTATAAATCTTTTATTTTTTTTTGGTTGGTTCATTCAATTCAATTGCTTAGGGCAAAAGAAGAAAAAGAAATCACAGTTACGTTTCAAGAATCTTACCTTTTGGTTTTGAGGGTTCTGTGAGTTTTGTGGCATATTTACATTGTTGCTTACATTCTTATTTCAGAGTTTAAGATAAAAACTGGACAACAACTGTCAGGTTTTCTGAAAGTGTTGAAGTGAAAAATCTATTTCTTAGAATGAATGGTCAAGCAACATTTCCTGTCACTCTTTTCTTCTTTAATATTACTTCTGGGCTCAGCTCACCATCTCTAAAAAGAAAGCCAGATGATCAAGTTACATTGTATGTGACATTATCTATTGATCTGTGTAAATTTCCTAGTATCTGCTTGCAAAGTGTTTTATTCACTTTTAGGAAAAAAATTTTAAACTGTGCTTGCAATTCAGGATGGTGCTACTAGGTGGCAGTAGTGTACTACGTGTTCGTCCTGGAAGAGTATTTGACTAAGAGACTAGCAGGTCTTCCCATAATTATAAAAAATAAAAATATAATATTTTTAAAATACTCAAACTGGCACAAACAGTAAACATCCATTAACTTGTTTATCAGATTTAGGCTGAGCTTTTAAAAGAGAAAGCCTTATTTTTTTAATGAAATATTAAATACAGTATGCATCCGCAAGCTCCAAAGTCTAAAAATACAAAAAGATATATGGTGAGAAGTCTTTTTCTCATGCCTGTCCCTCAACTACCATAGGTAACTAATTTTATTAGTTTCTTGGGTATCCTTTCAGAGCTTCTCTATACAAATATATGTTTTTATGTCTCCCCATTTTAACACAAATCAGTACATAGAATTTTTGCATCCTTCCAAATACAGTTGGTTAGCATATTGTTGTGTGAATATTTTAGAATACAATTAACCAGTTCCCTATTAATGGATATTCATTGCTGTTTCCAATTTTATGCTATTCCAGCCATGTGCTCATGTGATTTCACATGTAGAATAATTCACAGAAGTGAAATTGCTGGGTCCAAATTATACACATTTGCATTTTTCAAAGGTATTGCCAAATTGGCCTCTCCAGAGCTTGGACCAATTTATACTGAACTTTCTCCAAAATCGGCTTGTTTTCCCACAGCCTTGCCAATAGGGTGCATGATCGGACTTTGGAATCTTTGTAAATCTGATTGGTTGAACAATGTATTTCAAAGTACTTTAATTTTCATTTTCTTAAATAAGAATTTTATTCTCTTAAATTTTCTTCTATGTTTAAGGGTCCTTTATATTTCCCTTTTCTGTGGAGAAAGTGGAAATGCCAACAAATACAGCCATGCATACATATATGGAGGGTTTTGCTATTGCTGCAGCTTGCTTTTGCCATCGTGCTATACATGCTTTTCTTTAATTTGCTTTGCTCATTTAACCATACCTCCTGGCCATGGCTCTGAAGAGAAGTTGCTGGCAGTGCAGAAGGAGGGCCAGGACTGGAATGTCTGCTTCTCTCTTCATCCTTTTGCCATTGACTCCTGGGGAAAATATCTGTAGACCGAAGCAGTGAAAGGAGAAATCTAATCAATTATCTTTCGGACACTAATTAAGGCTTCAAAGAGACAGATAATCATTTGGGATAATTTAGTCATGCTGAAACTCGGGAAATGGTCAGTAATATTTCATCCTCTGAACGTGGACCCCAAGAAAGTTTGGGCTCTTTGAGCTGACGTCTTGGCAATTTTCACAGTAACGAGTATAGGAAAATCTAGATTATGCAGATGAAAAGAAAATAAACATGCTCTTCTGCACCCTTTGCCGATGTGAAACTTTGGGCTCAGGTTTGATTTATTTCAATGAGATGTTGCTATTAGCATGAACATAAAGTGGTGCAAAGTTGTATTGCAATATGGTCTCCTCAACTTTGGGCTCACTGTCCGCATATGGAGATGATGGTAACTGAATCCATAGTTATCAAGTGGTGGCATTTTAGAACACGAAGGGACAGCAGATACCATCTCTGTCAACTCCTTCACTCTACAGATGAGGAAACTTGGGCTAGAGGAGGTTGAATGACTTGTATAAGGTTTCCACAGCTAATTAGTGGCAGTATCAGGACTCAAGTTCAGGTGGGTCTCCTGGTTACTGGTCTTTGCCCTCCCTGCAATTTATAGGACTTCCCTCAGACACATGTGCTGAGGTTTTGCTATTGCCAGGGATTCTCTGCTCTGAAACAGCCCTTTCTCACACACCCCTTTCCTCTTAGGGTCCCCTGCCTCACACTTCCAAGACAGCTAGTTGAGGCTAAATGGGTCTGACGCCATTCTGTTAGTGCAAAATGAATTGGCTTATGCCAACTTGAACTCTTTATCTTGATTTTATCAACACTCTGCCCTGTTTATTCAGACTGTTCATAAGTAGGAAGTTAAGGAAAATGTTGCCTATGAGCAAAATGATCGAACTTTTCTTTGAAATACCTTTGAAAAAGTTTCTGAAGCTTTAATTATCATGTTCCTTTTGTTTTGGATGTCATATCAGGCCCTCCCAATTTTCCTAAATGTTTGAAAATATTTTTGACACTCTGTCTTCTGTTGTGATTTAAAAAAAAGAGAAAGCACCAGTGTTGGCCATGCCTGGGGAGTTACTGAGGTAATCTGGAGAGATCTCTGGACCCTAGTCTTTTGTCCAAGAGGTATGGTCAAACAAAGAAACAAAGAACAAAGCAAATTTCAGAAAAACCGATATGATACGATCCTATTTTAATGGTAAGTGTGTTCCAACAACTGTTTTCTTTTTCAAATTACACCATGTGCCCAGGCTACAGAGGCTGTGCAGAAATGTGACTCTGTTGGCAGATACACATGCGATACTTTAATCGTGCCGGAGGCCAGTTAGCATGATGTGTATTTCAGATGCAGTTTGTCGTCAGTGCTGGGTGGCATGGGGCTTAAAACAAAAACAGGATGAGCCTAGAGCACAGAAGAGGAAAATTAGGTGTGTGGGTGAGTATGGACTTGGAAATGGAAAATGTGCTTCCCTGTGGGATGTGGCTTGTGTTCATTAGCGCTGACCTGCCACCTCTCTAGCCCTGTAAGCTGACATTGACACCAAAGCTCACTGAGAACCTGAATAGACCCTCCTACCCCCACCAACCAAGGGCAAAGATGGGACCACCCAATTCAGTTATGTTGCTGCCAGAACAACATGTTTAATCTTTAACAAGGGTTCAAGCCATTCTTGCCCCAGGAACATGGGCTTCAGTAATTAAAGTCAACATGTGCTTCCATTAAACCATTGTGTCTACCTCCAAATGGTTATAAATATGTAGCATAAGCTATGGGGGTTGGGGTGGAATGGATGACAGCCTTTGCTAATGACACTCTAGAAACCAATATTCTCCTCTCAAAATAACATGGAAAAATTCTACTTAATACCTCCTGGGTTCCATTAGTGGTTCTGGGTAAATAATTCTGGGGAAAATAATTTCTGTTTTCATTCCAGCTGTGCAGCAGATACTGTGATGATGGATTGCAAGTGCAAAGAGTAAGACAAAACTCCAGCACATAAAGGACAATGACAACCAGAAAGCTTCAGCCCGATCCTGCCCTTTCCTTGAAAGGGACTGGATCCTAGGAAGTGAAGGCATTTCCAATTTTTTGTCCTCTGCCTCCCTCTGCTGTTCTTCTGGAGAAGTTTTTCCTTACAACAATGAGAAAACATGTACTAGCTGCATCCTTTTCTATGCTCTCCCTGCTGGTGATAATGGGAGATACAGACAGTAAAATGGACAGCTCGTTCATCATGGACTCGGACCCTCGACGCTGCATGAGGCACCACTATGTGGATTCTATCAGTCACCCATTGTACAAGTGTAGCTCAAAGGTAAGACCAAGGTCTCTGTGAAGGGAGCATTTCCCTCAGAAACAGGTGAGAAGCCATATTTTTTTCTTTTTTTTTTTTTTTTACTGCATTTTAGGTTTTGGGGTATATGTGAAGAACATGCAAGATAGTTGCATAGGTACACACGTGGCAGTGTGATTTTCTGCCTTCCTCCCCTTCACCTATATCTGGCATTTCTCCCCATGCTATCTCTCCCCAACTCCCCACCACCCGCTGTCCCTCCCCTATTCCCCCCAACAGAGAAGCCATAATTTTATTTGTCAGGGGATGGAGAACTATGATCACAGCCCAAATGTAAGTGATGTGGCTGGCCTGCAGGACTTGTGCGAGAATTAGGCTTTTAGGATTTCCTCCCACACTTTACACTATTGTCAGTAAAGCCGCCTAATCAATCATGTGCACACCCATCCAGTGGGAGAGGCGTCTTTTGTTCCTGACTGTGATGTTTATGAGTGGTAGCGAGCTTTTCCAAAAAAGAAAAATGGAGTTTACAAGTTATAACTCTCTACCTCCGTCATCGATACAGAGGAAGAGAATGCAAAGAATGTGACTGACCAGTGGAACATACTTCTTGGAGGGCTCTTTAAAGAGTTTCTTGGGGAAATAACTGGCTTTGTGTTCTGAGTCTCTCTTTAGGTGCTATATTTCTGTTAAAATGATTTCAAAAGATAAGGGGCAATGTGATCATTTATCATTTTTACATCATTCATCCAAATCGTTCTTGTTTGGAAAAGGATGTGTGTTTCTTGCAGAGGCAATCTGTGCCTCAGTGGTGTGCAAAGGAATATCATGCTTAAAAGGCCACCAAGAATGGCCAGCCACATAGACCATCTAGAAGGGAGAGGCAGGGTGGAACATATGAGATCTCACAACTGTCACTGTCCCTAAACAGGCACATGAATGAAATTCGTCCACACTTGGTAAATATGAATTTGGTTAGCACAACCTCAGATTTTGACTTTTAGTTTTGAGACGAAAATCACTTAAACATTCTCGTGTGGCAAGTAGTTTTTGAAATTACCAGCATATTTAAGAACTTTTATAGTATCAATCACTAGAATTAAGACCATCTAAGTCAATCCCTCCATTCTCCATTCAAAACATTATGACTTTTGTATGTATGCCTTGAACATTTCCATTAATTTCTTAATGATAGCTCAGTGATGATGATTCATTTTAGTTTAAGGGGATCAGAGTTAGGGTTAAATCATTTTAACCATTATATTAATAAGATCTATGACTGTGGGAAAAAAATTGAGATTTTCCACATAATGAAAACTTTCTGGCTCTTATTTGTGATTGTAGAACCAAAAAAAAAGGGAGGGAGTAAATAGAGGAACGTGAATTTTTGCAGGGCCACAATTCCTTCTTAGGGAAAGAAAACTAAAACAAATTGAGAAAAACCATGAAAAGTGCTTTTACAAGTGTGATTGCTCAGAAATTGTGGGCCCACATAAGGTAGGCTGCAGCAGTTGTTAGCTTCTCTTTCCCTCCTCCTTCAGAAACAGACAGCACTAATATTTAGTGATTTTATTCCATGGATAATTTCTTTCACTATTGAATTGCCCTCCATAATCATGATTCTTTAAAAAAAAAAAAGAAATGAAAATTATTTCAAAGAAAGTGTCACTATGATGATGGAAAGGAACAAAGAAACAAGAGCATCTATAAAAACTGGAAAACAATCTGGAAAGACTGGACTAAATGACGGAGGACCTTGGCAACAATCACGTTGATCTAGGGAGGGTCAAAGATGAGACGTCACGAACTCAAACCGAAGAAATTCACAGTGCTTGAGCATGAGTCTTAGAAACAGACTTTAGTGCACTGTCATTCACCTTTGTTTGTTCTAGAATGCCATGGCAAATAACAGTGCAAAATTGTGATAGTAGGAGAAATGTTTGTAATTTCATGGGAACAATCTGTTTTCAAACATCCCAAATATAGCAGTAGTTTTATGTAAATGGTGCTTGCAATTATAAACCTTTCTTCCCTGGCCATAAAATATGCCTGGCAAAATCTCAACTACCCAGACCTTTTCTAGATTAGATTTTTCTCTATGTATCCAGGAGCAAAACTGTTTTCATTTGGAAATGTTCTGTAATTCTTAACTCTTACATTCTCAGGCTGATCTTCTCTCTCAAGGGTCTCACTTAATGAAATTGTTTGTGTTTAAAGACTTGGGATAAAACATTTAGCCTGTGTCTAGAAAACAGCCAACAATAATCTACCCTAGCTCCTTTTTACAAAGAAAGACTAGGGTAGATTTTTTTGCTCTGTAAAAATTTTCTGCCAGGGCCGGTGGCTCACACCTGTAATCCCAGTACTTTGGGAGGCAAGATGGGCAGATCACAAGGTCAGGAGTTTGAGACCACCCTGACCAACATGGTGAAACCCTGTCTCTACTAAAAAAATACAAAAACTAGCCGGGCATGGTGGCGCATGCTTGTAATCCCAGTTACTCAGGAGGCTGAGGCAGGAGAATTGCTGGAACCCGGGAGGCACAGGTTTTGGTGAGCTGGGATTGCACCACTGCACTCTAGCCTGGGCAACAGAGCAAGATGCCATCTCAAAAAAAAAATTCCCTTGACATCATGCTCAAGGGCCATTATTTACTAAAAACAATTGCTTGCCAATTGTTAATGCTTTCTGACTCACATTTATCCAATATTGACCTTGTAAAAACAGCAAAAGGGGAGAATGTGACCCAGGCTCAGTGGAGGGAGGATACCTGCTTGAACACCTAATATGTGCCATGCACCTCATACTATGTATGCTAATCATTGCCAAGAAACCTGTGATGGCAGGCATTATTATTCCCATTCTACTGGTAAGGAAAACCTCACAACATTCATCTTCCCATTACTTGGATCTTCACATTGGAGGTACACAAGTAGAATGTAGGAGCCATCCATGGGGCACGGTGGCTCATGCCTGTAATCCCAGCACTTTGGGAGGCCGAGGCTGGTGGATCACGAGGTCAACAGATCGAGACCATCCTGGTCAACATGGTGAAACCCCGTCTCTACTAAAAATTACAAAAAATTAGCCAGGCATGGTGGCGCGTGCCTGTAGTCCCAGCTACTCAGGAGGCTGAGGCAGGAGAATTGCCTGAACCCAGGGGGCGGAGGTTGCGGTGAGCCGAGATTGCGCCATTGCACTCCAGCCTGGGTAACAAGAGTGAAACTCCGTCTCAAAAAAAAAAAAAAAAAAAAAAATTAGCCGGGCATGGTGGCACGCGCCTGTAGTCCCAGCTACTCGGGAGACTGAAGCAGGAGAATCACTTGAACCCAGTAGGCGGAGGTTGCAGTGAGCCGAGATGGTGCCACTGCAATCCAGCCTGAGCGACAGAGCAAGACTCTGTCTCAAAAAAAAAAAAAAAAAAAAGAATGTAGAAACCATCACATAGAAGTTCAGGCTCTACTTCTGATCTGCTGGCAGTAATAATTTATAGTCAGCAATTTTCTAGAATAAATAAGTAGTAGTGAAACCTTTCTGGGAGCTTTCAATGAGACTGTTCATCCCAGTCATGAACTTGCAGCTGGCCAGTCGTAGGTCCCTGCCACCCATCTCCTAGCAATTCATGAAAGGACTGAGAGGGAGTCAGGTAGAAAAGACTGGCCACAGTGGCCCACCAAGAAAGATAGCATGACCACAGATTAGGATGTGCCTGGTGGTTTTAAGTGGTGGCACCTCCTGGGATTAGGGACAAAAGATCGTGGAAGTAGCAGGTTCATTTATAATCTTCATGGGATACCAGGTTTCTCTAAAATTTGGAGTCAAGGCTGTACAGCAAACAGGCAAAAGACCAGTGGTTAGTGGAAACAGTCTGCCCCGGGGGAATCTTTCTGAGAACTGAGGCATGCCAGGCTTTGAAGTGAGAGAGACCTGGCTTTCAATTCCAGCTCCATGGTGTGCCAAATGAGTGACTTTGAGGAAGTTTAGTAACTTCCATCTTCGGTGCCTCTGTTTCTTCCGATGCAAAATAGAGCGGTCCACCCGAGGTTATGGGCATGGGTGTTGGTGATTTGTAAAGCATCCAGCAGTGCCCAGCACATAATAGCCATCTAATAGATGATATTATGACCCTGATGATGAAGTTAAAGACTAAGCAGGTGTTTAGACTGAATTTTCTATTTCAGTCACTACTGAGACCTCAATAACTGCTGGGATCTCCTATAGCCTTAAAGGATTAGGAAAACGAACCTTATTGTAGTTCTTGTTAAGCAGGGGGTGCGGCAGAAGAGCAAATTCAATGTAAGCCACTGTGCTGGGTGCTAACAGGGAGGATAGAAGTAAAAGAGAAACAGCTCCAGTGTTGTCTAACCTCCCTTCCCAGGTGAGTGGAGGAAGCAGGCGCTGGAGGGGGATGAGTTTTGGACTTGGGCCAGGGAGGGGATTTCAGGAATGGAGGATGGGAAAGCAAATTGGCAAGGGAGACCTGGAAAGTGTCAGTTGGGTGAGGAGTGGGGGACGGTGACCCCAGGCCAGGGCGTGGAACCAGGGCATGATTGTCTGAACTGGTAAGGGCCACAGGAGCAGGTTAGGAGTCAGAAGGGCAACAACAAAGGATAAGGAGAAAGAGGTTTGGGAGACAAAACCTGGGAAAAAGGACCTGGTATGCTAAGTGCTGAGTCCTAACAGCTTCCTAATGGGACCTCCAAGTCATCTTCTACTGCTACGCACCAAGCTCATGGTGTGACAGCAGAAATGCAGGGAGTCAGGAATAGTGTGTTTATAATACAATTGACAGCTTGAGAGACGTAATTTGATTTTTTAAAAAGAAACAAATTTATACTGAGTGTCTGCCATGTGCAGGTGCTGTGGACGGTGCTGGAGACTCTAAAGTGGAAAGAAAAAAGAGACAAAAGTTTTGCCTTCATAATGCTTACAAGCAAATGGGGAGAGAGGGAGGAGAGGTGTTCCGTGCACAAAGGCCAGTTTGTGTCACTTTGATTCATGACCTGAGTGAAGGGACCAGACTCTAGTTGGAGTTAGCTGAGCTCCCATCCACCCTTTCAAAGCCCCCACCATCTCTCTGCTGTTCCCTGGTTGGAATGTTTTTGGTGCCCTCAGCCTGGCACAGATCTTCTGGAGGTTGACCTGGGTCCCTGAAATGAGCTGAGTTATTGAGGCTGCCCAGGGGAAAGGATGGGAGAAGAAGCATGTGTGAATCTTGTTCCTGAGGAGAGAGGGGATGCTTCAGGAGCTACCATGGAAATAAGGGTGCAGTGTTCACTGCTGCAAAAACGGCGAAATATGTTTCCTCTCTGCTGGAGTAAAAGCGCAAAAATGCTGCTCTAGGATGGGACAGGGGTTCTGTATTCTGATGCTAATGATGACATTTGGTCAGTCAAGGCTCTTGGAAGATTCAGCTCTGCGTAAGCTTGGGGGTGGTGAAGTTAATGTCCCAAGAAGCCCACAAGAAAAAGTTTGACTTGTATGTCTATGGATATGGTCAGTGGTTTCTGAGGCAAATCAATGTAGATAAGGAAGGGTGTGAGTTGGCTCATGCCTCAGGAAAACAAATTATCAGGAGGCAGGTATTCTAGTGGTTTAGGTCAGGAGTTTCATTTCAGATAGATCTTGGTTTGATTCCAGCTCTGCATTTTGCCACCTATGTGAGTTTGGGCAAGTTACTGGCTCTCTAAAGCCTGAGTTTCCTTATCTGTCATAATAGCATAGATCATAACAGTACTTTCTTGTAGGATTGTTAGAAGGATAAAATAACTCACATTGTTAGTGCCCAATAAATGTTCTTATTAGCGAAATGATGGTTATCTAGTGATCCATCTACAGCAGAGCCCTCAAACTTGAGTGGGTCCAGAGAACTGCTACTCAAAGTGTGGGTATCAGCCCAATAAGTCTGACATCAGCTAGAATCTGATGAGAAATGAAGAGTCTCAGGCTGCAGCCCAGAACTGCTCAATCAGAACTTGCCTTTTAACAAGATCCTAGATGATTCACATGCACATTCCAGTCTGAGAAGCTCTGATCTGGAAGAGATCAGGAGACGTTCATCAAGTGCTGAAACACAGATAAGGCTAAAATGTGAACTATTGAGAGTAAACCAGGAAAGCAGATGGTTCTTTCCATACCTTAAAGGATCTTATCTTTCAAACTTCTGCTTTACCACTTCAACACACAAAACAGAGTTAGATTTCCATCTAGGAGTGTGTGTGTGTGTGTGTGTGTGTGTGTGTGTGTGTGTGTGTGAATGTTGAGAACACCGAGGGTCCAATAATTGCTTCGTAGTCTTTTCTTCCAGGAATGGACACTTGAATTTGGCTACAGAGGATAGATAGGTGGGATTTTATTAGGCAGAGCAAAGTGGAAAGGACATTCTTGGGAGACAGAAGACATAAGCGAAGGCAAGAGGCAGGAGAATTCAGGGCACTTTCTTGGACTCCTAAGTAGTTAAGTTTGATCGGAGTAGGGAGCGGGTAGTAGAGCGATGAGAACAGTTGTAAGTAAGACTGGAAATACATGTGAAACCTCGGTCACCAAGGGCCTTGACTCCTCTTCAAGATTTTGGATTTTATTCTGAAGGCATTTCTTGTACATATCTGTGCATTCTTCTTTCATAAAAGTCCAGCTCCTGAGAAAGAGGGGTCCAGCCCATTGGAGGTGGCCCCACATCCTTCAGGGCCAGGGGTTCTTGTCCTTCAGAGTGGGCTGGGGGTGGAGCTGTACATCCTGAAAACATTTAGTGAAATTGCAGTCAGATTAGCTCATTTACAAATGACCCTATGCTGTTGACTTGGTCATTTTATGTACAGTGCTAATGGCCCAGTCGGTTAGCTTTATGTTTGGTTCACCTGTATGGATATCATTTGGATATCATGCCCCACATGGTTGTTGGCCGTTTTGAATTAAGTTTGTTGGCACGGATTTACTTTGTCCACTCAGACTGAAACTGTACCTTCAAAGATTCCATTATGGAGGGTGACTCTTTGAATAACTGCTTGATGGACCTAATAGATGATCTAGATCAGAGATTAGCAAATGTAACACTACTCCAAGGTGAGGTGTCAGGCAGCTCTTCCCACACACAGGTAGATGGCAGGAGGACAGACTAGGGAAGATCTTGGACTCTCTCTCTGTCATTAGAGAAGTGGGAGTGGGACCTAGGGACTGGCATGTGTGCTACTGACCTATGGCAAAATCTCTCAAAACTAGTTTCAGAACTGGGCACAGTGGTGCATTCCTATAGTCCCAACTACTCATAAGGCTGAGGCAGGAGGATCCCTTGAGCCCAGGAGTTTAAGGCTGTAGTGTGCTATGATCATGCCTATGAACAACCACTGCACTGCACCTGGGCAACATAGCAAAACTCTGTTTCTAAGAACAAAACAAACAAACAGAACAATTTATGATAGTTGATTTTGCCGGTCAATAGGAAGAGCAGGTAGGATAGGCTCAAAAGCTTTAATAAAATCAAAACAGTTTACAGCCGTGATGTCCTCTCTGTCTCTGTGATCTTTCAGAGAAGATAAATTCACTGGACTAGTCCAACTGATTCTTCCCTAAGCCCTGCTGTTTTTTTCTAGTATCTCATTATTATCTTTCTAGTATCAATTACTGGTTGCTAAGTAATTGTTGGATTTAGCCCCAGCATATTCTCAGATAACTACTCCAATAATCTATAATTACCAGAATTCATCTTTCCTCCCTTTTGGAAAGATGGACTGGCCATTTTCTTCCTTTAAACCTTGGGTGTCAGAGATAATGGCTGGTTAGTCTTTAATAATAACTGATCATTCCTACAATATTGTAAGGTAAATGTCAAAAGGTTTTATGCATACATATGTATCTTTTAATCTTTCATTTGAGCAGTTTCACTTTTTATGATCTTACTGTTGGTTCTGGAATTGTAGAACAGTTTTCCTTTCTTTTCTTTTGAGACAGGGCCTTGCTCTGTCACCCACGCTGGAGTGTAGTGACTTGCAGCCTCTAATTCCTTGGCTCAAGAGATCCTCCTGCCTCAGCCTCTAAAGTAGCTGGGACTATAGGTGCACATCACCATGCCTGGCTAACTTTTAATTTTTTTGTAGAGACACATTCTTGCTATGTTGCCCAGGTTGGTCTTAGACTCCTGGGCTCAAGTGAGCTTCCTGCCTTGGGCTCCAAAGTGTTGGGATTACAGACATGAGACAATACACTTGGCCCAGGGGAATTTTTTCTTCACTTAACATGAAATTCACCAAGCAAAACCTCTTACATAACCATGGACCAATAATCTCAGGTTCTCCACTCCCCTTCCTAACTTGATATTAGGATTATGTAACTTAATGAGTCAAGCTGCCCCACCCTACCCACCCATGACTTCCACACCCAGGATAACAGGATTTATGTATGGGATACATAAATGATCCTTGTGTCCATCCTCTTAAGCTGAATGTGAATTGTGTGTGTGCATATGTACATTTTTCTGGTGATAACTTTGGTAGTTTTCATCAGATTCTTAAGGTATCTGCTTGCTAAAGCCAGATTAAGAGCTACTGCAAAGAACACATAGCCCCTATTATTCCAGCTCAATCTTTGGAAATAGAGATGATCAGAATGGATACATCCTAATATTTGCCCCAGATGACTCTGAAGATGCAGAAGAAATTACACAAATCCCAGGCTCCTTCATTGCATACAAAGTTTATAAACCCAGAAGTAGGATTCCAGGGCCCCAAACATGCCCTGTCTCGACTTCATTCTCTTTTCCCAAATTGCAGCTTCCAGAATATTTCTTCCCAAGCATCACCCAGTCTATTCTATTTTCTTCTTCAGAAACTATATTCCTGTTCTTTAGCTATTTCCTGCAGAAATCAATTCCTTTTTTTTTTTTTTGGTAGTCATGTTAATTTACTTGTTGATTTCAATTTGAATTGACTTTCTGCATTTTGCTACTGCTAGAATTGCAATGCATGTGGCCAGTGGTAGACAACTACCTGTCAGGAGAAATTTCTTTTGTTCTTTGATTTTTATTCGCACATCACAATGATGGGCCTCATTCAGTGGTTCTAAACCCTCAGAACACTTAGAAATCACCTAAGAAGCTTTGAAAACCGTGACATCCTGGGCCTTATCACCCAAAATTTTAATTCAGTCGGTCTGAATGGGGCCTGGGTGTTGACTTAAAAAAAAAAAAACATGCACACGAATGTTCATTGCAGCACTGTTTACAATAGCAAAGACCTGGAACCAACCCAAATGCCCATCAATGATAGACTGGACAAAGAAAATGTGGCACATGTATACCATGGAATACTATGTAGCCATAAAAAATGAGTTTGTGTTCTCTGTAGGGAGAGAGATAAAGCTGGAAACTATCATTCTCAGCAAACTGACACAAGAACAGAAAACCAAATGCTGCATATTCTCACTCATAGGCGGATGTTCAACAATGAGAACACACTGACACAGGGAGGAGAACATCACACTGGGGTATGTTGGGGGGCGGGGGCTAGGGGAAGGACAGCGGGGGCAGGGAGGTTGGGGAGGGATAACACTGGGAGAAAAGGCTGATGTAGGTGACGGGGTGATGGAGACAGCAAACCACCATGGCATATGTGTACCTATGCAACAATCCTGCAAGATCTGCACATGTGCCCCAGAACCTAAAGTACAATTAAAAAAATGCAACCTGCGTTGAGCCACTGGTCTAATCTAGCAGGAATTGGCAAGGAGTGTGAGGATCTTTCAAAGGATGCTGTTTTATCACACTAAGGTTTCGGCATTGCCCACAGAGTAACTACCTACTCTTCTTTCTCCAGATGGTGCTCCTGGCCAGGTGCGAGGGGCACTGCAGCCAGGCATCGCGATCTGAGCCTTTGGTGTCCTTCAGCACTGTCCTCAAGCAACCCTTCCGTTCCTCCTGTCACTGCTGCCGGCCCCAGACTTCCAAGCTGAAGGCGCTGAGGCTGCGATGCTCAGGGGGCATGCGACTCACTGCCACCTACCGGTATATCCTCTCCTGTCACTGCGAGGAATGCAGTTCCTGAGGCCTGCTGCTGTGTGTGGCTTCTGGATGGGACAACTGTACAGGCAGTTCAACCAGCCAGGGAATGACTGGCAAGAAAAGAGTTAAGGCAAAAAAGGATGCAACAATTCTCCTGGGACTCTGCATAGTCTAGTAATAAAGACTCTACATGCTTGTTGACACAGAGAGATACTCTGGGAACTTCTTTGCAGTTCCCATCTCTTTTCTCTGGTACAATTTCTTTTGGTTCCTTTTCAGATTCAGGCATTTTCCCCCTTGGCTCTCAATGCTGTTTGGATTTCCAACAATTCAGCATTAGTGGGAAAAAGTGGGCCCTCATACACAAGCGTGTCAGGCTGTCAGTGTTTGGTGCATATTGGGGAAGAATTTACTTTGGAAAGTAGGAAAGCCCAGCTCTTTCTTGGACATCTTGTTATTGTTGATAGTTTTTTTTTAACCTTGTCATTTTGATCTGAGGTTGCCATTGCTGCTAAAGGTTACTGATTTCAAATTGCAGACACCAAGCATGTGGATATGTTTAGCTAGGTTTACTCACAGCCAGAGAACTGGCATTAAATAACTAACAAACAGATTCTTTTATGTGATCCTGGAACTCTTGACAGCTATAATTATTATTCAGAAATGACTTTTCAGAAGTAAAAGCGGCATAAAGGATTTGTCACAGGAAGGCTGTCTCAGATATATAAATTATGGTAAAATTTTGTAAGGGAGCAGACTTTCAAAGACTTGCACAAATACGGATCCTGCACTGACTCTGGAAAAGGCATATATGTACTAGTGGCATGGAGAATGCACCATACTCATGCATGCAAATTAGACAACCAAGTATAAATCTATTTGTGGATGTGTTATTGCTTTAGCCGTGTTGTGGGCATCATTCGCTAATATCCACTTGTCCATGTGAAATGTGTTGCCAAAATGGTGGCCTGGCTTGTCTACTGAACATTTGGTTCAAATGTGTTTTTGTCCTGGAGGCTCAAATTTTGAGTTGTTCCCATGTTTTGAAATAAAAAGAGGGTGTCTTCAAAATTTTGACTGTATAAGTATTTTTTTCCTACTTGATACTTGACCATCTCTTATGAAAATAGAGAGAAATGGGGTTCCAGAATGCATGATGGGAGAATTTCTTGAAATCAATGTACCAAGGTGTTGGGAGCTTATTAAATTTGACTGTGAGTTTTAGATTTAGCCCATTGAATAAACACAAAATCTAATGGATTTTGGCTTCCTTAGAAGCTATGGAATGAAACAGAGGAGTCCCTGCCTTTTTATTCTCTTCACTTTTCTCAGAAGAAAATAAATACCAATAAGTGAAGTTGGAAGAGCCAGCAAAACGACAAATAGTTCACAACCTTTCTCTGTTTTGACTGTCCAGTGCTCAGGATCCAATGATATTAATGAGCATTACGAGAATACTCAGTGTTATGTCCATCTTAGGCATCTCAATACAAACCCAGACTTGGTAATTCAATTTCCAGGGCAACCTTGTCCTGGTTAACTGAGATGATATTAACCCCTCGACTGCTAGTACAGCCAACCTGTGAATTACTTTTCCAGTAGAGATAATGGTTTCGAACACTCTTCAGCACAGCTTTCCCACATTCTTAAGAAAGCCAGCAGGGTTAAATTTGTATTCATGGCTTTGAAACAGAATGAAACTAATGTTATTAAATCTTGTCCTTGATCTTGACCTTTGTGGTGACACAGCCAGCCAGTCCACTAAATTGGAGGTTCTCCTCATTCTGAAGGCAAATATGAAATGGTAATTTGGACCATTACGTGAAGAAGTTTGTCATAAAAGGAATGAAATTTTATACTGAAAGTTAAATGGTTATAATTTTTAACTGATAATGAAAGTATTAACTGCTGGTCACATTTATGAATGTTCTTTCCTGTTGCTAATCAAAAAGTGAAAAACAATACTTTCAGACTTAAAAAGCATTTTCTGGGCTTTAGAAATCCAATTTTCTTTGAGAACCCATACTATATACTCTAGTCTTTATTTCCTTTCTACCAGTTTGGGACTTCAGGGGGCAGTTATATGACTCATATCTTCCAAATTCTCTGGAAGCCGTAGAAAACAGTCCCTTCAAATCCCATTACATGGTCTATTGTCAAAGTTTTCCCCATGGAAATTAGCAGAATATCCTTGGAGCATTGGAGAATCACAGGACAGTGGCATTGGAAGGACTATTAAAAAGCATACATCCTATTCTCTCCTTAAATGTATGAGCAAATGGAGGCCTGTAGAAATGCAGGAACTGGCTGAAAGTCACAGACAATCTTGGATTTGGAACTGGAACCCATGCTTCCTGCTCCTCACAACCCTGACTGCTTTGATTTTCTTCCTGCCTCCAGTGAAAGGACTCTGGCTCCTTTCAGGATTTAAGGGTGTGGTGAGACAGGGTAAAGTTTAATTGGGGCATAACAAGGCTGAGAAAGGGGAAAAATAGTTATATTTTCCCTAAAGACCTAAAAATAGTCCTGGGAACTGAGACAGTTCAGACATTATTGGATATTAAGTTACTACAGAATTTGTTTTCTATCTTTTAAAAATTAAACATATTTAGTTTTATTTTGGTGTCTACCCTTAAGGATTGAGAGAGAACCAAATGAAAACATTGATGAGTTAAAAACATTACTCCTGGAAAGCCTAAGAAATGTTCATTTGCTTCCCCATTTACTATGCATGAAAAAATTAAAATATGTTACAATTTTAGTAGCTTACATTTCAGAAATCTGTCTAATAATCTATAATGGTGGAGGCCAAGCCTCTTGTAGAAAACTGATCTTGCCCTCATCATTTTTAAGCATTTAATAATAATGAGTTAATACTCCAGTGAAATATAGAGAGGTTTATGAACTTAATTGATTTTCTTGAGATCCCAGCTTTACAGACCAATCCCTTAAATCTTAATACATATAAGCTCCTGAACTGTCCCCAGAAGCTCAAAATGAAGGACAAAAATGAGTAAGGTAATTTCTTCATTGTGACCTTGAATAAATTAAGGTATGGGTTTGCTTTTGTTCACTTCTTTGGGCACCATTGAAACATACACATTTGAGCAAGAGAGTTGCCCAAGATGAAACGCCAAATGTGTTGGGGCTGAGGGGTAGGGGTGAGAAGGCTTAGATCAGAAAGGGAAGCCATATCCTGCTGATGCTGCACTCATCGTGACTCTAGGGTACAGCCAACTCCTGCTGGACAGACACACCTGTTCTCTTCAGGAGCTAGAAGAGTGGAGAGACTTGAATCTGGGAAGAGTTCTTTCCATTGCTGTATCATTACACCCTGGGAGGGGCTCTTTGCTTAGTGATGCCTGTTTCAATGCATAGAAGGTACTCAGCAACACTTGCTGAAGGACAGAATTTCATGAGAAATGGACATCACATGCCAACAAATCAATGTTAGGGCCTTTTGTTTTTCTGTAACTCTTCACTACATTAATTTTTGGTATATTTTACCATAAATCTATGAGGGCATAGGCCTTCTCTTTTATTCAATTATAAATGTAATTTGAAATGTCTCATTGATTGAAGTCATCCTGTGCCCTAAATATCGATGCCATCTTCTCATGCGGGGCACATTTTAAATTTGATGACTGTGAGAAACATAGTGATATACCAGCCAGATCTCCATTCAAAGGAGTGTTTGTTGCCTCAGCTGTCAACCCCTTCAGGAACAGCCTCAGCTGCAAAGAGTCACCTTGCCCAAGGACATGCTCTTCCAGAATGGCTCATATCCAGTGACTGACGAAGCCAGGGTATAAAGGCCTGGCTATCTTGGCCCAGTGAAGGACAACTCTTATGAGCACTCCTCTATCTACCTAAGCTTGCTTCCCCACTTGTCTTCTATGGGTGCTGATCCCTAATAAACATCCTGCACCACAAACTTTAACTCAGTATCTGACTCTTGAGAACTAAGTGTGCAGCAGTAACTTCTACATATTTATTGGTCTGGAAAAGGAAAGAAATTCATTAGTTTTGGACCTAAGCCATCTAGTCTCATTTTGTGGCTCATAATATTTAAGGGGTTAAATCAGTGTTTCTGCTTCCTTTAAACGCTTGGGTTAAGAATACATGACAGTGCCTCCTATTGTCAGCTGGAATACTAAATGCTGGAGATATTGAGATCAAAAAGTCATATTCTTGCTTTTAATATGTGCACAGACCGAGAGAGTAAGAGATGACTGTAATAAGTGCACGAATGACAAATAGAGATAATCTATAAAGAAATAATCTGGTGTTCTTGGTTTTGAAGCAACCATTTCAACAAAAAGAGATATGACTTTTAATAATAACATTAGCATTTGTACAGCACTTCCACAGATAGTATCTCACTTGGTTCTCAAAAGACTCTATATCTTTATGGAATAAGTTAATTATGACAAAAGTTTCACAGACAAGAAACCTGAGGTCATTTTCTGACCTCAAAGTCTATGTTTTCTTTGTCATTCCAAAAACCGTCTTTTTCTTTTTTCTAAAGTATGTGGTCAAAGAAAAGGACCACCAAGCCATGTGTAGGTATCTACTAATTCTTATTAGCAAACTGTGATCCCAGCATGTAGGAGTTTGTTGACATAAAGTAATACAGGGTCTGACCCAACAGAACTTTACAAACTACTCTAATATGAATTTCTGAAGAAAATAAATATGTTCAAAATTGTATGTGAAACAAAGCTACGGATATGAGTTAAAAACCTCTGTCAGAGGTTGGGTGTGGTGATGTAGTCTCAGCTACCTAGGAGGCTGAGGTGGGAGGACAGCTTGAGTCCGTGAGTTCAAGGCCAGCCTGGGCAACATAGCGAGTCTCTAAAAACAAAACAAAACCCAAAAACCTCTATCGTCACTGCTACCCTCGATTAATAGCATATACTGGAGCAGACATTGTGTTTACCTTTTCCCCTGCTTTCTCTCATTTAATCTTCCCCAAAGCTCTTGAGGTTAATATTACCCCCACTTCGCAGATGATATGAATAAGTGCTTATGGTTCTTAATCACTCTGGCTTTAAAAAAAATCCCAGAGTTCTTCGTTATCTTCAAAATGATCACCAACACTAATACTGCCATCATCCTCACAAAGTGTATATAAAAATATCTGTGCATGCATACATGCTCTAGAGATAAGTTTAAGGAGGCGAGTTCTATCCTTGTAAGCTCTGACATTATAAACCCTGCTGTGGTTTTAAATAAATAAATTCTTGACAATGTATTCTCTTCAATCTTTGGTCTGCTTTAGCACTATGGGTTTTTTTTCCCCTATAATTTGAATATATCAAATTATTTCCCCTTTCGCACTGGGACAGTCTCCTTCTCTTTCCCTTATTAGGTTTCACAGCTCTGTTTGTAATTCATGTCTTTAGGTAACCATTGCTGGAAGAAGCCACAAGAAACCACAGCACTAACAAAATCCCTGGTTTGAGAAGGAACATGGAAGGCCTGAAGTCCAACTCTCTCACTTTATAGAGGTTTATGATCCTTTGTCTCCTGACTTCCCAACCAATGTTCACTCCACTGGCCAATATTGTTTGTAATTTTTTTTTGCATGCCAGTTTTCCATGGACCACCCAAAACTATTCTTTACTGTTGTTGAAACCAACACATTGTGAATTTCTCTTTGTCCACTATTACCTGCCAATTCGTAGTCGTCTTCATTGAAAAGAGCATGAACTCTGGAGCTAGACTGCCAGAGTTTACAGGGTCCGGCTCTGCTGTTTATTAACCATGTGAATTTGAGCAAGTTATCTGGCCTCTGTGTGCCTCAGATTCTACAACTGTAAGGCAAGGAAATGAACAATACGTATATACTGTACTTCATGGTATCATTTTGAGGATTAAATGAGTTAACACATGATGCGTAGAGAAATAGAGCCATGCCTAGAACCTGGTAAGCACTCATGAGTATTAGTCGCCGCTGTCATTATGGAGTCATAGTTTGAAAAAGTTGTAACTTGTCAAATACAGCTTTGGCTAAGGTGAATGTTATTCTGACCACACCCTCCCATTTTTTTCCCAGCAAAAATTATGCATTCTTGACATTCTTTGTTATATTACTCTACAGTAAAGCATTTTCATTTTTTAAGGTTATAGCACTAAATTCATACAAAAAATTAGAGCTGGTTGTTACTTTATGGCTTAATTTTTAGCTTCTGTATTCTTCCTTCAATTTATGGGCTGTGCATGGTAGCTCACACCTGTAATCCCAACACTTTGGGAGGCTGAGGTGGGCGGATCACTTGAGGTCAAGAGTGCAAGACCAACCTGGCCAACACAATGAGACCCCGCCCCTACTAAAAATACAAAAATCAGCCAGGCATGGTGGTGCGCACCTGTAATATCAGCTACTCGAGAGGATGAGGCAGGAGAGCATCACTTGAACCCAGGAGGCAAGGATGCAGTGAGCCAAGATCGCATCACTGCACCCCAGTCTGGGTGACAGAGCTAGACTCTGTCTCAAAAAACAAACAAACAAACAAACCAAAGCAAAACAAATTACATTTATAGTAGTGGCAGAGAACACCTATAAGATTATTTTATGTGCCCACCTACATGTCTGAATCAGGCTTAGATGAGAACAACTAAAGCAACAAAATGTGCAAGTTTTTGAACATTTTTCTCAGGAAATGACTTTGCTCTTAAGTAAATGTATGGCCTTCTCTTCCTCTCATCATCCAATTATTCTCGAAAAGACTATGGACCACTACCCCTCCGATACAATTCCTCTTTAACGTGTGAGTTAGCCCATTCTGAAGTATGTTCTGGCAGTAGTCTGGTGGAAGAACCACACAAAGGTAAATCTTTTCATCAATTTTATATTCAAGAACACCAGAGAGTCAGGGTCTGTATGTTCCACCCCAAGAAGGGGTGGATTTAAATATGTAGTACAAGTTAATACATCTAAATCATTGATTGCTTACATTAATTTCTGTTTTTCCAAAATAGTACAACTATTGAGTAGTATAATTTATACCTTTTCTAAATACAACACAATTACTAATTAGCACAGTGTAATATATCCTAATCATTTATCTCTTACACTAATTCCCATTTTTCCTGAGCCAGAAACTTTTGTAGCAAGTCTTAGATTTGAACAAAAGGTAGAATATCAAATTAAACTTACAATTTTATATTATCTAAGTCAGGGCTGCCTAATAGAAATATAATATGAACTATATATGTATCATTTAAGATTTCCTTTTAGCCACATTTATAAAAAAATAAAAAGAAACAGATGAAATTAGTGTTAGCATATTTTACTTGACACAATATATCCCAAATGTGATCATTTCAACATGTAATCAATATGAAAAATTATTAATGAGATATTTTACATTCTTGTTTATAGCAAGTCTTTCAAGACTGGTGTGTATTTTATGCTTATGGGGCATATCAATACAAGCTATATCTTCTTTTTGAGATTTCATGGGCATACTGAAATCATTGGGAAAAGAAGGCCAATGGGGGTGAACAACTCTAAGAACAAGAGCAAAGAGGATGGGCCTGCAAACGGTGAATGAACCAGCTTAGCATTTAGCAAGCAATAGTTACTTGGACATTTCAGAGACTTTATTGCCAATGACTCTGCCCAGCAATACTCTCAGAATCAGGAAATCTGAATGCACCTCTGGCTCCACCAGTAACCAACTTCGTGATTCCAAGTGGACTACTTAGGCTTTCTACTTCTTAGTTTCTTAGGCTAGATTGTGAATATCTCTTCTGGTACTACGAATATTCTTGCTACACACACACACACACACACATACACAATCACTTCCTTTAACATTTCTCTGTTCTCAAGGTAAAGGTATTTTAGAAAAACCTGTTCCTGTTTTATTTTCACCACGAAGAAACTTTATATTTTTGTTATTGGGTTTCTCTATTTTTCTTTTCCTTCTTTTCAAGGGTTGTGCCTGGGTGATGTTTTATATATATGATTAAAAATGGGAGTATTATAGTAATGCCATTAAAATATTGGTTTGAACAATCTCAGAACATAGTTAACTCTTATTTCACATACAGTAGCATTACTGATAATGCATTATTCATTTTGAGAATTTAAAAAATTAAATATTGCATATTTTATGAAAATGGGTCACATTTTTCCTTTTCTTTTCCTCCTAGCTCACTGTTCGTCCCTCTTCTCTTCTGACAAAGGCACCAAGCAGCAGATGGATGGGAAGGGATTGGGGGTTGCTCAGTGGTGGGTGGGTCAGCTTTCCCTTTGCTTTTGTGCATTGAAACCCTGGATATACGCCAGGGGTATTTGACTAAAAAAGAAAGAGAGATACAAGCATTTAGGCAGAGTGCTCATCCATAATTAAGTTGCTTAGTTGCAGGACCATCAAAGGAAAACTTCAAATACCCTGATAGCAAAAGCCACCTGTGCTGAAAGCAGAGCAGCAGGATCACACAGGGGAAATGCAGAGCCATGGCAGATACTTGGGAAACAGTGGGCAGAGAGGACATTTTGAAAGACAAGGGCAGGCCCCCAGGGTGTAAGTCAGAGGAACCTGGCAAGAGTTTGTTGAATCTAGACTTGGAATCTATTGCTGGGCCTGTTTTCATGAGCCAGAGCATTCAGCCTTTCTTTGTGCAGTGTGTTGCCTTAAACAGGACTGTCTGCTTTTAAGATAAGAAGCCAGTGACATCACTCGTAAAATCATAACTCTGTATCAAGAATTTATGATAGATACATGAATGCAATCTTCTCAACAATTTTTTAAAGGATGTATTTATTTGTAGACAGTCTCAATTTCTTACTCAGGCTGGAGAGCAACGGTGCAATCATAGCTCACTGCAGTCACAAACTCCTGGGCTCCAGAGGTACTACTGCCTCAGCCTCCCAAGCGGCTGGGACTACAGGCCCATACCACCATGCCTAGCTATTTTTTAAATTTTTTTTGTAGAGACAGTCTCACTATATTGCCCAGCCTGGTCTTGAACTCCTGGCCTCAAGTGATCCTTCTGCCTCGGCCTCCCAAAGTTCTGGGAATATGGGCCTAAACCACTGTGCTGAGCGTAACAACTTATTAGTTAACCACATCTTACAGACAAGGAAATCAAAGCCTAGAGAAGTTGTATGATTTTCCCCAAGTCTCACAGCCAGTAAAGGACTGTGGAAAATTTCAACCACAGATCTCTATGTTCACTAAGCTTAACAGTCTTTGTTGTTGTTTTATCCATCCTCCCTCCTCACACCTACCTGGGTTTGACCCTTATACAAGGCACTTTCCCATTGGATGACTACATCGAAGTACCTGCTTAGGAACAAAGGTAAATTTGTTCTAAAAACCATGTGCCACTCAAGTCTTTCTAAAATGTCTTTGGGAGCACATTAGCTTCCAGGTACTCTGGGGACTTCAGCTAAACACTGGGGCCCCTATAAACTGAAAACTTCCCAAGGAAATTTTAAGTCAGACTTCCCTTGACCTTGAATCCAAATAATTTGAGTGGAAGTTGGCTGGGCTTAAGAATTGTGTAACAAAGACTTGCCTGCGTTGTATTATTTTGCTCCTGCAGTGATATAAAATAGAGGTGAGGGACCAGGCCTTCTACATAATCATTCCAAAACCCAGGGCCACACTGATGGCAGAATAGGAGGGGCACCTAGAGATAATGGCCTTGCTTTAGAGAGGAAAGGATCAAGGATACTAGCACGCAGTAATGTCAGACTGGAGCCTCAATTGCTCAGGCCCAAGCTAATGGTTATAATTGGCTGTTAGTTGTTGTAGATTCTTCATTATGTTGATGCTCTTTAGCATTTAGTGTGATTTTGGAATGGCTGGTACTGGTTGTTCCTTTCTATGTGTAGTGCCACGTTTAGGTGCTCTTGTAAAGCAGGCCTGGTGGTGACAAAATCTCTGAGTACTTGCTTGTTCGCAAAGGATTTTATTTTTCCTTCACTTCTGAAGCTCAGTTTGGCTGGATATGAAATTCTGGGTTGAAAGTTCTTTTCTTTAAGAATGTTGAATATTGGCCCCCATTCTCTTCTGGCTTGTAGTGTTTCTGCTGAGAGATCTGCATCAAAATGGCAGTATCAAATTCACACATAACAATATTAACCCTAAATGTAAATGGACTAAATGCACCAATCAAAAGACACAGACTGGCAAATTGGATAAAAATCCAAAACCCATCAGTGTGCTGTATCCAGGAAACCCATCTCACGTGCAAGGATACACAAAGGCTCAAAATGAAGGGATGGAGGAAGATTTACCAAGCAAATGGAGAGCAAAAAACAGCAGGAGTTGCAATTCTCATCTCTGATAAAATAGACTTTAAAGCAACAAAGATCAAAAGAGACAAAGAAGGCCATTACATAATGGTAAAAGGATCAATAAAACAAGAAGAGCTAACGATCCTAAACATATATGGACCCAATGCAGGAGCACCCAGATACATAAGGCAAGTTCTTAATGACTTACAAAGAGACTTAGACTCCCACACAATAATAGTGGGAGACTTTAACACTTTAACTGTCAATATTAGACAGATCAACCAGACAGAAAATCAACAAGGATAACCAGGGCTTGAACTGAGACCTGGAGCAAGCAAACCTGATAGACATTTACAGAACTCTCCACCCCAAATCCACAGAATATACATTCTTCTCAGCACCACATCACACCTACTCTAAAATTGACCACATAATTGGAAGTAAAGCACTGCTCAACAATTGCAAAACAACTGAAATCATAACGAACAGCCTCTCAGACCATAGTGCAATCAAGTTAGAACTCAGAATACAGAAACCAACCCAGAACCGCACAGCTTCATGGAAACTGAACAACTGGCTCTTGAATGTTGACTGGGTAAACAATGAAATGAAGTCAGAAATAAAGAAGTTCTTCAAAACCAATGAGAACGAAGACACAACATGCCAGAACCTCTGGGACACATTTAAAGCAGTCTCTAGAGGAAAGTATATAGCAATAAGTGCCCATATGAGGAGAATGGAGAGATCCAAAATTGACACCCTATCGTCAAAGTTGAAAGAGCTAGAGGAGCAAGATCAAAAAAACTCAAAACCCAGCAGAAGACAAGAAATAACTAAGATCAGAGCTGAACTGAAGGAGATTGAGACACAAAAAACCCTTCAAAAAATCAATAAATCCAAGAGCTGGTTTTTTGAAAAGATCAACAAAATAGACAGACCACTAGCCAGACTGATTAAAAAGAAAAGAGAGAACAACCAAATAGATGCAATAAAAAATGATAAAGGGGAAATCACCACAGATTCCACAGAAATTCAAACCATCATCAGAGAATATTACAAACAACTCTATGCACATAAACTAGTAAACATGGAAGAAATGGATAAATTCCTGGACTCCTGCATCCTCCCAAGCCTAAACCAGGAGGAAGCTGAAACTATGAATAGACCAATAACAAGGTCAGAAGTTGAGGCAGCAATTAAGAGCCTACCACACAAAAAAAGCCCAGGTCCAAATGGGTTCACAGCCGAATTCTACCAGACTCACAAAGAGGAGCTGGTACCATTCCTTCTAAAACTATTTCAAACAATCCAAAAAGAGGGAATACTCCCCAAATCATTTTATGAGACCAACATCATTCTGATACCAAAACCCGGCAGAGACCCAACGAGAAAAGAAAACTTCAGGCCAATATCCATGATGAACATAGATGCAAAAATCTTCAATAAAATATTGGCAAGCCGATTGCGACAGCAAATCAAAAAACTTATTCATCATGATCAAGTAGGATTCATCCCGGGGATGCAAGGCTGGTTCAACATACGCAAGTCTATAAATGTAATTCACCACATAAACAGAACCAAAAACAAAAACCACATGATTATCTCAATTGACGCAGAGAAGGCATTTGACAAAATTCAACAGCCCTTTATGCTAAAAACCCTCAATAAACTCGGTATCGATGGAACATATCTCAAAGTAATAAAAGCTATTTATGACAAACCAACAGCCAATATCATACTGAATGGGCAAAAACTGGAAGCATTCCCTTTGAAATCGGGCACTAGACAAGGATGCCCTCTTTCACCACTCCTATTCAATATAGTACTGGAAGTTCTAGCCAGAGCAATCAGGCAAGAAAAAGAAATAAAGGGTATTCAAATAGGAAAGGAGGAGGCCAAATTGTCTCTATTTGCAGACGACATGATAGTATACCTAGAAGACCCCATCGCCTCAGCCCAAAAACTCCTGAAACTGATAAGCAACTTCAGCAAAGTCTCAGGATATAAAATCAATGTGCAAAAATCACAAGCATTCGTCTACACCAATAACAGACTTAAAGAAAGCCAAATCAAGAGCGAACTGCCATTCACAATTGCTACAAAAAGAATAAAATACCTTGGAATACAACTCACAAGGAACGTAAGGGACCTCTTCAAGGAGAACTACAAACCGCTGCTCAACGAAATCAGAGAGTACACAAACAGATGGAGAAACATTCCATGTTCATGGCTAGGAAGAATTAACATCGTGAAAATGGCTATACTGCCCAAAGTAATTTACAGAATCAACGCTATCCCCATCAAGCTACCATTGACTTTCTTCACAGAACTGGAAAAAACCACCATGAACTTCATATGGAACCAAAAGAGAGCCCGAATAGCCAAGTCAATTCTAAGCAAAAAGAACACAGCGGGGGGCATCACACTACCGGATTTCAAACTATACTACAAGGCTACAGTAATCAAAACAGCATGGTACTGTTACCAAAACAGAGATATAGACCAATGGAACAAAACAGAGGCACCGGAGGCAACACAACATATCTACAACTATACAATCTTTGATAAACCTGACAAAAACAAGCAAGGGGGAAAGGATTCCTTGTTTAACAAATGGTGTTGGGAAAACTGGCTAGCCATGTGCAGAAAGCAGAAACTGGACCCCTTCCTGACACCTTACACTAAAATTAACTCCAGATGGATTAAAGACTTAAACATAAGACCTGGCACCATAAAAACCCTAGAAGGAAATCTAGGCAAAACTATCCAGGACATAGGAGTAGGCAAGGACTTCATGAACAAAACACCAAAAGCAGTGGCAACAAAAGCCAAAATAGACAAATGGGACCTAATGAAACTCCACAGCTTCTGCACGGAAAAAGAAACAGTCACTAGAGTGGATCGGCAACCAACAGAATGGGAAAAAATTTTTGCAGTTTACCCATCTGACAAAGGGCTGATATCCAGAATTTACAAAGAACTCAAACAGATTTACAGGAAAAAAACAAACAAGCCCATTCAAAAGTGGGCAAAGGATATGAACAGACACTTTACGAAAGAAGACATATATGAGGCCAAGAATCATGAAAAAATGCTCATTGTCACTGGTTATCAGAGAGATGCAAATCAAAACCACATTGAGATACCATCTCACGCCAGTTAGAATGGCGATCATTGAAAAATCTGGAGACAACAGATGCTGGAGAGGATGTGGAGAGAAAGGAACACTTTTACACTGTTGGTGGGAGTGTAAATTAGTTCAACCATTGTGGAAGACAGTGTGGCGATTCCTCAAGGCCTTAGAAATAGAAATTCCATTTGACCCAGCAATCCCATTACTGGGTATATATCCAAAAGACTATAAATCGTTCTACTATAAGGACACATGTACACGAATGTTCATTGCAGCACTGTTTACAATAGCAAAGACCTGGAATCAACCCAAATGCCCATTGATAATAGACTGGATTGGAAAAATGTGGCACATATACACCATGGAATATTATGCAGCAATCAGAAATGATGAGTTTGTGTCGTTTGTAGGGACATGGATGAATCTGGAGAACGTCATCCTCAGCAAACTGACACAAGAACAGAAAATGAAACACCGCATATTCTCACTCATAGGCGGGTGATGAAAAATGAGAACACATGGACACAGAAAGGGGAGTACTAAACACTGGGGTCTATTGGGGGGAAAAGGGGAGGGCCAGTGGGAGGGGGAGGTGGGGAGGGATAGCCTGGGGAGAAATGCCAAATGTGGGTGAAGGGGAGAAGGAAAGAAAAGCACACTGCCATGTGTGTTCCTACGCAACTGTCTTGCATGCTCTGCTCATGTACCCCAAAACCTAAAATCCAATAAAAAATTAAAAAAAAAAAAAAAGTAAAACAACAACACGATCCAAAGGAAAAAAAAAAAATAATTGGATGTCTGCCCCATTCTTCTTCCCACCCCCACCCGCTGACTCCTGGACTCACGAGGCCCACTTGCAGAGTAAATTTCTTGAGCTGAAGAAATGACAGGGCACTTACCCAAGAAAGCAGGCCAGCACAGCTTCTGATCCATATGGCCTAAGCTTTTACCTCTTTCAAACAGGCAAGCACTACAGCCAACATGCACTTCCCCAGGAATACAACCTAAGTCACAGATGCATAGTATGCAGTAGTGGCCTACTGTGTCATTCCAGGTAGGCAAAAGTTTTCAGAGTGTCAGTCTCCCAGATAATTAAGCATTTGGAGCAACATGCACACTGACTGTCAAGACATTTGGTATGAAGCCTTTAGATGGTGCTAATGGTCTACCATAACAGAAAGTCTTTTATACTTGAAACCAAAGAGATTGATGAGCCCTCAAGAGGCTAGCTATACTTCAAACATGCTGTGCCCGGCCAGGGAAATCCCTTCACGGATTTGGAGGCATCTTGACAGGAATAAATTGCTGGGGCTTTGGTTGCCACAGCAGAGTTTTGGTAATGCTAAATGTACCAAGTTATTCTAGGAAGGTCTCATGTGATCCATGTCATCAGTCAATACCTTAAACACAAATATACATCCTCCGGATTGAGATCTGTTTTGTGTCTTTGTGTATTGACTGGAGCTTGTGGCAATCTTGGTTCACCGTGTCTGATTGTGTTGCTGGATTTTGTGTTGGAGCTATTCATTTTGCGGGACAGTTTTCTTTAGGAAAGCCTCATTCATCCAATTAAGAAGTAACTGGTAAAAATCTCTCATCGTTCATTTTCTTCTCACACTGAAAAGAGGGGTGGGGAAGAGCACATCACACTACAGTAACATTTCTACAACAGGCTTTTATATCTTCTTTCCTTTCTTTTCCACACATTGTGAGTTCCTGAGGCTTCATCAGTCTCATAGCCCTGCCAGAAGAGACAATGCTTTGCTATCCGATTTTTCTTTGCCAATGCAGCAGGTTACAGGCTGTGTCACAGCTGCATTGTGAAGCCCTGGACATGGATGAGGTTTTCTGTGCAGGAAGGAAAATAACTTCTTGTCCATTCATGTGGATGGCTCTGCACATGTGGGATATGACATAGCTTTCCAAAGTCATATGTCACACTTAGTATAGATATGTGGTGCTTGTGGGAATGTGTGCTTGCATGTTTATGTATATCCACTCTGATTAGAAGAACTGAGAAGCAAGAGGGCGACAAAGGCCAGGATGCAGAACATTGGGTGAGAAAAAGGTTTGGAAGGATCATGGTACCAGTATTATAACGTCAGAATTTCCAATATAGTGGGAAAAAATTAATTTTTCCAGAAAGATCATGTTGGGGTAGAATTAGATCCAAAAGGATAGAAATCTTGAGATAGATTTCATTTCAATTCCAATAGTATTTTTCAGTTTTTAAAAATTAAAAAAAATCTGACTTACAGAGGAGTTGCAAAAAAGTACAAAGGACACCCATGTGCTGTTTACCTAGATTCCTCAATTGTTAATATTTTGCCATATTTTCTTCCTCTCTCTCTCTCCCTCTATGTATTAATATATATATATTACTATTTGACAGATATATATATATTTGTGTATATATATATAACACAAAGGGATATTCTAATGCTGTTTACTGTCAAATAGTAATATATATAAAATATGATAAAATATGCTCTCATTCACAGAAACAGTTACCGGAAATAGATTTCAAATTTAGATTCAAGACTCTTTCCCATTGGATGACTACACCCAATGTGTGGGAATGTGTGCAAGCAAGGACATTCTCTTACATAACCAGGGCAAAATTATACTAAAATTTCAGCCATCGTCTAATCGATGTATTGAAACAATATTTTTCCCTCTGATCCAGGGTCCACTAGGATACATTACTGGTGATGTTAATAAATATGAACTTTTTAAGATTTAGAATTTTCAAAGATAAAATAGGCTATATCACAAATCAAATTTCAAGTATCAACACAGCAAATATATCATATAGGAAACCCACGTGTATGGCAAAGTAAATGACCTATTTCAGTAAATCACCAAAACCTTTATGGTTAGGACTTTTCACATCCTGTGTAGGATATTTTGTCTGCTCCAAAGTTATGAAGATGTTCCCCTGTGTCTTCTGGAAGCTCATAGCTCCAGGCTTTACATTGAGGTTTATGATCCATTCTGAATAAATGTTTGTGAATGGTGTAGAGGTCGAAGTTCTTTTTTTTTATTCTATCCAATTGCTCTGGTTCCATTTATTTAAGACATTAGAGATTCCTTACTTCAGAAATCTTGCATAGATAGAGAAATTTGGCCAAAGAGTTGCACCCTGATACAGAGCTGGGTGGAGAGGGCACTGTACTGAGAGGGTGGGGTCATATAAGAAAGAGAGAGATTGCATTGAGAGGGTGGGAGTTATGTAAAGGAGAGAGGGATAGCATTGAGAGGGTGGGGTCATATAAATGAGAGAGGGATTGCATTCAGAGGGTGGGGTCATATAAGGGGGAGAGGGATTGCATTGAGAGAGTGGGGTCATATGAGAGGGAGAGGGATTGCATTCTTATGGCTTAAATGTCAGCCATTGGGGATTAGTCCTGGGGGTCTGAGATATGACTTGTGGACTTCCTTCTGAAATTCAGAAAAACACGAGACTTTCTTGCTGTTTCAGATAATTCCCATCAGTCACCTGGTTGAACGGTAAATTACCACTCAGGGAAGGTTGTTTCTGCCCTAAAAGCTGCAACCGAGAGTCTAGCAATGCCCAAAGGATAAGTACATGGATGAGAATTTCAGTGTGAATTCAACCTGAAAACTACAGGATGCTGTGAGAGTTTGTTTCAGGGAAAGGGGATGAATTTAGTTGGAATGTGGGGTTCCCAAAGAAGGGACATTCAGGCTGAGACTTGAAGGATGAGCAAAGAAAGTCAGGTGGAGAAGAGGGTTTGGATGGTGCCAAGCACATGTGAGAGGTGGAGGAGCTGGCATCCAGTGATAGGCAGCCACACATACTGGGGTATAGGAAGCTGGGCAGGGGATGGAGGAGCATAAACATGACATGAGAAAGCAGACAGGGGCTGACTTGCCTCGCCAAGGAACTTTGGGTTGTGGTAGGGATTTTCGACTTGATTTTAGGTACATTGCGAAGCCTTTGAAAGATTTTTTTTTTTTTTGAGACTGAGTTTCGCTCTTGTTACCCAGGCTGGAGTGCAATGGCGCCATCTCGGCTCACCGCAACCTCCACCTCCTGGGTTCAGGCAATTCTCCTGTCTCAGCCTCCTGAGTAGCTGGGATTACAGGCACGCGCCACCATGCCCAGCTAATTTTTTGTATTTTTAGTAGAGACAGGGTTTCACCATGTTGACCAGGATGGTCTCGATCTCTTGACTTTGTGATCCACCCGCCTTGGCCTCCCAAAGTGCTGGGATTACAGGCTTGAGCCACCGCACCCGGCCCGCCTTTGAAAGATTTTAAGGATCAATGACTTTTCTGTCCAAGGTGCTTTTTGTGCATAGAATGATGTTCTTATAAGTACTTGTGTCTTACCACTTTTTCCACTTTTACTGAGGTACAATTGACAAATAAAACTGTATAAATGTAGGGTGTCTAACATGATGGTTTGATATATGTATATATTGTGAAACAATTACCAAAATCAAGTTATTTAACACATCTATTATCTCATGAGATGACTGTGTGTGTGTGTGTGTGTGTGTGTGTGTGTGTATGTGTGTGGTGAGAACATTCAAGATCTATTCTTTTAGGAAATTTCACGTGTACAATGCAGTATTATTAATTATCATCACCATGCTGTATATTAGAGCCACAGAACTTTTTCATCTTATAAATGAAAGTTTATATCCTTTGACAAACATCTCCCTGCTTTCCCACCCCACAGCCTCTGGCAACCACTATTCTACTCTCTGCTTCTATGAGTTTGACTTTTTAAGATTTCACATATAGGGGAGATCATACAGTGCTTATATTTAGGCGCTTGACTTATTTCACTTACCATCCATGTTGTCACAAATGTCAATATTTCCTTTTTAAGGCTGAACAATATTCCATTGTGTATATATACCACATTTCTTTTCTTTTCAACTTTTATTTTAGGCTCGGGGATACATGTGCAGGTTTGTTACATGGGTAAATTGTGTGTTGCAGGGGTTTATTGTACAGATAATTTTGTCACCCAGGTAATTGACATAGTACCCAATAGGTAGTTTTTCAATCCTTACCCTCCTCCCACTTTGCACCCTCAGGTAGGCCCTGGTGTCTATTGTTTCCTTCCTTATGTCCATGTGTACTCAATGTTTAGGTCCCATTTATAAGTGAGAACATGCAGTATTTGATTTTCTATTCCTGCATTAATGGGTTTCCAGCTCTATCCAAGTTGCTGCAAAGGACATGATCTCATTTATTTCTATGGCTCCATAATATTCCATGGTGTATATGTACCACATTTATTTTATCTAGTCCTTGGTTGATGGACATCTAGGTTGATTCCACATCTTTAGTATTGTGAATAGTGCTGTCATAAACATGCACATGCATGTGTCTTTATGATAGAACGATTTATATTCCATTGTGTACATACTCAGGAATGGGATTGCTGGCTTGAACAGTAGTTCTATTTTAAGTTCTTTGAGAAATCTTCAGACTACTTTCCACAGTGGCTGAACTAATTTGCATTCCACCAGGGGTGTATAAGCCTTCCCTTTTCTCTGCAACCTCACCAACGTCTGTTATTTTTTGACTTTTTAATAGTCATTCTGACTGGTGTGAGATAATATTTCACTGTGGTCTTGATTTGCATTTCTCTAATGGTTAGTGGTATTGAGCATTTTTTTATATGCTTGTTGGCCATGTGTATGTCTTCTTTTGAGAAGGGTCTGTTCATGTCCTTTGCCCACTTTTTAATGGAATTGTTTGTTTTTTGCTTGTTGATTTATTTTAGTTCCTTATAGATTCTGGACATTAGACCTTTATAGAATGCATATTTTAGAAATATTTTCTCCTTTTCTGTAGGTTGCCTATTCACTCTGTTGATAATTTCTTTTGCTGTGCAGAAGTTCTTTAGTTTAAGCAGATCCCATTTGTCAATTTTTGTTTTTGTTGCAATCACTTTTGGGGTATTCATGATGAAATCTTTGCCCATTTCTATGTCCATAATGATATTGTCTAGGTTGTCTTTCAGGGTTTTTATAGTTTTGGTTTTTACATTTTAGTCTATAATCCATCTTGCGTTGAATTTTGTTTTTTGAGATGGAGTCTCACTCTGTTGCTCAGACTGGAGTACAGTGGCATGGACTCCACTCACTGCAACCTCTGTTCCCCAAGTTTGAGCAATTCTACTGCTTCAGCCTATTGAATAGCTGGGACCACAGGCATGAGTTACCACAACAGGCTAATTTTTGTGTTTTCTGTAGAGACAGGGTTTCACCATGTTGACCAGGCTGGTCTTGAATTCCTGACATCAGGTGATCCACCTGCTGTGGCCTCTCAAAGTGATTTTTTGTATATGGGGTAAGGAAGGGGTTTAGTTTCAATCTTCTGCAATTGTCTAGCCAGTTACCCCAGCACCATTTATTAAATAGGGAGTCCTTTTTCCATTGCTTGTTATTGTCGGCTTTGTCAAAGACCAGATGGTTGTAGGTGTACAGCTTTATTTCTGGTTCTCTAACCTGTTCCTTTGATCTATGTGCTGTTTTTGTATCAGAGTCATGCTGTTTTAGTTACTGTAGACTTGTAGTATAGTTTAAAATCAGGCAGTGTGATGCCTCCAGCTTTTTTCTTTTTTCTTAGGACGCTTTGGCTATTTAGGCCCTTTTTTGGTTCCAAATGAATCTTAGAATAGTTTTTTTCCAATTCTTTGAAAAACGTCATTGTAGTTTGATAGGAGTAGCATTTAATCTGTAAATTGTTTTGGGCAGTATGACCATTTTAACAACATTGTTTCTTCCTATTCATGAGCAGGTAATGTTTTTCCATTTGTTTGTGTCATCTCTGATTCTTTTCAGCACTGTTTTGTAATTCTTATTGTAGCGATCTTTCACCTCCCTGGTTGGCTGTATTCCTATTTTATTCTTTTTGTATATTGCATTAAAAAATCCATTCATTGTCAAAGGATACTTAGATTGTTTCCGTATCTTGGCTATTGTAAATAATGTTTCAATGAACATGGAAGAGCAGACATCTCTTAGAGCTACTTATTTTATTTCCATTGGATGTATAACCACAAGTGAGATTGTTGGATCATGTGATAATTCTATTTTTAATTTTTTTAGGAAAACTCCATACTGTTTTTCATAATCCGTGCATCAATTTACATTCCCATCAACAGTATATGACGGTTGCCTTTTCTCCACATTTTTAGCAACATTATCTCTTGTCTTTTTGATGATAGCCATTCTAACAGGTGTTTGTGGCTTTGACTTGCATTTCCCAGATGATTAGTGATGTTGAGTGCGTTTTCATGTGCCTAGTGGTCATATATATATATGTCTTCTTTGGAAAAATGTCTATCTAGATCCTTTGCTCATTTTAAAATCAGATTATTTGTTTTTTGATGTTGTGTTGTATGAGTTCCTTATATATTTTGGATATTAACCCCTTATCGGATATATGGTTTGCAAATATTTTTTCTCATTCTATAGGTTGGCTCTTACTATTTAATTTTTAAAGTAAGAACTATAAAAACCTATGCTTTCTGAAGTTTTTAAGCTCATCGTTTAGGTTACATTTCTAAACTTGGTGTTTTTGTATAAGAAGAAGGACAATCAATTTAATTGGTTATTTGATAATGTTCAATTAATTCATAAATTTCATTAATTTTACAGATTAAATTATTCTAACTATTTAGCACCAATTTTATCTTTAAGTAATCAAATTACCTTAACTATTTCAAACTGCATTTACAGATTTAATATATTTGATTCTCTCATTTTTACAAAGGCAAACTCACAAATCTAATACGAAAAACCCTCTTTACCACTTCTGCAAATCTGGTAAATTGATTTAGGAGTTCAAATTCTCTTAAGCATTTCCAGAATCTTAAAAAAAGAAAAGAGAAGCCTGCAGGGTCACATGAGAAATCGCCAGGGTCAGTCAGGAGGCAGAAGGCATGAGGGGAACACATGAGCCAGAGCCTTTATTTTGCTTTCCATGGGCAAAAAATGGGCAAGTCAGGGTGACCAAGCTAAGCAGTTTTAGGATTGAATAGTTTGAATAATGTTAGCAAATTCTCGGCTGTAGGGTTGCCTGGTACTTGGCCCTGGGGTGTTTTGGGGAAAGGAGATGGCATCCCAGATAACAGGAGCTTAATAAAAGAAGGCTTCGAAGGGGAGTATGGGCTTGGGATTGGTTGGTTTGGCACAGAGGAGCCCCTGGTTACATGGTAAAAGCGGATCAAGGTTATAGATGAAATTAAGATTGCTAATAACCTAGCCTCATGATAAAGAGATGATACTGGATTATTGCAGTGGACCCAATGGAATCACAAGGATCCTTCAAAGTGGATGAAGGAGGCAAAGAGTCAGAGTCAGAGAAGGACATATGATGACGGATGCAAGGAAAGAGTGGATGACGTGAGAAGTACTCGACTCATATTTGCTAGCTTTGATGATGGAGGAAGGAGCCATGAGCAAGCAATGTGTATGGTCTCCAGAAGCTGGAAAGACAAGAAAATGGATCATCTTCTAGCACCTCTGAAAGCTTCTAGAGACCATCTACACTTCTTGGCTAGTAGCACTTCCTGAGTCTTCAAAGCTAGCAAATGTCAATTGAGTTCTTCTCACATTGCACCAGTCTGACCTTGCTTGCATCATCATGTGTCCTTCTCTGACTCTAACTCTCCTGCTACCCTCGTCCACTTTTAAAGACCCTTGTAATTATGTTGGGCCAGATAATCCAGGATGATCTTGTTATCTTAAGGTCAGCTTATTAGCAACCTTCATTCCATCTGCAGCCTTCATCCCCATTTGCCATGGCACATAACAGATTCACAGGTTTCAAAGATCAGAATGAGAATATATTTGGTGGGGGCATTATTCTGCCTACCACAGTAACTATATACTAGGTTGATTTTTTTTTTGAGACAGAGTCTTGATTGGTCACCAGGCACCAGGCTGGAGTGCAGTGGCATGATCTCGGCTCACTGCGACCTCCGCCTCCCAGGTTCAAGCAATTCTCCTGCCTCAGCCTCCTGAGTAGCTGGGACTACAGGTGCAGGCCACCATGCCCAGCTAATTTTTGTAGTTTTAGTAGAGACGGGGTTGCACCATGTTGGCCAAGATGGTCTGGATCTCTTGACCTTGTGATCCGTCCGCCTCAGCCTCCCGAAGTGCTGGGATTACAGGTGTGAGCCACTGCGCCTGGCCTATATACTAGGTTTTAACAAAAACACAAAACTTTCTAAATGGTGAAATATAATCTCTCCCCCAAAAAGAAAAAGAAAAAATACAATACAAGATTTAACGGAAAACTGAGGGTCAGAGGTAAATAAACTAATAATTGACAGACCCAGGGTTCAAATCTGGAACATCTGACTCCAAATTCCATGATATTTTATTACTTGACATGGCAAAGCTCAAAGACTCATCTCTTAAGAAGTGGAATTATGACTGTCAGTCTGATTCTTGTAAGTAAGGTGTTTCTAAAGATGGATAAATAATTATGAACAGGATTGTGCTCCTAAAGAATGCCAAAAACTAATTGAGGAAGATAGAGGTGCTCAAGAGAAGCTGAAGGCATAATTACTCTCTTCAACTATATATTCATGTGTCACTTAACAATGGGGATACATTCTAAGAAATGCATCATAAAGCTATTTGTCATTATGTGAACATCATATAGTGCACGTACATAAACCTAGATAGTATAGCCTACTACACATCTAGGTCATATGATATAGCCTGTGGCTTCTAGGCTACAAACCTAGATAGCATATGGCTGTAGAGAGTACTGTAGGCAACTGTAACATGATGATATCCATTTGTATATCTAAACATATATAAGAATAGAAATGGTACAGTGAAAATATGGGATAAAAGATAAAAAATGGCATACCTGAATAGGACACCTCTATTATGATCTCAACTGCCCATTGCACATGTGGCCTGGTGTTGAGTGAACCATCGTTATGTGGCACATGACTGTATAATGGAGATTTTAGGGGGATGAATTGGATCATCTTTATTTTCTTAGAAGACAAAAATACAGCAATGATTTCATTTAGAACTACAGTAACTTTAGATCTGCCTTAAGAAGAAACTCCTTTCTTTCAAGAGAAGAAAATATTAGAAGAGGCCTCCAGTGGAAAAGATAGGAACTCTCTGCTGGAGAACCTTGAGAAAGGAACAGAAGAGCAGTTTGAGAAAGGCTGAGACAATTCCACAGCCTTGAAGTGAGGGCCAGGCATGGTGAATGATTCCCTAGGAACACTCCTTACTCTAATAAGATGACAAGATTCTGAGCACAAAGTAGAGAGTGTGTCACGTGTCATAGTCCAAATTCAAATGCTGTTCTTGCTGACAGTCACTGGATAACTTGGAAAACTTATCCACTAATGTGCAAAGGAAAGCTTACATGCCAAACATTTGGAAAGTTAATGCTGCTTGCTTTGAAGGGTTAAACAATATGATGGAAGAAACATCTGAATGACTTTGCCAGTCTTGGAAATCATTTGGAGTTGCCAGAGCATGTCTTGGGTTTCAATCCTGATTATGCCCTGTACTAGGTGAATGGCCTCAGCCAATTCACTGAGCCTCAGTTCTCTCATCAGTGAAATGGGGATAATAATACATATGCCAAAGGGTTTTTAAGAGGACTGAGCAAGGGGCTGTAAGCCAAATTCTTAAATGTGGGCCTTGCAAAATGACAGACACTCAGTTGAGGATATTCTCTTTCCTCCAGGCAAATGGTGAAGCATGCTTTATTGGATTTGGGAGTTCTCATGCTGCTATTAAGAAGCCTTAGCAAAACCTCCCTAGGATCTGCCTTCCTGATAATGTGTCCTCTGTGCCTACATTTTCTCTCACCCCACAGTATCCATATTCCCACCCCAAACTTACATTTGAGTGGTCCTTCAACAGATATTGTATAAGACATACTCTTATTCTCAATGACAAGGAGAAAACAGAACAAAAAGAGACCATTATAGAACAACATGAAAGCATTGTGAGAGGTTTGAGAAAAGCCACAAGATGGCAGCCAGTGAATCTGAGCTAGAAGTTGGGTTTTCTGCTGGCCTGAATGCACTTTAATCAGATGCTCTTGGAGGATAAATACCTTGCTGTTGTTAACCTCAAAGAAGTGGCTGAAATGGTAAAAGATCCTCTTGGTAGTGAGTGATGGTTTTGGACCAATTGGATCCTTTTACATTATCATGTTACCTTACTTAGTCGCTCACCACACATAAGATGAGTAGGGTGGCAATCTTTTCAGGGCCATCTCACCTCTTCGGGAAGGAGAAGAAGCATTTTAAGAGATTTCATGAATTCCAGCCCTGGTCAGCAACAGTAACATCCAAAATCTACACAGGAAGCCTCACTGTATATGTGTGGCTACTATGAGCTTTAGCTGTGTATTGTCTCTTAGCATATCTTGCTGAATATCGTTTAGATACATAGATTATGGTTGGCTGGGAACTAAAAATTGCAAATGGCCACAAATTATTCCCCTCCCCTTAAGATGTGTCATCTGTTTCTGCAGCCGTTGGATTTAGGCTGACTGGCAATTTGCTTTGGCTAATGGGGAGTTAGCAAACAGGATGCAAGCAGAAACTTGAAAAGTGCAGAAAGTTTCAGCTCAGTTCATTCTAGACCAGCCAGCCCATAGTCAACCGGCTTCCGACCCTAAACCAGAGTATGGCAACTAGAGTTCTCTGAATAGCTGCCTATTTCTGTAAATAATGTTTCACTGAAAAATAGCCATGCTCATTCATTTGCTACCATCTATGGCTGCCTTAGTGCTATATTGGTAGAATTGGGTAGTTGTGATACTGTGTGGCCCACAAAGCCTAAAATATTTACTATTTGGCTCTTTACAGAAAAAGTTTGCTGATTCCTGTCCTAGACAAATGAATAATTCTAGCCAAATCCACTAGAAGAAACTTCCTAGCTGGCCCCAGCTGAAGTTGCCAATTTGCAAAATTGTTAGCTAAAAGACAATTATTTTCAGAAACTTAATTTTTGAGTAATTTGCTGTATAGTAAAAGCTAACTGGTACAGTTGTGGAAAGGCTTCTTAGATAAGTTTTTCCCTGAAGCTAAAGAAAGCTGCCGAAGAAATCAGATGAAGGTAGCAAGATAGCTGGCACAATATTTTGGCTTTAGCCTTTGAAAATGTTTTGAAAGAGAGATCTGATCTATTTTCATAATACTCCTGCACACATTTATGAATTAAAGAGTAATTTGTCCCAAGAGTTATACATACAGCTCCACAGCTATCCATCTGTCAATATCTATCAATCCATCCCTATTTTGTATGCTGATAGAGTGAAGACAGATTAAATAATTGGATGGCACATTCATAAGAGACAGCAGAGAATTTGCAAATAAAGACCCTCAGATATTAAATCTTGACAAAATTTTCGTTGAAATCAGTGAGACTCTGCTTTTCCTGATAACTGAGAATATTGACATAGTATTATTAAGTTGCATAATTCTTCCACCAGAATGCACTTAGCCCTTAATTAAATAAAGGCTATTTGCTGTTTTTTAGTCTGTAAGAAAACACCCTCTGCATGGTTAAAAAAAAAAGGGAAGATTTTTAAATGCCCAAAGAACAGACACATTATTTCTGTTTGAGCAACTAGAATTCTCTATCTCTTGTCCCATAATTCCAGGTCCCCTGCTGTGCTTTGAATGTCCATTCTAAAACTCGTGTTGAAATTTAATTGCCATTATGACTATCAAAAGGTGCGATTGTTAAGACATGATTAGGCCATGAGGGCTTTGCCCTTATAAATGGACTAATGACGTTATTGCTGGAGTGGTTTTGTGATTGTGAAAGTGGGTTGTTTAAAAAGTGAATTCAGCCCTGTCTTGCTCTCTTGCCCTTTCTCCTTCCACCATGGGATGATGCGGAACAGGGGCCCTCAACCGATGCCAGTACCATGCCCTTGGACTTCCCAGCCTCAAGAACTGTGAGTCAAATAAACTTCTATTGTTTATCCATTACCTAGTCTCAGGTATTAGCAGCACAGCACAAAGTGGACTAAGATACCCCAAAATTCTGGAAAACAGCATGCCTTTTGGAAAGAAGATCAATTCATCATTTTTGCATGAAAGTTGCTTATTCTTAATAATTCTTTGTGTTTGTTTTCAAAATATTTATGTAATGGTATGGACCGCATGTATCCAGAAGGCCCAACATAATAAAACATTTTTAGTTGGTGGATTTCTTAAACTAACATTTATCAAGATTTCTGTGAGAAAATAAAGAATTGTGATGACTTCCATTGTGTGAAGGAACTGAAACTAAGAGTTAAAGTAATCCCAAGGATTACCATTAAATCCAAGTTTAGTACATGCAATTTCCTGGCACCCAGACCTTACTCAAACTGTGTCTTCATGCTTGCATGAAAATTCCAAAAGTTAAAACTGCAAAATGATATACTGTCAATTATTATGTCCTGGATTTCATTGGGTACTTTTCCCATGAAAATATATGATTCATGTAATCATCCCATTTCTTTGCCCTTTAATTAAACTGCAGAATAAATTTACTTTTCTTCATTTGCTAGGTGCCCCCTTGTTCAGTTTCTGATAAATTGTCAGGAAGTGCTTTGATGTTATAATGAACTCAGGGTATATGAAACCACTAGATGATATTTTACATACTGTTTTTTTCAGCCACAATTTTAATTTAAATGATCTCCAAGAAAAAAACAGAAATATAATATCTTAGCCTTAAGAGATTTACTTAAGAAGCCTTTTTTCTGTTTGCAAAGAATACTGAAAAACTTTCATAAGTATAAATTTGCTATCAGGGCTTAAACACTGGAGAGTTACCATGTGCCTAAGTTAGTAAGATATTATTTGATGACAAAGTAAGATTTCTAATTTTAAAATAAAATAGTTGCTGGGTGCAGTGTCTCATGGCTGTAATCCCAATACTTTGGAAGGCTGAGGAAGGAGAATAACTAGAGGCTAGGAGTTTTCAACCAGCCTCGGCAACATAATGAGATCCCATCTCTACAAAATTTTTTAAAAATAAAAATTAAAAAATTGTCTACAACATCCCACAAACATACTTTCTTTCTCAGGTCCCTGATGTTTCTTGCTAGAATATGGGTAAGCAGGGAATAGTAAGGACAGACATTTTTACTGAGTCTAAGATACGTTTGAACACAGGTAGATTAAAGAAATAATAACTTGCTCTTTAGATTCTGCCTCTCTGGGCAGGGCATCTGTGAAAGAAAGTCAGCAGTCCCAGTCAGGGGTTTGTAAATAAAATACCTATTGCCCTGGGAGAGAGTACCTGTGGGAAGGGGCAACGGTGGACACAGTTTCAGTCAACTTAAACATTCCTGCATGCCAGCTTTGAAGAGAGCAGTGAATTTCCCAGCACAGTGCTCAAGCTCTGCTAAGGGACACACTGCCCCCTCAAGCGGGTCCCTGACCCCTGTGCCTCCTGACTAGGAGACACCTCCCAACAGAGGTTGACAGCCACCTCATATAGGAGAGCTCCGGCTGGCATCTGGTGGGTGCCCCTCTGGGACGAGGCTTTCACAGGAAGGAACAGGCAGCAATCTTTGCTGTTTTGGCTGGGTATCACTCTGCTGGTGATACGCAGGCAAACAGGCTTTGGAGTGGACCTCCAGCAAACTCCAACAGACCTGCAGCAGAGAGGCCTGAGTGTTAGAAAGAAAACTAACAAATGAAAGGAATAGCACAAGCATCAACAAAAAGGACACCCACACAGAAACCCCATCCAAAGGTCACCAGCATCAAAGACAAAATATAGATAAATTCATAAAAATAAGGAAAAACAGGTGCAAAAAGCCTGAAAATTCCAAAAACCAGAATGCCTCTTCTCCTCCAAAGGATCACAACTCCTCACCAGCAAAGGAACAAAACTGGATGGAGAATGAGTTTGGTGAATTGACAGAAGTAGGCTTCAGAAGGTGGGTAATAAGAAACTCCTCCAAGCCAAAGGAGCATGTTCTAACCCAATGCAAGGGAGCTAAGAACCTTGAAAAACGGTTGGAGGAATTGCTAACTAGAATAACCAGTTTACAGAAGTACATAAATGACCTGATGGAGCTGAAAAACACACCATGAGAATTTCGTGAAGCATACACAAGTATCAATAGGTGAATCAATCAAGCAGAAGAAAGGATATCAGAGATTGAAGATCAACTTAATGAAATAAAGCATGAAAACAAGATTAGAGAAAAAAGACTGAAAAGGAATGAACAAAGCCTCCAAGAAATATGGGACTATGTGAAAAGACCAAACCTACATTGGATTGGTGTACCTGAAAGTGTTGGGGAGAATGAAACCAAGTTGGAAAATGCTCTTCAGGATATTATCCAGGAGAACTTCCCTAACCTAGAAAGACAGGCCAACATTCAAATTCAGGAAATATGGATAACACAAAGATACTCCTCGAAAAGAGCACCCCCAAGACACATGATCATCAGATTCACTAAGGATGAAATGAAGAAAAAAATGTTAAGGGCAGCCAAAGAGAAAGGTCGGGTTACCCACAAAGAAAAGCCCATCAGACTAACAGTGGATCTCTCTGCAGAAACTCTACAAGTCAGAAGAGAGTAGAGGTCAATATTCAACATCCTTAAAGAAACAAATTTTGAACCCAGAATTTGATATTTCATATCTAAGCCAAACTAAGCTTCATAAGTGAAGGAAAAATAAAATTCTTTACAGACAAGTAAAATGCTGAGAGATTTTGTCACCATGAGAACTGCCTGACCAAAAGAGCTCTTGAAGAAAGCGCTAAATATGGAAAGGAAAAATCGGTACCAGCCACTCCAAAAACATATCAAATTGTAAAGACCATTGACACTATGAAAAAAACTGTAACAACTAATTAGCAAAATAACCAACAAGCATCATAATGACAGGATCAAGTTCACACATAACAATATTAACCTTAAATGTAAATGAACCGGCTTAAATGCCCCAATTAAAAGACACAGACTGGCAAATTGGATAAAGAGTCAAGATCTATTATTGTGCTGTATTCAGGAGACCCATCTCACATGTGAAGACACATATAGGCTCGAAATAGAGGAATGGAGGAATATTTAACCGAGCAAATGGAAAGAAAAAAAAAAAGCAGGGGTTGCAATCCTAGTTTCTGATATAACAGACTTTAAACCAAAATAGATAAAAGAAGACAAAGAAGGGCATTACATAGTGGTAAAGGGATCAAAGCAACAAGAAGAGCTATTTTAAATATATATGCATCCAATACAGAAGCACCCAGATTCATAAGGCAAATTCTTCGAGACCTACAAAGAGACTTAGATTCCTACACAATAATAGTGGGAGATTTAACACCCCACTGTCAATATTAGACATATCAATGAGACAGAGAATTAACAAGGATATCCAGGGCTTGAACTCAGCTCTTGACCAAGTGGACCTAATAGATATCTACAGAGCTCTCCACCCAAAATCCACAGAATGTACATTCTTCTCAGCACCATATCACACTTATTCTAAGATTGACTACATAATTGGAAGTAAAACACTCCTCAGCAAATGCAAAAGAATGGAAATCTTAACAAACGGTGTCTCAGACCACAGTACAATCAAACTAGAACTCAGGATCAAGAAACTCACTCAAAACCACACAACTACATGGAAACTGAACAACCTGCTCCTGAATGACTAATGAGTAAATAACAAAATTAAGGCAGAAATAAATAAGTTCTTTGAAACCAGTGAGAACAAAGACACAACGTACCAGAATCTCTGGGGCACAGCTAAACAGTGTTTAGAGGGAAATTTATAGCACTAAATGCTCACAGGAGAAAGCAGCACAGATCTAAAATTGATACCGTAACGTCATAACTAAAAGAACTAGAGAAGCAAGAGAAAACAAATTCAAGGGATAGCAGGAGTCAAGAAATAACTAAAGTCAGAGCAGAACTGAAAGAGATAGAGACATTAAAAATTCTTTAAAAAAAACCCCAATGAATCCAGGACCCGGATTTTTGAAAAGATTAACAAAATAGAAGACCACTAACCAGACTAATAAAGAAGAAAAGAGAGAAGAATCAAATAGACACAACAAAAATGATAAAAGGGACATCACCACTGATCCCATAGAAATACAAACTACCGTCAGAGAATACTATAAAAACATCTACTGAAATAAATTAGAAAATCTAGAAGAAATGCATAAATTCCTGGACACATACACCCTCTCAAAATTAAACCAGGAAGAAGTCAAATCTCTGAATAGACCAATAAGTTCTGAAATTGAGGCAGTAATGAGTAGCCTACCAACCAAAAAATGTATACCTAGGAATACAACTTACAAGGAATGTGAAGGACCTCTTCAAGAAGAACTACAGGACCACACAGAATCACAGCTGAATTCTACCAGAGGTACAAAGAAGAGCTGGTATCATTCCTTCTGAAATGATTCCGAAAAATAAACGAAGATTGACTCCTCTCTAACTCATTTTATAAGGCCAGCATCATCCTGATACCAAAACCTGGCAGAGACACAACAAAAAAAGAAAATTTCAGGCCAATATGCCTGATGAACTTTGATGTGAAAATCCTCAATAAAATACTGGCAAACTGAATCCAGCAGCACATCAAAAAGCTTATGCACCACAATCAGGTCAGCTTCATCCCTGGGATGCAAGGCTAGTTTGACATACACAAATCAATAAACATAATCCATCACATAAACAGAACCAATGACAAAAACCACATGATTATCTTGATAGATGCAGAAAAGGCCTTTGATAAAATTCAACACTCCTTCATGCTAAAAACTCTCAGTAAATTAGGTATTGATGGAACATATCTCAAAATAATAAGAGCTATTTATGACACACCCACAGCCAATATCATACTGCATGGGCAAAAGCTGGGAGCATTCCCTTTGAAAACCGGCACAAGACAAGGATGCCCTCTCTCACCACTCCTATTCAACATAGTATTGGAAGTTCTGGCGAGGGCAATCTTGCAAGAGAAAGAAATAAAGCATACTGAAATAGGAAGAGAGGAAATCAAATTGTCTCCATTTGCAGATGGTATGATTATCTATTTAGAAAACCTCATTGTCTCAGCCCAAAATCTCAAGCTGATAAGCAACTTCAGCAAAATCTCAGGTACAGAATCAATGTGCAAAAATTACAAGCACTCCTATACACCAATAATAGCCAAATCACGAGTGAACTCCCATTCATAATTGCTACAAAGAGAATAAAATGCCTAGGAATACAACTTACAAGGGATGTAAGGACCTCTTCAAGGAGAACTACAAACCACTGCTCAAGGAAATAAGAGAAGACACAAATGGAAAACCATTACATGCTCATGGTTAGGAAAAATCAATATCATAAAAATGGCCATACTGCCCAAAGTAATTTATAGATTCAATGCTATCCCCATCAAGCTACCATTGACCAACTTGTGGGTTGGACAAGTTTGATGTACAGGTTTGTAGCCTAAGAGCAGTAGGCCATACCATATAGCCTAGGTGTGTAGTAGGTTGTACTATCTATCTAGGTTTGTATAAGTACATGCTGATGTTTGCACAGCAATGACATCACCTAACGATGCATTTCTTAGAATGTATCCTTGTCATTGAGCTGTGCATGACTATATAAACAGAGCATCAGTGAGACAATGTGGGGCAATGGCAGGTGACATAATATATATGTAGCTTGAATCTCCAAAGAAGAAAGAGAAGATGACAATAGAAAGAATTAGAAAAAGTTGTTTTATATGTACAATTTTGATGAAAATTATAAACTGATAAATCCAAGAAAGTCAATAAGCTTCAAATACAAGAAACATGAAGAAAACTACACAGATTTATAACATAATAAAATTACTTGAAACAAGTGACTTTGTTTCATTTTCTCATTATCCACTATTCTTTTTTATTACTCAAGTCATAAAACATAATTGTATAAGTCTGCAAATTCAAATATGCAGAAAATAAAATGAATTATAATGTTCGCTATGACAAGTACAAAAGAAAGATAATGCTTTTGTACATTTTTAAAATTTAACTCCTGAAATAAATTCACTCATTAATTACAAGATTTTCAAATTTATTTCCTTGGAATTTTTGGGAAAATATTACTTAGTCTCCCAATAGTGGTAATTTTCACCTTTTTCAATAAAATATTATTCTTTCTTTTTATTTTATAAGCTTCCTGTTATGTGCGCTATGCTGACTAGGACTTAAAGCAGATATTCTCTACCCTCCTTTACCAAGCTTTAAAATTTAAGGATATACTCTTTCTCTACTCTTGGGTGAACATCATAGAGGAAACCTCTTATCTTGCATACATACTTTCTTAAAATTTTGGCTATTTTCTTCTGATTTCTTTCTCTTCCTTGCTTTCTTTTCATACTATTTGACACCGCTTTATAATTGTATTTGTTTCCTATTGATGCTGGGACAAATCGCCACTTTATGTGTGGCTTAAAATAACATAAATGTATATTAATGTACAGTTCTGGGAGTCTGAAGTTCAAAATAATCTAAATCTGGTATGGATGAAAGCTGAGGTATGGTCCATCCCAGGGCACAATTCCTCTACATCTGCAAACCTATGAAATCAGGGAAATTACCTGCTTCCAAAAGATAATAATGGGACAGTATGGAGCAGACATTCCCACTCCAAAAGAGAGAAATTGAAAGGATAAAAGAGGTTACAGGTCCCAAGCAAGTCTGAATCTCAGCAGGGCAAACTTCATTAGATTTGAAAGCCTGAGACTAATTCTCTGTGACTCTAGGTTGTGCTCTCTCAGCCCACAGGGATGGCCCTGCCTACTTAGCCCCAGGTTGCAGCATTGCCCTTTTGGCCCTAGGTAATGGCTCTACCCTATTAGCCCTGGGCTGTGGCCTTGCCCTATGGAACTGAGACGGTCCCATCTACCCAGGCCTCTGCATCTGTAGCTCTGCCTTTAGAATCATTCTTCCTTCAATTCATTCTACCGTTTTCCCTTTCAGTTCAGTCTGGCAGTGTTTCTTCTAGCATAAAATGTTCAAAAACTTTGTCTCCTAGACAAGAGGGTACTCTACTGATCTTTCCTCAATAACTACATCTCTAGTCTGGATACCTACTGAGATAACTGACTGGGCCTGCAAATCACACACCTAATATCTTTAGCTAACAGTTGTCCATCCACACTCTTGGTGTGGTTTCCAGAGCATGCTATTTGATAGGTTGAGAATTTTTTGAATCATCAAGCACTGGTTCCCTTTTGCTTAACAGTTAATTCCTAAAATTGTTGCTTTCCCTTCACATTTTACTATAGGGGCCAGCAAGGAAAAGTCAAATTATACTGTCCACACTTTGCTTGGAAATTTCCTCATCTAAATATCGAAGTACATTGCTTAAAAATTTTACCTCACACTCATCAGAACATATTTCACCTAAGTTTTCTGCCACTTTATGACAAGGATTGCTTTTCCTCCAGTGTTTCTCATTTTTCACTGAAACTTTACTAGAAGTATCTTTAGCATTCATAATTCTAGCAACATTGTTTGTGACAAGCAATGTATTCTCAAAGATAATACATGCTTTTCTTACTGTTGTCTTCTCTTGTTTCTGAGCCCTCACTAGAATTGCCTGCAACATCCACATTTCTGCCAATAGTTTATTAAAAGCAACACTAAAAACTCTATAGCTAATATCATAATTATTAAAAAAATTAAAATTTTAACCCTTAAAATTGAGTTACCTTAAAATTAAGGTTAAAATGTCTATTATTAACATTTTAATTCACATTTAACTGGAGGTCCTAGCTAGTGACCTAAAAAAAAAAGGAAAAAGAAAAAAAGCATGAAAATAGGCAATAAAAAAATTAAAGCAGTTTTTATTTGCAAAAAACATGATTGCATAGTTATACATACATCAAGTCCTAGGAATTCTACAAAGCAAAATTAATGCAAATGATAAGTAAATTTAGCAAGCCACAGGATACAAGGTCAATATGAACATCAATTGTATTTCTATATACTTGCAACAAACATTAAAAACAGTCTGTAATAGTGTCAAAATATAATATAAATAGAAATAAATTTAATAAAAAGTTGAAGGCCGGGCGCGGTGGCTCACGCCTGTAATCCCAGCACTTTGGGAGGCAGAGGAGGGTGGATCACGAGGTCAAGAGATCGAGACCATCCTGGTCAACATGGTGAAACCCCGTCTCTACTAAAAATACAAAAAATTAGCTGGGCACGGTGGCGCGCCTGTAATCCCAGCTACTCGGGAGGCTGAGGCAGGAGAATTGCCTGAACCCAGGAGGCGGAGGTTGCCGTGAGCCGAGATCGCGCCATTGCACTCCAGCCTGGGTAAGAAGAGCGAAACTCCGTCTCAAAAAAAAAAAAAAATTAAAAATAAATAAATAAATAAAAAGTTGAAGACATCTATTCCATAAATTACAAACATTGCTAACAGAAATTAAAGAAGAATTAAATAAATGAAGAGAATACCATGTTCATTGATGAGGAAACTAAATATTTTTAACAAGCCAACTTTTTTTCAAATTGACTTATAGATTCAATACAATGTTAATAATAATGCTAATAATATTTTTTGATAAAAATTGACAAGCTGATTCTAAAATTTATGTAAAAATGCAAAGACCTAGCATAGCCAAAACAAGTTTGAAGGAAAGTAGATAAACAGTGGAAAACTTAAATTGTCTGATTTCAAGACTTACTATAAAGCTCATACACTGCAGTGTTAACAAAAGGATAAATAAATAGATTAATGGAATAGAATAGAGTCCAGAAATAGACTCATACATATATAATCAATTGACTTTCAATAAAAGCGCAAAGTTTAATAAGAAAATAAAAAATTTTAAATAAATTATGCTTGAATAACTGGACATCTGTATGGAATAAAATGAATAATATTTTCTATCTCATATTGTGCAAAAAGAATGATTTGAGATGTTCATAGGCTTAAACATAAAAGCTCAAGCTGTACAGCTTTTAAAAGAAAGCATAGGCGCATGTCTTCACAACCTTAGGCCAAGCAAAGAATTCTCAGTGAGGACACAAAAGCACTAACCATAAAAGATAAAACTAATAGAGTAAATTATGTCAGGATCAAAAACTTCTGCCAATCATAAGACACCGTTAAAAAATGAGGAGGCCACCTACACACCAGGAGAATATATTTATAATACATATATTTGATAAGAACTTATATTCAGAATATATATTTTAAAAACTTTTATAAATCAACAATAAAAGTAAAACCCAGTAGAAAAGTTGGCAAGCAAATGACTGGATGAGAACTTTTTAAAGGAAGATGTATATAGCCAAACAAATATAAAAAGATGACAAATTTTATTAGTCTTCAGGGAAATGAAAATTTAACCACAATAACATATAAATTATACTCAATTTTTAAAACTAAAAAAAAAGAATAGTGCCACACAAGCTCTACAGAAAGAAATCCACAATGAAATATCACATCACACTTACTAAAAATGTTAAAATTTAAAATTTAGAAGACTAACAACACCAAATGTTGGTGAAAATGTAGACCAACTAGAATTCTCATAAAATGTCAGTGGGAGTATAAAATAATGCAACCACTTTGGAAAAGAGTTTATCAATTTTTATCAAGGTTAAACATAAACCTACTATATGACCAAGAAATTCTATTCTTATGTATTTGTCCAAGAAAAATTAAAATACATGCCAACCGAAAGACCTGTAAACAAAAGTTTAAAGAGTTTGCAGGTGGAAACAATGTAAATGTTCATCAAGACAGATTTTAAAATTAAAATAAATGAAATACCATAGATTAATCTCAAAGTCATCATGTTGAATAAAGAAGTCAAATTTTTTGGTGTAAGAATTTTTTTATTATTTTTAGTTTGAATGTTTGTGTGTACACAGTAGGTGCATACATTTATGGAGTACATGAGGTATTTTGGTACAGGCATGCAATGAGTAATAATCACATCATGGAAAATTAGATATCCATCCCCTCCAGCATTTATCCTTTGTGTTACAAATCATTTAATTATACTCATTTAGTTATTTTTAAATGTGCAATTAAGTTATTATTGACTAAAATCCTTGTGTTGTGTTATCAAATAGTAGGTCTTATTCATTCTTTCTAACTGTGTTTTGTACCTATTAACCATTCCCACCTGCCCCTCCCCGCTCCCACAACTACCCTTCCTAGCTTCTGGTAACCATCCTAGTTTTCTCTATTTCTATGAGTTCAAAAAATGTTGATTCCTTCTATTTGAAATTTTAGAGCAAATACAACTAATGTGTCTGTAATAAAAATAAGTGTTTATTACTGAAAGTTGGGGACATGAGGGAACTTTCTGGTGAGATGGAAATGTTTTGAGTAGTACAGTGATTATATGAATAAATACATTTGTCAGAACTCAACAATCTATCAGTAAATATCTGTGATTTTTATCATATTTAAACTACACTACAACTTCAAAAGTAAATATTGAAAAAAATAAAGCCAGTGTCATAAAATCAATAAGACACTGACACATGAATAGATAAATAGATCACTGGAGCAGAACAAAAGAACTAAGAATAATAAATATCAGTAAATATGACAAGACTACTATATGGTAAGTGGTATAGTTTGAATGTGGTTCGTTTGACCTCTTCAAATCTCATGTTGATTGTGATCCCAGTATTGGAGGTGGGGCATGGTGGGAGGTGTTTTCATCACGTGGGTGGATCCTTCACAAATGGCTCAATGCTGTCCTCAGGGTGGTGAGTTCTCACTCTATTAATTCTCATGAAAACTGGTTGTTAAAAAGAGCCTGGCATCTCTCCTCTCTTGTTTCTTCTCTCACCATGTTATATCTGCACATGTTGGCTTCCCTTCACCTTCTGCCGTGAGTGTGTACACAGTAGGTGCATACATTTATGGAGTACATGAGGTATTTTGGTACAGGCATGCAATGAGTAATAATCACATCATGGAAAATTAGATATCCATCCCCTCCAGCATTTATCCTTTGTGTTACAAATCATTTAATTATACTCATTTAGTTATTTTTAAATGTGCAATTAAGTTATTATTGACTAAAATCCTTGTGTTGTGTTATCAAATAGTAGGTCTTATTCATTCTTTCTAACTGTGTTTTGTACCTATTAACCATTCCCACCTGCCCCTCCCCGCTCCCACAACTACCCTTCCTAGCTTCTGGTAACCATCCTAGTTTTCTCTATTTCTATGAGTTCAATTGTTTTGATTTTTAGATCCCACAAATAAGTGAGAATATGCATTATTCTATATAGTATAGATTTTTGTCTTTCTATGCCTGATTTATTTCACTTAATATAATGACCTCCATTTCTATCTGGGTTGTTGCAAATGAAAGAGTCTCATTCTTTCCGATGACTAAATAGTACTTCATTGTGTATAAGTACTACACTTTCTTTATCCACTCATCTGTGGATGGACACTTACTTTGCTTCCAAATATTGGCTATTGTGAACAGTGCTGCAAGAAACAGGCGTGTATGTCTCTTTAACATACTGATTTCCTTTCTTTTGGGAATATACGTGGCAGTAGGATTACTGGATCATATAGTAGCTCTATTTTTAGTTGATTGAGAAACCTCCGAACTGTACTCCTTAGTGGTTGCACAGATCTAAGGAATAAGGAGACAATCTTAAACAAGTCTTGAAACTCAGAAACCACAAAAGGTATTTTGTGTACTTTTGGGGGCAAATGTTACCACAAACGAAGTTAATAAATAAAATGCAAAATAAACGAATATGTGTAATAGAGGCAGAGAGTCAACGTCTATTGCAAAGAGCTCCTATAATTGGACAAGAATAGTCTAAGGTCATAAACAAACATTTGACAGAAAAGCTATTACAAAGACCCAACAAATATGTGAAAAGATGCAAATTGAATTAACAATGCAGTTTCACTTTATTTATTATTACTATTATTTTGAGATATAGTCTCACTCCCTCACCCAGGCTGGAGTGCTGTGGTGTGATCTCGGCTCACTGCAACCTCCACCTCCCAGGTTCAAGCGATTCTCCTGCCTCAGCCTCCTGAGTAGCTGGGATAACAGGTGCCCACCATAATGCCTGGCTAGTTTTTGTATTTTGGGTAGAAACAGGGTTTCACCGTGTTCCCCAGGCTGTTTTTGACCTCCTGACATCAGGTAATCTGCCTGCCTTGCATTTATTTATTTATTGAGTTAGTGTCTCGCTTTGTTGTCTAGGCTGGAATGCAGTAGCACAAACAGAGCTCACTGTAACCTCGACCCAGGCTCAAGAGAGCCTCCTGCCTTAGCCTCTTGAGTAGCTGGGACTACAGGTAAGCAACACCATGACCAGCATTTTTTTTTAACTTTTGTACAAATGGGGTCTTGCTGTGTTGCCCAGGCTGGTCTTGAACTCCTTGGCTCGAGTGATCTTCCTGCCTCAGCCTCCCACTGTGTCTGGTAAGATTTCATTTTATACCTACCAAATTAGCAAAAGTCAAAAGGATCAACAACTATTACTGGCAAGAACTTAAAGGAAAATATTCTCTCATGCATTGATGTTCAAAATATAAAAGATTAAAGTCATTTCGCAAAGCGATATGGCAATGTCTCTTAAAAAACACATATGGGCCGGGCGCGGTGGCTCAAGCCTGTAATCCCAGCACTTTGGGAGGCCAAGGCAGGTGGATCACGAGGTCAAGAGATCGAGACCATCCTGGTCAATATGGTGAAACCTCGTCTCTACTAAAAATACAAAAAATTAGCTGGGCTTGATGGCGCATGCCTGTAATCCCAGCTACTCGGGAGGCTGAGGCAGGAGAATTGCCTGAACCCAGGAGGTGGAGGTTGCGGTGAGCCAAGATCGCGCCATTGCACTCCAGCCTGGGTAACGAGCGAAAACTCTGTCTCAAAAAAAAAAACAAAACCCACATATGACCTTTGACTCAGTGCTCCAGTCTTGGAAATCTCTTTCTTAAAAATAAATCAACAGTATATAATGGTATGTGTACAAGAATGGCTATTGCTGTATGGTTAATAGAGGTAAAAGACTGGGAACAAATTGAAGCGGAAGAGGAATGGTTATATATGTATCTTCATAAACTGTAGACTAATATTCAGCCATTAAAAAAAAGTACTGGCTGGGTCCAACGGCTCATGCCTGTAATCCCAGCACTTTGGGAGGCCAAGGTGGGTGGATCACTTGAGTCCAGGAGTTTGAGACCAGCCTGGCAAACATGGTGAAACTCTATCTCTATTAAAAATACAAAAATTTGCCAGACATGGTGGTACATGCCTGTAATCCCAGCTACTCGGGTGACTAAGGCATGAGATTCCTTGAACTCGAGAGGCAGAGACTGCAGTGAGCCAAGATGGCACCACTGCACACACTCCAGCCTGGGCAGGCAACAGAATGAGACTCAGTCTCAAAAAAAAAAAAAGGTACCAAGGTACCACTTGATTTGGAGGAATTTTTATATGAATTTTAAGGAATAAATGATGCAAAAATGAGTGTGTAATACTATGATTCATTTTTATGAAATAAACTACGATAAACACTCATGTGTGTATACAATTGCGTAAGCTTGGTAAGGATTCACACCAGGTAGTCAACATGAAGTTTCTGTGTGTACATGTGTGTGTGCTCATGTGGTGGGGGGGTAATTGTGGGTGAGCATACAGCAATGAGGTGAAAGGAGGAGCCAAAAAAAAAGAACACATAGCAAAACACTTGCATTAGTAAAACTATATGTATATGAAAACATATGAATCACAACACACTTAAAATATGTACATTAAAATAATTTTATAAATAACAAAGTTTTGTATGCTTCTTGTTCAAACTAAAAAATACTTTTGGAATTTGACGTTGATGTTTACAGATGTCTTCTTGTTTTGAGAGACTCAGGCTCAATAAAGAAAGCATTGTTTTCCGCTAGGAAGGATTTCAGGATTATGTAGTTCATAACTTCTGATCTGATTGCCAAGAAAATATCAGAACTTCAATCTGTGAAATCTGTCCTTTGTTTTATGTTCACATACACGTACTCCCTCTCCATTGCCTTGTCTCACACGTAGACATCTATCTGTCAAGCTTATTTCAAAAATGTTTGTTGTTATCATTAGAAAGAGATATTCTACAATTGTTACTGAAGCAATTAGAATATGATATAATGAAATTTGTCTTAGATAAAATTGTTCATTGCTTCGGATTTTTCTGGGTCTGAGCAATTATCTTTAAAAAAACAAATGAACAAACTCTGTTTTCCCCCTAGAATTTCAATAACACCCATTTTTTCTTAGGACAGTTGCATCAGGCTCTGTTATATGCTGTTTACTATAAAGAGGTCCTGGATATGAAGTGCTTAGGGTACTGACGTAATTCAGAATGACTTAAAAGGCACAGTCCTCACTAAATGAAAGGCAGCATCTTGAATCAACAGCCTGGCTCAATAGTGTAGGAAAAATGCAGGCGTTATTTAAGTCTGAAACACACAAGGATAATGACCATAGCTGCTGCTCCTTACTCCTAAAAACCAAGTGAATAAACAAACGAACAAAACCAGAAGCCTTCTTTAGAAAAATTGAGATTCTCTGGGGTTGTTAAAGAAATGGAGAGATTATTAGCCATTATGTTCATATGGAAATGAGAAGAAAATGTAGCCAAAAAGATACAAGTGTAATTCAGGCACAGTTTTTAATCTAACAACGTTTAAAACCTGTTATTTGAAACTAACATATAGTATTTGAATCTTAACGAGTTTCATAGAAAGTTAGTATGTACCTATGCAACAATCTTACATGTTCTTCACATGTACCCCAAAACCTAAAACGCAATAAAATATATATTAAAAAAAAGAAAGCTAGCCTCAAGCCTTGTTGTTTATGTCTGTCTTGAATTCCAAGTGTATTCCAGTAGCCAACTTGCCTGCAGAATCAAAACATATAGGTCTTTAGAACCCAAAATATTAATTTTGTGAATTTCTTTGTCCCTACGATAAGACTTCAATGTATCTGGATTGTGTGCATAGATGAACTATGAAACTGCATATATCTGCTTCCTTCTGGGACATTTGCCTTGTCTTTATACCCTCCAAGTGCAATGAGGGTCAGAAAGAAAATGCATGCAATTGAGCCAAAAGGATAACTTTCACCTGAAATATACAGCCATAAAAAAGAACGAGATCTTGTCCTTTGCAGGAACATGGATGAAGCTGGAGGCCATTATCCTTAACAAACTAATGCAGGAACAGAAAACCAAATACAGTATGTTCTCACTTATAAGTGGGAGCTAAATAGTGAGAACACAAGGACACAAAGAGGGGAACAACAGACACTGGGGCCTCCTTGAGGGAGGAGGGAGAGGATCAGAAAAAATATCTATTAAGCACTAGGTCTAGTATCTGCGTGACAAAATAATCTCTACAACAAACCCCTGTGACATGAGTCTATCAATACAACAAATCTGCACATGAATCCTTGAACCTGATATAACAGTTTTAAAAAAAGAAACAGAAAAAAACAGTTTTTTTTTAACCCTCTGCCTTTTAGGTAATGGTGAGACTGGGTCTGCTTTGGTTCCAATGCCCTCCACTCCTTTCCTGGATCACTGAAATCCACAGTCTTGTGGCAGTCGAGAAGTCCCCGCAAATTTTACCAGGTGGCTACATTCAGCATGATCAGTCCAAAATGCAAATTTTATCTCCACCTTAGAATTATTAATCTTAATTATTATTAAATATTTAAATCATTCTCTTACTTTTATATTTATTATTACTAAACAGTAAAACCATTCTCTTAATTTTAGGGATACATTTAATTTTTTTTAATTTTAAAATGCAAGGCATGATGTGATTATGCTTCTGTCTATCTCTTCACCTCACTTTCCATCACACACCTCAGATTCCCTTCCTATAGGGAACATTAAAACATACTGGATGTTGTGCTGCGTGGAGCCACTATACCCTTCTCACCTGATGCTGCTTGTTCTGCAAATGCTCTTTATTCATCTTGTAAACTCCTACTTCCTCAAAAGTTTGTTTTCAAAACAAAAGATGTTACATTTTGTTTGTAACATCTTCCAGAAAGCCTTTTTAGTGCTTAATTCTCAAGTAACAGATATGATGTAGAATCAGGTTAAGGGAGAAAAAAAAAGTATTTTAATAAGCGTCCAGAAAGGACTAACATCAGAAATTAGAAAACCACCAAATCCTCTAGGAATCCTGGACTCTGCACTTCTCGTTTTGTATCTATCCTATTTCCTCTCTGTCACTCTTTCTGGTGGTGTTTGTTTGCTTATTTTTTATTTTTTTTTTTTGGTCATGATGGAACATGAAATACAGTCTATAAGTCCTAGCTTTTCAGCTGTAAAATGCATAATGAATACTAATTCACTCAAAGTAATGTTGTCAAACTTATAGGAAATGATGCTTGTAAAGGGTTTAGCACATTCCTTGGCACATAAAAGTATTAGTTATTATATTATTAGGCAGATGGATCATTTGAATACTAAAGTTCTGGGTACATTCTAATCAACTCATATGACATTATAAGAATTTGTATTAGCCTATTCTTGCATTGCTGTAAAGAAATACCCAAGACTGAGTAATTTATAAAGAAAAGAGGGTTAATTGGCTCATGGTTCTGCAGGCTGTACAGGAAGCATAGTGGTGTCTGCTTCTAAGGAGTCCTCAGGAAGTTTCCAATCTTGATGCAAGGTGAACAGGGAGCAGGCATATCTAACAAGGCAAAAGCAGGAGCAAGAGAAAAAGAGGGGAGGTGTCACACACTTTTAAAGGAACAGACCTCAGGAGAACTCAGTACCACAAGAACAGCAACAAGGCGATGGTGCTAAACCATTCATAAGAAATCTGTCCCCATGATCCAATCACATCCCCCCAAACTCCATTTCCAATACTGGGGATTACAATCCAACATGAGATTTGGGTAGAGACACAGAGAGATCTGATCTATATCAGAATTCAGTACCAAATCAATCAATCCACAAAAGTCAATTGAGCAATGTGTTTTGGTTTTTCTTTTTTTTTTGTTCTTTTTGACATAAAGTCTTGCTCTGTTGCCCAGTATGGAGTGCAGTGGTGCAATCTCAGCCCACTGCAAGCCCCTCCTCCTGGGTTCAAGCAATTCTCTTGTCTCAGCCTCCTGAGTAGGTGGGACTACAGGTTTGCACTACCATGCCAAGCTAATATTTATATTTTTTAGTAGAGACAGGGTTTCTTCAGGCTGGCCAGGCTGGTCTTGAACTCCTGACCTCTATTCATCTACCCACTTCTGCCTCCCAAAGTGCTGGGATTACAGGCGTGAGTCATCATACCTGGCCGAACCATGAATTTTACCAGACACTGTGGGAACAAAATATAAAAACGAAATGAGTCTATTTTGAAGTTGGAATAATGTTTCCATTTTCCAAAAGGGAGGAAAGATGGGTTCTAGAAACCAGAAAATAATGTGCCTGATGGAATTCCTCAGCAAAATTCTAAAGCTGGAATAATGTTTCCATTTTCCAAAAGGGAGGAAAGATGGGTTCTAGAAACCAGAAAATAATGTGCCTGATGGAATTCCTCAGCAAAATTCTAAAGCCGATAACAGAGAGAAAGCCTGGGACACACACGAAGAAGCCGTGGTCATTGAGTGATGGAGTGAGTTCACCAAGAAATAAGCCAAACCTCATTTCTTTAGTACATAGTGTTAATGAAACTAGCAGGTAAGGGATTCCATAGATTGAGAGAATTTTAAATTCAGCAAGGTATTTAACAAAGTATTTCATTACATCTTCGTGAACAAAATTGTTAGGTTAGTAGCTATCTGAATGGTATTACTCAATCAATGATGAATTAGTATCAACTAGGCATGTCCAGCAGTGAGCACAAGGGCCCTGTACTTTGCCTACATTTGCTCATTTAATCCCCACAATAACCCTGTAAGGCAGATAGCATGGTATTAGCTCCACTGTTACAACGAGGACATGGAAACACAGCAAGGGGAAGAAACTTATGAAGTCTCATAACTAGCAAATCAGAAAATCTTCCTGGAAAAATCCAGCTCTATCAGACACTATGTAACCTTGGGTAAATTACTCAAACACCCTGAAACTAAGTTTCCTCATGGGGGAGTTGAGGATAATAATGCTTACAGACAGGAATGTCATGGTGATAGGTTGCTTTCCTTCATTCATTTATTTAGCAAATACCAAATAGTATTCAAGGTACTAGGGATACACAGTTGAGAGTCGGTTGCCAGTGGAGACAGACAAACGGAGGAAGAGAGACATCTAATAACAAACAAATGAACAAATAAGTATCAATTGAAAAATGCTTTAGTAAAATCAAACAAAAGTACCAGCCCTGTGAGACATAAAAGCGCTTAGAAAATGCTTCAAGAACTACCAGTTTGGTACTATGCTAACTACCTGGGTGATGGGATCATTTGAACCCCAAACCTCAGTGTCACACAATATACTTATGTAACAAACCTACACAAATACCCCCTGAATCTAAAATAAAAGTTGAAATCATAATAAATACAAATATAGTAACTTTTAAGAAAGAAAATGCTTTAAGATATATAAATGTGGGGAAAATGATTTGTAAAATTAAGGATTATATAAAAACATTAAAGGCCAAGTGAACAATATAGGAGTTTAAAATTAAGGAGGAATTCCTTGGGCCAAGATGGTCAGGAAGTTATGGGGAATGAGATTTTATTTTTAAAATTTTTATTGCATTTTAGGTTTTGGGGTACATGTGCAGAACATGCAAGACAGTTGCATGGGTACACACATGGCAGTGTGTTTTGCTTCCTTTCTCCCCTTCACCCACATTTGGCATTTCTCCCCAGGCTATCCCTCCCCAGCTCCCCTCCCCCACTGACCCTCCCCTTTCCCCCCAGTAGACCCCAGTGTTTAGTACTCCCCTCCCTGTGTCCATGTGTTCTCATTTTTCATCACCCTCCTATGAGTGAGAACATGCGGTATTTCATTTTCTGTTCTTGTGTCAGTTTGCTGAGAATGATGTTCTCCAGATTCATCCATGTCCCTACAAACGACACAAACTCATCATTTCTGATTGCTGCATAATATTCCATGGTGTATATGTGCCATATATTCCCTGTCCAGTCTATTATTGATGGGCATTTGGGTTGGTTCCAGGTCTTTGCTATTGTAAACAGTGCTGCAATGAACATTCGTGTGCATGTGTCCTTATAGTAGAACGATTTATAGTCCTTTGGATATATACCCAGTAATGGGATTGCTGGATCAAACGGAATTTCTATTTCTAAGGCCTTGAGGAATCGCCACACTGTCTTCCACAATGGTTGAACTAATTTACACTCCCACCAACAGTGTAAAAGTGTTCCTTTTTCTCCACATCCTCTCCAGCATCTGTTGTCTCCAGATTTTTTAATGATCGCCATTCTAACTGGCGTGAGATGGTATCTCAATGTGGTTTTGATTTGCATCTCTCTGATGACCAGTGATGATGAGCATTTTTTTATATGATTGTTGGCCTCATATATGTCTTCTTTCGTAAAGTGTCCGTTCATATCCTTTGCCCATTTTTGAATGGGCTTGTTTGTTTTTTTCCTGTAAATCTGTTTGAGTTCTTTGTAAATTCTGGATATCAGCCCTTTGTCAGATGGGTAAACTGCAAAAATTTTTTCCCATTCTGTTGGTTGCCGATCCACTCTAGTGACTGTTTCTTTTGCCATGCAGAAGCTGTGGAGTTTCATTAGGTCCCATTTGTCTATTTTGGCTTTTGTTGCCACTGCTTTTGGTGTTTTGTTCATGAAGTCCTTGCCTACTCCTATGTCCTGTATAGTTTTGCCTAGATTTCCTTCTAGGGTTTTTATGGTGCCAGGTCTTATGTTTAAGTCTTTAATCCATCTGGAGTTAATTTTAGTGTAAGGTGTCAGGAAGGGGTCCAGTTTCTGCTTTCTGCACATGGCTAGCCAGTTTTCCCAACACCATTTATTAAACAGGGAATCCTTTCCCCATTGCTTGTTTTTGTCAGGTTTATCAAAGATTGTATGGTTGTAGATATGTTGTGTTGCCTCTGATGCCTCTGTTCTGTTCCATTGGTCTATATCTCTGTTTTGGTACCAGTACCATGCTGTTTTGATTACTGTAGCCTTGTAGTATAGTTTGAAATCTGGTAGTGTGATGTCCCCCGCTGTGTTGGGGAATGAGATTTTTAAACCAAACTTTTAAGAATAGGGAGGATTTAGATAGTTGGAGAGGAGGCAGACATTTTTTAGCCAAAGGTTTCAGAAGAAAAGGTTCTCATGCCAGATTATAAACTATATGATTTAAATATTTATCCCCCAATATAACAGTTTATAAATAAATATTTATGCTTGCTTTCTTTAAAGTATAGACATCATGCACCTTTAAAGATTATTAAGTAAACTTTCAAGAAAATGTCTCTAAGAAGATAAGCTTGTATTATTACAGGGCAATTGCAGACTTTGTAGATTAACAATAAAGATAAAACAGCTGAGAGGGAGGGAGATTAGGTAAAATAGATACTGGAAATTGAGTGAGATTTGGCCAAGAAGGAACTCTAAACTTAAATTCCTTGATAGTTAATATATTTTGCTCTAAGTAAGATTTATGGCCTGCATGCTTGTGATTTTGAGTTCTTAGTAAAATTCATGTAGTTTAGGACATAAAGATAGCAAAGAAAATGAGTTTAAGCCCAGTCTTTAACCAAGGAAGCCCTTTAAGATACAGGGCGTGTGAGTTGCTAATGCTTAGTTATAGGACAGAGGTCTTGGGATCTCACTGTGCCTTTACTCTTGATAGCAGTAAAACTAAATTGTGATTTGATCATGAAACAACAATTAAAAGCTATTTCCTCCTTTTATTTCTTTAAAGAAAATATAATCATAAGATGTATAGGGATATATGAAAATGCACAAATAAAAGTAGTTCTTCCATTATTCCCAATCTGAGCAGATCCATATTAAATTGCCATATCCATTCTATATGCTCTAATGAAAGAGGGGTCTAAAGATACAAGTTATAGTTCAAAAGAGAGACACTTTCCCAGGAGAACAAACCTCATCAAATACCATTTTTATTTTTGTTTGAGAATGAGAAGACCTAGAGGTCAATTTAATAGTGGCCTTTAAATATACAAAGTACAGTAGTCTTTAAATATACCAAACATAGGTTGATGAGGGTGAAGCTTATTTATTTTCCTTTCAACTGAAAGAACAGAATGAATAATTTTGATAAAATTGAAGGAAAGAAGTTTTTTTCTATAATAAGGATCCTCTAGTAAACACTTAAATGTATTACTCCATGGTGTTGGAAATCCCCCATCAAAGTATTTTTTAGACAATTACAAGAGTGCTAGGCTGGGGATGAGAAAACCCTCAATCCTTAGTCATTACTCAGTTCCATGACCTTAGATAAGTCACTTAGCCTCTCTGGGTCCTAATTTTTTTCATCTGTAAAGTGGCATCTTTGGACAAATAAGGAACACCCTTGATTCTTGGCTAGATTGTCATCTTGCTGAAATGATTCCTAACTCACCTTAAGGAAATGGGTTAGATTTCCTTGCTAGGCTATTCAATAGCCTGCAATAATGCTTTTCCCCTTAAATCTCTAAATATTTCGCATTTCTTATTGTCTCAGTAGCACTCTGAGATAGAAAAATGCAAAATATATTTTTCTTTTTTTTCCTTTTTAATACACATACTTTTTTTTTTTTGAGATGGAGTCTCACTCTGTCGCCCAGACTTGAGTGAGGTGGCACGATCTCAGCTCACTGCAACCTCCGCCTCATGGGTTCAAGCTATCCCCTGCTTCAACTTCCCAAGTAACTGGGACTACAGGTGCACACCACCATGCCTGGCTAATTTTTGTACTTTTGTAGAGACAGTGTTTTGCCTTTGCCATGATGACCAGGCTGGTCTCAAACTCTTGACCTCAAGTGATTCACCCACCTCAGCCTCCCAAAATGCTGGGATTACAGGCATGAGCCACTGCACCCAGCCAATATACTTTTTTTGAGACAAGGTCTCACTCTGTTGCCCAGGTTGGAGTGTAGTGGCCAATCATGGCTCACTGCAGCCTCAGCCTCTCAGGCTCAATCAATCCTCCTGCTTCAGCCTCCTGAGTAGCTGGGACCACAGGCATGTGCCACCATGCCCTGCTAAGTTTTTAATTTTTAATAAAGACATGGTCTCACTATGTTGCCCAGGCTGATCTTGAATCCCTGGGCTCAAGTAACCTGCCCACCTCGGCCTCCCAAAGTGTTGGAATAACAAGCATGAGCCACTATACCTAGCCATATTTTTTCCTAAAGTGTCATAGAAACATACAGTTACTCTGAAAGGTCAAACTTCCACAGTGTTTGAACTTTGATGCTTTGCGAGAGTACTAGATGGTTTCTTAGTGCTCTTTGTAACATGCCCTTTATGTTCACCCAGAACCAGGGGCAAGGTGTAAGCTCAGCCATCAGAAAAAGCCTTTCTTTGCTCTTCTTTTATTTCCTGAGAAACAAAGAGAGTAATGACAAACATTTTTTAACCTCTTTGGGCTGATATATTTGTGGCATTTATTTGCAAGGCTGCAAGTATACTCCTATAGATATTAATTCAGGTCATTCAACATTTATTAAGCAGCATTCATGCTGGAGATCCAAAGTTCCTGCTTCGCCAGGCTCTGGTGAAACTGAGAGGCTGATGGAGGACAACGATGCCTCCAATGATAACTTCACAAAAATGTACAAGGCTGGAGGCACACATGTGAGCCCAAAGGTGCCCAGAAGAGAGCATTTAGGCCAACCCAGGACTTCAGGGAAGGCTTTCTGGAGAATAGAACATTTGAAATGCACCCCAAAGACTGAGTAAGAAAAGCATTCCAGTTAGGGTGGTCAGATACAATATGGGACACCCAGTTAAGTTTGAATTTCACATCAATGAATGAATTTTAATATAAATATGTCCCAGATGTTGCATGGGGCATACTTACACACAATAAATTCATTGTTTGTCTGAAATTCAAATTTAATAACTGGACATCCTGTAATTTATTTGATAAATCTGGCAACCCTACTTTTGGAGAAAGGGAATTACTTTAACAAAGGCACAGAGGCAAGACTAGCCAGGAGTGTGGTATTATAAAGAGGGTCCAATATGAGACAGAAGGGTGGCAGCTGAGGCTAGAGAGGGGTAGGGACCAGGTTAGGGGATAGATGTGCCATGTTAAGAAGCTTATACATAATTCTTGTTTCCATTTTGAGCAAGCCTAGAAAGCACAGAAGGCTAGAGGGGATGATTTACTCTTCAGACTCAGAATGCATGGATGTCCCCAGCAAGGCTGTATATTTTCTGAACTCTCCCATCTCCATCATTGTCTAATCACGTCTGCTAAGTCATGCATAGCTCCTTGTCCCCACATTTCTTCTTTCTTCTTCCTGCAGCAAAGCCACAACACTGCCATGTTCAGGCCCAGCCCAGGCTGAGCTGTGGTGAATTTAAGGAGCTGTGTTTCAACAACAGGTGTTGCTGAGAATTCAATCAACCTTCTGCATGATGACCTCTCTGTGTTGTTTTTGTTTCTGCAATTTTTTTTTTTTGGCCATCTTTCTGTAATCAAGTTTTACCTTGTAAGCTAGTTTTCCTAGCTCATATTGGTACATGTGCTCAACACGTCTGTTCCTTTCTCCAACGCTGGGCCTGGGCCATCTAGCCTGTTCACTCACATTTTATAGACTCTGTTGTACATATCGCTTTAAGGGACAAACTGTGGGCCAGCGAGTTTTCCCACTTAGGAGGCGCCCTGCAATCTGTGGAGACTTATCTCACTAGCTTTCTGGTCTTCTGCTTTGTCTACTCCAGAGGTACCCTAAATTGAGCTTCCATGTGTTAACTACTGGCTCCCTCAAGTCACTGCTGTAAGCCCCAGGCTGCAGGCTCTAGGCTCCAGTCCTATGCTTCCTTTCCAGCTGCTACCAACTGGTAGAACTTGGTGACTTTACACCTTCCAGCTGTGGGCACTGCTCTTACTCTAGCCTCATGGCTGAGACCCCATCCCTGGAACTAGCACGTGTAGCAAGACTTCCTAGTCTAGCTGAAATGACCCTTCCTCACCTTGCTGAGCCTCAGTGGCTCTGGACATGTCATCTGGGTTCTCTTTCCTTCTTATGTGGTTATCTTTTAGAAATCCCTGCCTTGTCTCAAGGAATATACCAGTCTCTATGCACCAGCCCACCCCTCCTTTAGTTTGGACTAACCATCCCACTCCCGATGTCAGCACTACTACTCTCTGCAAGACAAAGTTCATGCCCAGCATGACCAGGAAGGCTTTCTTTGATCTGACCTTAATCTTCACCCTCAGCTCTATCTGCCTTTCTGTGCCCCTGATACACTATGGTACTCATCTCTACCCTGATGCAGGTACCTTGCAGCTTGTCCTCCTCTGCCGCTACTATAGCTTCTTCCCAGCATCACCATCCCTGACTAATACACCCCCACCCCTGTTAAGTTAATTACTTTCTACTTCATGTCAACACCATCCCTTAGCATTAATCTCTTTTTTTGTTTTTGTTAGCTTTTGTGTGTGTGTGTGACAGGTTCTCCCACTGTTGCCTGGGCTAGGGTGTAGTGGCATGATCATGGCTCACTGCAACTTTTACCTCCTAGGTTCAAGTGATCCTCCTGCCTCAGCCTCCTGGATAGCAGGGATGACAAGTGTGTGCCACCACATTTGGCTAACTTTTGTGGTTTTTTTCTGTCTGTGTAGAGATGAAGTTTTGCCATGTTGCCCAGGCTAGTCTTGAACTCCGAAACTCAAGAAATCCGCCTGCCTTGACCCCACCAAAGTGGTAGGATTACAGGTATGCATCACTGGGTCCGGCCCTTAGCATTAATCTGTATATGAAGACTTACTACACTGCATTAATATTATTTATTTAATGTCTGTTTTCTCTATTAGAAAACAACACTCTGGAGGACCATGTCATATTTGTCTTGGTATCTTCAGAGTGCCTGGAAGCAGGTGAGACCTCAATGAACATTTGGTGCCTAAATGACTATGTGAATGGAGATAAGAGTGACTAGCCCATGTAGCACTAATAGAGGACAGGTAGAAATGACACTTGGAACAGGACCATTTAAGTATATACTTTTCTATTTTCTCTTGCACTTTGAATGTATTAGACATGTATCATATAGTGGACATTATCCTTCCTATTGACTGTCCAGGATAGGATCTAAGCCTCTTTTTACATTTGGAATTCTGCCATGGAATTCATACAATGACATGGTGGGAAACAGGTACCAGCAGCTAGGCTGTGGGTCATTTGACGCAAGCCCAGTCAAATTATGGTCTTCAAATCCAGAATCAGTGACGAGGGCAGTTTAGGCTTCATTCTGGTGGCACCAGTGGAGACCATCAGTGCCCCATGGTTGAGTTGATGTCCTTATAGCTCACTACCCCTAAATAAATCTGAAGCAGGTGTTTTCTCTTGGACATATTAAAACATACCTAAAAGGAAGCTTAGATGGACTGTGACACAATTAATGCAATTAATGTCATCTAATGCCAACTGTTAAAGGTATGGCCACTGAGAATTTGAAAATATATCTAGACAGTGCTTTTGAGACTAACATAGCTGTGCTATTGCTTATCTGTTGGAGAACATCCCAGATTTGCTTACACTCTGTGCCTATGATGTTGAGTTTAAGGATTTGGGGCAGGGGTAATTGTTAAACATATTGCTTCTGTTCTTGGAAAAGAAGAAGTGTAAAGTGTTAATAATGCAAATGTCACTGTGTTCTCCTCCACTGAGAGGACTGGTTTATGCCAGATCATTTTCCAGCACATAGGGAGTGGCTTTGACAGGCTGATAACTTTGTAAGATGGGAGACATCTGAAATATTCATGTTTTCCTCTTGTAGTCCCATCTCCAATATTTAGAAATATTCTCAGTTAGACTTTAAAATAATGCACAGGGCTTGAGCTTTCTGTCATTTGACTTTAAAAGGAAGTTTCATTCATAATATTTATCCTCTTATGTAAAATTCTGGTGTAAAAGTCTCAACTCCAAATATGTTAAACAGCAAAATTAGTTTATAAAAGCTTTATGCACATTTTATAACCTTAAGTTTTTATTTGAGAATGTGAAAATACAAAGTGCCATAGGCTTCAACTGTCTTGAGTGCCAAGAATAATACAGAAAAAAGACAGTTGACAAATGAGTTTATAGGGATCTAATCTCAAGATGGTAAAAATATAGAAAGACCCTGCTGGTTTTTTGCGGTTATTCATTTCTTTAACCATCCAAACCAAATCTAAGCTTAGAAGAAAAGTTAGTATTAAGTACCTGTATCTTCATGGATAAGCTTCAGCTTGCTCTTGCCAACAGAAGAGTGCTTGAGTTACAGAAGGCATACTTAATGTGAAGAATACAGTAGCCTTTTTGGAAACTTTCCAGATATCAAAATAGACTTTGGTATATAAATAGTTTTCTGAGATGACACTGCCTCTATTTCTATAACCATTTCGCCTGGACTATCTAATCAGTCCCAAGAATGTATCCCTAAATGTGGTTATTGAAAAGCAAATAGCTGCCTCATGACAAGTACATGTTATTTAAGGGGGAAAAATATTAAATTTTGAATTGAGTGTGAAGGCTCCCTGTCATTATATACAGAGTTTCTTTTTCCATGCTAGTAAGAGACTTAACCTAAACTGTAGATGTTTATAAAGAGTTAATTGCCCTACATCACACTTATATTAAATAATTTCATCCACTTATGGAGGAGGAGAAGGAGGAGAATAATATGGAAGAGGTAAAAAGCTGGGCACAAGTTCATATGCCTATGAGTCAGTAAAGATTGAAGTAATGTTCCATGTTGAGCTGGTTATTTTGATATATGATAATAATTGTCTATGAGGTAGAACAATTCTGTTAACTGGAAAATCACAGGAGATATCCATTGTATTTTCCAGGACAGATAGTTTTTCCTGGGGGGCAAATAGGTTAAAATTACACTGTATGGTAGTTGCATTTAGGTTTTAAAGCAAAGAATCTGTAGAGATATAGTTTGTCAAGATTAGTTTTCATTTGGGGAATGAAGTTCTGAAATATCTCAACAGCAGTTTACTAATCAATTGAAAAGTCTTTCCAAAAGAGAACTATTGGGAAACTTGTGTGTGTGTGGTGGTGGAAAAGAAAAGCTCCCTCAGTCTTTTGGAGGGAATAACTTTAAAAAAATACTTAAGTGGCTGTTTACTTGGTGCAGTTAAGAATTAAGCTTGCCAATTTTAACATTGCTGTAACATCTGAAATAAACTTACCTGATGTTCTGGTGAAAAAAAGGATAACCCAGCCAATCCTGTAACTTTGGTTCCCGTTTATTCATTAGTCTAGTTCTTTAGCCTTCCTGCTGATTCTGTGAGACAACCCATAACTTTCCAACAAGATCTTTCTTTTTAAGACAGGCAGAATTGATTTCAATTGTTTACTACCAAGAATATCAAGTGACCCACTGGGAAATATACTAGCAACTACGACAGAAGCTAGTCACACTGCAGTGTCTTAGCTTTAATTTGTAGAAGGATGGTCAGTTTCTCCCAAAAACTGTTATCAAATTATTATGGACAAGAAACAGAATGTTAATAAGGAAAGAACATTGTCAGAGATCCTAACATTCTATGGCTATTCTATGGTGTGCTTGCTATGCTGACGCTGGAATGTAGCCATCACTTTTACCATTTGAGCCTATCCCTGCAGCGTTGATGTGTAGGCCAAATGAGAAATATCATGTGAAATGTTCTGAAACTTTAGTAGGGCTGTTCAAATGTGGCAATTCAAGCCTATCCTACGCTGGAACTGAGCCAGTCTGGATTATGGAGAATTAAAGGAGTCCCATTGCAGTAACACTTGAGACAGAATTATTAAGTAATTAATCAAAGAACAGGTCACTATAGCTGCTGTGTAAATGTGAGAGGACATTAGGGACTTTGGGAAGTGAGAAATTCTGAGACATCAGCTACAGTCTTAGCTATGCTTAGCTATGCTTAGGTGCACGGCATATTAGAAGAACGTCTCTCTGCCAAAGCTGTCACTAAGATGAGGCCACAATTGCTACAGGCTAATGAGAAAAACAACACATCTGAATGATACTTCACCTGAAAGCTTTTGTTTCTTATGATGAAACAACTGCTTCTGAATCCTACTACTTGACAAAAATGACTACATAAGACACTCAGGTGCATGTGACCTCCCCCAGCCATACAAGTGGCAACCAGCTCTGCACATGTGTTACATAACCTTGCAGCACCTCATCTCAACTACATCTTGTACTTCTCACTTTCTGCCCCCCACCCCCCACCCTGGGTTCCTCTGACATCATTACCTGGAGACATGCAGAAACTCTTGGTACTCATATAGGCATAAGTTGGAAGGGTGGAGGAGTTAGCAGCCCATGGGGCAACCCTTGCGATATGAGGAATATGATTCATGCTCCCCACTGCCATGCCACTGGCAGACAATTGTGTGGTGCATTCTCTATCATTCCCCAAGAGGCCCCAGAGAGTTTAAACGCCAGATGCACCCATGTGTGTCGCTCCTTCCTGTTTCCCTTTCCCCACTCCCCATTACTGTTCCCTGGAATCACTTTCCCAAATCAACTACTTGCATGAGTACCCTTGTCCCAGGCTCTGGTTTTCAGGACAATCCAGGCTAAGCAAAGCACCATATTTATGCAGAACTTAGACAAGGCATTGATTTTCCCCACCCTCATCCATCTCAGTCTTTTCCCTCCTTGTTCCCGGACCGCCTCTCTAAAACTCCTGCCTTCCGCCGTGGCCGTCTGTGTTTATCTCGAGTGTGTGCGTGTGTGTGTGTGTGTGTGTGCGCGCTGCTTGCACCCTCTTGTTAAGGTGTGCCATTTTTTGTCTGAAAATGCAGAATCCTCAGACTTTTCCATTTCACAGATTAATATGATTTTCCTAAAAATAATAGAAATAAGCAATTGAGTGGTTTAAGATTGCCAAATTTTAATTTTTCCAAATATAGAGATGTTAGAGACAACTTTTATTATCATTTTGAAACAGAAAAGAAAACCTGTTAACACCAAAAAAGCATAAGGATATAATCTCACACTAGGTGATGGTCCCCAACTAGCATAATCTTAGCTTTCTGAAAATTTCACTGCACTGTGAAATTCTTAGTTTTCCTATTTTGAGGAGGGTTGATCATCCTTGTTGGAGGTCCTGGGACCCTGGAAGGAGCACATGATGCCTCTGCTCCACCAAGGGTGATCAACCTGGGCCCCATCCCCCTCCCTCTGAGTAATGTCACCCAGCTCTGTTCCCATTAGTATGAGCAGAAGGGGTTTCATTTGTCTTACCCAATTCATTCTTCTAACTAGACATAACATTTTTTGAGATTCCAAAGTCAAGAAAATAAATGGAAAACCAAATCATAAAAGCCAATACATGGTATTGTGTATTTAACTGCTTTGCTGTTTGTTTTCTTAAAGTTGAGAATTCAGGCAAGTGATAGAAATCTATGTTCTTGGGTCAGAAGACCAGAGGTAAAGTAACAGCTCTGCCATTTGTCAGTTGTCTGGTCTCAGAGAAACCTCTATCCCTAGTATCATAGTGTCTCTACATATGTGTCTGTACTGAGGGAGTGTCTTGGGTTCCAAGTAGTCTTGTAAATAGTCAAAGGGCAGGGCTTTGACCTCTGGAATTGGGATTCTGCCAGCCTGGCCTCTGCTGAGAGCCCAGGCCCTTTCATGGGGTATGACCACAGCCTACCATTTTCTAGGAACTGTCACCAACTCTGCTATCAGTAGTGTAGCTGTTATTTTTCCTTACTATGATTGTGTATAAATTTATTTTAAAATTATTGGTAACTTGGCATTTCTGTGTTGGGTATGTACACTATTAGTTTGTTTAACTTGTTATAAATTATTTTTCTATGAATTAGTATCCTATTTTCTTTTTCTATATTTTGACTAAGGGCTATGCTTTCTAAACACCCTTTCTTTTATCTATTCCTTTTTATATGGTCTTTTACTTTTCAAATCACTTTTGGATATTTTAGTCTTTTCCTTCTTGCTTCACATGTACTAACCTTTATGATTTCAACTACTTAAGTTTTGGTAATTTTGTTTATTTAATAGTTTAATATACATATTTATCCTTTTTCATTAGAAGTCTTTCAAATCTTTAACTGTTACTTTCCCTCCCTCATTTCTATCATTAATTGTAATTTGCTGTTACAGGGAAGAAACGTTTTTTTTTTTTTTTTCAAATCCAGATCCCGGGCCAAGATATGTTTCTTTTTTTTCTACCATCTGGGCAGGTGGCTTGTGTCCAATGAACACTTTCATCAACGTATTCCTTTTAGTGTTTAACTCCATTTTAGTCTCAGAACATTTCACGTTTCCCCCCGTCCTGGCTCTGCCCTTAAAGTCTGATTTCCTTGGTTAGGGACATCATCGAAGGCTCCAGGATAGCTGTAGTTTCAAATAATCACTTGGTTTCCATCTGCTTCCTATATTGAGCTCCTTATGATTTCTATCACTTTCTTGTTAGCTTGGTTAAACAATTAAAACGATGTTTAGATATACATTTTTGTTTATATATATAAATTATTTATGTAAATCTGTATGTATATAAAGCAAACACCTTTTAAAAAGTATTGTTAATTTCTATTTTCTATAAACAGATGACATTCACATAACATAAAAACCGTTTTGAAGCTTACATTTGGTGGCATTTAGTATATATTTGGTGCCCACAATGTTGGGCAACCACCGTATCAATCTACTTCCAAAACGTTTCATCACCCCGAAGGGAAGGAAACCCCACACCCATTGAGCAGTTACTCTTCCATTTACCCCTTCCTCAGCCCCTGACAACTACCACTCAGCTTTCTGTCTTTATGGATTTACCTATTTTGAATATTTTATATAAAATGAATCATTCAATATGTGACCTTTTGTATCTGGCTTCTTTCACTTAGCATAATGTGGTGTTTGTTATATTTTTTATCTGGAATTTTTAGCTATATTGTATTGGGAGAATCTCCAGGACATGTAGTATATCACTCTGCTAGAAATAGAAGTGCTAAATCTGATTATTACTTAATTATACCATGAGTAGGAAATTAAGGGACTTTATTGAAACTTTCTTTTGACTGATACTTATCACTCGGAGTTCCAAAACCTATTCAGTGCTTTACTATTCTTTTTTAACCCAAGAATAAGAGACTTTTCATTAATATTTGGTCAATAATTCCCCTGTAACAGTGGGCCTTCAAAATATAGATTCATTTTATCTATATTTTAATTTTTTAAATTTATTATATTTATATATTTATTTATTTTTTTGAGATGGAGTCTCACTCTGTTGTCCAGGCTGGAGTGCAGTGGCAAGATTTCAGCTCACTGCAATCTCTGACTCCCTGGTTCAAGCAATTCTCCTGCCTTAGCATCCTAAGTAACTGGAATTACAGGCATGCACCTCCACATCCAGCTAATTTTTTCTGTTTTTAGTAGAGACAGGGTCTCACCATGTTGGCTGGCCTGGTCTTGAACTCCTCCTGATCTCAGGTGATCTGCCCACCTCAGCCTCCCAAAGTGCTGGGATTACAGGCATAAGCCACCACGCTTGGCCTTATCCGTATTTTTAAATCTTATACTGAATTTCACTTTAAAAGTTATCAGGAAAAATAAGAATTTATTTAAAGTCACTAACTTCATTATTATATGGAATATAATATGGAAGATAGTATTCCATATAAAATGGAATATTATGTCTTATATGATTATTATATGAAAAAATACATCTTATCATCTTATCACTCCCATAGGGATCAGTTCTTATGAGCTCCCTAATATTAGCTGGAAGCAGCAATTGTTTCTCCAAATGATGAAATGATGTCTCTAGTATAATATAACAAAAGGCAATCAATATGAAAACCTACATATTTTAGTACAATGATACCAGATGTGCAAATCTCCATAGGGTTTTTGAACTGATAGAGCAAAGCATTTATTTATTTGTTGAGGAGAATTGCCTCTCAGGAAAGATCCCAGATTTCCAAGGGTTTTTCTCTTTTTCCTTTATTATGGGTAATTTTTCTTCTGCCCAACATTGTAGATGCAGAAGCATACATTAAAGGTAGTCATCCCTGTAATTAGCTGAAAATTATTTGCCTTTCATTGTCAAGTGCACTTATTTCAATGAGGAAATCTAACTGAGCTTTACCCAGGACCACTGAAGTCTGGACCTTTGAAGTGTGTGTAATCTGAATGGATATAGGTCATAATTCCCCTTTTCATCAGCCAGTATTCATGTTTGGCAGGAATTTTATTCATCTCTGAGGCAAGTTTCTCAAATTCACAGGCTCTATTTGCCCAAATTGTCCCTTATTTGCCTCAATTGGATAGGAAAATAATTACAGTAGAGACTTCTTAGTCATGTAATTCAACTGGTACAGGGTGCTTTCATCTAGAGCAGTGGTTCTCAATAGGGGGTGATTTTGCCCCCCAGGGGACATTTGGCAATGTCTGCAGACATTTTTGTTTGTCACAAACAAATGGGGGGAGGGATTACTACTGGTATCTAGTGGTGTCTTGTCTTAGTCCATTTGTGTGGCTATAACAAAAAACTAGAGACTGGGTAATTAATCAGGAACAGAAATTCATTTCTCACGGTTCTGGAAGCTGAAAAGTCAAGGCACCCGCAGGTTCAGTGTTTGGTGAAGGCTTTCTTGCTATGTCTGCCTATGGTAGAACATGCAGACATTATGTCCTCACTCTGTGGAAGGCAGAAGGACAAAGAGGGGAATGAAAGCTGTATGAAGCGTCTTTCATAGAGATTTCGATCCCATTCACAAGAGAGGAGTCCTCATGACCTAGTTGCTTCCTAAAGGTCCTATCTGTTAATATTTTGAATTGGAGATTAAGTTTGAAGATAAATTTTGAAAGGATCCAAACATTCAAACCATAGAAACTGGATAAAAGACTGTGATGCTGCTAAGCATCCTTGAATTATCCTGTCCAGATGTCAATTGTGCTGAGGTCTCAACCTGATCTACCCTGAAGCAATCCTAGAATTTAGGTCTTGTTCCTTCTTGGTCCCAGGTGGCTTAAAATGACTTTAAAAAATCCTTTAAACTCTGCAAGGCTAGAGTGTATGCACTTCATATTGACACTTTCATATCAGAATGTCGAACAGGTGTGGTGGCTCATGTCTATAATCCCAGCACTTTGGGAGGCCGAGGTGGGGGAATCACTTGAGGGCCAGGAGTTCAAGATCAGCCTAACCAACATGGTGAAACTTTGTCTCTACTAAAAATACAAAAATTAACTAGGTGTGGTGGTGCATGTCTACTCAGGAGGCTGAGGCAGGAGAATCGTTTGAACCAGGAAGGCAGAGGCTGCAGTGAGCCGAGATCTTGCCACTGCACTCCAGTCTGGGTGACAGAGCTAGACTCTGTTTCAAAAAAAAAGTTGAGGACCTAGTATTTGCCTTTTCCTTTTCTATCTCAAGAAACTTAACACCTACATTCTAGTCTAATATTTCTCAAAATATAGTTTCTAGGCCACTAGTGGGTGACAAGACCTCCCCTAAAAGAGGTATAAACTGACCTAAAATGTAATCTTTACATCAGTCTTTCTAGGAGCATCACATGCAATTCCGTAGATCTTTAATTTTGTTTCATTCGTTACTTTTTTTTCTACTGGAAAGTGCAACAAGTAGAGTCAGCAGCTATGGAATCTTTTGCTCTAAGACTTTCCTAGAAAAAATGTTGGAGAACCACTGCTATAGAAACTTTCCTTTGTGACAGCTGTTTCTGCTCAGTTTCCTGCCAAGACAGCTATGTCTTTTCCTTTTCTCTGCTATTCTTTATCTATACAGATCTTTATCTTCCTTCAAGATCCACCTCAAATCCTCTCACACTGACTGATGTATTCATTTGTTTCCCAATTATTAAACACATCACAGATCTATTAAACACCACTGCTGCCATGCTAAGGTCTGGGAACATAGGAAAAACCCAGAAAGACATAGCTCCTTGAGTAGCGTATTGCCTATTGGAGGAATTCTACTTCTGTTAACACTGCCCTTTTCCTGTGCCCCATAATATAACATTTAATAATATTCTACTACTTATTACTCTCAAATTGACTTCCATGTGTTGATTTCTTCTCTTGAACCAGAAGAAAATATTTTTGGGGGTCTGGGTTGCCAGATAAAATATAAGAAATCTAGTTAAATTTGAATTTCAGATAGACATTAAATGATTTTTTTAGTATGCATATGTGGCAAATGTTGCACGGGACAATTTACCTTAAAACTTTATTTATTGCTTACCTGAAATTCAAATATTCAAATTTAGCTGGGCTAACTATATTAAAAAAAACTATATTTTTATTTGCTCAATATGGCAATCCTTTTTAAGGCAAAGGCTCTCTAATATTTTCCCTACATCTCCAAGGACATGTAACACAGAATTGGATGTACAGTCAGTACCCAAATAAGCAACCAGTTGTCTTATTCCTTTAATGTAGGTAGAAAGTTTAAATATTCTTTCTCCAAAGGTAGGGACAGTGACTATTTATATTAGCTGGTGTAAAGGTACATAATTGTGTTCTTTCTTTCTCTTTCTCTCTTTCTTTCTTTGTTTCTTTCTTTCTAAATGGAGATTTGCTCTTGCTGCCCAGGCTAGAGTGCAATGGTGAGATTTCAGCTCACTGCAACCTCCACCTCCCAGGTTCAAGTGATTCTCCCACCTCAGCCTCCCAAGTTGCTGGGATTACAATTGCCTGCCACCACACTCGGCTAATTTTTGTATTTTTAGTAGAGAATGTGTTTCACCATGTTGGCTAGGAGGGTCTTGAACTCCTGACCTTAGGTGATCCACCCGCCTCGGCCTCCCAAAGTGTTGGGTTTACAGGCCTGAGCCACCACACTGGCCAGTGGTTTTTCCCATTAAAAGTAATGGAAAGAACCACAATTATGTTAGCACCAACCTGATACTAGTTCATATTGACATCATAGTTAAATCAACTGTGATCTAAAGTAAAGAACAGACTTTCAGGAAATGGTGGAATTTAGGATATGACTAAAAGGCAACTCATCTGCCCTTTAGTCATATTTAGGCTATGACTTCTAAACATCACATTAGGAGAGGAGACAGGTCTACAGTTATTTTTGTTTTTGTTTTGTTTTGTGGAAGGATAGGGTAGATGAGTTGCCTTTTAGTTCCTTATATTCCAAACCTGGGTTTTGCATAAGGTATTAGTATATTGGTAATGTAGAGAAACAACTTGTTCTAATCTCAATTACTTGGATAATTAACCATGAAAATTATACCTCAAATAATATTCTTTTCATGTAGCACTTTGCTATAATGAACATTATTCTAGTTCTACAGTGAATATTATGACTGAAAATTACATAAATTGCCGTAAAATCTCAGCACTTGATGAAGTTACTTCCCTTGAATGCCAAGAAAATACCAGTTTTTGCAAACTAGCACCCAACCTGATTCCAGCAGGTCAATTTCTATTGCAGTGCCAACTCTGAGTAATGCTTTTTGGAACTTGAAAATGTTCTGGTACCTGGAATTTACCAGTAAATGTCCCACACATAGCAGAGTACTATACAGACAGGAGGTATGGTCACGTAAAATGTGACTTCACAATATTTGAGCTTCTCTTTTCTTGCTTTTCATAACCAGGAGTTCTGAGTTCTCATCTTGGCTTTACAAATGGGTGTTGTTGTTATCAGAAGGAAATTTCAGAGACCACATTATTTCCTTTTCCTATTTCAAGACTTCTGGGTGTTCTACTCCATCATCATTTGAGTCTGCCTGCTGCTGGCCTTGCTCTTTGCCTCTAAGGCTTTAGGTGGTCTGTTGAAAGGTAACAGAGGGATTGTACAAATGTCTCCAGAGAGCTTTATCAGCTCTTGACTCACATCACTAGTCCTCTGAAGATCGAAAGATGTTAAATTTTCATCTGTTTTGAGAAGGTGGAAAGGTTTATTTGTATTCATTCTAGGGAATTTCCAGGTAGGGAACGGATACACTGAAAGATTTCCCAGAGTAAGAAAGATGGAGGGATAGCCTGGGGAGAAATACCAAATGTGGGTGAAGGGGAAAAGGAAAGCAAAGCACACTGCCATGTGTGTACCTACGCAACTGTCTTGCATGCTCTGCTCATGTACCCCAAAACCTAAAATCCAATAAAAAATTAAAAAAAAAAGAAAGATGGAAAAACTTTATTTTCTTTTGACTATAGCAAATCCTCTGTTACTCAACCTAGTTGCCCAAATTTATCAATTGGTTACCAACTTTTAAATCATTTGAGCATAGTAAAATATTTTTAATAAAATTATAGTCAACATACTATGAAAACATTTTAGTCTGAAATTTTTCATAAATTTACACAAGTAGAAAGAATAATATAATAAATGCCCCATGCACCTCTCACCCAGCTTCAACATCTGTCACTGTTTTGACAGTTTTTTTAATCTACAACCACCACTATTTTTTTTCCTAGAGTGCTTTAAACCAAGTCTCAAACACTGTGTCATTTCACCCTCAAATACTTAAGTATGCATCTCTATTTGACAAGGACATTTCTAATATACCACCATGCCCTTCTAACATATATCAATATGAAAAATAATTTCTTAATGTCATCTAGTCCATATTCAAATTTCCTCAGCTGTTCCCAAAATATAATTGTTTTTCTCTAATCAGGATCCAGATAAGTCTATGCACTGCATTTGGTTGGGTCTCTATAATGAGCATAATTTAATCTTTTTTCTGTTAGAATTTAGAAAGCACCCTAGGATTTCAGAGGATCTTGGAATCCTTAGTATACTCTACACGGCCAGATATCTGTGAAAAAGTTGTTATAACATACAGAACATCTTTTAAAACCAATAATATTTATTCATTTATTTTTAATTGACAAACAATCATTGTATATATTTATGGAGTACAATGTGATGTTTTGATCTATGTATACATTGTAGAAAGATTCTATTAAGCCTATTAACACTACTTCCCCAACTTATCATTTTTTTGTGTATGGTGAGAATGTTAAAAATCCATTTTTTTAGCAATTTTCCAAGTGATACACGACAAAGTAAGACCGTAGGCTTTGTCACATCACTTCTTTCAGAAAGTGTGTAAAGGACTTAGTTGAATTTTGCTGGCTTCCTTTTAAAAATCCTTTAGCAAAATTTTTCCAATTTCCCCCTTCATATACTACCTAAACTCAAGACTATCTATTAGAGAAAGCAGAGTAAAATTTCAAGACATTTCCGCTGTAGATTTTTTATGGGCATAAGGTATTTCAAGGACTGGCTAATGGGTCATTTGATTTACTGAGAGAGAAAAGGCAACATTCCCAGTAACATGAAAAGCTTCACCAAAGTGGCGGAGTAGCTAGGCCTGGGAAATTGGGAAGCTACAAGACCAGGGAACTGAGAAAGAAGAAATCATACAGAAGCAACAGAGACGGCACAGGAGTCTTTAGCAAAGTGACTCAGAAAAGGTACATGAGCAGAAAAAGTAAACAAACAAAAACAAACAAATAAAATAGTAGCCTGAGGAGGGCTAAGAGTCAAGGAGAAAAGGTGTCTTCTGAAAAGGTTCCACAAGTCACATTCAGCTACTGGTTCAAATCTTGGCTGTTCCCCATAGACAAATGCATCTCAGTGGAAGTTTGCAAATACCCTAATTCTGTAATATTTATATATACAGTCATGCATCACTTAACAACAGGGATATTCCCTGAGAAATGCATCGTTGGGCAATTTTGTTGCTGTGTGACACCAAGGCTATATGGTGTGTAGCCTATTGCTCCTATGCTCTAAACCAGTACAGTATGCTACTTTAATAAATACTAGAGGTAACTGTAAAACTATGGTGAGTATTTGTGCATTGAAACACATTTAAGGATAAAAAGAAGTATAGTAAAACACAGCATAAAAGAAAAATTGGGACACCTGTGTATGGCACTTAGCATGAATGGAGCTTACAGGATGGAAGTTTCTCTGGGAGAGTGGTGAGTGAGTGTGAAGGCCTAGGATATTACTGCACACCACAGTAGACTTTCTAAACATTGTACACTTAGACTACCCTAAATGTATTTTTAAAATAAAGCAATTGTGCTACAATGTTGTAATGGCTACAGTGTCACTTGGTGTTAGGAATTTTTCAGCTTCATTATAATCTTATGGAACCATCATCATATATGTAGTTTGTAGTTGACCAAAATGTCATTATATGGCTCATGACTGTATATATCATCATATGTCTATTCATTTATATATTTATATTATTATATAAATCTACCAATTTCCAATCTCCATCTCTTTGGAGAAAGATCCACCAACCAAATGGAGAGCAAAAATAAATAAATAAATAAAAAGCAGGAGTTGCAATTCTTGCATCTGATAAAATAGATTTCAAAGCAACAAAGATATACTGGTAAAAGGATCAATGCAACAATAAGAGCTAATGATCCTAACACCCAGATACATAAGACTCATAAAGAGATTTAGACTCAACAAGACAGAAAATTAATAAGGATATCCAGGACTTGAACTCAGATCCGGAACAAGTAAACTCAATAAATATTTATAGAGCTCTCCACCTTAAATATACAAAATATTGATCAGCCATTATTAATACCCATTTTTAGAATAAACCTACATTCCCGTTCTCTCTCCCTCTTTTTCTTCCTCTCCTTCACTCCTTTTTTTTCTTTCTTTAAAAAAAATACAGCCCTGAGTCCCCAGGCCAGGTTCTCTTTACCCACAAATATATATATATATATATATAATATTTCAGAAGTACACTCAAGTTTTCTGCCGTTTGTAATAGATCTCAGGGTTTTGTAGTAGATTGCTCATGCTCTACTTCACTTACTTTTACAGTTGTCCATACTTTAAACCCCTAAGAATAATAATATCCATAGTGAAGAATATTTTTTTTCTCAAACACTGAGAATTTTTTTCCCTTCTGACATTCGCCCATTCTAACACCAACTTGTTGTCTTACAATTCAATTCAATTCTGATACCGTCTATCTGGAGTTAGCATCTCACAAAACTGCTTCCACTTCAGAGGCCAATTGCCAGTCCTTGGCTACTCGTAGTTTGATGGACTGGCTATAAATTGGGGGTTCCCATGACTCCTTCTTCAGAATTTGATAATTTGCTGGAATGGCTCCCAGAACTTGGGAAGTCATTTACTTACATTTCTGGTTTATCATAAAGGATACAGATGAACAGCCAGATGAAGAGGTACATAGGATGGGGTCTGGAAGGTTCCCAAGTACAAGAGTTTCTGTCCTTGTGGAGTTGATATGTGCCATCCTTCCAACACGTGGATATGTTCATCAACTCAGAAGCTCTCTGAACCCTATCATTTAGGGGATGTTATAGAAGTTTTATCACATAAACATGATTGATTAAATTGGTGACTCTCGGTGATTACTTCAATCTCCAGTTTCTCTCTCCTCCCTTGAAGTTAGAGGATGGGGCTAAAATTTCTAAGCTTCTAATCAAGGCTAGATCTTTCTGGTGACCGGTCTTCACCCTGAAGCTGTCTAGGAGCTTGCTAAGGGTCACCTCACTAGAGCAAAAGATGCTTCTATCACCCTTATCACCAAGGAAATTCCAAGAGTTTTAGGCACTCTGTGCCAGGAACAAGGAAAAAACACCAAGTATGATTCCTATTAAACCACAAATACTTTGTTTCAACCATTTCATAAAAATTGGCTTTCTATGACATAGAAGAGTTCAAGTTAATGCAAGTCCAAGCTATGGGCATCATTTTGTAACGTGTAACTCTCCCAGCCAGCAATATGTCTTATTACAATAGCCATCTATAAGACGAGCTACTTTTCTTATCTGGTTACCCGTAGTTACCAGACTCTTGATTGCAATCATCACCAGGAGTCTACATGATGTTAATACCTATTTTATAATAAACCATGGAGAGATTATTTAACTCAAGGCTACATAAATGTAACCATTTAATTGATTCTGCATCAGTGAGCTTACACTATGAAGTAAAAATTATATAAAGCAGAAACATTCATTCAAAATAAGTCTATTCAACAACCAATAATTAGTATTTGGACCCTAATATTTATTTCTAATTTCCTTTTTGTTAAAGGAATTGGTGAAAATCCTTGACCCAATGTTCTTGGGAAATGTTTGTTCTGATTTTCTTTTCTTCCTGTTCTGAATTTTCGCTATTTGACCCTCCTCTGTGTGCAATACAGTTCTTTTCATGTCATCTGTTCTGATACATCATTCCTTCTTTAGGGCCCTACGTATGAGTTGCAGAAATATTACTTTTTTACCTTTTTTTTTTTTAATTTATTTTTTAATTAATTTTTATATTGCCCAGGCTTGTCTCAAACTCCTGAGCTCAAGCAATCCGCCTACCTCAGCCTCCCAAAGTGCTAAGATACAGGAATGAGCCACCATGCCCTGCCAAGTTGTAGAAATATTCTTAGTCTTGACATCAGTCATTGTAAAAAACATCACTTTGGGTGCAGATTGCTTATCACTTATAATGCAAATAAAGTCTTGTTTTTCTTCATCATGCTCTACAGCATGTTTGGGGATGATCTCTGTCTTTCTGAATACTTGTGGCTTGGTGTCTCTGCCTGACTTCGTATGCTCTGGGGCCAACTCCTGTGTATTAGGCCCCTATGTTCCCTGTCCTGCCCATACTATGACAAGGAGCCATAAGGAAAAGGGCCATATTCTGGTTCTTTGGCAGTAAGAGTCATTTTTCTGTCTGTCTCAACCTTGTCTCTATTAGCCAGGTGAGCACCTCCACCTGTCTGTGGATCTATTGAGGTGAATTGTGAGTGCCCATCTGTCATTGGACTTGTTCCCTGCCAACTTTACATTGATTAAGTATCTGACCAGTCCCTGGCTTTAGGGAGGTCTTTCCTTTGCCATCTTAAACCAGCCTGTGGCCTTTTAACTTGGGCCTAGATTCTGTATCCCATTTTCCTGTGAAGGGCCTTGACTTAGACTGAAGCTGGACTCCTCCAACTTTTTGTGCTGCTTGAGGATATGTGATCCCCCTAAGCAAGTCCTTGGGTCCAAAAGCAAGGTCTTGGCCCATTGAAGGGTTCCGTACCACCATCTCATTACCCTGAAGGGAAAGAGATGAATGCCCTCAGATTAGGATCGAAGCTGATGATGAACACTTCACTGGTCAGAACCAGGAGTCCTATAACACTTCCAATTTAACATTATTAAAAAGCTATCCTGGCTGTAATGGCTGACCCTTTCATCACTTGATCCTTCTAGATGTGTTTTTTAAAAGATTAACAGAGTCATTGGAGGAAAAAATGGAAAGCTCTGAAGAATCTAATTTTGAAACAAATTTTCTATCCTCTGTCAAGCTTCCAGCATGAAAAAAAAAGCAAAATGTACAACTCAGATAATATCTGGTGAACCCTGTTCTGCACAGCCTACTTCGTTATTGAAACCTCCTGTGGCATCATGACACATTCACTGAAATATCTGTTAATGAAAAGCTGGACAGTAAGAAAGAAGTAATGAGAACATTTTATCTCTTTGGTAGTCTTCTAATAAAAAAAGAAAGGAAAGTAAGTTCCTTTTAATTGATGAGACATAGATTTCATCAGGTTGAAAAGGCAAACAAACACTGCTAGGGGCAAACTGTACTCCTCTGTACCTTTTGGTTAGAGATGCTGAGTAATACCCCATTGGAACATGAATTAGGTTTATTGTAACGGTCTGTTTCCATATTAGTTTTTCCAGAGTTCACATCATTTCTTTTTATAATGGCATATATCTAATGAGGAGCACAATGTCTGACACAGAGTTGTTGCTTAATAAATTATTCTTGAATGGATGAATAAAAGATAATGCATTATCCCTTCCTGCAGGAATTTATTATCTAGTTGGGAAGGGAAGACACAAACACAAAAATAAGTGATGATTCCTATCATTTTATTTATTGTTAATCATCCACTGTTATCATTGTATTCTTCACTATTAATTTTGTAGTATTTGTGATAAGTCATAAAGGTAGTCAAAGATGTTCTTTCTACCTTAGCAGAAGATAAGTGTCTGTTTCTTCTACTATCCCAGCCTCAGGCTTACCTCTCAATTAGCACTTGCTGATTAGTCTGCCTGGAGTGCTCATCTTCCTCAGTAGTTAGCTAACTCCTATTCATCCTCCAAGACCCAGTAGAAATGTCATTTTCTCCTGGAGGTCCTCCGTGATTGCCTGGGCTGGGTGATTGCCTAGCCCTGCTTTATGTTCCAGGGCAATATTCAGAATTATGCTCGTGATCACTTTTCCTGTATGTCTTCCCTGAAAGACTGTGAGCTCTATGAAGGCAGGGACAGACTGCATCCTTATTATCTCTTCCCCAGGGCTCAGCATAGCAGGTGTTCAATGCTGGTATAATGAAGGGACACTTTCTTACAAAGAGCACCTTGAGATAGGTAAGGGGCTCTAGAGCATGGAACTGGTTCTCAAAATGATGGGGAGGCAGAGGCCTGGAGTAGAGAATGTGATCAAAGTGTGTGCACTTTGCCAGCAGCACTGACATCACCTGGAGCTTGTTAGAAATGTGTCTTCTCGAACCTCACCCAAGACCTGGGTGATTTGTATGCATGTTCAAGTTTGAGAAGTACTGCTTTTCTTTTTTTTTGATATCTTTTTTTATTGCATTTTAGGTTTTGGGGTACATGTGAAGAACATGCAAGATTGTTGCATAGGTACACACGTGGCAGTGTGATTTGCTGCCTTCCTCCCCATCACCTATATCTGCTTTTCATCTGGCCACACAATGCAGACAGAGAAGACAGACCTCGGGAATGATCCCATCTAAGAGACTGAGGGCCCTGAATGGATCTTGGTGATCCTGTATGTGGGGACAAGAGGTAGCTGCTGATTTTCCTATGACCACGTCCTGGGTTCTAATTCAATCCCCCCTTTTTAAAAAAATATACCTCATGGAGCACACGGTAACTAACTACCTTTGTTTGGGGAAAATGCTGTTTGCTGATGAATTTTCTCCAGATACCATGGAACTGTGTGGTTCCTCTCTTGGCTTCATTGTCAGTTGGACATAGAGAAGGGATCATCAGTCTGCCTTTTACTCAAAGTCTTAGATCCCCAGGCCCCTGGCTGACTTGTACTGTTGGAATTAAGCAAAACAGATTCCAAGAAGATCCCACAAGGACCTCATGTTAGTCCATTTTTCCTGCTATTACAGAATACTTAAGAGGGGGTAATTTACATTGAAGAGAAATTTATTATATCATGGCTCTAGAGTCTGCAAATTCCAAGATCAAGGGGCTGGCATCTGGCAAGGGCCTTCTCAATGTGCCATCCCATGGCAGAAGGGCAATGAAGGGTTAGAAGGAGCAAGAGATCAAATTCGCTGTCTCAAGCCCTTTTTATAGTGGCATTAATCCATTCATGAGGGTGGAGCCCTTAGGACCTGAACACCTCCCAACATGTTGCATTGAGGATTGAGTTTCCAACATGTGAACTTTGGGGGACACATTTAAACCACAGCAGATCCTCTCCATTTATCCTACCTCACCTGACACCTAATTCACGTGCAGGCTAGGTTAGGGGAAAGAGTGTCCACAGCCAAGAAGCCCACAGCTTCAGGGACCTGTGGACAGAGGTGGACCAGATAGAAGATGGCAAAGAGAAGGTTAGCACAAACTGTCTACAGGGTGAGGCAGCTTCATTTTCTGCAGTGGGGATCAGGGTTCAGGCACAGGGTCTGACTGTTTTATAGCAAAGCAGGACAGATGGAAGTCAGAGCTGGACGAAGACTTTTCCTGCCACCTGTGACTCAGTCACAGAAGTGCCCATACTGTCTTCTGGTGTGAGGACCGCAGAAGCTCAGCATACCTCGGTAGTAGGTAGATACAGGGAATGGTGTGGGATGAGGCAGAGGTTTGCTTCTGGTTCTCATCAAATTCCCCAGATCTGAAGCCAGTCTCTCTCAGGCATGAACAGAAGCACTTCACCTGTTTATTTCTTCAAAAGCCACCCTAGGCTGCTGCTTCTCACTTTTAGATCTCAGAGGTGGTTTTCCTACTGTCCAGAAGAAATAAACTTCTGTTTTCCGTGGAGTCATCTTAGCTTAAAGCCCTATAATCTTGTTGAATCACTGCTGTGTTTGGCTACACCAGGCTCCTCAGACCACATTCCAGGGTCACACAGGTAACTTGGCTTGCTGCTTCTAGGGGCTCTGAATCCTGCCTTGCCGGTCCAAGACCTCTTTCCCTGCTGCCACCAGTCTCCTGGGGTCCAGCCTCAACACCTTCCACCAGGGAAACACTGCATTGCTTAAGAGTGTATTTAAGATGCTGCATTTGCAATGCTAGGGAGGAGCCTTCCTGAGTTAATGGCACAGGGGCAGTGGGGAAAGAAGTGGGTATTTGGAAGGAGGGTGAGGTGAGCTGGGAATGCCAAGAAATGGTACTCCTGTGTGCTAGATCGAAGTGGGTCTTGGACTCTTCCTAGCTTTTCTTTTTTTTTTTTCTTTCTTTTTATCTTCTGTTGTCACTCACTATGTTTTGCTTTCCTCACCTGCAAAATGGATTGTTGGAAGCTTGAACAGGAATCATGCATAAAGCGCTGAGCACAGTGCCTGGTACCGTGAAACCATTCAATGGAAGTTTCTTATGATTTGCCTCACACCCAAGGAGTAACTGGGCCCTGGAGAAAGACACCCCAATCTGCCATCCTCTCAGCCGCCCAGCTTAATAGTGCACTAGGGAGGCTGACGGGAAAATACCGTGCAGAAGGCTGAGGAGTGGTGATTCTGGGGCGGGACTCTTTGAGGCCCTAGGGGACCTCTCCGCCCAGGCACCCGCCCTCCCCGGGCCTGGGCTGCAGAGCTGCGGGCGGGGGCGGTGGCCCGGTGCTGCACCCGGCCTGCGCGTAGGCGGGCGGGCGGGCGGGGCTGCGCGTCCCGGCTCCCGGGGCGGGTAATATAGCGGCTCGCTGAGGCGCTGGTGCGCGGGGGCAGCGCACGGCAGGCAGGCTGGCAGGCGGGCGGGCTGGCTGGCAGGCAGGGCTGGGATCGAGGCCCAGAAACCGGAGCAGCGGGCACCAGGGCGGCCTGGAACGGGGCGAGCGCCATGAGCAACAAATGCGACGTGGTCGTGGTGGGGGGCGGCATCTCAGGTCAGTCGCGGCTGTGCGCCCTCCTTCCCCTTCGCGCGCTCGGACAGGTGGCCGCCTAGGAGAGGCGCGCGGGGCGGCCGTGGGTCAGAGGCTGACCCTGGAGCCTCCAGACTCTCAATGCACGGGCGGGGTTCTAGTGGGTCCGGAGGGCCGCGCACTGAACCCTCCTTTGGGGGCAATTTTGGGTGCGTTCCTGGACGCAGAGGCCGGAGGCTGGAAGCCTGTTGCAGGTCTGGGGCCAGATTAGACTTCTTCCCCCAAGGAAGGCCTTCGCTTGCTGGAATTTTCGAAGCCAGGGAAAAGGGTTGGGAAGGTGGCACAAAGGTCAGTCATTTGCTCCAACTTGACCTGAACACTCCTCACCCTCACTTGGAGCAAGCATGTGCCACATCGTATTGTTGTCCTGACATCAGGAAAAAGACCTTGAACAGAAGAGGCTGGAGCCTGGCCAACTGATTGCCAAAGACTTTCCAGGGCCTCCTGATTCTCTGAGATTCTGTGATTGTCATGGATCTAACCAGAGGCTGCAGTGTCTTCTTGGCAAATGCGTGTTTTCCTCTTATCCCTCTCCCACCTGCACTCCTAGCGTAGGATGGCCAAGCTGCAGCTTTGCTTTCTGGCCTAGCCCATATTTGGCAAGGATGGGGACAGAGACTACCCCCTAAGCCACAGGGGGCTGTGCACACCAAGGGCATTGAAAAATAGAAGCCAGAAGAAGGGAGGGGGTAGTGGGGGAACTTACCCTCTGTGGAGGATGAGACAGATCATATGGGATCTGTGGGGTCAGTGGGAATCAGCATTGCTCTCAGCTTGGCCTGTTTAATGGTCCCCTGGGCATGCTCTGGCCCACCTCCGAACGCTGCCTGGCACTTGAGCAGTAATTGGGACACCTCCAGACCCCGTGGATGTGTTGTCCAAGACTTGCTCTAAGGAGTTCTCAGGTAGCCTTTGGGAAGTAGGGGTTGTGCTCCCTGAGAGGAGGGCAGGGCAAAGTTGTTCTGACTCTCCTATGGCTGGAGAAAAAACCAAGGCATTGAATGTTTGGTGCTGACCCTGGTCCTGTGTTCCTGCCTCTGCTCCAGCCTTCCTCCCCTTTGGGTGGGATCTCAGGCTACCATGTCTGTCTAGCTGGCTCTGGTGAGCTCACCCATGCCAGGCCCCATGCCTGCTGTTGCAGATACAATAGATGGGTAATCACAGCATGCTGATGTTGGCCAAGGCTGTGTATAAATTCAGTTTTCTTTCAGTATTTTTGACATCTTCTCTCCGAGAGGAACTTGGACTTAAAAGCATACCTACTTAGGTGTTTTAGAAAATATTACTAAGTGCCTCTTGATGCTGCCTTGCATAGCACACCACCTTATGAAAGCTGAAGCTTCTCTTTTCAGGCCCCCAAAGTCATTTTCTTATGAAAGTATGCCTAATGGGTTCAGATTCTTCTATATTCCCTTCGTGATTTGTCCCTTTGTGATTCATACTCCAAACCTTCAGGTTCAAACACATTACTCATGTTAGACTCATACGGAAAAGGTATATAAGGGTTTAGCTATTTTTGCAAGCAGTGGTGAAACGTCAGCATTCATCCTCTTAAACTCGGATCAAAACAAGGTACTGATGAATAGGTCTGACTTTTCTCAAGAACATTCCGTGCAACAGGCATTGTTCTGAGAACCAAGAAAGCAGGCTTCCAAGGCCCAGTCTTGCTTAATGCTTTATCTGCCACACAGGGATAACACCAATTAGTCATTGCTAGATAACAGGGCAAGTGAAACAGTGTTAGCAAAATAGCTTTTCAGAGTCTGAAATATGGCACGAGCCCCTCAAGAGTTTTACCCATTTATTCAGACAATAGGAATTGAGGGAGACTGTGGTAGGGGATTCAAAAATGGATCATTTTGTTCTTGCCCTGGAAGACTTGTCAATTCACGAAGAGAGATGGGATACTCAGACAATACAAGGTAGAAGGTGGTGTATGCCATGGGAGGGGTCCTTTCATTCATTCACTATTCATTCATTCAATGAACATTTACTTCCTGCTCCACATTTTGTCCCAAAAGGACTAAAAGATTATTTATACAAGGTCATTGTTCCTGGGGCCCTCACAAGCTGATGTGAGAGACAGTCACGAATAATTCCTACTCTTTGGCCTATGATAGGTGCTTTAGTAGTGCATATAAAAAGTTCTAGGGAAGGTGATTGGAAAGAACAGCAAACTCAGAAAATCTGAGAAGAACTCACAGAGTTGGTGACATCTGAACTACATCTTAAGGGATGAATATGAATTCACCAGAAGACTAGATGAAGAAAGCATTTTAAACTAAAGAGCAGCTTGCATAAAATCACAAACGTGTGAAGGAACATGGTAACATGTTGAGGAAAACTTAGGAACTTCAGTGTGGAGAGTTGGCGGAGGGGTCTGGTGGGAGAGAAAGCTGGAAAGGTCAGTTGGGATGAATTGTGGGGTGCCTTATATGTCAGAAAGGTTTCGCTCTTTCTGTGGTCAATGAATAGCACGGATGATTTTTTATTCACAGAGTGCCATGCATCAAATGACATGTGTCACATCTGGTGGTGATATTAGCAAAAAGAGGGATATGAAGAAGAGGGAGAGAAGGTTTTGGGGAAAGATAGGACATCTAGAGTTGGAGGTCCTGGGAGGACACCCAGGGAGAGAAATCGAACAGTAGGAAAGAAATTGGGGTTACAAATGCGTATGACAGAGGTTTTAATAGATGAAATGGCCAAAATCAAGAGTGTAGTGTGTAGGATTTTAGAATTAGTAGGTGACCAACACAATGATTTATGTTAAAAGTCTCTGGATTTGACTCTGGGTTCTAAACTTTGTTAATAATTAAACTTGGGACATTCTGGCAACTCCCTGATAATTTTCAAAGCTGTCAGCAAACTTTAATCACTCCCTTTGGGATAAACAGAGATGTACTGGGAGGATAGCTTGTTAATATATAACTTTCTTTTTCGATATTTTAAAAGTTCCAAGATTGTTGTAGACTAGCTTTTTAGAAATGTGTATGGTATAGAAATGAGCATTCGCTGAAATCTCTTTTACCCAAGGGGCAGGTCATCTCCAGAGACTTGACAGAGCAATGACATATCCCACATGGAACTGGACAGCAGCACGTTGCTTCTGTCCCACATCCCTCAGTTTCAGTGTTTGGGTTGGTGGAACCATGGGAACTGTGTTTTGCAATTCTGGAATAGCTCTTGTTCAATCCCCAAAAGCTAGAAAAGGCAACTTGAAGCAGAAAAAAGAAAGTTTTGGCCAGGGTTGAGAGAGAAGATTTGGTCATTTGAGGGTGGCAGGCACTTGTTTGAGATCCCTGGAAGTATGGAACCAGACTTCCAAATTGTAACCAATACCTAGCAGGTGATCTTTGTGGCAAAGAGAGCAAGCCTAGCTGGAGGCTAGAGGTACTAGCCTGGGCAGGGAATGTTAGAGATGGCTCACAAGGGGTCATGAGTTTAGGTTTGTGGTGGGCAGATGTGGCTCATGTGTTAATGGCAAAGCCTCCTTCTCACCTTTGTGAAGAAAAATAGAGAACTTCCCTGGGCTCCTATAACCCACTTGAATATCCTAAAAAATAATAATTATATAGATGTGACTGGAAATTTGTGTATCCTAGTCAAGGAAAGAATACACAGAGGTAATACAGTAATATTAAAAGAACATACGCTTTAACTTGGAAGGCTGAGACGGGAGAATTGTTTGAGCCCAAGAGTTCAAGACCAGCCCTGGCAACATAAGGAGACGTGGTCTCTAAATAAATAAATAAATAAAAAATGGCTGGGTATGGAGGAATGCACCTTTAATCCCAGCTACTCTACTCTAGAGGCTGAGGTGGGAAGATCACTTGAGTTCAGGAGTTCAAGGCTGCAGTGAGCTACGATCATGCCATTGCACCCCAATGTGGGCCACAGACAAAGACTGTCTATAAAAAAAGACAGGAGTGGGGAGAATAGGCTTCATTCATATTATTCAGTGTTAAACAAACTGGCTATGAATCTCATTTCCTACACTCACTTTTGTGGAACCTTAAAAGGTACATAACCTTCCTGTATTTCAGCTGCCTCATCTTTAACGTGAGACTCATATGCCTTCCTGGCAGGCTTGTTTCAAGGATTGGAAAGAATGCACATGCAGGACCATAAACAGTGATCACTTTGGCTTTGGCTTATAGTCGCCATACTCTACCTTTTTGGAAATATATCCTTCTTTGTCTTATAGAGTTAATCAATCTAAAGGAGTGAGCAACAGGCATTTCTAGGTAATCACTTATTTTCACCAACCAATAGTTTTTCTGGATGTGCAACATAGAGAAGGTGACAACAGGATGCTATGTATACATGTAGGCATCAGTTCAGCCTCATCCTGCCTCAACCCATTCCTTTGTCTCCCTGCAAGAGGCCTGAGGAACTCAGGCTCACCTTAGGCTCTGGGACCTACAGGGTTCCTCATCAGGAGAAATTTTGGAAGCCTTAGATCTGTACTTCAGCCTCGCCTCAACCTGGCTGTTATTCCAGTTCTGATCTGGTCTTCATTTTGGCCACTTGATTCCTGTCTTAACTACAATAGAAGATAAATGCATTAATAATAAATGATATTCTTCATTTAAAAATATTATTTAATAATAAATGATAAGAAAGGTAGCATATCAAGCATTGTCTACACGTTATGCAAAGTGTTAGAAGCTTGATTAAAATGACAAAAGCTTTGTGAAGGTTAAGAATGACAAAGCCTTGTTCTTTCTGCTTGATTCTAACACACCTGGGACACAGTGATGGGGCCGGTTGGAGGGCTATGTGAGCACAGCCAGTTATCACTAGAGTCACAATTTCTAGGCCCTTATGTGCCAGATGAATGTCAGAGATGGTTGTGGTAGGGGATTCAAAAATGATCATGTTGCTCTTGCACTGGAAGACTTGTCAATTCAAGAAGGGAGATGGGATACTTAGATAATACAAGGTAGAAGGTGGTTCATGCCATGGGAAGGGACCATTCATTCATTCATTATTCATTCATTCAATGAACATTGAATGAATCAGAAGTCACCAGGGCAGGCCTGAGGTTTGGCTTGGCCATTCACAATGGCCACAATTTCCTTCTCCTCTGACTGGATATTGAGGTCTAAGCTCCCTGCCATACACACAGGGGCAGTGGTAGAGCACAGGGGTTAAAGCAGGGGATCTACCCTTGTTCCACCCCACTAACTAGCTCTTCCACCTTTGGCAAAATAGTTAACCTTCCCATACCTTAGTTTTCTCATTTGTAAATGGGGGTAATAATGGTATCTATTTCATAAAGCGGCTGAGAGGATTAAAAGAGAAAATACATGTAAGTGCTTGAGATGTGGCTTGGCATTTGGCAGGCACACAATAGATATTGGTTATTATTGTTCATCAGGCTGACAAAACGTCCGCTAGCAACTAGTGGTCTGACGTGCCAGTGTGCCAGCTTCCTCACTGTCAAACTTTGGGTTGAGAAAGTGGTTTGTGACTGTGCATGTGAATGCACTGACAAACACACACATGAACACGCACACACACACACACACACACACACACACACTCAGGGAACATTAGCCTGTAACAGGGATGCTGCTTCCAAGCCCTGTTTTCTTGGTTTGTATATGATTTACTAGCACAGATGATGTGAGAAAGTCAGCAGCTTAATTTTTTAAAGAAAGCTTTAACTCTAATTATTTTAATATATATTTAAGAGATAAATATGTCAGAACTATAAATGCAAAACATTCCTATATGAAGAGGAAGGAGGATAACACAGCTGTTAAACACAAGGGCACTGGAGGCCTGGAGCTTGAGTTCGAATCCCATTTGTTCCCCTAAATGTGGAACTTGGGCAATAGTAACAGTGGTTAGTTTTTTTGTGGAGTTCAATTACAGATGATTTTCATTTTTTCCCATTTTCTGTAATTCACAGATTTTCGCAGTAAATATGTATTATTTCTGCAATTCATGTTTCCAGAAACACCATACTCTTTCCTCGCTAAAAGAATTCCTCAAAGTATAAATCATCAAGATGGAATGTGACTGCATCTTTCATTTATATCAGTGGCCTTTCTTCTTAAAAATATTTGAGGAAATTTTTGTTAGTAATAAATGTGGTTACTGGCCAGACGCAGTGGCTCATGCCTGTAATCACAGCACTTTGGGAAGCCGCAGTGGGTGGATTACTTGAGGTCAGGAGTTCAAGACCAGACTGGACAACATGGTGAAACACCATCTCTACTCAAATACAAAAATTAGCCAGGCATGGTGGTGCACACCTGTAGTCTCAAGCTAGTTGGGAGGCAGAGACAGGGAAATCACTTGAACCGGGGAGGCGGAGGTTACAGCGAGCCAAGATCGTACCACTGCACTCCAGCCTGGGTAACAGGGTGAGACTCTGTCTCAAATAAATAAATAAATAAATAAATAAATGAATGTGGTTATTATTCTTCAATTTATCCTTCTGCAAAAGATGCCCTGCTAGATAGCAAAAGCTCTTCCAAAGAGCTTGTTTCTTCAATTTGTGTTAGTATTTCTTTAGCCAAGTTTCTTCAATTTGTCTTGGTACTTAAAAAGTGGGGGAATGTCCCTGGGCTAACTCATAGAGTACTCAATAAATGTTAACTTTGTTATTTTTACAAGTTACTGGGCAGCACTTAATTGAGGGCACTCTGGAATCTTGCAAGATTGAATATCCTTGTAGGGTGCAAAAGAGAGCCAAGCTGAGGAGCCATGTTCAAGTATACTGTGTGTCTGAAAAACGAGTGTTTTCAGCCCCATAAGAGACTGCTTTGGAAATTTGCTCATGTTAAATGCGCAACATTACGCTTTTGTGAGGATCTCATTCATAAGCTGGGCTTAACTTGTTAGTAATGTGGATGCGTAAAAGTTGGTATTTCCCCTAAGAGGAGGACATAATGATATAAAATTCCTTCCTGATTTTGAGCATTCAAAGAACAAACTTCTTCAAGCTAAAATATGCTTTGCTTTAATAGAATCATTGGTGACTGAAGATGGAAGCATCTTTAGAGTTTTACCTACTAGTTAAGATCGCTTAGTTTTACATCCAAGAAAAAGCACATTTTGAGATGGCAAAGGGCTGGCTCCAGACCTCACAGCCACTTCTTTTGAATAAAACTACTGTTCTGAAGGATAAGCCCTCAGCCTTAGGAGAAAATGCAAACAGAAGGAGAACCTGATCAAATGGTGCTGGGTGAGAGGTTAGAATCACTGATATTTTGAATGCACTATTTCTACTTTCTGTTTTCATGTTCACAAAATGGATCCATCTTTGGCCTCCTCCATTAACTCAGTAAATAAAGATACAGAAAGCCAACTCCCTGTTAACAATGTTTCCCAAGTCAGCATACATTTATTTACTGAAGGAAGGTATAGAAAAAGAGTAAGACTAAGTTCCTACCCTCAGGAAACTTAAAATTCAGATGGAGACACAAGACTAGCACACACATGCAATAAGGAACAAGTAAAAATAATATGTAATTGAATTCTGAACTGTGGGACCCAAGGACTAAGTTAGAAGAATCATTAAAGACCCCAGGAGTTGGAGAAGGTCTCATTAAGGGAGTAGAATTTAGCAGGTTCTGAAGAACAGTCCAGGTTTGGGAGGGTAGAGAAGAGAGAGGCTTTAAAGATGGGAGGAATCATTTAAATCATAGGGCCAGAGGCAGGTGATATTTATTTGTTTAGAGACGGAGATTTGCTCTTGTTGCCCAGCCTGGAGTGCAGTGGTGCCATCTCAGCTCATTGCAACCTCTGCCTTCTGGGTTCAAACGACTCTCCTGCCTCAGCCTCCCGAGTAGATGGGATTACAGGCATTGCACCATCATGCCCAGCTAATTTTGTATTTTTAGTAGAGACACAGTTTCTCCATGTTGGTCAGGCTGGTCCCGAACTCCTGACTGCAAATGTTTTGCCCTCCCTGGCCTCCCAAAGTGCTGGGATTTCAGGCATGTTATTCTAGAAAGTCCAGCTTGTCTAGAATAAAAGGATGGGGATACATGCAGAGGAAAGTTAGTAGGAGGCAGGCAGGATCCAAAAATGAGAGACTGAAAAACAAAGTGAATAGTTAAGTTTTTTTGTGGTCGGAAATAGGGAGCCATTGACAGTTTATGCTATAAAGATAAGGTGGACAGTCGTGTGCCTGATGGCCAGGGAAGCCAAGACATGGACAGAAATTCAGGAACAGGTTGAGAGGCGATCAGCTGGTTATAGTATTGGGTTATTCTGAATGCCCAAGGGAGGTTTCAAGAGAAATGGGGATAGAAAGAAGGCAAGAATGAGTAGAAGGAGGTCTTCAAAGATGCCCTTTGCTTTCTTCATTGTCTTTCTGGCAGCCTATCCAGAAAAGAAGCATCACAAACAATAACTAATGTCTTCCCTCCAAAGCTTTATCATTGGAATTGAGAGACTTGGCCATATTTATATTTTTTCTTCTTTAAAAAAATAAAAACAGAGATTTTCTTCCCAAGAAGAGCTAGGATTCAGTTTACCAAATGATACAATGTGTATTTCTGGCAATCTCAAACCCAAAGTTCATCTTATTTGTTATATAAACCCTGTCAGCTGGGCGCGACGGCTCACACCTGTAAGGCCAAGAAGGGCAGATCACAAGGTCAGGAGATCGAGACCATCCTGGCCAACATGATGAAACTCCACCTCTACTAAAAATACAAGAGTTACCTGGGCACCGTGGCCTGTGCCTATAGTCCCAGGTACTCAGGAGGCTGAGGCAGGGGAATTGCTTGAACCCAAGAGGTGGAGGTTGCAGTGAGCCGAGGTTGTACCACTGTACTCCAGCCTGGTGACAGAACAAGACTCCATCTCAAAATAAAACAGAAAACAAATGAAATTTCTATTTCTAGGTCCTTGAGGAATCGCCACACTGTCTTCCATGAAAAACGATGAGTTCGTGTTCTTTGTAGGGACATGGATGAACCTGGAAACCATCATTCTCAGCAAACTAACACAAGAACAGAAAATCAAACACCGCATGTTCTCACTCATAGGCAGGTGTTGAACAATGAGAACACATGGACACAGTGAAGGGGGCATCACACACTGGGGTCTGTTGGGGGGAAATAGGGGAGGGACAGTGGGGGGTGGGGATTTGGGGGAGAGATAGCATGGGGAGAAATGCCAGATATAGGTGATGGGGAGGAAGGCAGCAAATCACACTGCCATGTATGTACCTATGCAACAATCTTGCATGTTCTTCACATGTACCCTAAAACTTAAAATGCAATAAAAAAATAAAAATATAAAAAAACAGAAAACGAAAAACAAAAACCTGTTATTGAAACCTTTTGTTTTATGAGATCAGAAAACATCTTCAGGTAGGTCTGACCTTTTAAATGTTAGTCATCTTACCATAGTCTCCATTTAATGGCATCTGAAATGTCATATACTATCTAATTTCAAATTCATATCTGAAATTTGAGCTCTTGATGTTATGTTAGGCATCTCTTAGCTAGGCCATTTTTAATTCTAGCCTCCTTCTCATCAACACTTATCGGAATTACACAATGATGCAGGTGTCCTGCTAGATCCTTAGTTTTATTTGCTCTCCTTCTAGCTGAAATAATCCTCTCTTTTGCTTAGCCTCTCCAACATTTCTAATGATTCTTCTAATTGAACTTGGAATGCTGACTTCATATTTTGAAGTTGGGGCTACTTTTTATTCCTATGATCCCAGTTGTGTGTGTGTATTAAATTGTGTGTTGATAATTTTGTCTCACTTCTTTGGGTTATTTTCCAGTCTTCCACATTAAAGAAACAAGCTCATTGGAAGAGCTTTTGTTATCCATCAAAGCACCTTTTTTCAGAAGGATAAAGTGAAGAATTAATAACCAAATTAATTAATAACCAAAATTATTTCAAACATTTTGTAAGAAGAAAGGCCACTGAGAAATGAGAGATGCAATCACATTCCATCTTGATGTTCTATGGTTTGAGGAATATTTTTAGAGAGGTGTGAATGTCTTTTTTAATAAGATGAATTGCAGAAATAATACATATTAATTGTGAAAAATCTGTAAATTACAGAAAATGGCAAAAGAAAATGAAAATCATCCATAATTGAACTCCACAAAACACCATTGTTACTACTGCCACCTATATTTTCTTTATGCAAACTTTATTGTATTTACTGTACTTAACTGTATCCCTTTGAAAAATAAACACAAACATATTATGAATGTTTAACCATGTCTTAAATGTTTTTCCATAGTTTTATAACATTAGTTCATATGATTGTATTATTACTCCTATAGGAGTTATACGATTCTATTATAACTCCTTCATCCTGTAGTCAATAGGATGATTGTATCAATCTCCTATTGCTGAAAATTTGTGGTTTTTTCCAAAATTTCTGCTATTTTCAACAAAGTTGTTATGAACCTAAATTGTTGTGCATCATTCTGATTATTTCTTTAGGAAATTTCCAGAAATAAATGTTAGGAATCCTTTTAAGGCATTTAATAATTATTGCAAAATTGTCACCCCAAGGACATTTTACCAATTTACCTTATGATGGAACTGTATTAATGGACTTCTTAGACATTTCAATAGGAAACCAACATTTCCTTCCCACTCAACCATCCCTCAGACAGTACAGAGATAATCAAGATTCTTCACCAGTTTGTAGTTGTAATTTAATGAAGTTGTAGGCATTACAAATTAAAAACATCTTCAGTTTTGTAACATTTTAGTGGTGGCAAGTAAATTTTGCTCTCTGTAACATTCAGGAAAGATGTTTTTCACAATTATTACCTTATGCCTACCATTATCTACTGGGAACATATATTTTTATAGTACTTTTAAATGTATTGGGTACCATCTAGCCTGTGCTTCCAGAAGTTTAGCATCATTAATTAGATAACTGTTGTGTTTCCGTGCAGAAAAGAAAAGAAAAGAGCCCTGTAACAAACCATTTTCTATGATTAATTATTTTTACCCATCTAGATACAACATGAATATAGCCTTTATTCACAGTCTATTGTAACAGCTGATCAAACGGCTGTTTCATGTTTTACATTTTAATTTCTTCTCTATTTTGCATTCAAATCCTGTGATAGAGTTTAGTTTATTTAGGAGACCCATAAGATATAGTTGACTGTTTCAGAATAGCCCTTTTATGTGGGGCCAGTTAGTCAAAATCAAACAGCCCTTTGTTAAGCACCCATGATAAATACACATAAAGGTGTGCACTGAAAGAGTTGTCCTCGTTTCATCAAATGTATTTCCCTATGTCATTGTTTCTGCAGGAAAGAAAAAGAAATGTGTTCATTAGTTAATTCATTCAGTCATTCAATAAACCCTTATCGAGTGCCCTATTTACCAAACATTGGGCTAGGTGTGAGAATACACAGATGGGTAATACCTGTGCCCATCTTTCTACACCAAGCAGAAGGAGGCAGACATGTACAGGTGAGTGTTCTGAGGGATGATGAGTGTAAGGGTTGTTGCAGAGTTTAAAATGAAGAAACTGAGGTCAGTGTAAGAAAATTAAATTCCGATTTATTCATCTCCCAGGCAAGGTTCTATGGTCTGGAAAAGCGGCCAGAGAAGTTGCGCCTGACTTTCCAGGGTGTAGGGCCTTTATAGCGAGTGAGGAGGAGTAGGCTGTCTTGATTGGTTATGAGGGAAAAGTACGTGGATGGGGCAAGCTGCTATTGGTGGGTAGGTGGGATCTCCGGTGAGTGAGCGGCCCGGGGGAGTGGGACGTGGATGGGGCAAATTGCTATTGGGCAGGTTTGGCAGGTCTTTTTTAAATTTTGGCAGGCTAGGTGCCGAGTGTAAAGCTGGGTGTTGAGTGCAAAGGGCATGTTCTGGGGGTTAGGAGGGCTACATGGCCATGCTGAGTGCCAGATGTAGTCAGGGGCTGAGTGCAGGGGTGGGTGTGTCCGGCTTCCCAGTGAGGCAACCGGCCTTACAATGAGTGCTGTGAAAGACATGCTTATCTGGATCAGATGAGACAGAGAAGAGGAGGGTGGCAGCTTCACCTCTAAGACCTCAGTGGCCTTGAAGGAGGATTTGGCAATAGAATTTACTGGAGAGATAACCAGCAAATTCAAATATTCTTCCTTGACATATACCTTTAAGTGGTTGGAACTTAAATCTATATTCCAATGTACATAGAGTGTTGAAATTTCACTTTTACTCTTTGTATAGTGGAGGCTATAGTAGGCTATCCCACTACCTTCAGGACCTGCTGAGAGTATTGTCTGCTGCTGGCTCATAGCTGAGTCCCTTTCTGAAAGTCACCCTTGACTGAAGGGAGCTGACTTGCTCAGGCCTTCATACCCTCTTGCTTCAATCCAGGACAAATCTGAAGGGCATATTAGCCTGAGAGCTCACAGTAGGACTGACTGATTTCTCTGTTGTGATTGCATCTCTCAGTTCAACTCCTTTCTCTGCCCAATCCTGCTTCCCTTCTTTATATGTGTTGAACCCTGATAAAGTTTCTATATGCAAACCCAGGGGACCCTAAGCTAGACAGAGGATGATTGAACAGCATTTTTGCTCTGGATGTCACAAGATGTTCTAATCATGAAGCTTCAATCACTTGGAGGGAAAAGCAATTAAAGGGCATGAGCATTTTCATGTTCTTTAAAGACCTCCACCAAGGATGCAAGAGGCCAGTTCGGCCTGGGGAGAGTGATTAGCCTCATCAGTTTTGGATAATCACTCTTTGGTGCCTGAAAGACCCCAAGGAAAGGGTAAAAGGTAGAGGTTGATCACTATGCTGGCCCAAACACTCTCTGGGGAATTCCATTCTTCTCTTATTGCTCTGTGTGCTGATTCAGAGCTGAAATTTAGGGCTTCTGATCTGGAAGTGCTCGAAATATGGATTCCTTTCTTTACTGGAGAAATTTGTGGCAGTACAGCTAAGAAAGAAATCATGAAACAGACAGCCTTAATCTGTGAAGACTGGATACAGAAGGTTGGAAGCTGTCCATCTATTCCAAGCCACCATTCTGGATCCAGCTTAGATTCTGGGTTCTTAGAAAAATAGTGCTGTTGGCACATACCTATATTCTTCCCCTTATCCTGTGACCGTTTCATGCAGCTTCCTGTAGGATTTCTCACAGGGTGTTGAAAATGCTGAAAGTGATTATAAAAAATAGACAGTGGAGTTCTTGATGGATAAGGAAGAAAGGGAGGTTGTGAGGGAGAAACCTGGATTATAGATTCAAATGGAGATGTTACTAGATTGGAGGTCTTTGTCTCATTAAAGAACATGTATATTAGAGCAATTTGAGCAAGTGAACTAGAAAGATAGGAAATCATGATTGTGAGGGGGTGTTCTGTAGGGTTTTGACAATCAACCTTTTGATTGTACTACTTGGAAATTACCATTGCTTAAATGAGTTGCAAAATTTGAATCAGCATGTCCAGAGATTTCATTTTCTATGTGATTCAAAAAAATAATTTAAGAATCAGAAAAATGATTTTATTTCATATTATTTTTTATTTACTAATCTGCTATTGGTTTTACATCAGGGCAGAAGAGACAACTATCTATTTAAGCTAAGTTTAGAGATTGAAAAGTCCTTGTGTTTTATTCAGAAAGGCAGGAATTGTACACTTTGAGGTCCTAAAGATTCGAAGTAGGTCTCTGTTAAAATTGCATGCAGGTCACTGGGGAAGCTAACCCCCCCACTGCTGATTTGCTATGTGAGTGATGTACAGCAGGATGGGGAAGGGAAACAAAGCAAGGTGCCCACACTACAGCAATGCAAAGCAGTTGGGAGACAAAGGCAGGCTTTATCTCTCAGCTTGTTTTTTTGAACATGATTAGAAAAGCATAGAAAAACGTCAGACGCTGTACAAAATTTAGCATTATTTAAAGTCCAGTGGGAACAGCACTTTGTCCTATTCCAAAACAAATTATAATAGAGAGAGAGATCCTATCTTTCCCATACCCCATCAAACTACACTTTATGCAGCTGGACCGTTAGTGCTATGATACCAGTAGCATTTTGAGAATTCTGTTCTCTGACTGAAAAAGCAAAAGCCTGTTGTTTATGGAAGAGTCTGTAAAAGGAAATTGTGGGCTAATTTTCAACCCTGTGATTCAGCCTCTTATATTTACTATCTACCCGAAATCTTTGCTGGCAACACGACATTCTATCCCTGTCTGTCTGCTACGAGGCTTTCATTTAGAAAACATTAACTGAATGCCTCCTGTATGCTAAGTGCTAGGAATGAACAATCAGGTTCCAGTTCAACACATGTGCGCGCGCGCGCACACACACACACACACACACACACACACACACACACACACACACAAGAACTGATGTGAAATTACATTTTCTGCACTTATTTATTTTTGGCACATGCACAAAAATGTACTTTTTAAATGAAAAAAGCCTCTTGGTGCCTTGAAACAGCTTACCTTTGGACAAGATCACTTTGGCTTTGCTTTCCAAGTCTCTGTCTTCTGCTAGCTTTTTTAGTTTTACTCATAGGTGATATGATATTTCTAGCCTTATAAGGGGTATAAGTAGAATATCGTACATGCCTTTTATGTTAACAGAAATTGGGCTGCACACAGGAACGGTCAGTATCTGAAAGGAAATCACATGGTCCTAGTTGATAAAAGGCAGAACATCCAAAATATACCACCTGTGTCCTGCTTCTCTCCCTTTGTTCCTTTCTCTCTGATATCAGAGAGAATGTGTCCAAGAGGGCAATGAATTTTCCGTAGATAAATCAGTTGGCCTGTCCACAGTATTGAGCTTCCAGTGGAACAGGTCTGAGAAATGGGGAAAAATACAAAGAGGTTGAGATGACAGTAAGTAGGAAAGGTAAAACATTTTGCATGTAGAAGAAAAATCATTCGGGGCGTGCACCTGCTTTATTTCTGGGTTTTAGTTGTGATCAGGAAACGAGCAGAAGCTGATGAAAATGGGAAAGCATTTCTTTTCTCCTACTGTGTTCTTTAAAAACTATATTTCACCAAACATATTTTTTAAAATCTGGCTTCCTTCCCCATAGATAAATTTATTTGAAAGGAGTCTGTAGGTTTAAAGGTTGCTTTAGAATAAATTTAAAATTAATCTCTAAAATTAAAGGCATTTGTGAATTTTGAAATTCTATTGAATGTATATGTATGTGTAAAGATGTTTGAATACTTTTTCTTAGGAAAAACGTGATTTTAAAAAAGAAGTATTAACACTTAGAATTTAAAGAAGCTTTTAAATGATACATCCCTTCTACAAATTTTAGCATCATTTTTCAATATTTTTAAATGCAATGAAAATCTCAATGACAGGTGAAAATGATGTCTGCAAGTAATTTTTAAATGAGAGCTTATTCAATTTTGTAATTATAGCTATATGTGAAGAACAAACAAAATGCATGTGCAAAATATAATAACAGCAGTATCTGCCTGGCATTTATAAAGGACTTTGGTTACATATAATTCTTGTACACAGGATAAGAAAAGGAAAGTAAATTTTTTCCTCAACAAATACAGCCTTCCTATAGGGTGGTATGTATAGTATATTGGTTTGTATAATTCATTCATTAAGTGAAAGGAAAGAAAGAGATGAGGAGTGGAAACACTTATACTGTTTTCTAGTTGAATATTGTTTTTTTCATCTTTGGCATCTGAGTTTTGTAGAATAGTGCAGTATGGGGTGTTTAATGCCTATAAACTGTTACTTAACTAATATTGTTTTCTAAAATACTTTCCATGATCTAAGAAAAGAATTTCTAGTTTCTTGTGCTATGTATTAACTGGGCATTCCAAAACATCACTTCTCCTCATCACTCCCATGATAGCACAATTTCCTGCTTCCCTCCTAAATCACTAGCTGCTCCACCAGTCTCCATTGCCAGCTCCCTTCCCCTGCCTGTTCCTACTTCTTTGGCCAGTAATGTTTCCTGTTTCAGGAAATGGAACCACATTCTGGCCAGGTTGCAAGCCAAGAGCCTTGATATTTGTAGCAGACATTGTAGGGGTCCCACCAAATCCCCTTGGCACTTATTTTCATACACATAAACTTAAGAAACATGAACTTAAGAAAGCCTACGGGCTTTCTCTGGCCACTGGAGATCCTCCTGGCTCATATCCAGGCAGGCAAGCAGTGGAGATGGGGTTAATGCCCCGCTAAAAGCAGCCATCAGTCTATGACTAACACTATTTGATGAATAAATAACCCATCTTCCTCATGTCTTAGGATAGCTAAAGTGTGTTCCATACTGTCTCCCAGATTTTCCCACAGTTGCCCACAGTGGTAACCACTAAACTGTCTCCATGCCCATTCTGAATCTGGTGCTCCTCACATGGACCACTGTAGTTCCCACAGCTCATTTGTGTCCCATCATTCTGTTTAGTCCTTCTCCAGTCCATTCTGTTTTTTTTTTTTAATGTGGTAAAATATACCCAACATACAATTTACCACATTAACTGTTTTTTGGTGTCCAGTTCAGTGGCATTAAGTACATTCACATTGTTGTACAACTATCACCACCATCCATCTCCAGAACTTTTTCATCTTCTCAAACAGAAACTCTACGCATTAAGCAATAACTTTCCATACCCTTCTTACCTAGCCCCTGGCCACCATAATTTTACTTTCTGTCTCTATGCATTCGACTGCTCTCAGTTCTTATATGAGTGAAATCATACAGAATGTGTCCTTTTGTGTCTGGCTTACTTCACTTAGCATAATATCCTCGAGGTTCATCCTTCTAGCTAATTCTTACAGTAAAGGAAGTACAACGTGTGAATGGGAAAAATTCAGATTTGATATTTTTTAGGCACAAAACATATTTATTGTCAGAAGTGAAGCAAACAAAGTTGTTCAAAGACAAAGCTAAATATTTGTCGACCTTCACCTCATTCCTGCCCTCCTGAGGTAACCTGCGTTAACAGCCTGGTATGTTTCCTTTCACGTGTTTCTCCCAGAAGGGCAGTTTTTCTAAAATGTAAATCTCATGAGGTTTACTCTTCTGCTTAAATCCTTCCATGGCCCCCGAATAACCTCGGGATAAAGTCTGAAATAATGGTTATGGCCCAGAAACACTGCAGACCTGAACTCTGCTGTTTTGGATGGCTTGTTTCCCCTGACTCGTTCTAGGACTCTGTAGCTACACTGATCCACTTTGAAGTTCTTGAATCATCTGCAATCTCTGGCCTTTGTACCTGCTTCTCTCACATGTAGTATTCCTAGTTCTCCTCCCTCCCACCCCCCGACTTAGGTAACTTTTGATCATTCTTCTAAATATATTTTAAAGTTCACTTTGGGGGAGTCCTTTCTCTTATCTAATAGACCTGTGTGAACTACATTAGTGCCTGCAGCGAGAAAAAAAAGTTTTTCGGCAGTCAGTCACAGTAGTTCAAGTAAACAATGGTTGCTCGGAGAAGTGAATGAGGAGGGAATACGAGCAACATGGACAATACCTGCTACAACATTTTTCATGAAAACCTCTGAATCACTTGAAAAAGTAATGATAATAATAACCAACTTTACTGAGTTCTAAAATGTTATCTTCATAAGATTTTTAAATAATAGCTTTGTTGAGATATTATTCACATATCATACAATTCACCCATTTAAAGTGTACAATTCAGTGGCTTTGCATGTAGTCACAGGGTCTTATGATCAGAACCCCAATGTAATTCTTGAACATTTTTGTTCCCCCAAAAGAAAACTACATCCCTTAGCAGTCATTCCTCATTCCCCATCACCACCGTCATCCCTCAGGGCCTTACAGCCATTAATCCTCTTTCTGTCTCTAGATATTTGCCAATTATGAGTGTTTCATACAAATGGAATCAAACACTATGTGATATTCTGTGTCTGGCTTCTTTCATTTAGCATAATGTCTTCAAGGTTCATCCATGTTGTAGCATATATCAATATTTCATTCCTTTTTAAGGCCAAATATATTCCATCATATGGGTATACCAGAATTTGTTTTAATTAGTTGATGGACATTTGGGTTGTTTCTGCCTTTCAGTTATTATGAACAGTGCTGCTATGAACATTTTTGTACAAGTTTTTGTGTGGAGATATTTTTATTTCTCTTCGGTATATACTTGGGAGTAAAACTGGTAGATCACATGGTCACTCTTTGTTTAACCTTTTGAGGATCGCCCTCTTAAGATTTTAAAGTACGATCTGCAGTGATTTACTGAATGTCACGTAGTGCAGGTACACCTCCAAAGTCATTATTTTGTGCTGCCTCCTGGATAGAGGGTAGAGATGTTCGGATTACTGGGTTGCCTGTGCCTCTCATATACTTTTCTGAGATGGTTGGTGCTGGGAGAGATCCTTTGGGAAAAACTCTTAGTCTATTCAGCTTCTTTAGGCAAGATGCTGTCCTGAGGCTGACCCAGTTCTGGCTAGTTCTGATCCAGTTTGAAAGTTTAAGTAGAGCATCCATGTACTGTTTTTTGGTTTTTGTTTTCAAACCACACCACTCCCGTCCTTTAAAAACTGACTCTGGGCCATCGTCAGTTTTGAAATCGAACCTAAACCTCCTCTATGTAGTTAAGCCCAAAGCCCAAATAAGATATCATATTGGCAGGAATAAATCCACTCGTCAAAGTGTTGTTTATCCATCTATTGTTTGAGGTGATCATTTCCTGGATTGTAGGTATTCCTGGAAAATAATGTGAAACAAGGTAAGCTTTCAGTAATGAAATGCAAACTAAATGGCAATTAAGACACATTCTAGTTTACCATTCATAAATGGCACAAAACCAATGAAGCTAAAACATTTATCACTAGGAAAAAGATTATCCTAAACAATAAGCATTTGGCAAGTAATATTATACATGTGTACAGATAATGTATATATATATTGTATATATATTTATATGTTTATAAGATAAAATGCTTCATTCACATGGAAACTGCTAAAGAAAATAAATACATATTTAAGTGTATGCACATATGAAATGTGTTGATTTACATGAATATATTTATAAATACATCTATTTAGACATTATATTTAACATGTAGTATTTTCCTTAGTCTAGAGTTACAGTGATGCTAACTTCAGTTCCTTAATTGGTGAACAATAATTATGTTGTATTCATCAGTTTAAAAAGCATAATATAAATGATGTTATTAAATTCCGAGATTTACACTGTCATCTAATAGAGATGTATTGGTGGTGTTAAAAAAGCAATTAAAAGAAATAGCTCCCTAGCCTTGAAAAAATAATATGCATCTTTCCCTCCATCTCCCAATCTGATCATTAGCTTGTAATCGAAGTAAATTTCATAAAATACTAAGTAGTTGACCTTTGGGAAAGCATTTCTATCAATTTACTTATGTCCATTATTTTTCTGAAACAGAGAGAGTTAGTAGCAATATAAAGGAAGGTGGACTGTGATTTATAGAGAAGTTTTGCAATTATGTGACTAAGTGCTTAATTTAGATATCTCAAAAGTGTAAATTTATAAAGAAAGTTTATTATTTGTAAAGACATTCAGTAAATAGTCCACTAAATGACATTGTCCATGTGGTATAAGTTTATTTTAAAGACCTCCCATTTAAAGACAACCACTCTTAACTTTGGGTATATATTGTTTCCAGCATCTTAAAAATGCATTCATTTGTTTTGGCTATGTGTGGGTGCACACGTGTATCACACATTTTTACTTGCAGTCATAGTATAGACAAGATTTTAGATCTTTTCACCTGATTTTCTAACATAAGCATTTTCTGTATTATTACAGTCTTTATGAACATAATTTAAGTAACATCAAATAAGGCATGCCATAGCTTACTTAACTAATACCAGACTATTGGACATTATCTATTATGTGTGTGTGTTGTTATTAGAAATGACAGTGCATTAAAGATATTCAGAAATAATTACTTTCCCCCATATTTCGTATTATTTCCTTAGGATTGAATCATAAGGTAATAATTCCTGATTTTTAAATATGGACAGTTTAATGTTTTTGACAGATACTGCCAAATTGTTTTTCTTAAGTACTTTACCAATTACTCTTCTAGCCAGCTTTGTTTCATCACACTGTTGGGATCACTTAATAGCATCTTTTGCTTTATCAGTCTTTTCAGATTGAGAGTGAACGTGGTATTCTCAACTTGGGAGGTGAAAAATGGTTATTTTTCATTTTTAATTGCTGGCAAAGTCAAATATTTTTCTTGTGCCTCTTATTCAATTATATTTTCTGGGAAGGTTATTTTTTTGACTTGTGGTTAGAATATGGGGTTGAATCCATTCTTCTTTCTGAGTGAACCAGTTTTTATTTATGATTATGTTTCTTTTTTTTTTTTTGCTGGCCATGTTTTATTTGTCCTTTTTCTTCAAACAGGATAACCAAAAATACAGAGAATATTCAACAAACTAAAATAAATGAAGCAAATTCTAGGAGACTGTGATGCCACATGCTACGTTTAACCTAATTTTATTCATGCTTGCCTTGGGTTTATGTTTCTGAACTGGATAGGTAACTCATAAAAGAAATGTTTTAGCCAAGCTGTTGAGTTGCTTTCTCTGCCCTTCTGGTGCATGTATTCAGTGAGTGTCTCAACCACTTCCAGTGTACAGATTTCACACCCAGGTGTACGGCTAATACAGGGTGAGTCCTGATAGTGCAATTAAAGTGGCTTAATCCAATAAGTAGACTTCTTTGAACATATTTTCTGTGTCGTATTAGTGTATGTAAAAGTTGTGTTGTGATTCTACTGCTTTCACAAACCTTTAGTGAAGCTCAGTGGATTCAAAGCTCATTTTTCTTAAGATGACTCCCAAATCTCTGTATATTTTCAGCTGAGTTAACAAATGTGAAAATAAATAAATGTTTATTGGGCTTTGAATTTGGGTCAGTTAAGAGAGACAAGGAATTGGGGAAGCATGAGATAACAGATGGACATAGTAAGACATAGCACTAAGAATATGCAAAATACAATACATACAATAATACAATACAACAATATAGTACAGGGTACAGGAAATAGAGTCAAACATAAATCCAGAGGGACAAAGAAACACAGAAGAACATAACATCACTGCATAATTTTCTGTATTTAGAATTTTGTCACTAAAGACATATAAAATGTTGTAATTTTGCAAATGTGGGTGTAAGTGGTGACATTGCCATTTTGAGTTGGCAAAGGATTTACTTCTTTGTCTAGGAGCAATTTGTAAAGGAGCACAGGTTTCTCAGGTCCAGATTATACTTCCCTTGAACATAATAGAATTGGCCATTCCCATTACAGGAGATTTTACCTTTCAACATGGGTTGCTGACTCATATGACAATTTTGGACTATGCCCAAAGCTTGAGAGTACAGAGAGATTGTTCAAAGTACTTAAAAATACACACACACGTACACACACATGCATACACACACACACACACACACGCACATTTCAGTGGGAGCATAATTCTAAAATACATTTAAAATGTAAAAAATTTCTCTAAGTAGCTAGTACAGCATTGAACAGGTATCTTTCTTTTCAATAATCTAACTGTGCAGGCCTAGAATTTAAATGCCCCGGAGGATTTAATAATTAACAAAGCCCTTAAAATAACTCTTTAAAATTTCAGGTGCTTACATGACCTTCAGCAGGGGAAGCATTTTAGTTTTCTGACAGGTGCCCCAAATAGTGTTACTAATGAAAGGAAACTGTAGACTTTAGACATGAGACAGATAAGTTATGGAGCTGACATTATGCTATTGATATTTGGGGGTCTATTTTGAATCCTTGTCCAGGTGGAAGACTACCCTTCTGCAGTGGTACTTTAATTTTTTTCCTTGACAAAATTTTGTATTAAATTTGTAATTAAAGAAACATTTGGAACAGAAAATTTGGGACTAAAAATTTTAGAAGACATCTGTGATCAAACAGTCACCTTGACATTAAAATACATTTTTGATACACCAGATTTTGAGTAGAAATGCATTCTGATGGACCCACTAGAGTAAGTTCTTTGCAAAATGAGTCGCTCTTCATTCTTCTTAGGTGAATTCATTGACCTGTCTGAATTATTTTATGCCAGCAACAAATATTTATTGAGGATGGCTACATGCCAGATATTCTACTGGGTGCTAGGGATAAAGCCAGAAATAACACAGAAATCTCTGATTTCACAAAGCTTATTGTCTAGTGTGGGATCACATAATAAATTACCAGATGAACCAACAAAATAAATACTTACCTACCTACAAAATACTGCTAGTGATAAGTTAATCAATAAAAAGTAAAATAGCATGCGGTAATGGAGCAAAGTCAGAGAATGCCTCTTCCTTAGAGAGAACATTTAAACTGAGATCTGCGATCCTGAACATGTAAATATCAGGGAGATGAACAGTACAGGATGTGGGAACAGTTACTGCAAATCCCCTAAGGTGTGAACAACCCTTACATTTTCAAGGAACAGAAAGAAAAACAATGTGGCTATAGTAGAAAGAGCAAAGGGTGGTAGGAAAGACAACTAAGCAAGAGTGAGGTCATATGGGGCCCTGTAAGTTAAGTCACAGGGTGGGACGCCTGTTTGCAATAGAAGTCGTTAGAAGATTTGAAATACAGCAGTGTCATAAGTTTGATTTTGTTTTAAAAGATATTCTGAGCTGTGTAATTTGAAATCTTAGAAAGACAAGAATTGAAGGAGTTGCAGGCTCTTGCAGTAGTTCCAAGAACAGACAATATTGTCTTGGACCAAGATAGTATTAGTAAGAGTGCTAAGAAATGGTTGTATCCACGTGACTTTGACTTGCTGATGTATTGATTGGAGGCCAGAGTAGTCAGGAAGAAAAAGAATCGAGGACAATTCCTGGATTTTGGCCTGAACAATTGGGTGAATTGTGGTAACATTACTGAGATGGAAATGACTAGAAAGGAACTGATTTGGGAGAGGAAACTCAAAAGCTCTGTTTGGGACATGCTATATTTGAGATGATTATTACATAGAGGAAGGCATAATTAAGTAGGCAGTTTGTATATCAAGTCTGAAGCTTCAAGGCTATGGAACTGGTTGAGATCACCTGCAAATGATTGAAAAAACAAGAGGCTCACAAATGGAGTCCTGGGAGTCTCCAACATTTAGAGATTGGGGAAGAGAAAATCCCAAAAAGGCTTTTAAGAAGGAGCAATGAGTTAGAGAGAAGAAGAAACCCATGGAAGCCTGTGTCTCAGAAACAAAGCAAAGACAGTGAGTCAAGAAGGAAGGTGTGACCAAATACTGCTAAGAGGACAAGTCATTTAAGGACAAAAGTGTGCCCACCAGATTTGGCAATATGAAAATCACTGACATCTTTGACAAGAGCAGTCTCAGTGAAATAGCAGAGATGAAAGTCTGACTGGAGTGAGATGAGGAAATAGAGGTGCAGAAATAGAGGCAGAGTATATAGATTGCTCTTTGAAGAAATGCTGTGAAGGGATTCAAAGGGAGAGGGAGGTATTTGGGCACATATTTTTGAGAGATGGAAGATACCAGAACATGCTTATGTACTGATGGTAATGATTGAGGACGGAAGAATAAATTGGTGATGCAGGAGAGAAAATATATGATTAGAAGATCAAAGGCCTGATGGGGACGGGATCTAAAAACTGTGGGGAGGATTGGCTTCCTTAAAGAAAGAACACTTTGTTTAAGTTACAGGAAGCAAAACTTCACATACAGGCACAGGTGAAGGTGTGTGTAGAAGTGAGTTTATTATGGAAAGATGAACAAGTTCTTTTATTTTCTCCATAAAAAATGAGACATGAGGCCGGGCGCGGTGGCTCAAGCCTGTAATCCCAGCACTTTGGGAGGCTGAGGCGGGTGGATCACGAGGTCAAGAGATCGAGACCATTTGTATGCTGGGTCTTCTTCTGATACTTGACCTTGACAACTGCATCCAGGGCCTCTCACTGAGATCTCGAATGGTTCTTTTTTTTAAGTATAAATTATCTCAAAGGGATTGAACCTAATAAAGGTATAAGTAATTTCATATGAGTTCCATTTGAGGTCTTGTCTTCATAAACATTGCCAGCTTGTTTTGGCTTTTGTTAAATCTTTGTATCAAACCACGAGCTGGGTTTTGGCCAGAAATGGAAAGGTTTCAACCTATCTTCAATCTGCTGGTATGAAATAACAGGAAAAGCCTCTTTCCAAAAATAATTTCAGTGAAAAGTTAAAATTTGTGGAGCTCCCCAAAGGACTCTTTTGGATTTAGATGCAAACTTTGCCTGAGTCTGCCTTGTCCTAGCCTGCCATGGTCTCCTCTTCCTTTTTATTGTGGGTGATCCAGTAAGGGAGAAAGTATTTATTACTGTTAGGGAGTCCTAATACACCCCTAACCTGGTTAGGGCAAAATCTTTAGAAAAAGTGACACTTTAACTGTGTTTTGGGGGATGAGGTGGAATTACGTGAAATCTCAGCAGAATGAAGGCAAACACTAAATAGTGCGGACAGTGAAAGGAGCCACAGTGGAGGGAAAGTAGCTTGGTGTTGCCAGCGTGTAGGATGTGGAGCAGAAGGAAAAGAGGCTAGAGAGATTGGCAGAGGGCAGGTCTTGCTAGATATTGCAGGGTGTTATGGGTAAGATGGGATACAGAACCTGAAAGACTGAAGTGTGAAGCTCAGGATTTAGGTTTGAGCTCCTAGCCCAATGACTGGGCCCAAGTAATAAAGCAGAAGCAGACCTGGGAAAATGAGTAGGATTTGATCACACACTGGTTCAGGTTTGTCAGTGGCCTTTACATTGTAAATATACTTTACATACAGGAAGAAAGAATTTCTTCAGTGGGTTAACAGAAGGCCGTGTTGGGGAATAGGAACCACCTCCATCTTTGGAGCCATACAGGCGGGTGACTTGAATCTGTGAGGACTCAGGAAAATGGTGTCTGTACTTTGCTAAAGCCACATTCCTATTAATGGAATGAGGCCTAGTTGGTAGCTTAAAGCAGAAGTTTTAAGTTGGTGGCGCATGGACCAAATCTCTCACAAGTTGGGGCTGGCTCGCCAGTGTTTGAAAATTTAATTTTAGTGTTTTTATTCAGCTCTCCAAAACGCTTTCTCTTGGCTATTGTTTTACACTTGCCCATCTCACACTTTACCGACTACTATACCCATCTCCCTGAGACTTTTGGCTTTCCAAGTCTTAACTTGGAATGAAAAATGAAGAAAAGATCTTGCCAGAATCTCAATATCTATGACTGTGAGACAAGCCCAGGCAACATAACTTCCAGAGGCTAGCACTCAGAAGATGGGAGGTGGAAGCAGTTTTCAGAGCAGCCAAAAATGGCAAGGAAATTCTTTGCAGCCATATTGGCAGGGTCTTTCCTTTCTCAGGAAGGTAGAGGCCAGGGTGGGATGGACTGCAGACTCCAGGAAAGTGCTTTGGGGATGTTAGCCTTGCCACAAAATTTAATTTTATGTGGAAATGATCACAGAATAGGTAGTTTGTGTTGAGGGCCTAGAGGAGGCTTCTAGTCAATGTTGTTGGTGATGGGATGCTAGCAGTGCAGAAAGGCCCTGGATCCAATGCTTTTACCTTAAATGAAGAAAAAAATCTAAATTTTAGTTAAATGGAACAAGAGAAAAATAATGTGAAAGTACAGTTGACCTTTCAACAGTGCAGGCTTGACCTGCATGGGTGCACTTATGTGGATTTTCTCTGTCTCTGTCATCCATGGAGCAGCAATACCAGCTCCTCCTCTTCTTCTTCCTCCTCAACCTACTCAACATGAAGATGACAAGGATGAAACTCTTTATCATGGTTCGCTTCCACTTAATAAATAGTAAATATATTTTCTCTTCCCTATGATTTCCTTGGCAACATTTTATTTTCTCTAGCTTACTTTATTGTAAGATTACAGTATATAATACATACACCATACAAAGTATGTGTTAATGGACTGTCTATGTTATCAGTAAGGCTAACAGTAGGCTATCAATAATCAAGTTTTTGGAGAGCCAAAAGTTATACATCGATTTTTAACTGTACAGGAGGTTGATGTCCCTAACCCTTGTGTTGTTCAAGGGTCAACTATAGATATAAGCAGAAGGTGGAATCTACTGTAATTGAATTTGTAAAACACTAGGTTTTCAAAAGGGTCTTTTATCACAATTAAAATAATTGAGAGTTCAGGCACAGTGGTTCACGCCTGTAATCCCAGCACTTTGAGAGTCTGAGGCAGGCAGACTGCCGGAGGTCAAGAGTTCAAGACCAGCCTAGCCAACATGGTGAAACTCCATCTCTAATAAAAATACAAAAATTAGCTGAGCATGGTGATATGCCCTTGTAATCCTAGCAACTTGGGAGGCTGAGGCAGGAGAATCACTTGAACCCAGGAGGCGAAGGTTCAGTGAGCTGAGATGGTGACACTGCACTCCAGCCTGGGTGACAGCGAGACTCTATCTCCAAAAACGAAAAAAAATAAATTGAACGCTGCTTAAAATATTATGTAAGTTTGTATTTATTTTTATTTTTTTATTTTTGCTTTGTCAAGGGCAAATTCCTGAATGCTGGGTAGGGTCGCTGTTTCTCCATGCTGATGGAAGATATGTTTTGTCTCTTTAGATTTAGGCTGCTACGAGAGACACTAACTGTAGACTAAAGCAGGGAGAGTTAGCTCCATAGCACTGGGACAGAGGCCATCTGCTTGTGAAAGCAGCTTCTAAGAAAACACACCAGTTCCATTACCCCTTCCTGATTCTTTCCACAGGTCTTGATGGGCATGGACCCCGTGTCCGTGGGTTCTCATTGTTCAACTCCCACTTATGAGTGAAAACATGCAATGTTTGTTTTTCTGTTCCTGTGTTAGCTTCTGAGAATGATGGCTTCCAGCTTCCATGTCCCTGCAAAGGACATGAACTTGTTCTTTTTTATGGCTACATAGTATTCCATGGTGTACATGTGCCAGATTTTCTTTATCCAGTCTATCATTTGGGTTGGACTCAGATTCTTTAGCTTTGTCACTATGAAGCTCACCCAACTGCTTACTTAACATCTGTTTGGGCTAATGCCCCATTCCCCAGTTCCAACGGGTCACTTGAAATAGTGCTTCTGCTAGGAGCTCCCTCTCTGCTCTCTTACGCTCTCCCAACTGCTCAGAACTACTGAAACATAAGAAACACAAGTCTGGACTGGCTACCTAGGGTTTTCATCACCATGTTATTCCCAAATAAGTTTAATTAACAGTGAAGTTAATTGACTTAGTATGGAAGATAACATTCCCATGTATATTAGTTGAGTAGTACTGATGAGACAAACTTCCACACCCTAAGTGGCTTATGATAACAGAAATGCATTGTCATGTGGTTCTGCAGGCTGGAAGCCCAATATCAAAGTTTTTGCAGAGCTGGTTCCTTCTAGGGGCTCTAAAGGAGAATCTGTTCCATGCCTCTCCCTCAGTGTCTGGTGGTTTGCTGGCGATCTTTAGTGTCCCTTTTCTTCTAGAAGCATCATCCCATCTCTGCCTTCATCTTTGCACGGAGTTCTCTCTATGTGCACGTATCTGTATCCAAAGTTCCTCCTTTTACAAGGACACCAGTCAGATTGGTTTAGGGCCCACAGTAATTACTTCATTTTAACTTGATTACCTCTGTACAGGCTATCTCCATATAAAGTCACATTTTGAGGTTCTAGGGGGTTCAAACTTCGACATGTGAATTTTGAGGCGTACTCGATTCAATCTGCAACATGATGCTACCCAAATTTATTCATCTGGCCATCCTCCACCTCCTCAGAGGTGGCAGCACACTTTCCCTTTCTCCTTGCTCTAGCTGAGGGCATCGCCCCCAGGTCTATCTTTGGTATACCTTTGCCTGGGTAATCCTGCCAGGCTGCATGGCCAGGAAAAAAGAAAGAGGGAACTTTCCTTGTCCTTTTCCTTCTCATTTTATCATTTTCTACTTTTCTGAACTTGGTTGTACCGAATGCATTTCTGACCTCCCCAGGAAGCTCCCTTTCCAAATACCTGTACTTACCCTCTTTCCTGCCTTCATAATGCCTCTTCTGTTAGGCTTTGTTCTTTCCTAGAGACACGTCGTATTTTGGACATCAGTCTAAGCATCCCATTAGTTTTAACCATATTGACCAAATTGACCAGTTGCTTTAGGTATGTTCTTCAAAATATATAAGGAGAAGTTTCTTCCCTTAAGAGAATCACTTTTATCCCCTGTTCCCAATAAGTTATAAAGACTAAGAAATTACATAAATAGTATACAGCATCTCTATGGGATTATGTGATACATTAACTTGGGGCTCTGAACAAGTCCAGTGGAATAGAAACCAGTTTTTGTTTTTCCAGAATTTTCTTATGAAAATTTTCAAAGAATCATACAGTCAACAATCATATACCTACCAACTAGACTCCACAATTAATGTTTTTGCTATATTTGCTTTATTCTACTGTATCCAACTATTTATTCCTCTCTCCATCTATCAATCCCTCTTGATTTTTGATGCATTTCAAAGTAAGTTACAAACATCATGACATTTTATCTCTAATTATCCTAGCACATATATCCCTAACAAGCTTTGTTTATATCACCATTTCCTTATCATATATGAACACAAAAATCACATATTTTTATTCACATCTATTGGTGATACCCAAATTTTAAGCTCCACAGGGCAGACTTTGGGCTAGACGCTTTGGAGTTATAAAGAGACTACCTCTGCAATGAAATCTCAGCTTATGTGAAATTGCCACCCTGTTTAATTTAGGTTAATCACAGACTGGAAGGGGCCTAATTTAATCACCTTATTTTATGGATGGGGAAAGTGAGTCCCAGAAAGGTGATGACTCTTGCCTGAGGTTATGCAGCCAGGAAGTGGCCTTTTGGGCATAAAGCTTTCTCTACTGAAGGGCAAAGTCTAGCCTTGTTCTTGACCAGGTGGTGTTTTCCTTCAATTCTGGTCCTGGCACACGGCTGACTACTTTGGTCTTTGTTTCACAGGTTTGTGTTGAGGCAGGCTTACTAGGCTTCTAGAATATGGAAGCAGGGCTAAGCTTTGGCATCACCGAATGACTCCTTTGTAATTTTATTTTTTCCAATCTCTGCTTACATCAGAGCCAGATTTTCCTTCCTTGACAGCTCCCACATTTTGTCCCCTTTTTCTAGACTTCCTCATCTGTCTTCTCCTTTTTTGTGAAAGGGGATGTTTTTGTGGAGAGGTAGTCAATGTACTCTTCAGCACACCACTAACCTTCTTCATGACATTTGTGACACCCATCACAAAATGAGATCTAGGGAGGGGGTGACCCAAAGCAGAAATAGTAGCTCTTCAGTTTTATATTCTTCCTTAAAGATGTTCTGATTCTAAAAATTTTGTTGGTAATCCATGGGAGGGCTACTATCATAGCAGTGAAATATTTCATCCTCAGATCCCCATCAAAGAAATGATTATAGCATTTTAGAATAACTGAGGGAGTACAGTTGCTTAAGGAAATGGATACCCCCATTTACCTCGATGTGATGGTTACACATTGTATGCTTGTGTCAGAATATTTCATGTGTTCCATAAATATATCCACGTACTATGTACCCATAAAATAAAAAATAAAAAAGGAAATGATCATGGCATTATATAATTATCTTCTATGCTTAAAAAAGCAATTTTCTTGAAAGAGTGTATGTTTATTTATTCAGACACACTTCCTCTAATTCCCAAAAGGATTTGATGCAGGTAAATTAAAAGTTTCATTTTATCAAACTGTTTTTATAATAAATAAAATAGCACACAAACCCGAGAAAGACAAGGCTGTAATTTCTGGGTTTGATTCCTTTATTCATGGGAGACTATGTTTAGGTAAAGCAAAAACAAATTTTGTCTACCACAATTACAATACATAAAAGATATTCAACTCCTTTCAAACAACAAAGGCTAGAGACAAAAGCTTGGTTATTAAACAAGACTTATTACGATTGCTGACATTTTAGAAAATGCAGTCATTTGCATATAAAGCGTAATGAAGAAACAATTTTTATGGTTTTAGACATTCTGAAAGACCTTGGAAGGCAATCTCATTCTAGTATCTCAAAGCGGCTGCATCTGGAGGAAGGTTTCTATGGCAACTTATGAAAGCTTGATGTTTTTTATCTTTTTCAAGAGCATAAATCATCCCACGGCCTGAGGCTTCAGTAAAGGTCTCCTTTATTTTACAAGCTATCGCCATTTGTTTTTGTGTTACATATTTTGATTGTCTTAGAGAAAACAGAACAAAGGTTACCAGGTTTCCAAGAAGGCTTGGAGTCTATTTTTTTTTTTCATTTTGGGGAACAAGATGTGAATAACATCATTCTAAACATTGCTTTTCAAGGATCAAAATGATGGTACACATCAGCATATTTGGTTTATGTCATGTGTTGTTTAGATTTCCCCCAAAATTGTGACTGGTGCATTCTCAGGAAGAGAAGTCAGTTTGAACTTAAGGAAGTGGAACTGTTTGGCCAAAGCACCTCATAATATGTAGTTGTTGGAGCTGCCCTGGAGAGTGCTGCATTGTTCCACATGCCTTCAAATATTCCTCTAATGATACAGTCCCAAGGCTTTGGACATTGATAGACTCCAGGTGATTTTAATTAACGTATTCTTTCCAAGAAATTTAATTTAAACATTCTGATTTTAAAACTCTGCATGTTTTGAGAATTTTGTTTTAGCAGCATGAATCTCTGTATGTTACAGTAGGTAATAAGGCTGAGGAAACACGCAGTAGGACGCAGAAACAGAACCAGGTTTCAGACCTAGCTCTGCCGTTGCTAGCTGTGTAACTGTGAGGAAGCCCTTTAATCTCTCTGAACCTCCTTTTACTAATCTGACAAATAGCAGTAACGATGCCAGACTCATGGCATTATTGCTAAGGATTTAATATATGTGAGTGTTGGAGACTGTGCAATGCTGTACAAATGTAAGATGGTTATTATTATTGGTTGGCTGTCTTTCTTTCCCTTTGAATATGTTAAGACTTTATGTTACCATTTTCTGGCATGACCAGAGGAAATAAGTTTCAGTATGTATAAGTATTTTAGTTTCTTATGCTGTATTTAAAATACTTTATTTAAACAGACATTGATAGCTATAGCCACTTATTTATTTATTGACTCAGTAATCATATGTCATCTCTGTAGAAGGGTATTAAATTCATTCAACAGACATTTAAGTGCCAACTGTGTACTAGCATTGAGGAGACAATAGACAATTAAATCCTTATTTTTCATGAAATGAACGTTTTCTGAGCTTCAAGGCCACAGCTTGAGCTGTTCAGGTGGTGCCCTGCCCAAGGGCATTGAGCTGATGAACTGGAAAGAGGGTGTACTGCAGTCCCCCACTCCACCAGTCAAGCCATTTGCATGCACCTTGTGAGCTGCATTCGCCTGAAGGAAGGACACGTTTTGGAAATTTACTAGCCAGGAGTCTGTGCCTTCTTGCAATTTACACAAAGGCATGCATGAGTGTGCTAACAGTGCCCCTCATGCTTGTGTGGGAAGATTTGCAATGTTTCATTGTGAGGTATGACAAAGGCTGCTGGCGTGCTTGTTATCTGGAGTCAGGTTGCCTGAATTTAAATACTGGCTCTGGTGCTTGCTAGCTGTATGACCCTTGTGCACATTACTTGGCCTCTCTATGCCGGGTTTTCTACATCTGCCTGCCTCATAGTTATGGGGAGGATAAATAAGGTCTTAAAACACTTAGAATAGAAGCTGTCACACAGTCAATGCTCAAAATGTTAGCTGTTTTCAGTGATAGCTTTACTGCTTAGGGTCTCCTTGCTACTCTGTGTTGAAAAGTTCAGCAACTAACATCTGAATTCTACCTCCAAAAACCACTTTCCTTTTATGAATTTGATGTCAAATTAATGATATGTATCTCCTTCCCTCAGACCTTTTTGGTGTGTGTTTGTGTTAAATGACTAGAAAGCATTCTCTTCAGAGAAATCGAAGAATTCCAGTCATTTGATCAGAAGGTAACTTGTTTTTAGAATTTTTCATAAAACCATTACTTCATCAGAGTGACACAGGTGATGAGGGATGTTTGCATATTCTTGACTTTTAACAGTCCCGAAGGAATGCCTTCATAGTTTACCAGGGTAATAAGTCAGGGATTCTTTAAGGTATAGTGAATTTCATTTTCAATTTTGATTAACATGATTATATAGTATTTTCAAGACAATTAACTTTGCATTTTAATCTGTTTAAAAAGTTTTGTTAAATATCAAATTTTGATATGAAGAGTATGAAATCGATTGGCAAAGCCACACATGAAGCAGGTGGTGATTTTTATTTTACCCTTCCCTTTGTATACTGACTCCTCTAACTGCCCTTAGTACACTGTAAAGAGGTCACGTCTGGCTGGGCACAGTGGCTCACGCCTCTAATCCCAGCACTTTGGGAGGCCAAGGCGGGCGGATCACCTGAGGTCAGGAGGTCGAGACCAGCCTGGCTAACATGGTAAAATCCCATCTCTACTAAAAATACAAAAAAATTAACTGGTGTGGTGGCACTCACCTGTAATCTCAGCTACTCAGGAGGCTGAGGCAGGAGAATCGTTTGAACCCAGGAGGCCGAGATTGCGGCATTGCACTCCAGCTTGGGCAACAAGAGCAAAACTCCATCTAAAAAAAAATAAAAAAGAAAAAATAAAAAAAAAAAGAGGTCACTTCTGTGTTACCGCCACTGTGTATTTCTCAGTCTCCTATAACATCTAACTTGGGCCATTTTTCTTGGGAAAAAACTAGAAGTGCAGAACTCTAATCATGTTGCACATCACTGATTTCTAAGTATTTAAAATAATTTGGGTGTCTAATCATAATTGAGATTGTCATCACTTTGGTGAAACCTTTTCCAAGGAAACTTCTCAGAAGAGAGATGCAATATTTTTATAATTTCATGACATTAAATATTAGTTTACCATTATTTGTGTGTGCTGTGCTATGATTATTCATCCAAGGGCCCATCATGGGGACATAGGGACTGCTTCTGAAAGTGCCACATTACCCTTTGTTCGTGAGATAATAATTGATACTGCATGTTAAATTCAAGAGTCATTAGCTTTCCAAAAAGATGAAGTGATGATAAGCTTGCTCCTAAATTGTTTGCAAAGGTTAAATATCTAAGAGAAAAGCTGGTATTTAAGATTCTTATATTCAGACAGATAGCAGAATGTTTTAAGACACTTTCTATTAATCAGTGTATATATAGAGTTACTGTGTTTTTAATTACTTCTTTTTGGTCCAAGAATAGTGGCTAAGAGTTTAGGTTTTGGGTTGAACTCTGACTCCGCCACTTACTAATTGTGTAACCTACAGTAAGGCACTGAATGTCTCTAAGCTACCATTTTTTTTCTTCTTAAAATGAGGATAATAATATTCCCCAGCATTGTGGTAAGGATCAGTTGAGCTTTTTGTGTAAGGCACTTCACCCAGACCAAAGTGCTTCATGCTTTATGATGGTGGCTATTATTAATACTATGACTTTTTTTTTTTGAGACAGAGTCTCACTTTTTCGTCCAGGTTGGAGTGCAATGGCATGATCTTGGCTCACTGCAACCTCTGCCTCCCAGATTCAAGTAATTCTACCTGCCTCAGTCTCCTGAATAGTTGGGATTATAGGCTCCCACCACCACACTCGGGCAATTTTCATATTTTAAGTAGAGATGAGGTTTCATCGTGTTGGCCAGGCTGGTCTCAAATTCCTGACCTCAGGTGATCCCCTGCCTCAGCCTCCCAAAGTGCTAGGATTACAGGCACAAGCCACCGTGCCCGGCCAGTACTTTTATTTTTAACAAACAAATTGTTAATTGCCTTGTATCAGGAAACTATTGCATAAGTATTTAAAGAGTGGTGATTACATTGTCTGATGTTTTTAGGGCAAATGTATTTCTGCTGTTGTATCGTTTTTTTGCAATAGTATTGCACTTGAACAGTTTCGTACTTCCCAGAGGATATACCATCTCTCATATTTTTGGTTCTACGGCAAAATGTGTTAAAAGTTCCAAACAATCAACATAGAAGAGAACTCTCGGGAAATAACTGTCTTGTAAGTGAGGGATGATGCTCTGTAGAGTTGTTTGCTTAGTCCTTGAGCAGTCGTCATTAGTCCTCTTATCAGTCATTATTGAGGGAGGCTTTTGAGCTACCTCTTCTAGACAATCTTAATCACCTCTTGACCAGACTCCAACTCAGTTTCCTATGTACCCGAAAATTCTCTCCTTCTAAATTGCATACTTTCCCAAGCCACTGATATTTGGACCAATTTTTTTTTTCAAATAAATTTTTGTCAGTTGTTTTCCAATGAGCCTCTTGACTACCCCCATGAACATTAGTGAGCTAAATCGTAAGGTATTTCCAGCAACATATTTTTGTGTTGCCCTTTTTAAAGATATTTTCATAATTTTCTACTTATAATTGTTTAAGGTACATGAGCATAGAGAACTCTATTCAATGATTTGATAAGCCCTTTGTTTGTTTTAATAACTTTATATTTAGCATCAGATATTATTGGGTAACTGCATTCACTAAAAGACAGTACTTTTTGTGGAATATAAAATGCTAGTGTATACAAGTGATGTGTTTCCTTCTGAACCCTTTTGTTTAAGCCTCAGCATGCTCAAGTGGTTTATCTGAATTCAGTGATAACAGCTGTTGCTATGGCTGCATGTTATTTCATTTGATGCTTGATAAGAAAAATGTCATTGAATTGTTTGCAATTTTGAATTTAAATAGAAGTGGTTTTTTTCCTTATGGAGGTAAAATTAGGAAATTGGAGTTATAAATCTTATACCCTGTATTCCTAAATCAAGGTTGTGCAATGCTTGTGTGCACTGCGAGGGGTCTGTGGACTTTAGAACTGTTACACTACTAGCAACTGGAGGCATTGGCCCTGCCCCCAGCAACAGGGATGGGAAGATGGATTAATTCAAATAATGAAATGTCAAATCAGCCTCTCTAAAAAATGGGAATTCCTCCTTTAAGATCACCGATAGATGGTGACTGAAGCCTTGGCTTTTCATTATGTTTTTTAATGTGAGCTCATATTTTATGTTATATGGATTCTTATCAAACCACAAGATACAAGTATGTCTTAAACACAAGCTGATCCAAAAAAGTGAGAAATATCTTTTGAAGTGTAATTTCTCCCTGTAGAAAACATTGGAAGGGCCGGGCGCGGTGGCTCACGCCTGTAATCCCAGCACTTTGGGAGGCCGAGGCGGGTGGATCATGAGGTCAAGAGATCGAGACCATCCTGGTCAACATGGTGAAACCCTGTCTCTACTAAAAATACAAAAAATTAGCTGGGTATGGTGACGCGTGCCTGTAATCCCAGCTACTCAGGAGGCTGAGGCAGGAGAATTGCCTGAACCCAGCAGGTGGAGGTTGCAGTGAGCCGAGATGGCGCCATTGCACTCCAGCCTGGGTAACAAGAGCGAAACTCCGTCTCAAAAAAAAAAAGAAAACATTGGAAGATGCAATCAATGAAGAGGATGGCCATGGGGGTCCAGGGAAGACAGTGTTGCATAATGGCTGTGAATACAGATGCTGCTAACGGGCTTCGTCACCTACTCCTTATGTGACCTTGGACATCTCTTTGGGCTTTGATTTTCTCAGCCATAAAATGGGAATGTCAACAGTACTTCTCTCATGGGGTTGTAGAAGTTCATTGAATTAATTTATTAAAACACTTAGAACCCAATATGATATGAGTATTAGCTATTTTATAGGAATTTTTAAAAATTTTGCAGTAGTGGGGTCTAAAAGTCACAGAACTATTATTTTTGAAAGACAAGATGGAAGCTGTTTTATTTATGTTGTAAGGCATGAGAGCATCTTGGCAAGCCCTTGGTGTTTGGTCTCATAAAGCAAATGAGTAAGGTAATTGGAACTGAGCACATTCAGCTCATCATGGGAAGAGCACCAGGTTTCTGTTCTCTGAGAAAACTTGCTAAATTCTGTTAGAGTGCTTTCAAAGATACAGTATTTTAAGAGCTTTGAGGTAAAAAACTACATCCAGGATGGATCAGTACCCCAAACTTTATACATGTACTCCACGCTATGCTTTGTCCTTTGTCAAAACATATTAACTCTGCACTAAAGTGGGTGTCTCAGTCAGGGTTCTCCAGACAGACAGAACCAATAGGATACATAGAAGAATACTATTGAGGGAGTATTCTTTTGGGGGAATTGGCTCCCACCATCACAGAGGTGGAGGAGCACAGTGATAGGCTGACTGTGAGCTGGAGCATGGGAGAAGCTAGCTTAGTCTGGAAGCCTCAGAACCAGGGAAGCTGATGGTGCACCTCCTAGTCCAAGGCCAAAAGCTGGCGAGCCCCCTGGAGGTCACTGGTGCAAGTCCCAAAGTCCAAAACCTGGAGTCTGATGTCCAAAGGCAGGAAGAGAACAAGCATCCTGTTCTGGAAGGAAGAGAGACGGCAGAGAGAGAGAGAGAGAGTCCTCTCTTCTTTAACTTGCTCATCCCAGCAGGGTCCCAAGCTGATTGGATTGGATGGTGCTCACCCACATTGTGAGCAGGTTTTCCTCTCCCAGTCTGCCAACTTACATGCCAATTTCTTCTGGAAACACCACACAGGTACACTCAGAAACAAAGCTTCACCTGCCATCTAGATATCCCACAATCCAGCCAAATTGACACCTAAAATTAACCATCACCGTGGGTAAAGTTTATTGCATGTAAATTTACCTCAGTAAAGCTGTGGGGTTTTTTAAGAGCTAAATTCATGGTGATGAGAATGTAATAGGCATTCAATAAGTATTTTTGACTAATAGTTAAATTAACCATGAATGGAATTTTTCCATTCTTCAGCGATGGATCACATCAGGAAATCAAGATACATAAAGGGTCAAATTTTATGTCGTTGGTTTTGAAACTTTGTGTGAACTTCTAAAAGTCCAACTTTAATAGTAAATCCCATTTCCTGGCACATGCGTTGAAGGCCCACTGTCCCTCAGTTTACTGGTTTTTCATATTTATCCTGAGAAAAGTCAGCTACTGGACTTGATCCTGTGTCTGAGGCTTGTATATTTCTCTTGAGCTTGGCCTTGTTCTCATTTATGTTATCAGACATACAATTTAGTCATTAAAATAGACATTTTGGTATAGTGACAGAGGATATGTTTAAGATTTGAGAAATTTACCAAAAAATGAAATTCCTGTTGTTGTTTCCAGAAATAGCAGACTCTGGGCCTCTATTGACAAACCGTATCCACTTGCAAGTTGAATGTAACAATAGGCTGTGTATGTGAGCTAGCATGGACTTTTCTCATTGGCTGTTAGCATGAGGCCTTGCCTGGCGTACTTGTAAAGTATTTGATCCTGATGTCTTATTGTATTTCTCCCAGGTATGGCAGCAGCCAAACTTCTGCATGATTCTGGACTGAATGTTGTTGTTCTGGAAGCCCGGGACCGTGTGGGAGGCAGGACTTACACTCTTAGGGTAAGGCATTAAGAATCTGGTGGTCAAACAAGGGACTGAAGCTGAGTTTGGGGTTTTGTTTTTTTTATTTGACTCTGAGAGGGTGAAAATAACTTTGAAACATTCTTCACAGCCTCTCTCCCAGTTTGCCTTCCTTTCAATTCTTCTGTTCCTTTTTGTCTGAAAATCTGATTATATTTGGCCTCATAGAGTTAGGATTGAGTAGGAAGGACATAGGCAGATTTGTGTGTGCCTCTCTCTCTCTCTTTCTGTATGTGCGCGTGTGAAATAGGAAGAAAAATAACATAATCATCTGTACTTTCTACTAACTTTGAGGCTTCTTTTACAGCAACACAATCATTCCAGTTTTACAAACTCAACTTCTTTGGAGAGACTTTCTCCTATTTTAAAATTTATTTTTAAAATTATATTTTATTTTTAATTGACAAGTCATAATTGTATTATATTTATAGAGTACAATGTGACATTTTCATCATATCTGTACAATGTGGAGTGATTAAATCAAGCTAATTAACATATCCAGCACCTCACTTTCTTGACATTTTTTTGTGGCGTTACATTTGAAATTTACTCTGTTATTTGAACTATACCATACATTATTATTACTACAGTTACCTTACTGTAAAATGGATTTCAAAACTCATTCTTCCTGTCTAGCTAAAATTTTGTCCCTTTGGACCAGCAACTCCTCATTCCCTCAGTTCTCACCCCCTAATCCCTGATAACCTTCATTTTGCTCTCTACTTTTATGAATTCAACATGTTTTAGATTCCGCTTATAAGTCTTTCTGAGCCTGGCTTATTTCACTTAATATAGTGTCCTCCAAATGCATCCATGTTGTCCTGAATGACATTTCTTTCTTTTTAAAGGCTGAATAGTATTCCATTGTGTGTATATACCATGTGTTTCTTATCCATTTATCCACTGATGGACACTTAGGTTGATTGCGTATCATGGCTACTGTAGATAGTGCTGCAGTGAACATAGGTGTGCAGATATCCCTTCGACATATTGATTTAAGTTCTTTTGGAGACATTCCCCAAAATGGGATTGCTGAATTATGTGGTAGTTTTATTTTTAGTTTTCTATTCTTGGCTTTCTGAATAAGCTCCATACTGTTTTCTGTAATAGCTGTACTAATTTACATTCCCACCAACAGTGTACAAGGGTTCCCCTTTCTCTTCATCTTTGACAACACTGGTCAGTTTTCATCTTTTTGAGAAAAACCATTTTAACAGGTGTGAAGTGATATCTCGTTTTGGTTTTAATTTGTATTTCCCTAAAGATTAGTGGTGCTGAACTTTTCCCATGAATCTGTTGGCCATTTGTATGTATTCTTTTGAGAAGTGTCTGTTAAGTTCCTGTGTCCATTTTTTAAAAATCTGGTTATCTGTCACTTGCTATTGAGTTGTTTGAGTTTCTTTATAATTTGGATGTTAACTTCCTATTAGATGTATGACTTGTAAATATTTTTCCCCACTCTGTGGGTTATATTTTCATTTTGTTAATTGTTTCTTTAGCTGTGTAGGAGCTTTGTAGTTTGAGGCAATCCTGTTTGTCTGTTTTTGCTTTTTTTTTTCTGCCCGAACTTTCAGGGCCATATCCAAAAGATCATTTCCCTGACCAGCGTTGTGGAACTTTCCCCGATTTCTTCAATTTTGTGGTTTCAGGTCTTATGTTTAAGTCTTTCATCCATTTAGAGTTTGTTATTTGTATATGGTGTTTGCATATGGTATAAGATAAGGGCCTACTTTCATTCTTTTGCATGTGGATAGCCAGTTTTTTTCTGCACCATTTATTGACTAGACTATCTTTCCCCATTGTGTGCTCTCGGAATCTTCATCAAAACTCAATTGACTGTAAATCTGTGGGTTTATTTTTGAGTTTTATTTCCTGTTCTATTTATTGGTAAGTCTGTTTGTATGCCATTACCATACTGTTTTGATTAAAATTGCTTCATAATATATTTTGAAGCTAGGTAGTATAATGCCTTCATCTTTGTTCTTTTTGTTCAAGATTATTTTGGCTACTTGTAGCCTTCTGTAGTTCCATGTGAATTTAAGGATTGTTTTTTCTATTTATGTGAAAAATAACATTGGCATTTTGCTGGGAATTGCATTGAATCTATGCTTATGGATATTTTACATTGTTAATTCTCCCAGTACATGAACATGGATGTCTTTTTATTTATTCACATAAACTAAACATTTACCTGCCTAATTTTCCTTCTTTTTCTTTCAGCTTGTTTTTATGTTTTTTTAAAGAATTATTTACCAATTTATAAATATGCTTATTTTAATTGCTAGTTAATTGTTTCAATTCTGACACTGTTGCCTAAAATTTATGATTTTCTATTTAAACACAGATTCAAGTAAAGCAAATTTCTCTGCAAGGAAATGCCCTACTTCCACATACTTTCAAGATCTGAATAATAGATATGGATGCTACAGACTATTTTCATTTCCAGAGAGATAAGACATATAAAATTCTGACTCACAGCTCTTCTTTTGGAAGGATTCATCAATGATATATATCTGACATTTTGTATTCATGATTTTTTTATCAGCTTAAGGAAATTTGGGGCCGAGACAATGGGCTTTTCTAAATATACAGTCATGTCATCTGCAAACAGAGACAATTTGACTTCTTCTCTTCCTATTTGAATACCCTTTATTTCTCTTGCCCAACTGCCCTAGATAGAACTTCCAATATTGTATCGGATAGGAGTGGTGAGAGAGGGCATCCTTGTCTTATGCCAGTTTTCAAAGACATGCTTCCAGCTTTTGCCCATTTGGTATGATATTGGCTGTGGGTTTGTCGTAAATAGCTGTTACTATTTTGAGATATTTTCCATCAATATGTAGTTTATTGAGAGTTTTTAGCATAGAGGGGTGTTGAATTTTATCAAAGGCCTTACCTGTTCCACAAATGGACAATTATTATATGTTGCTTTACAGGTTTTTACCTGTGTACATCTTATCTCCTGCAGTTCTTCAAATCTTCATTTTCCTTGCAAAATATGGCATGTAAGAGAGCCTTTTGCACAAAAGAATCTGGTTTAGTACAGTTAGATGCCGAATTTTTAAAAACACTCTTCTCTCATTTATTTGAGAAAATGTATTGGACAACTGCTACAGGTGTTTGAAATACTTTAGTGAGTAAAACAAAGATGCTTTGTGAAAATTGCATTTTTGAGAGGTGAGTGGGAAGCTAGACAAAAGATAAGCAAATAAACAAAAACAGAAAAGAAGGACCATTTCTGTTGTTTCTAACGAATAGCAACCTGGTTTTTCTTATACATACTCAGAAATAGGGAACTTCTCTACTCATTTTTTAAAGGTTGCCCCTAAATCATTGGAAATGAAGCCAATTCAAAACTACATAAAAATACTGTTGAGGGCAAAAGCAATTTCAAAGTCCAAATTATGACCGAATATTCCCTAGTGCTATTTTTAAATGTCTGGATTAACAAATCACATAAGAAGTGATCATTTTCTTTCTTGCTTTTTCTCTAGCATTAGACCCCTCAACATTCACTTGAAGTACTGAGTAAAGAGATTCCTCAACAATTCACAGCTCACAAATTCAAAGCACTAAAAACCAAACCATGTTATGGTATATTGTAAATAATGAGGTTTATAAACTCTTGCCTACTCAGCATTCAATTTTGCTTTAATGACTGTTTTAATAACTAAGTCATGTGAATGAAATAGAGTTGAGAACAAAATCTAGTTTTTCATGGATATACCTCAAGATGTATCTATAACTTGTGAAATGTCGATTTGTTTATTTCAGGACTTTTTTATTTTATAAATTTTTTACAAATATTTCTTTGTATTTTCATCTATGGGAAAACAGAACCAAATGGTTAAATATGTGGACCTTGGCGGATCCTATGTTGGGCCAACCCAGAATCGTATCTTGAGATTAGCTAAGGAGCTAGGATTGGAGACCTACAAAGTGAATGAAGTTGAGCGTCTGATCCACTATGTAAAGGTAAGACCAGGCCAGACTTTGAAGGATTTGAAAACTTCTCTATGATGTTTCCTTATACAAGTTCCAGATCTTTCTCTCAGAGAATCTTCTTCATCTCTGGATGATGCAAATATATTTTATAACGGTATTTCAGCCACTCTGAGATTCATTCACTATTATCAAAGGGGGATTAGGTGGGAATTCTAAACCTATTTAGGAAGGTTATTGATGAAGTAGTATTGTCTATGTGGTAAAAACATTGAACAAAACCCATAGAGAAAAAAAATTTGTGACTTATTTATTAAATATCTATTTAAATACCTGGAACTCTTTTATGTTATACAAAAATATGTGCAAAGTTTTTAAAATGCTGCCCTAGACTGCACATTGTAAGGAGTATTTGCAATATACCTAATGGAATATTCTTCAGTTTTATCATTGTGGCCTATATGTCAGCTAAAGTTATTCTTTGGAGATTGACATCAAAGTGGTTCAAGTCCCAGATCCCGTCTTTTGCAAGGAAGCGTCATTGTTCTCCCCAAGATTTCTGTGAATTTACTGGGTTTCTCATTCCTGTGATCATTTGTGGCTCATGGTTCTGGCTCCCATGACAACTTTGTTCATTCACATCTCATGGCCTGTGACTCTTTTCTTCTCTTTGCTTATGCCAACCTGGGTTCACACTCACCTCTTTGTCCTGATTTTTCTCAGACCACCATAAGCATGTGTGAGAAGCAGACATGACTGAAGTTTTGAGCAATAGGGTAGAGTGGGGGGACTCTTGCATATGCAGAAATACAAACAGATTAGAACTGAACATTGGAAATTCATTCTAATAATCTCTTAGATCAAAGCATCCTCTGAGGATTTCTCACTGGTCACATTGCTCTGCAGATTCCAGTCTCCCTCCATGTTGCTGGTCCTCAGACTCTCTTCACATCTCCCTGCTCCTCTGTTTTTCCAGCATCCTCATCTTGACCCACAAAGTCAGTCATGTTCTCTGACAAGCAAACAGTCTCCTAATCTGAGCCCTATCCTGGAGTCCCATGGAAGAACTGGCAGAGGTTTTCAATTTCAGTCTTTCCTCTCTCATCTTCACTTGCTCCCATAGGTGAAAGTAAGCAGCATAGGAATTTATTTCTCCCTGGTAGAAAACATCCCCTTAGAAGACCAAAGAAACTAGCCACAGTCAATTTTGATTTATATAACAATTATGACATCCTTATATTATTTGTGAACGATGATATTAAGACAAATAACTGACCATAAATCATGAAACATTTAACAAAACAGGAACTAAGCATCTACTTAATTTGCTATAATGTGGGTAAAATTTTTCCTTAATTTATAAATAAATGTTTTGGTTGATCTTGAAATTTTATTTTGTAAGCCTTTTCACCTTGCTTCCCTATATGTGTAGCAGAAAAAGAGACACATGAATTAGAAATGAAAATTAGCATGGTGATAATGTGATTTGTTGAACATCAATCAGCAGTTCTTAAAACCCTTTGCTGGATTCTTTGTTTTTTGAAATGTAGGTTTTCTTGACCGATTTCTTATGTCTTATTCTACCTGTAAGGCTTGCAGAGATTGACTCCTCAGAACACTAGGATATTTTAAATTTCTCTAGACAGAGGAGATACCCAGAGATTGTATTCACTTTTCTGTCTTTGTGTGTGTGCAGAGATTATTTTCAGCTCAGTGCTATGTCCAGGATGCTTTGTTTTTTCCTTTGCTTTGTCCCTTGGCTGAGAGAAATTGCTGAGTCATCAATTGTAGGAAGAATGTTACACTTTAATGATATTTCGCCATGATGGCCAAATGTGCTGCTTTTTCTCTATTTCTGGTACTCTATGCACAGTTAGGAAAATAAAGCCATAGTCATTACTTAATACAGGGCAAATACATATGCCAATAATGCTCTTTATATTTAAAAGAAGTCTTACTGCTTTTTAATTATAACAAAAATAAAGCATGTTTATTGTGAAAATATAATTAGAAAATATAGATAAATAAGAACAATGAACAAACCCCTTTATAATACTATCTTGAGAAAATCACTCTAAAATACTCTCTTGGTTCATAGATTTTCATATTCCTGTATTGCTATTTTCTGACCTCTGCTGGAGGAAATGGGAAATATCAGAGCATTTTAAAAAATTGTATATACATGCTTATGTGTATATGCTTTATATACTAATTTACTCTCAGATTAATTATCACTAATGAGACAAATTGAAAAAATAATGATGCTGTGAAACAAAAGTTTTTGCAGCCTTAACAAAGGTGGCAGTGTGGCCTCCTCGTCATCAGTCAAATGCAGTGAAGAGCTACATGATAATATGTAATAATGAAGACCTGGCCGGGCACGGTGGCTCATGCCTGTAATCCCAGCACTTTGGGAGGCCAAGTTGGGTGGATCACAAGGCCAGGAGTTCGAGACCAGCCAAACCAACATGGTGAAATTCGTCTCTGCTAAAAACACACAAAAAAATTAGCCAAGCATGGTGGCGCATGCCTGTAGTCCCAGTTACTTGGGAGGTTGAGGCAGGAGAATAGCTTGAACCAGGATGCGGGAGGCGGAGGGCACAGTGAGCTGAGATCGTGCCACTGCACTCCAGCCTGGACTACAGAGAAAGACTGTCTCAAAAAAAAAAAAAAAAAAGAGAAAAAGAAAAAAAAAAAGATGAAGATCTTATAGCTAAGAAGTCCTCTTCTAACTAAGTACTTGATCTCTACCATCTCCACTTCCATGTCTTTGTGTATGTCATTTTTCTCATTTTCGACCTGTAAAAAGCATCTCGGATGGCTACATTCATTTCTGGAATTATTAACAAGAACTTTGACACTCTATCTCCTACCATGTACTAGAGAATGCAATTGAGAAATGTATCTCCTCTGTCATGGAAGGCAGTGCTTTGGAAGTTTGAACATTGCCCTCTATTACCTATTGTAATAACTACTTTTCCCAAGTGCGAACTACAGTTCATGTAAGTAGATAGTATATTGAGCCTTGTGTTTTTTTCAGCGAACTTGCATGTATTTCTTAATCTCAATCCTGAGAGTATCAAGTATGCTACTTGCCATATTGTCAGATCCTGCTATCAAAGGAACCTGCTTTTAAAATGTTTTACATGGCTGATAATGGAAAATGGAGTTTTATGTGCAACCTTAATAACATTAAGTGAAGGAACTTGGATATGCTGGTTGATATTGAAATGAATGAAATGGAGCTACCCAGAAAAGGGGAAGGGTACAGCAGCTCACGGTGGGCTAACTACCCAAATGAAAGAGTGTCTTTTCTCAAGAGAGGTTGACTCCCGGTATCACCAGTTCTGTGGCAGTTGTCATAGAAATGTTCTTCTTATAGAAGAGGTGTGTTCATGCTGGCCCCGTAATAGACATCCTCAAACCACTGGTGTGCTGTGATGCATGGGCCCTTGTCTCCGTCTGATCTGTCAGGCATGTTGGTATCTACTGAGTGGCATTAATTTTTAAAGCTATAGTAGATCTGTTATATGTTGTTGAAGTAGGGTTTTCCGGAGACCACTTCATGAATAAAAGATGTGATACCAAACTGCATTGGGATTTAATTATCAGTGGGAAAGTGATCACTTTAGCTCAAATCTATATAATTTAGAAAGTGTTTTGTTTACTTCTAAAGTCAGTGATGCAGCTGTTAGTACTTTAAAATGATTGTTAAACATCTACTGAGATTTTTGATCTGTTTTACAAATAGGCACGCTAATTTTCACTGATATAGTTTAGAAGGCAGCTGTTTAAATGTCTTGGAAGTAACTTGCAAAAACCATTTTCTTTTAAGAATATTTCATAATTAAAAAGAAAAAGATAAAAACAAAAGCTTCTTAAGGGACCCTGCTATATTTTGACTTATGTTTCTTTCTCTTTTATTGTGTGTGTTTACATGTGCATGTGTGTGTGTGTGATTGCCTTTGTTCTTTTGGGCTCTTTGAAGAAGTTGGAGAAAATTCTAAGGTTTGGTACAATTTAGGCAAATAAAATTTATCTGTCTCAGAAGTTTTCATCAGTCTGAACTTTGAAACTAAAGTCTAGTAAAAGTACCCATGAAACTGCTCTAGGACTGAAGGTTGAACTGTTAGGAATTTTACCAATATAAAGATGCAGTGTGACTGAAAATTAAGAGCCCAACTTCATACTCAGATTTATTTCCAACCTTCAGCTATCTGGAGCAGGTGAGCAAAAGGACATTTTGGTCTTAACCTACTTCACAGTAGGCAGAAATGAAGCTTACTGTCAAAGTCCTTTTTGCATTGCATATGGTCAGCCTTCAATGCTGAAGACACATGTGAATGAGGAGACATCTCTCAAATATATTGCCTACTTGTTGCTGCCTTAGCTGTTATTGCTCTAGCAGCCTCACAGAGGAGGAGGCATTTGGCACAACCCCTCAATCTTGCTGATGACTCTGAAGTCCAGTTGAAAATATGATACACAAAAAGCACATAAAGGCAGAGAGGGGAAACCATAGCTATCTATCTGCAGTGCCATTTCAGTTAGTCTCTATGTCTAAATGGCCTCTCAGTACTAAGGAACAGCAACAGAATTTGAATAGAAATATTGAGACATAAAATATGCAATGTTAATTGCATTTAGCAAGTGGAAATCGTCCTGTTGTGTAAGGTCTTGGCGTCTTCTGGAGATCAACAGACCAGAAGTATCAGTCTTCTCCAGGCCCTCAATTTTCCCTTCCTCACTCCCCTATCCCCAATCTGATTAATCCAGGGAAGACTGCATCAAAGTCCAGAGTACACTTGCTTCTCTCATGAAGACAGAAGTCTCCAGGAACAGGTTAGACCAACTCTTGTATTTTATTTAGGAACAGTTGCCCATTTTACATGAACTTCACACTTGCCACGTTGAGCTTACTGGCTCTGCACGTCTGCCCTTTCTGAGGTGGGCTTAACAAACATTTTCTACCACTTCCACCCACACTGCATTCCATTTCTTATTTGTTTGAAACAAGCCTGTCTTATTATGGAAGACTTTTTCAAGTAGAAAATGTGGAGAATAGTAATTTTCTCTCTAATAAGTGAAACACATTTGTCTAGTGCTCATTCTAAAGCTTATGCTGTTATTCTGGAAACCAAAGTGCCCATTTGTGTTCTTTAGAGAATGCAGGCAGATCTTTGGCATGTAATAATTTTTTTTTGAGACAGAGTCTTGCTCTGTTGCCAGGTGCTAGGCTGAAGTGCAGTGTCACAATCTCAGCTCACTACAACCTCCGCCTCCCGGGTTCAAGCAATTCTCCTGCCTCAGCCTCCTGAGTAGCTGGGACCACAGGCATGCGCCACCATGCCCAGCTAATTTTTGTATTTCTTAGTAGACATGGGGTTTCACCATGATCTCGATCTCTTGATCCACCCGCCTTGGCCCCCCAAAGTGCTGGGATTACAGGCTTGAGCCACCGTGCCCGGCCTGGCATGTAGTAATTTGCTGAAAATTATGCCTTCGATGGCTGGATTTGCAGCAACATTTGGGATCTGAGATGAACTCATTTTCTGCCTCCATGGTTTCCATTTGGAACTTAAAATATGGTACAATCAGTAAACATATTTTTCTATGCGTGCACACACATATCACACACATATCTGGATAAACTTAACAGTGACTATGGTTGTGGGTAACAGAGTTAGTTTTAAATTTTGCTGGGAGTGGAGGGTAGACAATGTATGGAATTCAGTTATGATAGTGAAATTCACTAAGGAAAACAGGGATATAGCTTAAATCTTGTGCAAGGTTTTACAACTTCTATACCATGGAATCATGTGGTATTGCCAAGTAGTCCAAAGGTGCTGCAATGACAGGGGGCCCAGCTCACCAAAGGATGCTGACTAATAAGGGGACCGTGTAACAGATTAAAGAGAGCTTTGACAATTTGCGGTACCAAGAGATTGACAGGAAGTACAGATGGCCTAAAATGTGTTAGCCTGCCTTACCATGTCCTGAGCAGAGTAGCAGCCTGCAGGAAGACTTAGGCATGGATTCCCAGGCTGTGTATTACATATCCGGGGCATTTTTCTTGGCTTCTGCAACCACCAAGAAGTAATAAAATGGTAACATTACTCTTATATGGACATCTAGAAACTACTAAGTGTTTTCAATCCCAAATAACTATAAGTTATTTAGTTGTGAATTATAAGTGTTATCCCCGTTTAACAGGTGAGGATCTGAAGGTTAAAGAGATTAATTGCAAATGACAAGATGTAGTGGGGTCAGAGCATGAGTTGAGGCTTTTGGGTGTCAAGAACATACCACACAGAGCTCACTGTCTGCTGGTTGGGGACTACTTTTTGTGATTTCCTTCTAAGCCTCAGCACCCAGCTGGCCTGCCTTTCTTCTTGCCAAACCTGTACTCTCAAATATTGGAAAAATCAAGGTAAAGATTTTCCACAGTTGAGTACAATTATTCTACTAGCTCCCTCCAATGCCCTGTATCCTCCTCACCTTCCTGATTACTCTTTATAAAAGCATGTTTTTAAGTAAGATAAATAGTTTTCTGTTATTTATATATCAAGACTTCATAAACAGTTGACTCTTGGACAATGTGGGGGTTAGGAGTGCTGATCCCCATACAGTCAGAAATTCTTATATAACTTTTGACTCCCCCCAAATTACTAATAGCTTGCTGTTAATTATGTTGGTAAACACATATTTTGTGTTACTTATATGCTGTGTTCTTATAATAAAGTAAGCTAGAGGAAAGAAAATGTTATTAAGAAAATCATAAGGAAGAGACAATATATTTACTATTCATTAAGTGGAGGCGGATCTTCATAAAGGTCTTTATCCTCATCATCTTCACGTTGAGTAGGCAGAAGTGGAGGAGGAAGAGGATGAGTTGGTCTTCCTGGTTTTTTTTTTAATTATACTTTAGGTTCTGGGGTACATGTGCAGATCATGTACGATTGTTGCATAGGTACATACATGGCAAGGTGGTTTGCTGCCTCCATCTGCACATCACCTATATCTGGTATTTTTCCCCTCATTATCCCTCCCCAACCCCCACTCTCCCTCCCCAGGCCCCCCTACTGACCTCAGTGTGTGATACTCCCCTCCCTTTGTCCACGTGCTCTAATTGTTCAACACTCGCCTATGAGTGATAACATGCAGTGTTTGGTTTTCTGTTCTTGTGTCAGTTTGCTGAGAATGATGGTTTCCAGATTCATCCCTGTCTCTATGAAGGACACGAATTCATCATTTTGTATGGCTGTGTAGTATTCCATGGTGTATATGTGCCACATTTTCTTTATCCAATCTATCTATGATGGACACTTGGGTTTGGTTCCAGGTCTTTGCTATTGCAAACAGTGCTGCAATGAACATAGTATGCATGTGTCTTTATAATAGAACAATTTACAATTCTTTGGGTATATACCCAGTAATGGGATTGCTGGGTCAAATGGTATTTCTATTTCTAGGTCCTTGATGTTTTAGGGGTGGCAGAAGCAGAAGAAAATCCACTTAGAAGAAAACTTATGCAGTTCAAACCTGTGTTGTTCAGGGGTCAATGTTTTCTGCATGTATGCAAAAAAGCAAATGTATTACGAGTAAAAGCTAACAACCACTGACACTCTTTCTAACAGTTTCTCTTATAGATTTAAGGTTGGTAAGTACTTGGTCTGCTTTCCAAATTATCCAGATTATTGTACTTGATGTACAAGTAAAACTGCAACAGTTTTAACCATGCTTTATCGTTTTTCTACCTGTAAGTCCTGTGACACCTCTTTTCTGGCTACATGCAACCCGTCCACTAAGACAGTGGCACAAAATTAGAAATTTTGTTACGACAGTGTTCTACTTCAAAATATCACCAAGTGATAACTCAAATAAAGAATTCAGGAATGGATCAGCTTTGGTGAAATTGGTGTTGAACATAAAACATTTAAATAAAGATTTAAAGAAAAGGAAGAATTACAATCATAGTAATTTATGTCAATGTTATTAAAAATTTTATATGGTAAAAATTACATAATCAACAAAATCAGAATGTAGAGAAGGTGAGAAAGGAAGATGCATAAGAGAGGTAATAGCTGCCTAAATCTTTCATAGCAATGAATCAATCCATACCAAAATTAAACTTGTAGTTAATAAAAAACCAAAGACTCAAATCTCTTAATAATTTTCATGATCTTTTGATTTAATACAACAGAACTCATTCAGGAACTAATATCTCTTAGGGAGTTTGGAGTGTGAAACGTTTATTTCAAGTTTAGCACTTCTTTCAGTTTATTTCAGTTTATGCTTCTTCTATTAAATTGAAGTACATTTCTGTCATTTAAAATAACAAACATAATATGATTGAATTCTCATGTTTTTTATTTTCTCTTTGTTCTTTTCTTCTTCTTCCTTCCTTTCTTTCTTTCTTGTTTTTTGTTTCCTTCTTTCCTCTCTCAATCATCCATTTGTTCTTTTATCCATCCATAGCAACCATCCATCCATCTATTCCTTTTTCTATCTTGTAAATGCTTATATAAGAGGTCTCTGATATGTCATACACCAAATGTTATAGCTTTTTTTTCTTAACTCAATGGTACAACATGGAGTAATTTGTTGCTTTCTTCTTTGTACTTTTTAGTACTGCCAAAACATTTTATAAAGAGCTCCTCTCATTTTTATTTTTAAAAATGTAATTAGAACAGACTTTACTTTGGAAAGCTCATGATCTATGAAAAGAGGTTAGGCCCAGTGTTTCTAGCAGATCGCTGTGCCTCTCACCTGCCTGGGCAGCAGTCTCCTGGGTTACATATCCATTAACAATCACCAAACTGCTTCCAGCTAGGCTTAGTGACTGAGCTTAGATCCTTTGAGTTCAGACAGTCTAGATCCCAAAGCAGCTGTTCTAATGCAGAACCTCAAAGGCCCTTATCCTGGTATTACCGTGCTGCAGAATTTTCTGAGTAACACACAGACACACACACACACACACACACACACACTTCATCATTGACCTTTTGTGTGTCCTTGGCCATGTTATTTATGCTTTTGTGTTTTGATATCTCTGTTTGAAGAGAATGATATTTGTACTTGTCCCGCTTAGGACTTTGAGGTTTTTAAGTAGGATATTCAAGAAACAAGATGTTAACAAGACACTGATTAACATCATTGTCAAGAGGCAGCTGTGATACACTGAAGAGCCTAAGAACATTTTGATAGAAAGGAGAGAGTTTGTTTACTTTCCCTTTGGAAACAAACTTTTCTAATCAGTTCTGGGAATTCTTAGTAGCAAGTAAGAATGTAAATTATGAGAAACTTTACAAATTCTTTTCAAAAGAGGACCAGTCCAATAAACTCATCCTGAAAATATTTTCATGGGCTCCTTATACACTGAACTTTCCCCCTTAAAATCCAGTATTCTTTTTTTTTTTTCTGTATTATTAGTAGGCTAGGAGAGAAGCATTTGGCTGCAACTAAACTCACATGCCCAAACAGGCTAAATAGATCATAGGAAAGATAAATAAAGTGACTTTTACTGGCTGTATTACCTTCTAAGTTTCCTTCAGCTCCAGTCAGATTTTTTTAGGCCCTAGAATATGGGACAATGGCTATTAGTAGGCTCAGTTGAGATCCTTCCCTTGGGGTCCCTAATTGGCCATGGTAGCAGTCTTGTAGAGTCAGGAATGTCTCTTCCTGTCAGAAAACAGGTGGCATCTCAGGATTTACTAGTCTCTAAGAATACCTAAGTCCCGAGGAAGTAAAATATATTACGTTAAAAATCTCTTTTGATATATGCATGAAATCTAAAAATATTAAGATAGCCTGCAACAGCACTGTCCAATCAAAATTTAATGTGTGCCTTGATAATTTTAATTTTTCTAGTAGCCATATTAAAAAGTGAAAAAGATTAAATTAATTTTAGTAACACTTTGTATTTAACCCAGTATATCCAAAATATTATTTAAACTTGTAATCAACATAAAACATTATTAATGAAATATTTTACGTTCTTCTTTGGTACTAAGCTTCTAAAATCTGATATGTGATTTCCACTCACAGCAGATCTCGATTCGGACCAGGCATACAATTCTTAATAGCTACATGTGGTGAGTGGCTACTGTATTGGATAGCACAGGCATAAAATGGTTAGTAGATCCTGTGTATTTTTACAAACATTTCTAATCTGTCTTAATTTTGTTTTAAAAACCCATACAAAACCTATGTCTAAATCTCACAACAGAGACCCTACAGTAAATCACAAATCAACTTCATTTATTCTAGCAATGTCAAATTCTGTCATCACAAAGAATCCAGAAGTAAACAATGAGTGAAGTTCCTTATGTGCCTGTTACTTCCTAAGGGCAGGAAAACTTTGAATCACTTTGAGAAAACTATCCTAGGTACACAGGGAGATGCTATATCCTGTGATTTTAATGCAATAGGAAGTGAGCAAGCCGGAAGTAATTGAGGTTGATGTGGTCAGAGAGACGACCATAGGAGAATGCTTTGAACACTTCCAAAACCCATAAAAGACACTGTTCAATAAATTCAAGGGAATAAATTTATGGAGAGCATAAAGACTTTTCATATAGTGTCATTATTTTAATACATTTGCTCATTTGTCCCTGACTATGATTAATTTAGGAGAAACAATAGAATTGGCCCAAAGTGCTGTAAATCGTGATTATCTTAAAATACAGTTAGAGAACAGTCCAACAAGTAATGAGTTGTAGAGAAGATAAGCCTATAGTTCGATGGAAGATTATTTATTCTTTTCATCTTTTAGCACACATGCTTCATGCAAAATTCTGAGCAAAAGAATTGCAGAGCAACCTGGAGCGTTTTACTGCTGACATTTACTATTTCACCTTTTTTTTAAAGTTGGCAAATGTTAAGGGCAGTTGCTACAGAAAGCTTCTAGTCATGTGAAAATCATGAAAAAAATCACAATTTATGGTTACCTACAATTTAAGCTCGTGGGTGAAACCAAATTCATATGTACATGGTGGCTCCTGGAAATTCTGTTCCAAACTCAATTTAATAATAAAAATAACCAACGTCTTCTGAGATTTTGATAGATACAAAGCACCATTCTAAGCAGTTTATATGTGTTATCTTGCTTAATACTCATAAAAGTCTGATGGTTTTTCTTATTTCTCCTTTACAAAGGAGAGCATTGAAGCACAAGGCATTTATACAACTTGCTCAAGATCCCCTAGTTGGTAAGTGATGAAGGGAGTGTTTAACCCTGATCCATCTCACTCCACCATCCAGGGATTTGGCAACTCAGCTTAGGTGCAGGCTAACACAGAGATTATATTTAAGAGTGGGTGAAATCTCAAGAAAGACAGGGAAAAAGATAAGGGTGCTGAGGACTGAACTGCAGGGCAGGCCCTCAACCTTTCTCCCTTTTCTGCTCAGGTTCTTGCTTCCTAATGCTGATGTTTTTTGTCTTATGCCCCATCACTGATTTTTCTTTTTATCTCCATTTGGACCTCCTGTCACTTACTTGATCTTCCAGTGGAGGACACTTGACATGAATCATATATTTGGTTAAATCAAGGACTATTGGGAGACATTGAATTCTCTCATTCCATTCTTAATCCAGGAATTTTAAAAAAGTATTAAAGCTGCTCATTCTAGTGAGAAGGCTGGAACTCTGTGTCACACAAGATAAATGTAAGAATAGACAGCCATATATGTTTCTTGGGTTTATTCGTGTTTCCATTGCAAAGTATAAACATAGTAAGATTAGAAGAAGCATTGCTTTCTGTATAACTTCATGCTTAGACAGAAAGGAGAATATAAAATTACATATTTAAGGAGATTTATGTGGAATAGATGTTTTGGCAATTGAAAGGGTGTCATTATGATACCTAATAACATTGATCCTTTGGATTAGAAAGGATGAGAGTCCATCTAAAAACAACAGGTTGTTTTTAAGCTGCTACTTCTCTTTATGAGGACAGGATAGTTGTACTGCTGCTATTTTAGGGACCTCATATTTCTCCCAGATTGGTTCCAGGCATTTCTCCCAGATATCTGTTGACATCTTGTCTGTGAAACCAGGCTGGAGCTAAGGTTTCTTGATTGTAAAAATAAATAATTTAGAAAGATAATGAATAAAATTAAATCCTCATCATGACCTTCAAGTATCTAAATGATATGCCCCAACAACCTCCTGACCCATTTCACCCTGGTCCAGCCACTCTGCCTTCTAGTGTGCCAAGTTTATTCCTTTCCCTTGGGCTATTGCACTTTGAATCAGATTAAAGATGGGTGACTACACATTCTTTGACAGTCTTCCCATGGAAAGGGAGAGGTGAGTTCCATGTCTCCCCTCTATGAATCTGGGAAGACTCTATCACTGCTTTGACCAGGAGAATATGACAGAAGTTATGCTATTTCAGTTAGGTGGCTCGGGCCTTAAGAAACTGGCAGGTTTCAGTTTTGAAACCTTGAGTTACATCGTGTAAGAAGTCCAATACCCTGTGACTGTCATGCTGGAGAAGCCACATGTAGGCACTCTGTTCACCTGTCCCAGCCACATCCAGCCTTCCAACTCTCCTTACAAAGGTACTAGACTTGGGAGTGAAGCTGTATCAGACATCCAGCCCAGTTGAGCCTTTGAATGACTCCAGTCCCAGCTGCCATCTGACGCAGCCACATAAGTAAAGTCAAGCAAGAAACTGCCCTTGCTAAGTTCAGTTAACCCACATAACTGTGAGAGAAAATAATAGATTGATGCTTTAAACCATTAAAATGTGGCATAATTTATTTATGCAGCCATTGATAACCAAAACACACTTGTTATTCCCTCCACTTGGAATGCCCTTTCTTGGGCCTCAACTCAAATATCACCTTCTCAGAGAGGCCAGAGTAGCCTTTCCTACCCCCACTGGTATTCTCTATTCCTAATTTATGCCTTCTCTGCTTTATTATTTTTATAGCACTTATAAACTATGTCATGTATAACATATTATACATGTATTTGCTTTTTACTGTCTTCTCCTGGTAGAATGTAAGTTCCATGAGGGCAGATACTTTGGTTGGAATATGTCCCCAAAGTTGTGTTGGCAACTTAGTCCCCCCTGCAACAGTTTTGAGATGTGGGACCTTTAAGAGGTGATTAGGTAATAAGGGCTCTGTTCTCATTAATTGTTCCTGTTACTGCAGGAGTGGGTTAGTTAATTGTGGAAGTGGGATTGTCATCAGAGAAGTGGACTACTGATAAAAGGATGAGTTCGGCCCCTTTCCTCTCTCTAATAAGTGATTTCTCACCATGTGATGCCTTCCATCATGATATAATGCCACAAGAATTCCCTCACCAGTTGCCAGCATCTTGATCTTGGACTTTCCAGCCTCCAGAGCTATGAGAAATAAATTTCCTTTCCTTGTAAATTACCCAGTGTGTGGTATTCTAAAATAGCAACATAAAATGGACTAAGACAACAGAATATTTTTTTACATTTTGTCCACTGCTGGATCTCCAGCACTTGGATCAGAATGTGGCAGTTGGTAGGCTTTAGGTAAATGCTTCTTGCATAAGTGATTGAAAGAATGAGTCTCTGCCCCTGTGTGAGCCTGTCCCTTTTAGAGCACACTTGGGCAGACCTTTATTTGGCATCAGTCTTAAGAGAAAATGGAAATATTTTAGTCATAAGCACTCTAGTCCTACAGGAAAATATGTGCCACCAAGAATGGTGTCAAGTAACCAGGAAGGTTCCCCACCTCAACACTTAACACCACCAGCTCCAACCCAAATTCCGCGAATAAAGACTATTTTCTTTGTCCACAGTTGAATTACAGATAAACTAGAGATGCAGAGGCAAACAAAACATACAAATATCCCTGCTCTTGCGGAGCTTATGTGCTATCTGGGGAGGATATAAACAAACAAATAAAATATATAGAAAAAATTTTGTATGCCTAAAATAGAATTAGAATTAGTCATGTTTGATATTATAATTGCTTTTCACTTGCAGTGACAAGCACAATAAAGAAATATGGCTAAGTGCAGAATAAAATAATGCTATGAAACATGGATTTTCTTAAATGAAGTTAATTCAGATGTAACACAAAATCATACATTATGTTCCTTGCAACTTTAAAATATGCAACTTTAAATTTAACACTCTCAATTCTAATGGCAATATGAGTTGATTTTCAAGTATATTTTAGAGCTCAAGTTCAGTTAACCAATAACTTGCTGAATTACGCAAAAAGCATTGACTTTCAAAATCTATTTTCCCCCTGTCAGGATTTAGTAATTGTTGGTGAGGGTTTGAACTTTTTAACAAGATATGCTAAATCTCCTAAACACATGCATAAGATGTTATTATGTTAATAGCAATGTATCATACAATACTTGCCCAGGCACATTGGAAAAAATATATATGTGTTGTATTAGAAAGTGATGAGTCCTATGGAGAATGGGAGTGTGGGGTTACGTGACAGTGTGGGATCCAATTTCAGATGGGTAGTCAGACAGAGCCTCACTGAGAAGGTAACATTTCAGCAAAAACCTAAAGAAGACAAGAGAGTAAAAAATGGCTATTTGGGTGAGAGTTCCAGCCAGAGGAATGACAAGTTAAGAATCCCTGAAGCTTATGTTTACAGCACAGCAAGGAGCCCTCTGTGGCTGGAGTGAAGTAGACAAAGGAGAGCTGGGGTAAGGAAGCAGTGGTTCTCAAAAAAAAAAAAAAAAAAAACGAAAAGCCAAAGAAAAAAACCTCTCACCAGTAGGGTTTGCATGTTGTAAATACATAATGGCTGATGTCAAGCTACCAACTTGCAATCACTGAACGCAGAATTGGGAAGAGATGAACAGAGTTGGTTCTCATGACCCAGTATGCACAGGCCCCAACACAATATGAGGAGGTCAGAGGGAGAACAGGACTAGATGGCACAGGGCCTAGTAGGCAATTATAAGAACATTGATGTTTACTCTGGGTGATATGGGAAGCCACTGGAAGGTTTGAAGTAGAGAAGTAGCATGATGTGAGTTTCCTTTGTAAAGTACTATTCTGCAGAAACTCCCTCATGAGCAAATAGATTGTGTGTGTGTGCATGTGTGTGTGATGTGCACATGGCCACACGTATATCTGTGTCTATTTCTTCTTCATGGATGGCAATTTGCCCCAGCTGCTACTCAGCTTGCTTTGGGGGCAGATACAAAAGAATAATACAAATCTTTTCTTTCTTTCTCTTTTTTTTTTTTTTTTTTTTTTTTTTTTGAGAGTCTCACTTTGCCGCCCCTGCTGGAGTGCAGTGGCATGATCTCGGCCACTGCAACCTCTATCTCCCAGGTTCAAGTAATTCTCCTGCCTCAGCCTCTCAAGTAGCTGTGACTACAGGGGCCCACCACCATGCCTGGCTAATTTTTGTATTTTTAGTAGAGACAGGGTTTCACCATGTTGGTCAGGCTGGTCTGGTTCAAATTCCTGACCTCAGGTGATCCACCCGCCTCAGCGTACCAAAGTGCTGGGATTACAGGTGTGAGCCAACACACCCAGCCTGTAGTCCCAGTACTTAAATGCCTAAATGAAGAAAGAGGATCGAAGGGCAATCCTCTTTCTTCATTTAGGCATTTAACCCTGAAATAAAAATGACAATATTAATCATGATTTTTAAGACTATGTGGCTCACTCAACCATAGAGCTTCTCATACAAGTGAAATGCAGCACATGTGTGAAGTCTTAACATATCATCACAATTCGTTCTATTACATCATCTCATCAATTGGTGATGGAAGTATTCTTAGGATCCTGCTATGCTCTCTAGCTTTGAAACTCACAGCATTCTATTCAAATTCATGTATGTATGTGTGAAAAATAGGAGGGTTGTGGGTAGTCATTAAAAATTTTGAAGAGGAGCACTTTGAAACTACACTTAGACCACCCTGCACCTGCAGTTTTCGTTATCACGGTCATTGTTGAACCCTACTTTAGGTCAGCATAAGTTAGCTAGCACCTTGTGGCCTGCTTTGGAATTTAAAGCTATCATATGAGACAATATCCCTGAACAGAATTTTAGAATTGAAGCTGTACATAAGAATGGTATTTTGGGGGAAGGGACCTTCTGAATTAAAAGTTTAATTTTGGGTGGGTCCAAATGGTACAGATCAAAGAAAGAGAAAATACTAGTACAGTGACAGAATTCCTGAGCACAAATACATGGGCTTGAACATGGAAAAGGTGAAATAGCTGAACATAATGTCAAGAAGGAGAAAGAGACAGATGCTTACAAATTTAACAGATGACATGAATTATTATATAATGTATCCTAAAGCATTTCTCTCCTCGCTATGAAAGAAACAGCCTTTGCCTCAGCAGTCTTTTGCTAATATCTTCTAGCAGCCCAAAGATATGTGGACATTGTCATATCAAAGCTCCTCTGAGCCTTGAACAATATATGTGACTATATGTATTTTCTTGGGGAAGTTGAAAGATATAACAATACATGCATCTGTAGGTCAGCACAGTGGCTCACATCTGTAATCCCAGATCCCAGAACTTTGGGAGGCCCAAGTGAGCAGATCACCTGAGGTCGGGAGTTCGAGATTAGCCTGGCCCACGTGGTGAAACTTTATTTCTACTGAAAATACAAAAATCAGCTGCACGTGGTGGCGTGCATCTGTAATCCCAGCTACTTGGGAGGCTGAGGCAGGAGAATCGCTTGGACCCGGGAGATGGAGGTTGCAGTGAGCTGAGATTATGCCACTGCACTCCAGCCTGGGTGACAGAGTAAGACTCGGTCTCAAAAAAAAAAAATGCACGTTATAATATGGATACTGAGATCATAGGCTTACAACTCAGTGGAACCTGGATTTGAATTCTGAAATCACTACTTACTGGCTGTGGGATCTGAGGCAAGGCTCTGTGCCTCTGTTTCTTAACCTAAAAAAATGAAAATAATAATACTTTGCTAATAGGGTTGTTGAGGAAGATAAATGAAATAAGTGTATGAAATCTTTAAAAGGAGTTTAGTAAACAACAAATGTAAAAAAGATATTCGCCATGATGATGATGATGATGGTAATGGTGGTAATGATGATGGTGATACTGGTGGTGGTGGTGGTGATGACGGTAATGATGATACTTGCCTATCACTATCCTTATTTCTCATACCCACTTTCTTCTTGCTCATGACTTCTCCTTTGAAATAGCTTTTCAAAAACATATGGGTGTCAGTTCAAAGTACCCCTTAAGTGAGTTTCTTTGAAAACTTTTTCTTCCTGAAAATAATTGTTTCAAATAAACAGATGCCTCTTTGATATTCTTTTCATCTCAGTCCAGTTGGTAAAATTTGAATGCTCTTAAAGTGTCTCCAGGGTGTATTCCATGTAAATTTCATAAGTAGCTTTTCGGCCAAACTGGCCTCTTCCTTCATCTGAATCTCACTTCAGGTTTCTCCTGCTGTGTCATCTCTTGACTAGTCTCCAGAATATTCTTCTAATCAGAATCTTCCCGGCATCGTTCTTATTCCCTCAACTAGTGAATCTCCTTTAAATCAACACAATTTCAACACTAGGGATTAATGTTCATAGCCACAGAGCTCCTTTTGGGACCAAGGAAAGCTTTCTATTTGTGCATGAAGTCTCCTTTGATTTATTTTAAAGTAGAGTTCTTATTTCAAAGCATTGACTTTCTTTGGAGAAATATTCTGACTCATCTAAGTGAATCATCACTTTGGCTTGTATCACTAGGGAAAGTGAACACTTCTCTCAAACAATTTATGGCGTGAAAAGTTGGTACCTGCACCAGCATTAATCAGAGGCTGACTTTGGTACTGGGTGAGTTATTCAATGGCGAAGAGAAAACATGTTGTGCTTGGATAAATTAAATGTTATGAATTTCTGTATCATAAGGCTCTCTCTGTAGAGAAAGACATGCTAATTCTAGAGTCACAGACTTCTGTTACACTCCTGGAGCTTCAATAACTTTACCATGGACCTTGGGCATGTAATTTAATTCTTCTTAGAAGCTTCAATTCCTAGCTTGTAACGTGGGATTATTAGTTTCTAACTTCCAAGTATTCCCTTGAAAATTAAATATGATAATATATGAAATGACTATAAATATCAGGTAAATTCATCATGTTTAAGATCCTATGTGGCAGAGAAACCCTTTAGGAAGGAATTTTTTGACAATTTGCTTTTTAGGCACCATTTTCCTCTACTTATACTAATCACACGTCCTCAGATTTCAAAAGGATGATCTAATAGCCCAAAGATAATAATTGACATTTAAGAAAGAACTTGTTGTAAGAAAAATCATTTATTTTAGAAGTCAGTTTCTCCCTCCTTCTCTCACCCCATCCCTCCTTGTATATTTTACTGAGGCATGTACCCAGGTTACCAAGAACTTTTCCATCTTCTCATTACTCTATACATTTCAGAGGCATCAAAAGCATTCGGATAATATCTTTGAAAGGCAAGAGGTGCACCTGTCATCCGGCACCTGTGACCCCAGCGAGGCTACAGCTGGGATAGGAAAGTGGTGCAGTTGTTTTGGATTAGCTGATCTGCTCTCTGAGGCTGGAGTTCAGGGTCCAGTCCTGGAGATTCAGAGAGGGCTTGCTGGAAAATGCTATTAAATGAGTACCTTCCATGACAAGGAGGTGTTGGGGCAAGCATTTGGGGATGGATTTTTGTGCTGGTAAATCCCAGCATGCTCAGTGATGCTGTAATGGCAGGAAGCTCTGAGATTTCTGCTGCATAGTCATCTGCTAGCTCACACAGTACAATTATCCCAGCGGGAGGCAGTTGCCTCATGGGAGGCTCAAGGTGTGTGTAGAAAGGGCTTTGTGGTATTTATTAAAATCATAATAACAACAACTACTAACATCCTCCTAAGAACTTTGCATATATTATCTCATTTAATCCTTGCCGCAGCCCTGGAGGTAGGTATTAGTATCTACATTTTACATATTATGAAAGTGTCAGAGATGTAACTTACCTAAGGTCATAGAATTAAAATAAGTCATTTCTTGAGCCAATGCTTCCATCATCTAAATGAAAGTTGGCAGTACTTTTTTTAGAAAGAAAAGCGTAGTGATAGTAAGGATGATATTAGTCAATATCTATGCACTTCCTATATGCAAGTCACTATGTTGAGATGTGTATGCGTTATATCACTGATCACCCATAATAATATCATGACATTGGTTCTATTATATTTACATCTGCATTACATACAGAGGTTTAGTTTGTTGCATGCCTGAGTTCATGGTTACCTGTTGGGATGTTGAACATCACAAGCTGTGCTCTCACCTCTAATATCTAATATCATGTATGTGTAGGCAAAAATGGACCTTTTTCAAATGGTTTCTGGTGTTTGAACATTTTAAAATAAGGGTTTGCAACGACTATGGTGAAGCTGAGTGTCCCTTTTTTGCAAATGATATTGTATTTAGTTTTATTTCTTTGCTGCTCTACAATGAAATCACCATAAAAAAATCACTTTATATCTGTAGTGAAATTTTCCAAACCATAACATATCTATATAAACTTGAAATTTTACAACTCTTTAATAACAGCTACACAAGCTGTTTTTTGATATTTTTGTTGATAAAAAGCCACATTAAATTTATTAATTAAATTAGAATATTAGAACTAGGAAACTACCTTCTATGTAAATTATTGGTGGGAGTTTATGAAAGTCTTGTAGTAAGACTAAAAGTGGAGTGATCTTTTCTCTAAGAATTGTACTTAAGCTAATGCAGCTGGTAGAACATGCTTAAAATGCATGGAAGACAATATTTCAATATTTAGACTTGTTTAAGATTTATTGGAATTTGGAGATCAAGTGGATTTTAACTCCAAGGTCCTTTCCTAAACAACTCAAAATGTATAGTAAAAATTGTTGTTTAGGTTGGAGACATTTTTAAAACAGGAAATTCACTTTTGTTGCTGGCACAAACCTTTATAGGGACATTAATGGTATTTTAAAATTATGACCTATGATGCAAAAATAAGCTTTGTCTTGTGGGCCTTAGATTTGATTACAGACTTTCTTCTCTCAGTTTAGTCTGTTCACCTATTTGGGTATGTTTGTAGCAGCCATTGCTGCATTTCTCATTTCCTTTAGCAAGGTTCTGATAGGAATCATGGAGACATTTGTGACCTTGCCACCAATCTCTGCCTCAAAAGAAAACACCTCGATTCTCAAATGAGGTCCCATTAGGCCTGGTGTCAGAAGTTTCTCATGAGGTCTGGGTCACGCCAGAGCCCTGGGAGTGAGATTTTTTAGAGATTGCTACAGGCTACTGTGCCCATTCCAATGGATGACTGTTGCAGTTGGGTTCCCTAGGATACAGACTTGGAGATAGAGAATAGCATGTTGGTGGTTTGTTAGTGGGTGCTCTGTGGATCAACAGCCATTGATTGTTGGAAGGTAAGAAGGCAGGGGTGACCAGAGGAAGAAGTCAAACAGATGTAGTTGTAGCGGAAGCCTCAGCTGACCTGGCCAGGGATTCTGAAGAGGAGATGGCCCTTCGGAGCTGTCCTGAGTAGGGCAAGAGGGCAAGGCCTTTCTACTCTCATGTAGATCAGTCACTGGAAGTGAGATTCCCAGAGAAGGTGACATGATCTTAGGCAAAGTGGATTTTCTGCAGCTGGGATAATCTCTAAAGGGGGCTGAAAATCAAGGGCTGCCTGCCAACAGCACTCTGAGTAAAAGTAATAAGTTCCTAATTTCTGAAGGGAAATCTGTGCACACTCCTCACAGCATCTGCTACATTAACCACTTGGGACTCCTCTCTTCTCTTTAGTAGTTCTAGGCAAAACTTTATTTATTGGGGGTTTTGCGGACCTTGCCACCTAGATGACACAGTGGCTCTGGACAGAGAAACATAGGGGTGTCTGGTGAGATAAATAGAGTCGTGAATCCTCCTGACTGCCCTCTCCATGAAACTACTTCCTTTATCAAAAGACTAGAGGTGTCATCAAAGGACTGTTCAGTACACAGCCACATAGCCAGGCAAAGCCTTGAAGCTGGCCATGTGCCATGTTATAATTATGCCATAATTCTCTGTTTCCATGGACCTACCTCTCCAGAGCTTTGGAGTTCCTTGAGCCTGGAACTATGTCTTATTTAATTTCTGTTTCTTCAAAGCATTGCTTAGTGTCTGTTTCACAACTTTTTCTTACTCCATTTTGTTTAAGTGTTAGTAGCACTTAAAATTATGATGCCCAGAAGATTTTTCCTGAGCCCGTCCAAGCCTATCAGTAGTTCTGATTGTCTTCATCAGTTACCCAAATACAGTGTCAGTTCTTACTTGATGGTTATCCTTTGCTTTGTTTCTCTGCCTAACACTCTTAAAGTCGCAATTACATTTAAATACACAGAGCAGAATGGTGATGAGGTGGGTGATGTTGGTGCCTGCTGTTGCCTGTGTGCTAGGATCCATCAAGAACTTGGATCTCCTGCTGCATGAGAAGAAGAAGGTGCTAGGAAACTAGCTTGATGTTAAACACACCTAAATTTGAATTCTGTTCATCAGCTGTGTAATCCTGGCAAAGATGTTTATCCTAAGACTCAATCTCCTCATCTGTAAAATGAGTTATTACACAAATGTTCAAAGCAGCATTATTCATAATAAACAAAAAGTGGAAACAACCCAACTGTGTATCAACAGATGAATGAATAAACAAAATATAGTATATGCATATATAGGAATATTATTCAGCTCTAAAAAGGAATGAAATTCTGATACATGCTACAACATGGATGAACGTTGAAGATATGCTAAGTGAAATAAATCAGATACAAAATGATGGCTATTGTATGACTTTGTTTATATGAGCATTGTTACGATTTGCTATGAATCTCTTCTGGCCTCTAAACATGTTTTCAAATGAACATACTATCAGATATTTTTTGTATTTAAAAAAATTATATATTTTTATTATACTTTGGGCTCTGGGGTACATGTGCACATCCTGAATCCTGCAGGATTGTTGCATAGGTACATACATGCCATGGTGATTTGCTGTCTCCATCCCCCTCCACTCCCCATCGCCTACATCAGGCATTTCTCCCGGTGTTATCCTCCCCATCCTCCCAACCCCCTGCTGTCCCTCCCCTCCCCTTCCCTTTACCCCCCACCTAGCCCAGTGAGTGTTGTTCCCTTCCCTGTGCCCACGTGTTCTCATTGTTCATCACCCAGCTATGAGTGAAAACATGCAATGTCTGATTTTTTGTTCTTGTTTTAGTTTGCTGAGAATGATGGTTTCTAAATTAGTCCATGTCTTTACAAAGGACATAAACTCATTTTTTATGGCTGCGTAGTATTCCATGGTGTATATATACCACGTTTTCTTTGTCCAAACCAGCAATGGGGAAAGGATTCCCTGTTTAATAAATGGTGTTGGCAAAACTGGCTAGCCATAGGCAGGAAGCTGAAACTGGACCCCTTCCTTACACCTTATATAAAAATTAACTCCAGATGGATTACAGATTTAAACATAAGAACTAACACCATAAAAACCCAGAAGAAAACCTAGGCAAAACCATTCAAGACGTAGGCACAGGCAAGGACTTCATGACTAAAACACCAAAAGCAACAGCAACAGAAGCCAAAATAGACAAATGGGATCTAATTAAACTTAAGAGCTTCTGCACAGCAAAAGAAACAATTATTAGAGTGAACCAGCAACCAACAGAATGGGAAAAAAAATTTTGTAATTTACCCATCTGACAAAGGGTTAATATCCAGAATCTACAAAGAACTAAAGCAGATTTACAAGAAAAAAACAAACCCATTCAAAGTGGGCAAAGGATATAAACAGACACGTTTCAAAAGAAGACATATGTGAGCCCAACAAACATATGAAAACATGCTCATCATCATTGGTCATTAGAGAAATGCAAATCAAAACTATCAGATACTTATTTATTCTTCAAAGATTTATTGAATGAGTACTGTCCTAGGTACTGGGAATATGCCAGTGAAAAAGAAAAGATTTCTACCTTTGTGGGGATTACATTCCAGCATGGAGAAGCACTATATATGAATAAATGCACCACACAGTCTCAGTTGCTATGGAGAATAATAAAAGATTGACAGGAAAAGCATCTCTGAGGAAGTGACACTTGAATAATGTCTTGTGAATATCTGGCAGATGATTGTTCCTGAAAGAGGGAATGACAGGTGCAAGGGCCTTCAGGAAGGGATAAGTTTGTGTGTCTAAAGAACAACAGAGAGGCAATGAACAAAGGGAGAGAGTGGTAGATGGGGAAAGATAGGTACAAAAGCCATGTTGCCCATGGTAAGGACTTCAGAGTTTCTGTAAGCACGACAAAAAGTCATTAGAAGAATTTTCTCAAGGGAGTGACATGTTCTGAATTATATCTTACAAAACACACTCTGATTGCTGGGAGATTATGGGGGCCAAAGGTGGAAGCAGAGAGAGAATTTGGGAAGTTGATGCAATAATAAAGGTTAGAGCTGATAGTGGCTTGGAGCAGGGAGGTAACAGTCAAGGAGATGACAAGTGGTTGGATTCTAGATATATTTTGAATGTGGAACTGGCAATTTTGATGGCTGATTATGTATGAGATAGGAGAAAAACAAAGAAGTCAAGTAATGAAATTCTATGCAGCTTATTTCGGGCAATCTGTGGTTTACAGGAGAGTGGATTATTATTATCTAGCAGTAAAACTGTTGGTTGGGGGCTGGGAGATACAGAGAAGAGTATAAGGAGTCACTGAAATTCTCCAGACTCCCCAAAGAATCATTTTGGTCAGTAGTTAAAACAGAGAGATACGAGAGAGAGAGAGAGAGGGAGAGAAGAGGAGGAGGAGGAGGAGGAGAAGAAGAAGAAAAGAAAGAGGAGGAGGAAGAAGAAGAGGAAAAAGAAGGAGGAGGAAGAAGAGGAGTAGAAAGAAGGAGAAGAAATAACTTCTGGGAGGAAGAGATGCCACACTAGATCTCAGGCTTTTGTTGATGGTCATTGGAGATGGCATTGGAAGCTGCTGAAGCTCATCTGCTAAAGAAAAAGTGTCTTTTGCTGGAAGGAATCAAACATAGGATCAGTCCATTCTGGATTCTGAGAAATGTGTATCTCTTTCCTCAGGGAAGCCTAGCAACCACCAGCCTGGCACAGCACATCAGCAATGCCTATGTCACCTATTACAGTGACCATTCCAAATCCAATGCCACTGGAATCCAAAAAGGAACTTGATTTTTAAACCCCTTCCTCTAATTTCGCTCTCGGAGGGAGTCAATCACCCACAGCAAGCGTGGACATTGAACATCCCTTTCCAGGAAAGTTACCTTGTTTGGAGATATGGATGTATTTACAGTGAATCAGGTTGGTAGGAAACTTTTCTCCATAACAATAGAGCAGTGCAGGCTGTAGCAAGTTGAAAGCTGAAGTCTCTTTCTAGTCAAGTAGTTAATGAATCTACTGTATATGTCTGTATATTACAACATTCCATGGCTCCTTTGCTGGCTGCTAACCTTCCTCACCCTGAACTCAGAAGTTATATCAACCATTCATTTATTTACAGCTTCATTGAGATCTAATTCACATACCATACAGTTCATCATTTTAAGTGTACAGTTCAATGGAGTTTTAGTCTCTTCTGAGTATGTACATTTTTGCTGATGTATAACATACATATAGAAAACGGGACAAAGCATAAATGAACAGCTGATGAATTTTCAAAATGAACATAATCATAAATCCAGCTTTCATCTTTCTACAGCCCCCAGAAGCCTCCTCATGTTCCCTTCCTGGCATTACCCATCCCCAAGGATAACCAGTATCCTGACTTTTATCAACATAGATTAATTTTGCCTGTTTTAAAACTTTATACAAATGAAATTCTATAGTATGTAGTCTTTGTGTCCAGCTGCTTTTGTAAATTTTTGCTGTGAAATTCACTCATGCTATTAGGAGTATTTGTAGATGATTTATTCCCCTTGCTGTATCATGTACCATTAAAGAACTATAATTCTCTTTTTTGTCCATATTGCTATTGATGGATAGCTCTATAGTGTACCATTAAGGAATTGTAATTCATTTTTTGACCATATTGCTGTTGATGGATATTTAACATTTTCATGTTTGGAGTACATTTTTGGGACATATACCTAGAAGTGGGTCATAGTAATGTGTATATGCAGCTTTAGTAGATACTTCCAGTTTTCTGAAGAGGAATATACTACATTTCATTCCCATTAGCAAGGTATGAGAGTTCTGGTTGCTTCTTTACTTTACCCACACTCGGTGTTGTCATCAAGCTTTCTGAATCTCATCTTCCTGGACTCTGGCAAGAGGGCCCCTGAGTAAGCTTCAGGTACCTTCTCCCGGTGTTATATTATCTGTATGTATGCACTCTGCTGGAGAGACTCCATGATTTGCAACCAATTTTCAGAGGGGCCCTTGTTCCAGAGAAGGACAAAAACCACCGCTTTCGGTTTTCAGCTTTCTTATAATCTCTAATACTGCGGTGAAACAGCATTTTATTTGGGCCAAGATTTCTCCTGGAAAAGCAGATACTGCTGTGTAGCTGTCTCTATTTTTGAAAAGCACATTATTCAAGGCCAGAGCACTCTGGAGTTTTGCTAGTGCCGGTGTGCATGTTGAGCAACATGTTGGAGATATCCAAAAATTACATGCCCTAAATAAAGGGGTGATATTTATTGAGATACTTTAGATGCCTGCGCTATTTGATCAAATAAACACTTATGTGTTTACAAATTGAAAGAGTGAGAAAGTTGGCACAGGAAAACAGATTTTAGTCATGGGCATTATTCTGCTTTGGAAACAACCTCTTGGCATGATGGCATGTCCTGATGGTTAGAAATGTGATACAGCTGGAAACGGCTGATACAAGCAGCAAAGAATTAGGCTCACAAAACCCTGCATCCTTCTGAACACACCCTTATTCTTTGAGGTCAATGTATGGACTAATTTTGGAGACTCTATCTATCTGTCTATCCATTCATTCATCCGTTCATATCCATCCTTACATTTGTCCATCCAAGCATCCATCCATCTATCCAACCATACCATGCTTGTCAAACAAACACCAATTGAATATATAATATTCTTAAGCATTATGGGACGATACAAATGATTGGTTCCTTTTCTAATATAGCTGGAGAGAGAAGACATACCTACATGGAATACCTAGAGAATACAGTGCTATCAAGATAACGTGGGCAAGTACAAGTTAAGATGGTAGGGACCCAAAATGGAGTGAACTTGATGTGCAGAGCACTGACGGGTGGTGAGGTGAAGCTTAGAAGGCTTCTTGAAGAAGTCAGTCTTGAACTGTGCAAAGAAAATTGTTTATACTTTGCACTGATGGATATTAGAAGATAAAAAGCCTTTGAGGAAAAGATGCAGTGATGGTGCACTGATGAGGATAGCCTGCTGACATCAGGGAAACTGCTTAACCAGAGTACAGAGGCAGCCACCTTCTTCTTGGAAGGCACTTTCTTCTTGGCAGTCATCTTCTTCTGGCAACCTTGAGAACCAGGCACAGGAGCTTGAATTTGTTCCAGTGAGCAAGGGGACAGTCCATTTGGAGAAGAGTTAGGATGAGGCTGCCCCCTTCTGGTTCTTTGTGCAGTCCATTTATGCTTCTGTCTGAAGACACTTCCTAGGGCCTCTGCCTGCCTGGAGCATTCTCCCCTCCAGATATTCACATGATTTTCCCCCTCACCTCTTTCATCTCTTCATTCAACTGCCACCTTCTCCTTGAGGCCTTCCTTAACATCACTTTAATTAAAATTGCAACCAACCTCCAACTGCCAACACTTCCTCTTTGCTTTCCCTACTACTTCGTCTTCATCGCTGTTTTTGCCTTCTAATCTACTACATGGTTTTCTTATTTATTTTGTGTGGTGTGTATTTTGTTAGGGTTTTTTTTTTTGCTTAAACCTACTCGAATATAAGCTCCCAGGGGAGCAAAGAGTTTTATCTGTTGTGCCTCCCGTGCCCAGAACAGTGCCAGACACACAGGAAGCACTCAAGAAATATTTGTTGAATGAATGAAGGAACTGATGTGACAGCCATTCGAGGATGGACTGGACTAGGCATTGAGAGGGAACAGGAGGAACAGCCACAAAAACGATCTGGCTGATCACTGAGACCATCATTAGCTTCTATCCAGTTTGCAAAAATCTCAAGTGGTTACCTGATCTAAATGCCTTCCAGAGACCATCTTTGGACCAAATGAGAAGTGGTTCATAGAGCAGAGACCTGACAAAAGCTTGAACACTATTTCTCATGTGCAATTTATTGTATGTCACTTAACGCTGCAATAAAGCTGTTTAAGAACAAAGAACTTGAGCTCTACATACACACAGCTTAGGTTAATTTCATTTTCTGCAGTATGCAACTGTGTGACCTTGGACAAGTTACTCAACCCTCTGTGTTGCGAAACTGATCTGCAAGATGAAACTATCAGCAGCTTATTCACTGGGTTGTTGCGAGGATTAAGTGAGTTAACTTAAACCTATTAGCCCAGTGTCTGAAAAACGGTGTTCAATCATTATAATTAAAAGGAAAGGCTGGGAAGTTTCGTGACCAAGAGCATTGGCCTTTGAATGTCAGAATTTAAATCCTGCTGCCACCTACTAGTTGTGAAATCTTAGGCAAAATATAATTATTTCATCCCTGTATGCTTCAGTTTCCTCATCTGAAAAGGACAAGATGGTCTCTATCTCATAAGGTCACTGTGAAGACTGAGTCAATATATATGAAATGCACAGAACAGGGCCTGAACAGAGTAAGCACTCAATACTACTTGTTGTCATTATTGCTTCTTCTTATTATTCCTGGAGGGCTTTACCTGGTTTCTCAGCCACTACCACCCTTGTCTTCACCATTTCTTTCTATGTGGACAATCCCAGATCTTTCGCATGCTATCGTGCTGCTGAAAGATTCCAAAAACGCAACACTGTCATTGTCTGCACCTCGCTCCAGTTTCACCCATGCGATGGCGCAATCAGAAGACAGTGTCAGTGCCAATTCTGGGTGCGTAGAAATTTTAGCAAGCAATTCTATAGGAAAAGAATCTAACTATTTGATCAAAAAAAGGGGAAAATTTTAAATAGACATTTCTCAAAAGAAGACATCCAAATGGAAAATAGACATATGCAAACCTGCTCAACCTCATTGAATATCAGAGAAATGCAGATCAAAACTACAATAAAATAGCATCTCACCCCAGTAAAAATGGCTTATATCCAAAAGGCAGGTGATAAAAATGCTGGCAAGGATGTAGAGAAAAGGGAGTATTTGCACACTGTTGGTGGGAATGTAAAGTAGTACAACCACTATGGAGAACAGTTTGGAAGTTCCTCAAAACACTAAAAATGGAGCTACCATATGATCCGGCAATCCCTCTACTGGATATGTACCCATAAGAAAGGAAATCAGCATATCGAAGAGGTATCTACACTTCCATGTTTGTTGCAGCACTGTTTACAATAGCCAGCATTTGGAAGTAGCCTAAGTGTCCATCAGCAGATGAATGGTTAAAGGAAATGTCATAAATATACACACTGAAGTACTATACAGCCATAAAAAGAATGAGATCCTGTCATTTGAGATAACATGGATGAAATTGGAGATCATTATGTTAAGTGAAGTAAACTAGGCACAGAAAGGCAAATATCACATGTTCTCACTTATTTGTGGGGTCTAAAAATCAAAACAATTAAACTCATGCACATAGAGAGTAGAGGATGCTTACCAGAGGCTGGGAAGAGTAGTGGGATGGTGGTGGGAGGAAGGCGAGGATGGTGAATGGGTGCAAAAGAAGAATAGTTAAAGAGTAAATAAGACTTACTGTTTGATAGCACAGCAGGGTGACTATAGTTAATAATTTAATTGTACATTTAAAAATAACTAAGAGAGTATAATTGGATTATTTGTGACACAAAACATAAATGGTTGAGGGGATAGGTACCTCATTCTCCATGGTGATTATTATACATTGCATGCCTGTAGCATCAAAACATCTCATGTACCCCACAAGTATATACACCAACTATATACCCAGAAAATTTTTAAAAATTAGAAATGTGAACAAGGGTCATGAAATAGGCACATGAACAGAAGAAGACAACCAGTTGCCCAAGTACGATTTGCAGGACTTCCCCTCTCCTCCCTGATGGGAGAGAGTAATTTTTTTCTCTCAGACTGGAAGTAGAGGTCAAAAGAAAAGCTTGTTCCTTCAAATTAGTTTATGGCCCCAAAACAACCCTTGTTCATAACAGTAAAACCGATTGAGGGAGGGTGGCTTACCCTGGCTCCCAATGGTTAGAAAGGCAAGGTTCCCATGAACATCGGAGGAGACATTCTGAGAGAAAAAGATCACTCCTCAGGAACTGAACCTGAGAAGGACCAGGCCACCTGTTTCCACTGATAGGAACTGGGTCCAGCACCAAGAATATGATGGCAAAAGGGCTTCCCAAATGTGGCAGAAGGGGTGTGGGGTCTTTGTCTCTAGAACATAGGTCAGGAGGAGAGCAGGGCATGTAGAACATTAATGCTGACAATAGTAATGGATGTGTCACCCAGCCAGCCTGTTTCTAAGAGCCATTTACTCATTAGGTGACAATTACAGAACGTGGAGTTCAAACGTTTTAACTGAACATACAGGCTCCAAACTGAGGCCATGTGAGAATCAGTTTGGTTACTGTTTTTCAGAAAGTCTGCTTTAAAAAGTCAAAAATAAATCTACATGCCAGGAATTCATCCAAAAGAGATTTATCAAAAGTGCGTTCATGGATTTATGAGTACGAAGTGGTTGTATAAATGATAATACACTCATAATGATGATAAAACCGTTAGCAATATCCATTTAGTGCATGTATCCTGTGTACCATGTATAATCTCCATTATTCCTACAGTACACCCAAGGCAGGTATCATGATTCCAACTCTAATGATAAGAGAACTGAAGCTTACAAACGTTGGGCAATTCGCCTGTAGTCACACAGTTATCACTTTGAAGAGCCAGTTCAACTCAGTTCTGTTGGTCTCTTAAAAGCCATCTTGTAATCCTTCTCATTAGATTCTAGTACAGAGCCTGTAACATTTTTACATTCTTAAAAATTATGGAGAATTTCAGGTAATTTTTATTTTTGTGGCTCTATCTCTCTATACTTGCCTTATTATAAATGAAACGGAGAATCTTAAAAATATTTGTTGACATAAGTTAATTACTTAACAATAACAATAATAACCCTACTATAAGTAAGCGTAATATATTTTTATTTAAAAAACTATTTTCTAAAACAAATACAATAAGTGAGTGGCATTAATTTACATTTTGCATGTCTTGTACACATCTGCCTTGAAAGAAGACAGTGACCATGGAGGATATTGTGAATCAAATTGAACTTCCAATAGCTTCCACTGATGAGCTATGAGATCCCAATCTGGTCATTTAAACTTATCTGAGTTTTATTTTCTTTACCTGTAAAAGGAAGAAATAACTTTCTCGGCCTACCTAACAGGGCTGCTGTAATGATCAAAGAAAAATGCTGCATGTAATCAGACTTTGTAACTTAGGTGCATCCTCGGATGAGGACTTATTCTAATGTCCTCTCATGATTTCTTCAGAAGAATAAGCCTCCCTGGACAATGTTCAAAACACGAACAATCCCTGGACTGTTTCTATCATGGCCAAATCTGAGGCCCAAAACTCTTGCTGTGCCTGTGGTTGTGTAATCTTATAAACTTAGATGTTTCCTCCTTATCCTACGTATTCCCTGAAGTTTGAAGATCTGCAATTTTTTATGAGTCTAACGATAGCTCTTTCTTGTGTTTATTAGAAGTTTTCCCCAATTTTATAAAAGAACACTTGCTTTTATGAATTTAGCTAAACTAAACTGTTGCCTGCTTAGACATAAAACACCAAGGACATTAAAAGGTAAAGTGCTTTACTCTGCTTCATGATAGTTTTCTTTACATATTATTTGGTTTCCATTTATTCTGTTTTTGGTTTTAGAGTTTTGAGCAAACCTCGTTTTTAAGAGCATTCCTAAGTTAGGCGGGCTTTAACACCTGGTCTTTGACACCATTGCATTACTGGAATTAATGCTATTTCGGCAACCCTCAATGTTTTGGGGACCCCATTGAATGAGAATACCTATAATTCAGCTAAGGTGACATTTCAACTGGATTACTCAGCTGGGATCTGTCAAATAGAGTCTTGGAAGGGGCCCCTTCCTACCTTCATCACAGCACTTCCATAAGACATGTACTGTACAAATAACTTATCTCTGGAAAAGGAAGGAGAGATGGTGGAGGGGTGTCTTTGTGGAAGGTTAATACAGAAGGATGTGGCCGGATGCCGTGACTCACACCTGTAATCTGAGCACCTTAGGAGGCCATGGTGGGTGGATTATCTGAGGTTGGGAGTTTGAGACCAGCCTGGCCAACATAGTAAAACCCTGTCTCTACTAAAAATACAAAAATTAGCCAGGCATGGTGGTGTGCACCTATAATCCCAGCTACTTGGAAGGCTGAGGCTGTAGAATCACTTGAACCAAGGAGGCAGAGATTGCAGTGAGTGGATTGCATTACTGAACTCCACACTGGGCAGCAGAGCAAGACTCTGTCTCAAAAAAAAGAAAAAAATACACACACACACACACACACACACACACACACACACACACACACACACAGAAGGATGCTCAGAATGCTTTTGTTGGTCAGGGCTCCACATGCTGGTCATGGTAAGTTAGTTAACTCTGCCTTGACCCAAAAGCTGTCCTTCGCCTTTTCCCAGGCCAAGCCCCATGTGTCAGACTGAGCTCTCACTTTCTGAATCAATTGTCTTTATGTTTCCAGGAGCTGCCATGGTTGTTGGTGCAGACCCTATGCAGTGACAGACAGACAGTCATTAACCACATCTGCTGGGCTCACATTCTGCTTCAAATCATCTGGTGGTGATTTCTGGCAGAACCAATGTGTTTGTGAAAGCAAGCAAACAAGAAACCCTACATAATGAAATTGTTTGGCTGAATACGAATTTCTTCCACTTTATCTTTTTCTTATTGGATTTTCAAGCAAAAATGTGCTGTTCTTCCCACTTATGATGTGGCTATTCAACTGCTTATGGTTTTATCTCTTGGTGATTCCCTTTACTTGTGGGCAAAACACCACACTGATAGTCCAGAAAGATGAGTGTGTACACCAGTAGTAGATGCACATTGCCCTCAATGTGCAGCTTGATTTGGTTCTTTGCTATTTGAGTTCTGTCCCACACCCACTTTGTACAAGTTTATCGTGTTGAGGAGGCAGGGTTGGGCACTACTCTGCTGATAGGGATCTGCAGAGACCAGAGTGGGTCTGGGTTCAAGGGGAGACTTAAAAACAAGTAGGATAGATAGTTATAACATAAGGAACCAAAGTACAAAAGATCAATGTAAAAATCAGGACATTGTGTCTCAAATAAATGACAAGTTCAAAGCCACACAGCTGAGAAGATATCACGCATGTACTGTGAACCTACTCTGTGCCAGCAATCTCTGCCAGCAGGTCCTAGGCATACAAAGATTATAATTACAATAGTAGCAGCTGCAGTAATAATTTTCATTGAGAACTTACAACATGCCAGGCACTGTTCAAAGTGACTTACATGTACCAACACACTTCATCTTTCTAACATGCCTCCAAGATAGTTACCATGATCACAATTCACTGGTGAGTTAATTGAAACACAGAGCGGTTAAGCAACTTAACAGAACTAGTGAGTCACAGACTGTGACTCAACCCAGGGAGACTGGCTCCAGAGCCCATGCTCTTGCAGAGCAGGGCCCAATGAATGACATAGAATAGTACATGCATGAAACTGGTGCAGTGGAGTTAGCGGCAGATGAAAGAGAAACAAAAAGCTCTGGGACACTGAGAAGACCACCTAGCCCAATTATTTATGGTAATCTGGGTATACTTTCTGGAAGAAGATGATGGAGTCGATAGATGTTGAATTACAAAGACTGCTATCTTGGGGCCTTGAAGATTACACAACTGTCTTACTCTGTGCCAGTTAGCTTAAGAGAAGCAGAGTTAGAATGAAGATTCACTTTTCCTTTGTGAAGAATGATCCCTGGATCAATCCACAGGTTTCTGCTGAGCAAGTATTATGTATTGAACTCTGATGGAGAAAGGATAAGTGGAGGTTTTCAGGTCAGCATGCAAGTTGTATGGAGCATGAATTATTTTTCAATAAAGCTGATTATAAAACAAAACTAGCATGCACTCAGCAGCCAGAAGTTGCTTCTAAATACCATTCTCTTGATAAAAGGAAAGGCTTCTTGGACAAATGACAGATTTAGGGCTTGGACAGAGAAAATAGAAGATGAGTCTGGAGAGTCCTCTAGTGCCAGATATGAAAAAAAAATGCTCAACATACAAAAGGATAAAGGCATGTCAAAGGGACACAGGCACTTACCTGAAGGAGTGCCCAGAGGTAGAATAAGCGACAAACAAATAATATAGTATTAGATTATAATACAAGGTATAAAATACATACATACATATACATATATATATATATATATATATATATATATATATATATATATGTCCACTGTTATAAATAAATGATTGAATAAGTGAATCAAAGGTGGGAAAGAGGAAAATCTTCCTTATATAATTCAAAGAATGTGTGGGGATTCTCCCTCTCTAGGAGGTGGAGGTTAGCTCCCACCATCCCCGCTTGAGGATGGTCTGAACTTAATGACTCTTTTCCAAAGAACAGAGCACAGAAGATGGGTGAATAGCAGCTCTACAGTGGAGAGACCTGACAGACACCACCTTAACTAAAGAGTCAAGGTTAACATCATCCGTGATAAGTCATATTGATATCATGTGCCCTTTGAGGTGACATGATAACAAGAGCACTTGGTCTTTGTGGTAGTTTTCCCCAAAATTCATGGTCCCAATCTAAAAATTAAAAAAGTAACTTCAGACAGATCCAGATTGAGGGATATTCTACCAGATACCTGACCAGTATTCTTCAAACTTCGGGGGTTGTGAAAAATAAGGGACGACTAAGAAACTATCACAGAGCTTAGGAGACTAAGAAGACAGGACAACTAAGTGAAATGTGATGTCCTGGTTGGGATCCTGCAACAGAAAAAGGATATTTGGTGGATATGTGCATGAAATTCAAATAAAATTTGAAGTTTAGTATATAGTGATGTACCCTTGTCAACCTCCCGGTCTTGGTAATCAATGTACCATGTAATGTAAGATGCTAAAATTAGAGAAATCTAAATGAAAGGTATATGAGAACTTTCTGTACTATCTTTGCAACTTTTTTGTGAAACAACTATTACTTAAAATAGAAACTATATTTAAAACAAAAAGCATAAAACAAAGTCAGCAAGTGTCAGTATGCTGATCAACTAGAACTTCCATGCACTGCTGTTGGTAATGTAAAGCAGTGCAACACCTGTGGAAAACTATTAAACTTAAAAAGTTAAACCTGCATCCACCATGTAACTCAGCCATTCCACTACTAGGCATTTAGCCAAGAAAAGAACAAACATATGTACATAAAAAGACCTGTACATGAATGTTCATAGCAGTTTTGTGCACAGTGGATCAAAACTAGAAATAGTTATTAACAGGTGAAACAAACTATGGAGCAACCATACAATGGACTATTACTTAGCAATAAAAAGGGACAAATAGAAACTTGGACAAATCTCAGAAATATCATGCTGAGCAAAAGATGCCAGATACAAAGGTGTACTTATTGTATGAATCTATATAAAAAATTTTAAAACAGGCAAAAACAATCTATAGTGACAGAAAACAGAACAGTGGTTGCCCAGGGCCAGAAAGGGGACAGGGATTGTCTAGGAAGCAGAAAGAGGGAAGTTTCTGGAGTGATGGAAATGTTTTATATCTTGATTGGAGTGGTAGTTACATAGGTGTATACATGTGTCAAAACTCCCCAAATTGCATGTTAAATTATTTAATGTGGATACATTGTTGAGGAGATATTGGTCCAAGGAAACAAAATTTTAGTTAGATAGGAGAAATAAGTTCAAGAGATCTATTGTACAGTGTAGTAACTATAGTTAAAAACAATGTATTGTACTCTTGAAAGTTGCTAAGAGAATAGATTTTACGGTTCTCACCTCACAAAATGATAGGTATGTAAGGTAATGCATATGTTAATTAGCTCAATTTAGCCATTCCACAGGGTATACGTATTTCAAAATAATATGTTGTACATCATAAATATATACAGTTTAAATGGCAGGTTAAAATTGAAAAAATAACTTTTAACTATAAAAAGCAAAATATGGAAACTAAATTAAACTGAGTACATCGTATATAAATTACACCTCAATAATGTTAATTAAGAAGTCTGACAGTTAATGTTATGTGTCAACTTGGCTAGATATTTGGACAAACATTATTCTAATGTTTCTGTCAAGCTATTTTTCAGATAAGGTTAACTTTTAAATCAGTAGACTTTGAGCAAAGCAGATTACCTTCTGTAATGCAGATGGACCTTATCCAATCAGTTGAAGTCCTTAAGAAAAAAAGACTGACGTCTCCCAGGAAAAGAGGGAATTCTGCCAGCAGACTCCCTTTGAAGTCAAACTGCCACTCTTCCCTGGGTCCATGGCCTACCCTGCAGATTTTAGACTTGCCATCTCCCTCAATCGACATGAGCTAATTCCTTAAAATAAATCTGAATCCTTCTCTCTGTCTCTGTTTCTCTCTCTGTTTCTGTCTCTCTCTCCATCTATATCTATATCACCTATTTATATCTATGTATCTGTGTATTTATATATGTATGTATGTATCTATCTATCCAACCATCTATCTATCTATCTTGTTGGTTCTGTTTCTCTAAGGAAACCTGGCTGAGAAGAAATGTAAGGCTGTATCTCAACCCTTCCCTGAGAATCTTATGGCCTTGTTGGAGAGAGAAGACCAACATGGCCACAGAATTAATACAAGAACAATTATGAAATCTCTTATTTCATAATTCTAGTTTCTCTGCCTACAACGTCAACACAAGGTGCTTCTTTGTTGAATGACTCAGAGTTTCGGGGAAGTTTACATTGACTGAGGACCTTAAGTTATTCTGATTCAGTTGAAAGACGCTGTCAGAATGCACAGCCTGGCTTCTGAGTCAGGTTTCAAATTGACTCAAAGTGGTTTTTTGTGATCAACAGGTTAATCCTCCAAGAGGTTATTTATTTTTAATCCTTCGAACAATGGTTCCCTTTACCTCTGTGACTAGCTATCCCCGCAGGAAGAACCAGGTGGTATAAACATGTCTGGAAGAGAAGCTTGAAGTTGTCTACTTTCTGCTTTGACTTTGCTGATCTCTAGGAACTCCTGTGTTGACCTAGCACACCTGAGTCCTTGGGAAAGCTTTCTGGGCCCTGTTTTGTGTTTCTTCTAACAGATGGTTGCATTCTTGTGATTGGTTTTTCATCCGCTTCTAAGTTGTATCATGCTTATAGTTATAATTTTCTGACTCTCTAGGCACACAGAGGCTCCTGACTCTGAGATATTTGCAAGTATCATTGGCAAATAAGATTTCCATAGTTTAACTTCACTTATATACTGGTATTTAAATTTTATATGGTAAGGGCTCCAATTTCAGAGATAAATCTCTTTACTGTGCTTGGTGTGGTAGTGAACTTAACAGAGAATTTTGCTGGAAATATCTATGCCAAAATCTTAGATGGGGTTCTAAGGACACAAGGAGCTAAAAACTTGAGTGTATATCACATATTGATAACTCACATGATTTTGCTTGCAGGCATTTACCAACTTAGCAGATTACCTACTTTTACATTGTAAATATTTCCCTTTAAAAATATCTTGTACCTCACAGGGCAAATCATACCCCTTCAGAGGGCCGCTCCCACCTGTATGGAATCCAATTACCTACTTAGATTGTAACAACTTGTGGAGGACACTGGATGACATGGGACGAGAGGTAAAACTTCTTTGACTGTATTTGTATTTTTTTGTAATAAGTTCAGTCCTTCAAAGAAAGAAAGTACATTATATCTCTAATGCCTAGCACATTGTGAGCATATGGTAACAGTAAAGATTTGTGAAATGAATGAACTTGTTTCTAATCTCTACAAGAATAAGATGTCAAACAGATTGATATTTGTACACTAATGATGAGTGGGGAGGAGATTGGATGTCACTCAGCCTTCTTGGAATTATGTTGCAAATTTTGGAAATCTTGGGTACAGAGCAAAATTAGACTTCTGGGTCTTTGATTCACCATGATGCCCAAACAAGTCATAAGTAAGCACACATAAAACTTTTTTGTTTTTCTTTTAAGTTCCAGGATACATGTGCAGAACGTGCAGGTTTATTACATAGGTATACATGTGCCATGGTGGTTTGCTGCACCTATCAACCCATCATCTAGGTTTTAAGCCCTGCATGCATTAGGTATTTGTCCTAATGCTCTCCCTCCCCTTGCCCCCACCCTCCCCTGACAGGCCCCAGTTTGTGATGTCCTCCTCCCTGTGTCCATGTGTTCTCATTATTCAACTCCCACTTATGAGTGAGAACATGTGGTGTTTGGTTTTCTGTTCCTGAACGCACATAAAGCTTAACTGAAAACTCCATAGATATGATTTGCTGCAGCTCTGTGATCCTTGTTAAAGAGTTAAATTTATGAATGTTCTCTGGAAGTTAGTAACTTAGGAATCTGTATCTAGAAATAGCCCAGTTACAACATGCCTCTATTTATTATGCAGGAAGTGTTATCATAAATTAAATATGGCTTGAGTGGTATGGATTTATAATAGGAAAGCTACACAGGCAGCATTGATTATGCAGTAAAAGCAATATTGGCTGAATTTGGAAAACAACATTTTTCTTCTTGAAGTTAGTTTCTAGTACTATTTGACTAGTTATTTAAAATGGAAAATTACAAAAATAAATAAAATAACATGGAAAATTACATCTGTCTTTCTCCTTTGAATCCTCATCTGAATGTAGATTCCTAGCGATGCCCCATGGAAGGCTCCCCATGCAGAAGAATGGGACCACATGACAATGAAGGAGCTGTTGGACAAGGTCTGCTGGACTAAGTAAGTCTTGCTGTTAGGCACAGGCATTTATTGTGACCACCTTTCAGGTTTCTTTAGCAATACCATTCAACAAGTAGGGGACCAGTAGCTGCTTTGTGTCTAAAACCACACCACCATCCAAGTGGAATGCTGAAAAACATTGGAATTAGCTCCTACCCTAAACATATCTGTACATACAACTGATTTCTTTGGAATAGTTTTATATCACAAAGATGGTATTACCCTACAAATTCCTCAGAACAGACTTGAAGTTACCACCTTCTTTATCTAAAACAGCTTAAAGACGATCAGCTTAAAGCTCTCATTTGTCAAGTTGTTGATGTAGGACAATTTTTGGATTCCTCACTGGTGGTCAAATGTGAACATGGTTAGCCTGCGCATTTACATTGCAACACCTTATGTGATGTAGTGCAACTCTTCAAGAAGTTAAAGAAGAACCTCTACAGCCTTTGTCTAAAAAGTTCCCAACTATAGGGGAAACGTGTGACTGGAGGACTTCTTCCCTTTAGTAAACAAACAAGTAGGCATAAGTTAAGCATTAAACTCTTGTTGGCAGAACTGGAAACTGTAGAGAAATTATGAAGGCAGTACAGACAGACCACACGGAGAGGTCACACTGCTCTTGGACAGCAGGGAAAATGGGTTCTGAAGGTTCCAATTCAAACACACGGTAAATTTGTGGTAAACAATGTAAGAGAAATGGAAGCCAAATTCAAGGAGACTGTTCTGTCTTGCTGAAGAGCATTAGTTGAGAATATGTTTGGCTCTGGGGTTAATTTCTTCATTCTTAGGTACTCATTCACTGCCAACTATAAGTAAAAACAAGCTTTTAGAATATCTGGATCTAAAGAATGAAAATACATAAAATTTATAGACTTTTCTATATAAAAATTCACTTTCTTATAATTTAGCTTTAAGAAAGTGAGACAAAAGAAGATAGAAAGAGAGGCATACAGGGAGCGAAGGAGAGAGGGAGAAAGAGTGAAAGAGACAGATTCAAAGCATTATTTTTTGAGGATCTGAAAGCCCAATAATAGAAGATTGGCAAAATGAAATATTAAACATTTAAAAAATGGAATATTCGAGGGTTTTAAAAAATTGTGTTGTAGAAGAATATTTAGTGACTGAAGAACATAGTAATGTTAAACACATAAAAAAGCAGGATGTTGTGGTATGGTGTAAGATCTCATTTCTAAAAACAACTATTTATTTATGCACTGCAAAAGCAATGGACATCCATCAAAATGTTTTTAATGTTTAATATTACCATGCAAACATTTATTTTTAAAATGTTTAAAACCATTACATTATTAAAAATTATTTTTTAAACATCATATTTCATGGTACCAGAATATCCCATGGAAAATGAATGTATAATGTATTTGTTCATTATCATCCTGTCGAACACATGACTAGTTCAGTTCTTTGTTATTATTATACAATACTCTATAATAAACATCTTTGTGCCTCTCCTATGTCTTCAACCTTTGAAAGCAACCAATTCTGGAATAGTAAAATCCTTCCATGTCATGAAATCAATGCCTGTTCTTAATTATATTCTTTTAAACATTTATCTAATGCTATTTAACACTTCTATGAGAATGTAGTTTGCAATACAATTTATTTTAATGGTAACAAAATTGTAGTATTTATTTTTAAATTGTATACTTTAGATTTTCAAAATATAATAAGTATATAATTATCTGCATTTGTCTTATAACTCCTGTTATGAAAAGCTTTTAATAAATTCACTTAGATCTTTTCGTCCCAGAGAACTTTTAAGTTTCTTGACGATAAAATCAATTATATTTCTTTGTGGTCACAGGGACCTGACATTTTCTATCAGAGCCCTTGGCCTAGTCCTCCACTTAGTGAATATTCTAAGTTGTCATTTGGCAAAGTAATGTATTCTGATATGTTAGGAATATAAGAACACAAGACAATCTTCTAACTCTTCCCAAGCAAGATACACACAGTATTATTTCCTGTATTTAAATGAAGTAATCCCCAGAATATCCAACCTATTATTATTTAAACTAAAGCACAATCATACATTCCAACACTAATGTTGATTATTCTTTCAGTTATTATTGTTTACAAAGTGCCCTTCACAAACATGAATTATATTTTTAATGTGATCATAGCTATGTAAAAACATTTTTTAAAAATCCTTTACTTAGAAAAAAATGCATCAAAATGAGACTCATAATTATCTTCTGGAGGGGCAGAAATATGGAAGATACTTGTCTCATCTTTTTATCTTATAAACTTTCCAAATTTTATATAATGTGTATGTATTTTTCATGTAGGAAAATATTATAACATTTATCTTTTAAAAAGTCAACAGGGCAAAAAATACGGAAATATTATTGCACTAGCTTCCTTGACCTTCCATCCTTCAAATATTGTTCTTATTTCTTTTCTTACTGAAGCTCCTGGAGTAAATTCAAATAAAGGATTAGGAATGGACCGGCCCTTCAGAATTACTTTTAGATCTCCCTTTATTTCAAACCAGAATTCTTTCTTTCCCACCAAATTGGCAACAATAACAACTAGAATTGCAGCAATATTTTTGTTAAAAATTGGCTGTCCAGCGGGCCAATGTTAAATTTTAGTTATTTATTACTCCTTTTACTGTATGCCCCTAAATTCACCTATAAAATAAGGAACAAAAGAAATAGGATTTTAGGAAGCAGGAAATAAAATACTACTTTGAAATAGTATTTTAAATAGACGTCTGGATATTTGTTTTAGTTAGATATTACAAATTGCTTCTGCAAGGAAGGCATGAATTAGCAATTTTCATTCATTCAATTATCATGAGAAATCTTACAAAACTAACTGTAAGTCACTTTAAGGTATATATGACACCATCTCACAGGCTGTAATGATGGAGACTGTCATAGATGGGCTGTCAGGTTATGGCTGCAAATTATGTCAATAACTGGCATGTGTGTTAGGCATGATTTTACAAATTTCTAGTGTCAAGATACAGTAAAGTAGAGAGATGCCTCTTGGTGAGTATTTGTACTTCCAAGGTTGTCAGCTGACTAATTAGAAAACATTTTGAGGTATTAAAAGCATGAGTTTTGAGTCAAATATGATCTGGTTTGGAGTTGCGCCATTATGTATTCCTAAACTGTCCAAGACTCACTTTTCTAGCATGTGAACTGTGGAAAAATAATAGATATTTGATAGTGTTGTTGCAACAAGTTAACAAGGTAATAATTTGAAAGACAATGGAGTACAGAAAGAGTTCAATAAATGGAAGACAATATCATTTATTCCACCCATTGTCAGCATTACCAGGTGGAAAATTCTGCCTCAGACATAACCAGATTAACAATATGTAAACTTCACATCAAAGTCAAAGGGGATTGGACGTTATTAAACATATCCCAGAGTGCACAGTACTACTGGTGAATTTTAGGGTGTGCTCCATATAATGGAAACCTTGAAATTGCATGAGATCCTTTGCTTTCTAGTGTGCTTCCTGATAGGTGATAACCTGTCACCATTTACCTGCCAATGCTAAGCAAAAGCTTACCCATTTATGCTCTATTAATTGTTTGTCCCTTCATCCATTATTTGAGCTTGTCTTCTGTTAGGCAATAAAATAACTGAATAGATAACTGTGACTAATTTTGTGTTTGGTACAGCATATAGCATATCCTTTGCACGGGATCAATGTTTAAAATATAATGTTTAACTGATATTTCTCATCATTCATTCATTCATTCATTTAATCATGCAACAAGTAATTATTGAGTGCTTACAATATTCCAGGCACTATTTTGTTAAAGGGGACACTACGGTGAGTGAGAAACATAAGGTCCTTGTTCTCATAGGTTGATATTCTAGTGGGGGGAGGCAGCAATTCAAAAAACCCATAATCAAACAATTTTAGACAGTGAAAAGAGTTCTAAAGGTACTATACAGTAGCAAAATGATAGGGAATGTCAGGGTGTTGGGAATATGGAAGCCAGTGGTCATTTTCATAGTCAAACAAGAACGTTGCTTTCTAAGGAAACATTAGAATGAAAAGAAGCGGGTACAAGATGAGGCAGAAAAGGTAGGCATGGGCTAGATCACTTAGGGCTCTGGAAGCCCTGGTGTAAGATCTGAATCTTATTTTGGTTTTAACAGGATACCACTGGAGGTTTTTTAAGCCAGAAAATGACATGATTCGATTTACACTTCAGAAACAGCACCATAATAGGGAGGGAGGGAAAAGCCACTGGCTTTGATTGTGATGAATAGATACCAAATGAGGATGAATGGAGGCAGAGAGGCCAGTCTGGAGGAAGTAATTGCAACACTCCTGGCAAGAGATGGATGCTAAACTTGTGGTGAAGGTGGAGTGATGTGGTGGGAGATAATGGGATTTCCTGATGAATTGGCTAGGGGAAGGTTGATGGAAAGAGAGAAAAAATGTTTGATTTCTAGAGTGTTGGCTTTAGTCATTGAGGAAATGGTGGTGCTTTTTACTGAGTTGGGGATCACTGGAAGAGCAGCAGGTATGTAGTGAGAAAACATAAAAGCACAGAACCTGGAATAGAAGCTGATTCTGAGTAAGGTGCTTTGTTTACATGGAAAATAATCTGATATTTCAAAAACCTCTGATGCTGTTTTTTGTAATATTAGATTCTAGCAACAATTTTTTGACCTTACCACATTGTGCTAAACTTAACCAAGAAAATGTATTATTACCCAAATAATTTTTAGAGAATTAAGAAGCTGCTCTCCTGCATTTGCCAATTTCTTCTTCTTTCTTCCTGTGCAGATCTGCAAAGCAGCTTGCCACTCTCTTTGTGAACTTGTGTGTCACTGCAGAGACCCATGAGGTCTCTGCTCTCTGGTTCCTGTGGTATGTGAAGCAGTGTGGAGGCATAACCAGAATCATCTCGACAACCAGTGGAGGACAGGTACCCATCCATTCCCCCACTGTCCCAACGAAAAAACACTGCTACTAAAATGAAAGATCAGCACCCTCCTTCAATCATGAACTGCTGAAGTGGGAAGCAAACTTGTGGCTTTTAGAGCATTACCATAGCAGCTTAAAGTGGTTTTTGTAAGGCACAGTCTGTTGTCAGGTACCCACTGCGAGAACCCAGTGTACAATGTAATTGTAAAACTAGGCTTATCTCTCTTTATGCACTGTTGCCATTTTCCATCTAGATATACATTCAATTATTATTTGGCAAGTTTGTAGGAGACCATCTGAAGTAAGCTTAGCTTGAGCACTTCTTGGAGGGTTTCTAAAGGAAAGTCAGAAATGCATTTTCAATTTAAAACACACACTAAGCATGGAATTTATTCATTCAATGCCCATTCCTTGGGCCCCGGCACTATAAAAGGCACTGTGCTAGGCACCGTAGGAACAGATTAGAGTTCGTAGATAATATACTTAGTTGTCCTGTTCCTTTCTTCTCTCCCTCTTTCTCTTCTTTCTCTTCTTCTCCTCCCCCTCCTCTTTCTCCTCCTTTTTTTTCCTCCTTCTCCTTCTCTTTCTTCTCTGACCTTAACTGAACTGAAATTGCAGAGGTGGCAGTCAGGTCAACTGTGTGTATAGCCAGGTAGAACTTTTGGAAGTTTTAGCAAGGCTCAGGGCAAGTGCGTACAGTGAGGTGAAATGACTTCAGTGACTACAGAGGCAGCATGCACCTGACCCAGGATAAGATGGGCAGCCGGCCACAGGGAGTAGGCTGGCCTGGGGGAAGGGGACATGGTGGGAGGCAGGGACGTTCTGCACTTGAGCCACAAAGCAAGGAGGCTTAGGCCTGTGCAGGCACACTAGGGCAGAGTTTTAGATCCAGCTTCACCAGGACCAGCTCCCAACAAAAGACTACAGATAGGACAGACAGCAGGGATGGTGACCAGAAAGGTGGAACACAAGGGTCATTCTGAAGATGTCCAGCTAAGGTTGGAGCCTAGGAATCTACAAGAGCATAGCTTATAAAGTAACTTAGAAATCCTGTAATTTTGTCCAAAGACAGCAATTCCTAGTTAGAAAACAATGATGACGGACACTAGTCACAGCAGCAAAATGAATGTTATACATCTCCGAGTAAAGACAGATGAGGACAATTAGCAATTTAGAAGTTTATGCCCATTCCTGCATTTCTTATACACCTCCTTTTCTCTTTCCAGGAGAGGAAATTTGTGGGAGGATCTGGTCAAGTGACTGAGCGGATAATGGACCTCCTTGGGGACCGAGTGAAGCTGGAGAGGCCTGTGATCTACATTGACCAGACAGGAGAATATGTGCTTGTGGAGACCCTAAACCATGAGATTTATGAGGTACCTGTGATATCGTGAAATATATATTTGATCTTCATCCCAGTTTCCTGGCATACAACTTTAAAAATTCTTAGAATCTCCAAAGTGATGTCCTTTGATGCCAATAATTGATGGCTGGCAGCCCCCAGGTAGTTTCAGGAGGGGTTGGTCACAGGAAAGACCATGGCAGGATTAGAGGGTTGGGACTTTCAGTCCCACCTCCAGCCTCCAGCGAGGGGATGATGCAAGGGGCTGAAGATTGAATCAATCACCAGTAGTCAATGATTTAATCAATCATGTCTACATAATGAAGTCTCCATAGAAACCCAAAAGGACCGAGTTCTGGGAGCTTCTGGATATCTGCACAACTGGAGGTTCCTTGAGAATGCCATGCCTGGGGAGGGCATGGAAATTCCATGCCCCTTCTCACATCCCTTGTCCTATGCACCTCTTCATCTGTATCTTTTGCAATATATATTTTTAATAACATAACAGTAAACATGTTTCCCTGAGTTCTGTGAGCTGCTGTAGCAAATTAATCAAACTCAAAGAAGGGGTGTAGGAACATCAGCTTGAAGCAGATTGATCAGGATATCTGGAAGCTATACTTGTGACTGACATCTGAAAGTGGGTGACTGTCTTGGAGACTGAGCCCTCAACATATAGGATCAGAAGCTGTCTCCAGGTAGATACTGTTAGAATTGAATTGCATTCAGAGGACACACAGCTGGCGTCTGCTGTAGAATTGCTTTCTGTCTTCGTGTGTAGGGAAAACCCACCCTACATTTGGTCACAGAAGTCTTCTGTGGTGGTCATTGTTGACTGAGAGAATGGATAAAGCACTTTGGTATGATTTTTTTTCCACTCAGAGTAACCAAGACACTTAAACAAGTGGGAAGAGGCCACAGGCTCATAGATAATCAAAGTTCAAATGAAGTGGAGAATACTGCATACTTCACAGTCTTTTTTCCAGAAGTGAAAAAGCTACTTCTAACTGAAAAACAGGAAAAGAGAACCAGAACATTTGGGGTGGGGGAAGATTTATAAAGGCATATAAAGGTATTCTACTGTAGATGATGGGGTGATGGATGCAGCCATCCACCATGGGACGTGTATACCTACGTAACAAACCTGCATGTTCTGCACATGTACCCCAGAACTTAAAGTACTATGAAAAACATATAAAAGTATTATTAATTCTCTGTATGTTGCTTTTATGTAATTAGAAAAACACAGAAAGTATTTATTTCATAAATATCAAGCACCTCCTATGTGCCTGACATTATTCTAGGAGTCAGGAACATAACCTTGAACAAAACAGATACAATTCTCTGCCCACATACAATTCTTGTTCTAGTGAAGGAGAAAGACCATTATGAAACATATAATTAAAATATAAAGTATGTCAGATAGTGATAATTAGTGTGGAAAAAATCAAGCTGGGAGGTGGGGAGAGGGCATACCAGAAAGTGGGTGGGAGAATTGGTTATGCAAATTTAAACAAGGTTATCAGGGAAGGCCTCACTGAGGTGGTCTCTGATAGAGAATTGGAGAAGATGAGGGATTGAGCCATGTGGCTCCCTGGGAGAAAATGGGACAGCCAGTGCCAAGGCCCTGAGATGGGAGCAAGCCTGATGTGACCAAGGAACAGCAGGGTGATCAAAATGACAGGAGTAAGAGTGAGGGCAAAAGTAACAGGAGGTGAGATCAGTGATGTAACAGGTCCATTTCGTGTGTGGCCCTGGTGATGATGGTGAGAACCTTGGCTCTGACTCTAAGTGAAATGGGAAGTCGTTGGAGGTTTTCTACTAAGGAACAATAAGGGCTACTTTAGGTTTCAACAAAATCCTTCTCACTTCTTTACGAGACTGAAAAGAGGAAAGGGTAGATAGAATGAGAATCATTGGGAAAACACAAAAGCAACAGGGCAACAATGTTTAACCACGTTGCTTTTCTTTCAGGCTACATATGTGATTAGTGCTGTTCCTCCTGCTCTGGACATGAAGATTCACTTCAATCCCCCTCTGCCAATGATGAGAAACCAGTTGATCACTCGTGTGCCTTTGGGTTCAGTCATCAAGTGTATAGTTTACTATAAAGAGCCTTTCTGGAGGAAAAAGGGTGAGTACTTTCCTTACATTAAAATATTTAGAAGAAGGTCCAAGAAACTTGCTGCTAAGATGTGCATTTAAAAAAATGTCAATTTTTATTTTAGATTCAGGGGTATATGGATATGTTGCATGGTGCTGAGCTTTGGGGTATGAATGACCCTATCATTCAGGTAGTGAACATCATAGTGTCCAATAGGTGGGTTTTCAACTCTTGCCCCACTCTTTACCTCCCCCTCTAGTAGTCCTCAGTGTCTATTATTCCCATCTTTATAACCATATTTACCCCATGCTTAGCTCCCACTTATAAGTGGGAACATGCAGTATTTGGTTTTCTGTTTCTGCACTGATTCGCTTAGGATAATGTCCTCCAGCTGCTTCCATTTGCTGCAAAGGGTATGATTGAGTTCTTTTTTATGGCTGCAGAGTATTCCATGGTATATACATGCAACATTTTCTTTCTTTCTTTCTTTTTTTTTTTAATGTGGAGTCTCACTTTGTTGCTCAGGCCGGAGTGCAGTGGCGCAATCTTGGCTCACTGCAACCTTCACCTCCCAGGTACAAGCGATTCTCCTGCCTCAGCCTCCAGAGTAGCTGGGACTACAAGCATGTGTCACCACGCCTGGCTAATTATTTTTGTATTTTTAGTAGAGACGGGGTTTCACCATGTTGGCCAGGATGATCTCCATCTCTTGACCTCGTGATCCGCCCACCTCAGCCTCCCAAAGTGTTGGGATTACAGGTGTGAGCCACCGCGCCCTGCCCACATATTCTTTATCTAATCCACTGTGGATGGGCACCTACATTGACTCCACATGTTTGCTATTGTGAGTAGTGCTGTGATCAACATTTGACTACATGTGCCTTTTTGGGAGGATGATTTATATTCCTTTGGGTATATATCTAGTAATGAGATTGCTGGGTCTCATGATAGTTCTATTTTTAGTTTTTTGCAAAAACTCCAAACTTCTTTCCATAGTGGCTGAACTAATTTACATTCCCACCAACAGTGCCTAAGTGCTCTTTTTTCTCCAACATCTCTTCTTTTTTGACGTTTTAATAATAGCCATTCTGACTGGTGTGAGATGGTATCTCATCGTGGTTTTGAATGGCATTTATCTGATGATTAGTGATACAGAGCTCTTTTTCATATGCTTTTTGGCCATTTGTATGTCTTCTTTTAAGAAGTGTCTGTTCAGGCATTTCGCCTACTTTTTAATGGGATTATTTGGTTTTTGCCTATAGAATTAAGTTCCTTGTAGATTCTGGATATTAGACCTTTGTCAGATGCATAGTTTGCAAATATTTTCTCCCATGTTGTAGGCAGTGTGTTTGCTTTCTTGATAGTTTCTTTTGCTGTGTAGAGCTTTCTAGTTTAATTAGATCCCACGTGGCAATTTTTGTGTTTGTTGCGATTGCTTTTGAGGACTTAAAGGCATGTGTTTGCATGTAACTGTTTTGTTACAATGCTGGACATAAAATGTTAATCCAGGTTCTAAGCACAATTTTTTCAAATAAAATGTACTGGCACAAACTCATGGAATTAACTTCCCTTAGAATATAACCAATTCTTTGTAAATCAATAAAAAGTTTATTTAATTTTCCCACAAAATCTTGTGAAAAGAGGTGAGTAACCTTTTCTAATTCAGTGTTTTTAAGTATGGGTTTATAAAGCCATTGACAATTGTTGGGATTCTGAAAAGTTCTTGCCTCTCTCTCACTAGTGTCGATTCTACCATATTCAATTCAATTCATTTATTCATTTGCACATATTCAACAACTGTACTACTTGACTGGGTAGAACATTGCAGGGATGCTCACTAAAGTGCTAGATTCTACAATGATGGGAATGTTCTAGAGCTGCTTTAATATACTAGTCACTAGCCACATGTGGGTACTAAACACTTGAAATATGGCTAGTGAGACTTAGGAATTAGATTTTAAATTTTTATTTATTTTTAATTGCTTTAAATGTAAATGCAAATAGCTACATGCAGACAGCACAATGCCAGAGTCTTGTCATGTTTGCTCTTATAGCATCCACTTTTCTTCCAAGTGGAGACCATGTAAGAAAAGTCAGTACCTAGGTCTGAGGGTGAACGGCAGGATGTACTTCAAGGAGGAGCAAGACTACAGAAAGAAGTTTAGAGGCAAATGGGGAAAATGCCACAATTTTGCTTTAGGGTGCTCCTTCCTGTATGCTGCTCTTTTTTGGCTGCATCACAGGCTCCTCATTCTCCACCTTGCAGATGATCACATTCAGGACTGCTATTGGATAGGTGCATCAGTTGAGCAAGTAATCTACTCTTTGCAAAGTCCAGTGAGGTGACCCATCACAAAGAGCCCTGTCATTTTAGTCTTTGAATCTAATGGCAGTAACACACTGGTGCTGAGTTACTTCCTCTTGTGGCCCAGGTCACCCATTTTAAATGACTGGCTGGTAGCAAGTAAATAAGGTTTAGGACCAGGAATACAGTCTTCTGTTAATGAGAGTGAGTGCCTTTATTTATGGAGAGAAACTAACTTTCCATTCATGCCTGCAAATCTTTATCTTAGGCCTGCTATGTGCCAGGCAAGTTGTTAAGCATCAGTATCAAAAAGAAAACCCAGGTTCTCTACTCTCAGGGTCTGACTTGGTCCTTGTTGGTAATGAGCCTTGAGTAAGACTTTTTAAAAATGACAGTGGGCAGGCCAAAGTGGTGCACACCTGTAGTACCAGCAGTCAGGAGGCTGAGACTGGAGGATTGCTTGAGCCCAGGAGGTGGAGGATACAGTGAATGAGCTATGATTGTACCACTGTACTCCAGCCTGGGCAGCAGTGTGAGACTCCATCTCTATCTCAAAAAAATAAAATAAAATAAAAGATTGTAGACACAAGATAGCCTCACCAAAGCATCTGAGATTTCTTTTGAGTAACAACATTAATGTAGTTCTTGAACTGATCACCTGTTGTATGCCAGTCACCGTGCTAGGCATTGAGAATTCAAAGGCACTTTTCCTTGCCCAGAAAATCCAGACTCAGGAGGAAGACAGTCATGCAAACTGGTAATTGCACAACAATGTGTTGAGTTCTAGGCTATTATCGAAACACCAAGTAGGGCTCCAGACTCATATCCAATATGATTCCTGTTACACTGATAGGTGATTCAATGACACTTACTTGAAAACTTCTGTAATGAAATCTGAAGAAGTTCACTCTTATAACAGGATATTTGCTTTGCATTAGACTATCATGTCACTGCCAAAGACACTGTAATTAACTAGTAACATACAAGTTCAGTCAATATGAGGTAACAAGATAGAAGGGTATGCATTATGCAGCCACAACAATCCAGCACAGTGACTAGCACATATGAGGCACGCAGTCATCAATCACTAAAGGGTTTTTTTCATTGCTCTGTTTTGTTTTACAGTGCAGCTTGGGTTATTAAAGAGAAAGTAACATTTTGTATTTTGATATAGACAGCTGTAGCCAGCTCTTAATTGCTTCTCCCCTCTATAACCCCCATCCAACCTCAGCGTCATGCTGAACCCTGCCTTTATTTTTAATTGTAGATATTTAAGGAGTACGTCATGTTTTGACACACATGTACATAGTGAAATCATTTGTGGTCAAACAAATTAACACATCCATTTCCTCACATGGTTACCTCCTGTGTGTAGTTAAGAGCACCTGATGGCTTTTAGATTGATTATCCCAGGAAATCCTTCCCAGTCTCTTTGTGTGTAACATCATTGTGAATTTGCAAGGATGGGTCATCTCCTTTTCTTTGTTGGCCTTCCACCAAGATATCCTAAGTCTAACCATCCTCGCCATCAGCACCCCCACTCTACACAGGATGCATCAGCCCTTCATTCTAGCCCACTTCTGTGGAAAGGGTAGGCTGTTAGCAATGCATTGAATTCTTATGGTCTCCTTGTTTTTGTTCATCTATGAACCATTTCTACTTTCCCTTAAATATTTACATCTAATTAATATCAATTTTTGTTTTCAATGCAGGAGCAGTACCTGTTTTTTAAATCACAGAAGTAAATCTAATGATCATAAAACTTTCAAAAAACAAAAGTGTGTGAAAAATGTTTCTCTTCTATTGTTCCTCCCCCTATAAAGCCACGGTTAAAAGTTTAGATTGTTTATCCTTAAAGATTTGCTGTTTACATAGGTAATACAAGCTGAACATCCCTAATCTGAAGACTCAAAATTCAAAATGCTCCAAATTCTGAAACTTTTGAAGCACCAACATGATGCCTCAAGTTGAAAATTCCATACCTGAGCTCATGTGACAGGTCACAGTCACAACTTTGTTTCATGCAGAAAATTATTAAAATATTGTATAAAATTACCATCAGATGATGTGTATAAGATGCATTTGAAACATAAATGAATCTGGTGTTTAGGCTTGGGTCTCACCCCCAAATATCATGTGTGTGCAAGGATTTTAAAATCTGAAAAGAGCCAAAATTTGAAACACTTCTTATCTCAAGCATTTCAGATAAGGGATACAAATACTCAATCTGTACTTTAAATATATGTGTGTGAGAATCCCTATATATATGTAGAGAGAACTATATATACTGGAAATACATGTTAAATAATATAATAAATATCTCATACAAATGTAACTTTAATTTTAAATAGGTACATTAATATATTTTTCCAAAAACATGTTTTTTTAAAAAATGTCATACATCATACATCTCATATTGAAATTTGCTGTTTCCTGTGAACAATATGCCATGGACATCTCTCCATAGCAGTACATTTAAATTTACCCCCTTTCAACAACTGAATAAATAGTATCTCATTTTGTGCCTTATCAGAATTTACCCAAGACATTTGCTGTTGATAGTCATTTTTCTTGTTTCCAACCTTTTGCTATTATACACTATGCTGCAATAAACAGCATCCTCCATATAGCTCTACAGATTTGTATAGGAGCATTTCTTTTTGATAGATGTTGTAGAATGTCAAGTCAATTGATGTGGGTAGACCTGTGAAATTTTTGTTAGGGTTTCTGTCCTCTCACGCCCTTGCCAGTTGATGTAAGTTCCATATTTGTCTTCTCTAAATACCATGTTAAAATTTGATTCCCAGTGTTGGAGATGGGGCCTAAAGGCAACTGTTTGGGTTATGTGGGCAGATCCCTCATGAACATCTTGGTGCCATCCTCCTCCCTGAGTAGTAAGTGAGTTCTTGTTCTGTCAGTTCCCATGAGAGCTGGTTGTTAAAAAGAGTCTGGCACTTCCCTTTCCTCTCTCTTGCCTCCTGTCTCACCAAGTGATCTGCACACACCAGCTTCGCTTCCCCTCCAGACATGAGTGGAAACTTCCTGAGGCCTTCACAAGAAGCGGATGCTGGTGCCATGTTTCTTGTACAGCCTATAGAAACATGAGCCAAATAAACCTCTTCCTTTTATATATTACCCAGCCTCAAGTATCCCTTTATAGCAACACTAGCAGAATAAGACACCAGCTAATAATATTTTAAAATTTTCTGTCAATTGGGTAGGAGAAATTACCTCATTTTTCTATAATTTGTAATTTTTATCATTAACAAAGTGTCAATTTATTAATTACTTTTGCTCATTAAAGTTTTTTTTTCTGTATATGTTGCAGATATTTTCTCCCAGTGAATCAGTTTTTAACAATTTGTTGTATGATGGTTTTCCCCTACTAAATTCTCATATACACATGGATTCTTTCTATTCCACTGATCTTTGTCACTGGGTTCTCAACATTTCTTTGAAGCTGTACTCATTTAAAAATGTAGGCATAAACTACCATTACAGGTATTCCTAAATTATACACAAGTATCTCTGAAAAATTGTATCATTGTAACTATAAAACATATGAAAAGTAGACGTTTTAAAAAGCCAAAATTGAAAAACAAGAATTTCTAGTATTTTCTTTAATGATCTAGATGTGCAATCTAGGTGTACACCCCCACTTTGGAGAGCACAGGTTTGTACCATCTAATACTATTACAGCATTGTATTGTTCTAATATCTGTAGCTTTATAATACGTTTATAATATGTTATAATACGTCAGGTAGAACATTCCCTTATTATTACTTTTCCTTTAATTTTGTCCTTAGTAAACTTCTTCAGTTACTCATCCAGATGAATGTTATTATCATCTCGTCAAAGCTCCTGCCTCCACACCCCTACATTACCATAGCTTCTATTGAATTATTTTATTCTAAACATGCCTCTTTGTCACCTCCCAGAGCTACAATGGCTTCTTTTCTCTCTGAGAATGTTACTTAGCACTTTAGGGTAAATTTCTTCTACTACCTGAATTATTAGGTCCCTCCCCATCCCAATGATAGTTTTTCTGGTTTGTTTGTTGTGAATTTGTTTCTGCTTTTGTCTTTGCCTTTATTCTTTAAGAACTTCTTTAAGTGCTTGGATGGCCTTGAATATCTCCCGTCTTTTTCTAAGAGTAAGGCCCTACAAAGCTGACGAGATGTTTTGTGTGCGTGGGTGCAGCTCCTGAGCTTTCTATCTGCAAATGGCAGAAATTCCTTCCATGCTGCACAGCTTATCCTGGCATGAACATGACTTTTCTTTCTGTCACTTGTTCCTTCACCTCCACTAAGTGCACCCACTTGACTCAGACGCCAGATTCACTCTGAGAAGGAAGTGTCCAAGGAGCCCCTCCATTGAGAAAGCAGTACCTCCACCTCGGCCAGCCTGGCGTCCTATGCTAGTCCTCTTCAGCTGATCCCTACATGATCAGTATGCTCATGCTCTTTGATCAGATCTTGTCCTGTTTGTCTCCTTTCTCTCTTGCCTTCTTATAACAGGGGATTCCTAAGATGTTGTATTTTTAAATCTTGAGTTCTTAGACTAAACATTTCTTTTTCACATACTTCAGTCTTTCTCTACATCTTTTCCTGCCCCAGCACACCTGAAGGGCATTCAAGCGCCCCACAAGGCAGTGGCTGGTTGGAACATTGATTCTAACAGGTGCACAGTGGGGAGGGACACAGGAGGAGAGAAAGAGACAAGTTCACTTTAAAAGGCTTAATGGTGTGTCTACTCACACACACATATGCACACATGTTGGGAAGGTCCTTTCTATGCTCTTTCTTCCTTATTTTGAATTCTTCTTATTGGGTTTTCTATACAACATTTGCTGCTGAGTCTTCCACAACAATTTTGTTGAAACAACCTCAATTTGGTAAATGAATGATGGAGCAGGAAGAGTGGTACACTGCAGTAACATATTGTTAGAACGTTTCAGACTCTGCCCTGACATTTGCCCCAGTGCCCTGTCACAGTCTTTTGAAATTGCATATACAGTCACACCTCTTTTTATTGAACTTCACTTTATTGCACTTTAGAGATAATTGCACCTTTTGCAAATTGAAGGTTTGTGGCAACCCTGCATTGAGCAAGTTTATCGGCATAATTTTTCCAACAGCGTGTACTTACTTCATGTCTCTGTATCACATTTTGGTAATCCTCACAATATTTCAAACTTTCATTATTATTATATTTGTTATTGTGATCTGTGATCAATGCCCTTTGATAGTACTATTGTAATTGTTTTGGAGTGCCAAAAACCACAGCCATATAAGATGGCACACTTAATCGACAAATGCTGTGTGTATTCGGACTGCTCAGTCAACCAATTGTTCCCCCAGATCTCCCCCATCTTCTTGGGTATCCCTATTCTTTGAGACACAACAGTAATGAAATAAGGCCAATGAGTGACCCTACAGTGGTCTCCCCAGTGTTCAAGTGAAAGGAAGCGTTGTACATCTCTTGCTTTAAATCAAAAGCTAGAAATGATCAAGCTTAGTGAGGAAGGCATATTGAAAGCTGAGATAGGCTGCAAGCTAGGCCTCTTGAGCCAAATATCCAGGTTGTGAATGAAAAAGAAAAATTCTTGAAGGAAATTAAAAGTGGACTCCACTGAACATATGAATAATAAGAAAGTAAAACAACCTTATTGATAAATGGAGAAAGTCTGAGTGGCCTGGATAGAATATCAAACCAGCCGCAGCATTCCTTTAAGCCAAAGCCTAGATCTAGAGCAAAGCCCCAACTCTCTTCAACTGAAGTTGAAACAGGTGATGAAGCTGCAGAGAAAAGTTTGAAGCTAACAGAGTTTGGTTTATGAAGTGTAGGGAAAGAAGCCTTCTCCTCATAATATAAAAGTGCAAGGTTAAGCAGCAAGGGCTGGTGAAGAAGCTGCAGCAAGTTATCCAGAAGTTCTACATGAGAACGTTGATAAAGGTGGCTACATTAAACAATAGGGTTTTGTTTGTTTGTTCGTTTGTTTTTGAGATGGAGTCTCGCTCTGTCACCCAGGCTGGAGTGCAGTGGCACGATCTCGGCTCACTGCAACCTCTGCCTCCGGGTTTCAAGCAATTCTTCTGCCTCAGCCTCCCAAATAGCTGAGGTTACAGTCATGTGCCACCATGCCCATCTAATATTTGCATTTTTAGTAGAGCCAGTATTTCCCCATGTTGGTCATGCTGGTCTTGAACTCCTGACCTCAAGTGATCCGCCCACCTCAGCCTCTTAAGTGCTAGGATTACAGGCATGAGCCACCACACCCAACTGTAAACTCACTGAAGGCTCAGATGGTTGTTAGCTTTTTTAGTAGTAATGCATGTTTAAATTAAGGTGTGTACATATTTTAGACATAAGTCTATTGGACGCTTAATAGACTACAGTATAGTGTAGATATAACTTTTATGTGCACTGGATAACCACCAATTTGTGTGGCACAATTTGCTTTATTCACTTTATTGCTGTGATCTGAAATGAAACCCACATTATCTTTGAGGTGTGCCTGTATTTTGTTCAGGAGGGAACTAAGAGAGACACTCTTATCTAGGATGCGCTGAAATTCTTTTTCAAGTTGTTCTTGATGGGGAAAGAGTCTTTGGACGTCATGTTTGAAATGACAGTTTGGGACTCTTATGAATTTTAGTTATACATGTCCTTCTGCTCTGCCTCCAGAAAATAAAGAACTGCTTAGAATAAGCAACTTTCATAAAATGTCAATGTGCAGTCTCTTCTGTTTTACAGTAATGAACTGGTATTTCCTTTATAGATCTTTGGATTTATTCTGATTTCTTATGAAAGAGAAAATGGGGAACCCACGTATTTACTGCAAGGAAAACCAGATTTCATTAAATGGTGACTTGGATGAATTTCTAATATCATATGCTTTATTCTTTGCAGAGAAGGGCTTACAGTTTGATTTTTTCAAAAAATGCTGGCCACTTAGCCCTCCTTTGACGTCAGTTTGGTTTGCCTTCATATGCTTGGGGTATAATATGCTATATTTGGCCTTTGGGCTTCTCAAGTTTAAAAACATGTGCTTCATTATAACTGCCCTGGGTAGCTTGATAGAGTGATGAATATGCTCTTCCATTTTGCTGTTCTTTAAGATTACTGTGGAACCATGGTTATTGATGGAGAGGAAGCTCCAGTTGCCTACACATTGGATGATACCAAACCTGATGGCAACTATGCCGCCATAATGGGGTAAGGCACAATTATGGTGTTGTGGCTGCTATTCAGCGTTGACAAGGTAATCACATACTATAAACAAATATGCTCCAAACTTTGACAAATGATTTTTTAACCCAATGGCATTATCTTTCAAATTCAGCAGTATGAAAATTATTTCTGGTTCTTTTCTAAATAATGTCTTCCAATGAATAAACATTTAGATGGAAGCAAAATACCAATAACATTTTAAAATTTTTATGTTAATTTTCTATTAGTATTTAGTGCTGGGGGTAGAGATATTTTGGTGACCCGTCTTTTGTTGGCAGCATGATATAAAGACCTGACTTGGGGTGTTTTACTAAGAGACTTCTTTTGGAGGCTGTGTGGGCACCCATGTTACTTAAGTGGGATGCTGAGACTTCTGAGCCCCATTAAAGAGCCAAAACCAGCCTAGTCTTCAGCTTTCCAGGGAAGAACAGCACATGGGAAGGGAAGGCCAGGATGTCCTGACCCAGAGAGGTGGTGACCTGGAGCATCCAAAATTGAGATAGGCCCTAGGACATGTATGAGTTTATCTCAGAGAGACCCAACAGTCAGAACAGGGAGATCAAAGCCAATTGTAAGTTGAAGGCAATCATGGGGCTAGAAATGGAGATGGAATCTAGAAGGTTGGGTGCTACGGAGATACCATGGTGGAGACAAAACCAAAGAGCAAGGACTGGATGAAATTGAAAAGGCTCAGACATGGCCTTAAGTGGGCATTTGAGGCCCAAGGTTTATTCTTATTGACCACCAGCTGGGTGAGGGGAAGTGGGTCAGCCATAGTGCTATCGAAGTCAAAAATTATGGGCAGTCATCTATTTTTATTCGCTTGACTCCTTGAAGTTAGACAGTGCTCTTCAGTGTCAGAAATTCGACATGAAACTTTGAGCGTAAAATAAGCTCGTATATTGTTTGTTTCTTTTGGTTGACTTTTAACTGTGTAAACTGGGCATATGTGTAGCTATAGAAATGAGGCTAGGATGAAAGCAACTACTAATTTCTCCCCTTTTTTCTTGTTTGTATGTTTTAGATTTATCCTGGCCCACAAAGCCAGAAAACTGGCACGTCTTACCAAAGAGGAAAGGTAACAAAAGAAGTGCTGCTTCTTTCTTTCCTTTCTTCCTTTCTCCCAACTCCGTCCCTCCTTCCCTTTTCTCCTTCTTTCCTTCTTTTCTACCTACTTGCCTGTCTTTCATTTTCACTTAACTTTGTAACTTACAGACTGCCTAATTATATGTGTATTGCCAATGCTATGTGTTTGCTATGTTAATTATAAGGTTCTTGTGTAAAAGACATAGTGCCGATAACTTAAGAACCAAAGTATTCAAATTAATATTTGTTGAGTTTATTGTACATAAGAAAGCATGCTAGGGGTTATGGAGAATACAAAAATGGATATAACTCAGGGGCTGAAAATTTACTTGTGAAGAAGATAACCAGGGGCTGAAAATTTACTTGTGAAGACTGTGTTGTGGGGAAGTCTGCTGTACATACTATATGAATGATGCATAACAATTACGGAATGCATTGGTACAGAGGGCCTAGTTTCTCTGAAGGTGGCAATTTCTTCTTGCAATTAGTGTTCACCATTGCCAATTATTTATTCCTACACCACTGCTAATAACCTATTTACCAGGAAAGAGCTCCTGAATTATACTATGATGCGTGCTTTCCACTTCCATCAGGGTGCTCCTCCATGACCAATGTCACCTCTGCACGTGGCCAGGGCTGTAGAGATCTGCCTGGGCCTCTTACCTAAAAATGTCCCCACTAGAATATAAGATCATGAAGGTAGGATGTTTTGTCTGATTGGCTCACTGCTGGGTTTCCAGTGCCTGGAACAAATCTGTTCCCACTTGTCTTTTGATCCTGTTTATGGCTTATTCACTTTATACTACAATAAAATTTTATCTTTTTATGTAGTCAAATTTATCCATTTTAAAACCATGGTTTCAGAGTGTCTATCATGCATAGAATAGACTTTCTCATTCCAAGATAATGTTTTAGAAGTCACCCATTCTTCCATTACTTTTATGGTCTCACCTATTACATGTAAATCTCTGATCCTTCTGAAATATATTTTGGTGTAAAACAGTAATGAATCATCCAACTGTTTCCTTCATGGGCAGCTATTTGTCCCAGTGCCATTCTATTTAAAAATCCGGCTTTTCCCTGTGGGTTTAAAATGTCCACCTTTATGAATTCTAAATCTGGTTCTACTTCTGTACTTAATTTTATTTCTTTGCTCTTTCTAGCCATTCCTCTGCTTGTGCCAAGTTACTTCATTTGTATAAAAACAAAAAGACAGAACGAGTGAGAAGGTAGACAGGGAGGGAGAAGAACTTAGTCATTTTCATAGACGTGTTTCATAAACATTTTGTTCATAAACAAAAGAGCTTCTGGATTTCAAATAATATCATAATTCAGGCAATACATCACTTTACTTTCTTAAAAGATTTATCAGCAATCCTGTGTGATTAATATTTACAACCTCAAAGATTTAAGACAGCTGAAATGGAACAAAATGCCTTGTTTTTAAAACATTACAATGAAATGTTGGAGTGGAATCAATGGCTCATGAAATCTTTTTTATGAAGGGATAAATGCCTCTCTCCCACTTTTTTTTTCCTTCCCTCCTTTCCTTTGTTTTCACTTTTGTTTCTTGTTATTCACAGGTTGAAGAAACTTTGTGAACTCTATGCCAAAGTTCTGGGTTCCCCAGAAGCTCTGGAGGTAAGACTGCTTCCCAACCCTATACTAAGGGAGAGAGACCTTTATTTGTCCCCAAGGGGCCAGCAGGGATACGTTGATGCAAGTTGGGTCCTGAAGTTCATGCTTTTCCCGACATATTTGCAGAGGCATCTACACAGGACTGGTCAATTTACAAGTGGTTCCAGAGAGTGCAGGCCCTGGCTGTGCTGGTGGCAGGTCAGGGAATTTGCAACATGCTATGGTTTAGGTGGTGCTACATTGTCCCCGAATTCAGAGTTCTTCCTGGAAAAGGACATTGGGCCACTCTGCTTCCAGTTCTGTTAGGGGGGTAAAAGAGGGGAGCATCTACTACCCATAGGGAGATCCTAGATCCCAGCAGCCAGGATGGGGATGAAAAGGGCTTTTTCCCACTTCTGGTGATCTTGTAAAAAGGGCAGAGTCTCACTCATGTACGTAAACCTATACCCACCTCATCCCCCACTGTCTCACAGTTAAAAAATACGATTACCTACCCCCACTCCTGCATGGCCCCTTTTCTGCCTTGTTTTACCCTTGAACATGAGAGATGTAAAGAAGACAGGCTGTCTGTCTGCCAGTTGAGTTTTAAGACACCTTTGGAAGTAGCCAGAGGAAACAGTGATCTTCAAATGAATCAAATAGAATTCTATGGTGGCTAAAGGTGGGATGGGGGCAGGGGACATTTGGTGACAGTCAGGGGGCCCAAAGTACTCATCACAAGTACCCGTAATCACCTCCCTCATCAATATTTAAAATGATGAATCGGTTCTCTCATGACATTCACCAGACTGCTAAGTTTTAATGTTTTGACATAGACTATGCCACCTTTTGAACGTGATTATTAAATCCAATTATCTGTGAAACATTTGAAGACAATGGAGACCAATGTACAAATGAGCAGTTAATGCGTGAGAAAAGTATAATGAGGAGGCTGAGAATGTTTAACTTGTTAAGCCGCTTAAATCCAAATCTCTGTAGTATATACCACGGTCTAGTTGAGCAGCTCCATGGCTTACTCCTATTACTCTAACACTCAGCTTTGGAGTGGCTGGCTTCCTCCTTGTTAAGTTGTGTGTCTTTTGAATTTGTCTTTTTGTTCACTATTTTAAAGCAAAATTCTCTCCCTCCCTGATCATCCCACCACTGCACATCTTCTGTACTTGATATAGGTGAAACACATGCTCTTGATGTTTCTTGGAATTCTTTCTCAGCAAATAAACTAAAACAATTAGGGAAACAATAAGAGGAATGTGTTTTGCTTTTTTTTTTTTCTTTCATATACCATTTAGCAAGTTTAAATATAGGCATAGCCTCCAGGCTCAAGGGTATTGAGTTAAGTATCAAAACAAAACATATGGCCAGGTGCAGTGGCTCACAGCTGTAATCCCAGCACTTTGGGAGGCCGAGGCTGGTGGATTATGAGGTCAAGAGATTGAGACCATCCTGGCCAACATGGCGAAACCCTGTCTCAACTAAAAATACAAAAAAACATTAGCTGGACGTGCTGGCACACACCTGTAGTCCCAGCCTCTCAGGAGGCTAAGGCAGGAGAATCACTGGAACCCAGGAAAAGGAGGTTGCAGTAGGCAAGATGATGCCACTGCACTCCAGCCTGGCGACAGAGCAAGGCTTCATCTGAAAAAAAGAAATACAGTATACACTCACTCTAAAAGCACTTAACATCTGTTAAAAATTATTAGTTTTTCTGTTTAAAAATGCCATTCAATGGCACAGGTCTGGAGAATAAAGAGTGTGGAGTAAATTTTTCTTAAAAAGCCACTCAAGATATTTCACCCTGGTAGCTATTCAAGCTTTATGAAGTTACATTCTGAGACATTCTCAGGCTAAAGCAGTTTGTAATTGAAGTTCCTCCAGCAACTCATGAGATGGTTGGGGAACATCAGTTGGAGAGGAAAGCATTTGTCCTCATATTTTGAAAAAGTCTGATCATTTTTCATTTGAGAAAGTCTCTTTTTCTGAGAAGGGTGTGGATGATTAATTCCTGATGATAAAAATAAATTGGTCCTGTCCTTGTTTGCTCTTGGTATAGAGAGGGCCACTTGTTTTATTTTCACTTCGATGCTTATTTTGTGGAAGGAAGAAATTCCTGGCAACAAGAAACAGTGAAAGATAAAGTCCTACCTTTCTTCTAATTGGCTGGAGACAGCCAGAGAAGCTTGCTTAGGAGGCAGACGTAGCCATCAGGTGCTGGGGAGTTTAGCATGGTGGCACCACAGAAGACCTGGAGCCACTTAACCCATCAGGCAGAACCTCATAGTCATACTTTGTAAATAGGATGTCTTACAAATGACTGTTCAAAATCAGCTATGTGATTGCAATTCTTTTAAACAAAATATTTTTCAAAACCTCTTTTTCAAACATCATTTTCTTAAAACTTGCTATGTTGATTTTGTCTTTTCAAAGTAATGGTTAATAATAAAGCTTCTGTTTAGTTACTTTAAAAAAGCATTTGAGCTTTACAAAATCTTGGCCAGTTTTGCCTATTCATGGCAAAAACAGATTTTTCAGATCAATCGTTGTTTGTAAGTACCACCATCAACAGAAGTGCTTGCTTGCCATAAAAACATGTTTGTCTGTTCAGTTTCCCTAAACAAAGCTCACCTTCACCAAAGCATGAACCTGATAGTCCTTTTTCTTCAGCAGACATATTTTTCTGCCTTTTTTTTTCTTATCCAGCCACACCAGTAAACATAAATCCTTTGAAAACCTTTTCTTGAAACCATTAGGCAGTAAGACTTTTTAATAGGTAAGACCACGGTACAAATGGAAATAGACTATCATGATTTATGAACAATACCTAAAACATGAAGAAACCAAATAAAAAAAAAAAGATTCTAAAATCTGAATTTCTTAGAAGCTTACTATCAAGGACATTTACCTGCCCGAAGACATAGCTTCAAAAACATCGGGATAATGCTACTCTATAACCTACTAAACTATTGGATTTATTCTAGGCTAGATAGCTTTCTCTGTGTCTCCTTTAAGCTTTTGTCACTCTGCCTTGCAGCCAGTCCATTATGAAGAGAAGAACTGGTGTGAGGAGCAGTACTCCGGTGGCTGCTACACGACTTACTTCCCCCCTGGGATCATGACTCAATATGGAAGGTAGAGTAAAAGTATGCTAAGCTGTGATGAAATCCCCTGTGCCTGAATCCAAACTCTAAATAGGTTCAGGTAGCTCTTCTCCCTTGGTTCTTACAAATACAAAAAAAATCCCCCAATTTCCTTTGTATCTTGTGAACCTTATGAATGAAATTGTTATAATTATACACCATGGTGCTGCTTTCCAATTTTAATTTCTCTGGAAGAGAAATTCCAATCAATATAACCAAAGAAAGTTTCAGCATAAGAATAGCATTTTATACCATTCTTCATGATGTGATTATTAGGCATTATATGCCTGTATCAAAACACATCATGTACCCCATAAATATATACACCTACTGTGTACCCATAAAAATTAAAAATCAAAAAAGAGTAGCATTTTAGGCAGTCCAAGGGTTCATCCACAATGTCAGAAGAAGTGTCCTTATACTGAGTTAAGACTCAGTAAAACTTCCTCAAATGCCACTGTACAACTGACAACATGGGGACAAAAAAATGAGTTCAAGACTGAGCATGAAGAGACTTGGGTTCCAGCCCTGATTCTACCAATAACCAACTTTGTCATCCCAAACAGGTCACTTCTCTTTTCTGAACCTCACTTTCTTAGCAAGTGGATGGGAAAGCACAAAATGATGAACAGTGAGCAATAATCAGTATGTTCAAGGAAGTATGAGGTTTTTTATGCTAAACCTTATATGCTGGGAAGTGTGAGTTATTTTTTAACACCCTTATTGAGACATAATTCACATACCATACAATTCACCTATTCAAAAAGGTGCACAGTTCAATAGCTTTTAGCATTCACAGCATTATACTTCCAAGTATGTGGTTGTTTAATTTATTTGATGACAATAAATGAACTAATAATATAGCAGTAATTTTAATGACTATTATAGTATTACTAAACCAAGCAATAATTTAATGCCAAAAGCTTAATCTAAAGAGAATGAGACATGTAGAATAGTGAGTCAAAGACTGTTGCAGCAAACAGAGGGGGTAAGTGGAAATGGCTAATCAATCTGTCCATGAAAACTGATCAAATAAGGATTAAGACCTGCTTATCAGAAGATACATAACAACTTTGGTTAGCACTTTCTTTACCTGCTTGAAGATGGCAAAATACTATCCAAGAGAACACCCTGAGTCCAGAAGGCAGCACCTGATAAGCTGCTGGGTCATTAAGTTAATTTTTAAATATGCTGAGTGTGTTAGTCCATTTTCACACTGCTGATAAAGACATATCCAAGACTGGGCAATTTGAAAAAGAAAGAGGTTTATTGGACTTACAGTTCCACATGACTGGGGAGGCTTCACAATTATGGTGAAGGCAAAAAGGAGCAAGTCACATCTTATGTCTATGGCAGCAGGCTAAGAGAGAGCTTGTGCAAAGAAACTCCCATTTTTAAAACATCACATCTTGTGAGACCCATTCATTATCACGAGAACAGCACGGGAAAGACTCACCCCCATGATTCAATCATCTCCCACCGGGCCCCTCCAACAACCTGTGGGAATTATGGGAGCTACAAGATGAAATCTGAATGGGGACACAGAGCCAAACCATATCAGTGAGTGTAGAATATGTCAATGTTATTTGTTTCATTATGCGTTTATTGGCTAAGTGCCAACCATTTGCTAAACACTGTGCCGAAAACTTTAATACCAAAGACATCCTCCCCACTGAGAAGGAGCTGACAGTGTTGAGGACCAGGATGGTGATGGGGAGAGGACATGACATCAAAAATCGACTCTAAAGTACTGACATATGTCCCTGGAAGGGTATAAGGATAAAAGAGGGCATTACCGTATCACCACTCAGAATGTTACCACTGAGGTAAATGCTCTAATACAGGGGCATAGCGATAACACTGGGACACATAGAGGCACAGGCTAGCCTTACTTAGAGAAATCTGCAAAGGCTTCATAACGCGCATACCACCTGAGGGTTGTAGGAGGCAGAGAAAGGCTATTGGGGATTCAGTCTAGGCAGATAGAATGGTATGAGCAAAACACTAGGATCCCACAGGTTTCTGGAAGGTCAGGGGAAGAGCTTTGCATGGATCATGTATTAGGCCATTCTTGCATTGCTTCAAATAAATATCTGAGTCTGGGTAACTTATAAAGAAAAGAGGTTTAGTTGGCTCACAGTTCTGCAGGCTATACAAGCATAGTGCTGGCATCTGCTCAGTTCCTGGTGAAGCTTCAGGATGCTCACAATCATGGCAGAAGGCAAACTGAGAACAGGCAAGTCACATGACAAAAGGAGGAGCAAGCAAGTGTTGGGGTGAGAGGTGCCATGCACTTTTATGCGACCAGATCTCGTGAGAACTCACTATCACGAAGACAGACCAAGCCATGAGGGATCTGCCCTCGTGATCCAAACAGCTCCCACCAGGCCCCACCTCAGGCACTGGGGATTACAATTCTACATGAGATTTGGGTGGGGACAAATATCAAAACTATATCAGATAGGCTATGGGTGATAAGGACAGAATGGAGAATCATACCAAAAGGGGAGCAAGGACCCTTTGCCCTATATGACACATTCAGGAATACAAAACTTGATATTGCAACAGAGAACAGCAATCACTGCATAACGTTTGTTTTTGGCTCTGTTTTCTAATCTAATCTAATCTAATCTAATCATATCAGAAGTGTGATATGATTAGATTTCTGACCACAGAGTAGTGGGTTTTATGCTCAATTTCATAGAGTGTCAGGAAAATACCTTTTGGTTTGGGCAGCAAAGAGAACACTTACCTAAACTGGCCTAATCCTGACCACATGAGAGAAGCAAGATAAATCCCATTGTATCTGGCACTGGTGGTGATACAATAATGCCCTCTTTTATCTTTATTCCTCCCCAGAGACATACATCAGGCTTCCTATAACTACCTTCAATTTGTAGGGTTGAAACTAAGGCACAGCATAGCTTAATGTAACTCCCAGCTTGAACAGAGACTACCTGCCCAGACGACTTCACTTGACCCTTCAAGGCCATGGCATTTATGATATTGCAGTACATTTTATATTTAGGGCCCTGAAAGTTCACAGTAAATGCTCTGCTTCCAGAAGGAAGAGAGAAGACAGAATCAACAGTACAACTTTAGTAAATAACTAAATACACATTTATTAAGAAAATTTTCTTCTGGACAGAGTGAAAAACTGATTGTAGTGCCTGTGCAGTAAAACTCATAAGCCATGAGAAATCGATGTGTGCTTTATGATGTCCTATATCTTTTGTAAATATATACTGTCTGTTCACTCACCTGCAAAAGAAGGGGCAGGTATTCTTCTTGTCTGGTTATTGGACTATTTTTTCCCTTAAAAGAACATAATTTCCAAATGACAAGTGGAGGGAAACTATCTCTTTGTTTAAAATTAATTATTGGTTTTTACCATATTCTGATTGTTAGTACAATTAGCTCTCTAAGCCTTTTTATTTCTTCCAATATTTCATTCTAGGGTCTGGCCAGGCCTCCCAGAGGTCTCCAACTGGAGTTAGTTTTCTCCATTTGAAAAAAATGTGAATATGCAGTGAAAAATGACATTGTTTAATCAACATGGTGAAAGTTAATCCACCTTCTTTTGCAGGAAGGGTTCCTTCCTGAATACCTTAGGCTCTCGATAGTTACAGATTTATTTCATGTGTTGTCATCAACATACTAATACAGATGTTCCTCAAAATATGATGGGGTTATATCCCAATAAACCCATCATAAATTGAAAATATTATAAATAGAAAATCTGCTTAATACAACTAACCTACCAAATATCATATTTTAGCCTAGCTACCTTAAACGTACTCAGAACACTTACATTAGCCTACCATTGGGCAAAATAATCTAACAGAAAGTGTATTTTATAATGGAGGGTTGAATATCTCATGTCATGTATTAAATACGGTATTGAAAGTGAAAGACAGAATGGCTGTATGGATATTTGACGTATGGTTTCTACTGAATGTATATTGCTTTAACATCATCATAAAATTAAAAATTATAAGTTGGAGACCATCTGTATTCTATATAATATCTCTCCTTATATTTTCTTCTCCTACTTTTGATCATGGTAATTAGAGCAGGTGAAAGAAAACACACCAATGCAAGCCAGCTTGTTTGGTTTTCTAATAAAAGGCCCAGTGGTATACAGTGTTGACTAAGATGGAGCATGGATGTTAGCTCTTGACATACTTATCAGATATAAGAGAATCCTGGGACAGGATGAATAATGCATGTTGATGGTGCTTTCCTTATGGTATTTTTCTCAGAGAAACAACGAACTGCCCCTCTTGCAGGCCATGTTCTGTGACATTTCAGTCCCTTGTATAGCATGCTGGCACTCTACTATTAAATATTATAGGGTGACGATACACCAGGCAAAGAATATAAGATCAAAACACAGACTTTGACATCTAGTAGTGATGGTTCAAATCCCGGCTTTGTTATTTTCTAGGAGTGTGGCTCTTGGCATATCACTGAACATTTCTCCAAGCCTCAGTTTCCTCATGTGAAAAATGAGATAATGATAATAGTGGCTATGTCACCGAGTTCTTTAAAAGATTGAAGAAACAGTGCCGTATAGAGAGGAAGTAAAACTAAGTGGTGAAGACTGTAGGTTCCAGAGTCAGATTGCCTGAGTTCAAATACCAACTCTGCCACTTACTAGCTGTGACCAAGAGCAAATTACTTTGTCTCTGTTGCTGGTTAGGTTCCAGGAAGCAGACCCTGAAACAACTGTTAGCCGACAGGATATATATTAAGGCATGCCCTTAGGATTGGCACCTGTGAAAGAGAGACAGCAGCAGGAGTGGGCATAGGGAGAAGTTAGGCTGTAATGCAGTTCCAGTGACGGCCTCAGCTGACCCCAGAGGGAGTTCTCTAGAACTAAAATGGCCCTTCAGAGTGGTCTCAAGTTGGAGCTTGGGAATCAGGTATTCACCACCCATGGTGACCAGTCACTGGGTCCACCTGCTGCTGGAAGGAGGCGTGACCTAGGTGATTTTGCAGCACAGGCAATTTCCAAAGAGGGCTGACATCGGTAGGCCCTCTTCTTGCAGCACTCCCAGCAGCTGAGAATAAGTCTTTCATTCTTGAAGGGGGCCTGTGTGGTTCATCACAATGTCCACCACAGTCTACTTCCATATTCTCATCTGCAAAATGGGGATAATAATAGTACCGACCTCACCAGTACAGGCAAGTGTTCAAGGAATAGCACTTAAGGAGCCATAGTCAGACTCACAGATTTGTTAAATGCTACTGATGGAAAGGGTCTTATAAATCAGTGGATCATTCCCTTTAAGAGGCGAGGAAGCCAGAGCTCAATGAGAGGAAGTGATTTGCCATGTTCACTAGTGGAATAACCATGTGGGGAATTGGAGGCATGTATCACCTTGCCCAGAGCTAGTGAGCCATAAAGGGAACCATATGACTGGGCTTATACAGCCCTACACTTCATGTTGGTGAAGCAAATAAATAATTAACCTCCATTAATGTCAGCTCCTTCACTTACAACTCTTGGTGCAGGAGTGAACTTTGGCTTTTATTCCATTTCGTTTCTGACAAGGATCATGCAGGAGCTGGAGGAATCATATAAACAAACATTATTCCAAGATTGCCAGTGTCCTTCTTGATTGTTCAGAATCTGAGGAAGCTGATCAGCCTCCGTCTTTGTGGGAAAGCTTTTCTCTGGACTCTCTGAGACTGACCACTTGTGCCTCTTTGCTTTTGTTCCAAGGGTTCTACGCCAGCCAGTGGACAAGATTTACTTCGCAGGCACTGAGACTGCCACACACTGGAGCGGCTACATGGAGGGGGCTGTAGAGGCTGGGGAGAGAGCGGCCCGAGAGGTAGGGCCTGGGGTCACAGATTATGGGGAAGGAGGAAACTCATGGTCCTAACATGTAGGTCAAAGATATCTGAGAGCCTGGAGACCAAGTCTGCAGTAACCACCATCTCAAGACCCATAAAATACCATCTTAACAGTTGTCTCAGGTGAAGTGAACACCTCAGCCCAAAGTCATAATGAAAATACCTAACATGTCACCGAAGGTAAAAAGAGTTCATGGAGCAAATGATCAACCTGACTATGCTTGAAAGATAACCCAGGTCTGATCTTCTAGGACCAAACATGCTTTTATTAGGACTCAAAATTCAATTCATTTCACAGGAAAGATTTTTCTGACAGCACTTCTGATCTCATCCCTATTTTTGAGGTGTGGTCACAACTATTAAAATTTATGGTAAGCCTGATGATTGCAACCTCTTATACCAGAGTGGAAAGACGTTTTGGTGCCTTTTAAAGGTTGAGTGGAGTGTTCTGGCCTTTACCATGGTGTTTTTGATGGATATCTAAGAGACTGTTACTTAGTCCTTTATTCAGAGAACAGATTCGAAGAAAGATGGTGTCACTTTTGCTATTTGCCAATATGCTCTTTCATTTCAGATCCTGCATGCTATGGGGAAGATTCCAGAGGATGAAATCTGGCAGTCGGAACCAGAGTCTGTGGTAGGCTATGTTTTATTTCATGAATTTAGATGTCTTTTCTCTAAAACCCATTATTTGCAAGAAGAGCACACTTGTATATATTCACATATACCTTTTCCTAAGTGATTAAACTCAGTGATTTTCCTAAGTGATTCAACTCAGTGATTTACCTAAGTGATTCAAACATGAATGTTTAAATAAGTATCATGGGTTAGGGCAGAGGTGACAGATTTAGACGAACTTTGATACATTTGTAGCTGCCACATTCATTATGGATTATTAGGAAAAATTATTTTTTGATGAGGAGGGAGACATTTCTCAGAGAGTTCTAAAAATAATAACTCAATAAATGCCTGTTGAATAAATATCTAGCCTGGTGATTCTCAACAAGAGGCAGGAAAAGAAAGGAAAGTCTGTTAGCATCTCCAGTCCAGGGACAAACAGATGGAATGAAATGGAGAATATTGAGATTAAAATTTTATTTTTAATATACTTACCATTCTTGCGATAAAATCCTAGGAAGTTTTCCTGGCTGGAATGAGGGATGCATAGAGGTTAGAGTGAAAACACACTGTAGAAGACAAGGTCAAAAAAGGTTATTAAAGTTATTGCTCTGTCTTTTTAAGCGTGAAGTCAAAAAAAAAATAGGCCTGCCACTCCAAAGTCATTCTCTTAGTGCTTCTGCTAGGAGTAGGATTGTAGGCTGTGGGGACCATGGATTCATTTACTAGTAAGTATTTATGGCACACTTGTTCTGCATCAGCCATTGCAGTAAATGCACAGCAGCATTTTAGTGGAGCTCAACATCTGGTGGAGAATACAAATGATAATCAAAAAGTACAGAACAATGAAGAAGTCATGCTGAGAAAAAAAATGCAAAAACAGAAGGCCATTCTAGGCTGGGGGCCCAGGAAATAAAGCCTCCCTGAGGAAGTGAAGGGCCCAGTGAGGAAGCCAGGGCAAACAGTATAAGCAGAGGGAACATTGTGTTTAATGGCCTAGAGGTTGGCAGGAATGGGTCATGTTCAGAGAGCTGGAGGAAGTACTCACTCTCTAAAGTGCACAAGCCCTGTACTAACACCCAGTGTTCTCTGAACCCAGGATGTCCCTGCGCAGCCCATCACCACAAGCTTCTTGGAGCGACATTTGCCCTCTGTGCCAGGCCTGCTCAGGCTGATTGGATTGACCACCATCTTTTCAGCAACGGCTCTTGGCTTCCTGGCCCACAAAAGGGGGCTACTCGTGCGAGTCTAAAGAGAGAGGGTGTCTGTAATCAGACTCTCTTCATACTGTATTTGGGGTATGGGTTTGCGAACGGAGCTGCAGTCAAGTTCCATGAAGACAAATAATGTGGAGCGAGGCGGGGAGCGTGAAGATAAGTCCAACTCTGACTGTAAAATACATGGTATCTCTTTCTCCATTGTGGCCCCTGCTTAGTGTCCCTTACGTGGCTTAGTGTTCTGTATTGCCCTTGGAACCTTTAGAATAGTTACATTGGCTTGTTTAAGGTTCTTGCTGCCCCACAACACACCTTGCCCATGCACAAGCAATGAGTTCTTTCTTATCACTGTGGCTTTGTGCTTGTCCTTCCTCTTACCTGTAATAGCCTCACCTGCCAAAGCTCTTTGCATTTGTCCTTAGAATACTGTATTGTTAAAGCTGAAAGACATTAAAGACCATTTAGTCCTCACCTTCTGTTTTAGAGTTAAGCAAACTGAAGCCAACAGAGGTGGAACTTAATGACCTAAGAGCCACAATAAGCCACTGGTATCTGGAGGACTAGAACACAAATCCAATGCTTTTCCCACTTCCCTGAATATATTCCCCAATTACCCTCCTTCACTCCCTGTGGTAGTCACTGATGGTGTCCCCTTGTATGGGTTTACTTTGTGCTAAGTTGTCTTACACTACTCAAATGCTACTCAGTATATAGCCTTAAGTCTTACTGTTTTGTGCAGTGTGTCTCCAGCTGATTTTAACTTTTTGATGGTAGAAAGTTTATCTCTTTTTCCTTTTGTATTCTCCATTGTATCTTCATATCAAGTACAGTACACACTTGGGTAATTAAAAATAAAATTTGGTTGGCCATATCTGCTGTCCTTTCTTTTTGGGTAATGACTTTCAACCTTTGTACAGATCAAGTCAAGATCCAGTATTAGGTATATAATTGTGACTTTAAAGCATTTAGTCAAAATTTCCTTGAAGCCTGGATGATGCATGCATTTTGATTGCATAATCCATCATGGGTGGCATATGTGAGAGCATGTTGTAAATGATTTATAATGGTATGGTAAGAATACTAAAAGATACAGTTCCTTGCCTTCACTACCCCAAAAAATACCTGTCAAAATAAATTACATATTAATAAGCAAGATGCTTAAACTATTAAGCTAATGACAATATTTCAGTTGACATTTCATATTCTTTCTTGGCAAAGCCATTCACTAGGTACACTCATTAATGTAAAATTACAGTTTAACAGTGCATTAATTCCTATTTGGATTATTTTTTGAATGATATCATCATCTCAAAGCACTCATGCCTCTAGACTCCCATAGTCAGTTTCCATAGGGATGTCTTTTAAATCCATAAATGGCCATTCTTATACTCGCCTTTAAAAATGAAGTTTATTCTTAGCACAAGTGAAATATAAGAAATCTCCCAAGATGAATCAATAATAGTATAGAGTTTCTGATTTTACAGTGGCATTAACATGTATGAATTTAGTGGAAATTTAGGGACTGTCTTACTCTATTTTGTGTTGCTGTAACAAAATATCAGAAACTGAGTAATTTATAATGAACACAAATTTATTGGCTCATGATTGTGGAGGCTGAGAAGTCCAAGGTCAAGGAACTGTCATCTTGTAAGGACCTTTATGCTGTGTGGCAGAAGGCATCACATGGGTGAGAGAGAACAATCAAAAGAGGGCTAAAGTCATCTGTTTGTAAGGAATCCACTCCTGTGATGACAAACCTACTGCCATGATAATAGTATTAACACATTCATGAAAGTGGTGCCTTTATGATCCAAGCATCTTTCATTATTAGTTCTCACCTTCCAACACCACTGGACTGGGGATCAAAGTTCCAACACATGAACTTTGGGAGATAAATTCAATCCATAGCAGAGACTAAATGAGAAAATTCAGGAACCCACTAAGATTTTCTTTGTAATCGTTTTTTAAAACTGTCTAAAAATGTACATAGCATGGGGGAGTCTTCTTGAGCATCTTTTCCAAAAACATGTCCCTAAAAATTGATCATATGGCTAACTATAATGCATCTGTTATCAAAGAGTCAATGGCTAGCCACAGTGGCTCACACTTGTAATCCTATCTCTCTGGGAGGCTGAGGCAGGCAGATCGCTTGAGCTCAGGAGACCAGCCTAGGCAGCATGGTGAAATCCCATCTCTACAAAAAATGCAAAAATTAGTTGGGTATGGTGGTATGTGCCTGTAGTCCCAACTACTGGGGAGGCTGAGGCAGGAAATTGCTTGAACCTGAGAGGCGAAGGTTGCAGTGAGTGAGTCACACTACTGCACTCCAGCCTCGGCAACAGAGTAAGACTCTCAAAAAAAAACCCCAAAAAAACTAAAAAGAATCGCCTTCTCCAAAAATCTCCTGGATCACTCATTCTCCTGCTGAGTAAGGAGTGCCTTTTCTTTGTTTTCCCAATGTTACATACATTGACCTCTTGTCCTGTGCTGACCGCATGATATTGCCATTGTGTCATCTTGTTAAGTTACATGATTTGACTGAGGTGCTGTTTCTGGGTTTTGGGGTTCAGGGGAGTCCTCAGTTCCCCTGAGAGGTCATTTTTCCAGATTCTTGGTCTATCACTCCCCCAAGAATGGGAGAGGAGACCACGGCACAGTGCACAGTAAATGCCGGACTCAGAAGTGTTTATAGAAAGTGATTTATTTAAGTAGAGAAAGAGAAACAGGAGGAGAGAGAAAGAAAAAGCTGACTCTCACAGTGAGAGAATCCAAACAGATGGAATCTAGGAGAGGAAAGCAGCTTCCACACTGAGTGGAAGGGAATAGAGAGAGAGATGGAGTTTAGGAGGGGAAGACAGGCTTCCATGAGAGAGTGTGGAAGGGGACTCCAGAGGGAAAAATCCAGGAGAGAGAAAGACAGCTTCCACGAGGGTGGAAGGGGATCCAAACATGGAGTCTGAAGGGGTGTGGAAGATGGGGACTTCCTTCCTGGGAGGAACCTCCACCTTCTCCAAGACCCCCTGGCCAATGAAAAGAGTTTCCTTAAAATTCCGCTGGAGTGATTGACTTTTGACCCTTTCCCATGCATGAAAATCAAAACAGAGACTGTTAAATCTCCCAGATGGGGAGAGATGGGAGAGGGGCATGGCACTGGGAAGTTCTTGCCCTTAAAACTATACCCCCTTGTGGACCCAGAAAGAGAACACCTTCCCTCAGTGCCAAGTTACATTAAATATCAGTTACCAAGGTGAGACCTGAGGTAGACAAAAATAGAAAACTTCAAAGGAAAGATCTAAAAAATATGTTTTTTTTTTCTGTTGTAACCCCTCACCAGTTTTGAGGATCTAAAAGGAGTGGAGAGGGTTTTCAAAGGGACAGATTTGTAAAGAGATCTCTTTAAAGAGAGCTGCCTTCTCCCAGCCTACCCAATTTTAGAAAGTCTGGTCATGTGAGAAATAAATTCAATCATTTTCAATATAGGTTTTCTGTTACAGCCGAAAACATCCTAAAACATCCACCTCACTTGACAAAATTTTAAGACCTTCTTATAAGACTGACTTTAGATAATAATAATGCTTATTATTAATTATATTATTATAAAGACAGTTGCTTTCATTAAACATTAATTACAAGGTGCTATACATCATCTTATTTTATCCTGATTCCACTCCCATCACTTCCGTTTTCCACTTAAGGAGTCTGAGTCTCAGAGACAAAGCAAAGGTCCCATAACCAGTGAGAGGTGTAGATGGCCTTCAAAGCCAGATGAGAGTTGCTCTAAACCTCTGCGTGTTATTTTCACTGTCTCTACTCCCTGGGCCAGTCTTATAAGATTGCTTATCCAGAACACCTAGCACCTGATCTTTCTAAGTTATTGCTATCTCCAAAACTTATTTTTCTATCCAAAAGTATTTTTTCTATCCAAACATATTTTTATTTGCTTCTAACACCTAATATGGCCCCAATACCTTCTGGACATGGTCTTTCACCTGTTCCATTATAAGAATTAAAGAATGATCATCATTCAACAATAACTCAACAAATATATATTGATTACCCTATTTCAGGTATTTTTGTGGGTGTTGGGAATATAGTTGTGAACAAAACTGAGAAACTCCCTTCCCTCATAAAACTTAAGTTCTAATGAATAGAAAATAAATAAATGGTGTAACCTATACTTTCAGGTGATGAGAAATGTCATCAAGAAAAAGTTAGCAAAGCAAGGGGATAAAGAGTGATGTGGCGGCAGGGGATGGCTATAGTAGATTGAGTGGTCAGGTTAGGCCTTACTGAGAAAGTGACCTTTACTAAACTGAGACCTAAATGAAGTAAACAAATGAGCCATGATGCTACTTGCAGGGAGAGCATTTCAGGTAGAAGAAACAGCAATTGCAAGTCCCAGAGGTGAGAATATGCTCGGAGTATTAAAGGAATAGAAAAAGAGCCAGTGTGGTAGGAGCAATGGTAACAGAAAACCAATGCAGAAAATGAGGTTGAAGAGATAGACTGGGGCCAGACCAGGTACGAAGTCTTAGGTCACAGGAAAGGGTTTGGCTTTTATTCTAAGTGTGAGGACAATTCACTAGAGTGTTTCTAGTAAGGGAGTAGACAGTCTGGCAAAGTTTTACAAGAATTAGTCTGTTGTCGATACTGTAGTGTGCTACCCAAATCTTCCTTTGGAAATGACGCACTCATTCACCCAGCTGCTCGAAGTTGGGAGGTCGACAGCTCATAGCTGTGTCCCTTTCTGCAGGCTGATGGAAACCCCTGCCCCAAAACATGCCCCTTCCTAGGAGTAGTCCAAATCCAATGAGTGGGTACAAAAAACTATTTTAGTTCCAGAGCTCCTTGTGGAATCAGCTAAAGTCTTTATTGAATTGCCTCAGAGTTCTGCTTCATCCTCTGCCCAATTTGCTTCCCTCGCTTCTTCATAGGTGTTGATCCCAAGGACACATTCCAATAAGCTTCTTGCATTCAAATCTCCATCACTGAGTCTGCTTCCTGGAAAATCCACCCTTAGTGATATGGAGAACAGACTGCTTTGTGGTAAGAGTGAAAGTGGGAGACTAGTTAGGAGGCCTGGAAAGTTAGTTGTCCAGGCCAGAGGTTCTGTTGGCTTGGTCTCGAGTAATGAAGATGCAGATCCATGGAGATCCATGAAGATCCAAGTGGAGGTGCTGGGTAGGCTTTTGGCTATGTGTATTAAGTTCAAGGGAGAGGTTGAGGCTGGTGATATAATTTGGTAAGCCATGGGATTGAATGTAAACAGAGAAATCTTTAAAGATGAGCCCTGAGACACTAAATCATTAAATTTGAAACGTTCAATTTCAAAAGTAAATACATATCTAAGAGCTATGACAAATTACGTACTCAGATTACAGTGAAATCACTGTAATCATTCATTATAATCTCCATTATTGCAGCTTTTTAGTGATTATAGTAAGCTGATGTAAAAATGTAATAATTATTTAAAAAAATTTTTAAACATTTTTGTTCTATATTTCTCATGTTTGGACACCTGGTTAAACAATCTGCTGCTGTATTTATGTATTTGCTAATCGTCTGCTACTTCCCAGAGAATCTGAGACAACATCCAGCAACACATTTCAATACTAAGTTAACAAAACAAAACAAAAGGAAATGGTTTGTGAGCAGTAAGGCGATGAGGAGAAGGTGGACAAGCAGGTGGGCACAGGGAAGGCCAACTGCTGTTTAGGTAAGGAATCCGAGGGACTCCAGCAAAGACCTATTGACCAAGGCCTGAAAATGTTTTTGCTTCACTTTGTCACACTGTCTGAAATGTTACATCAGAAATCTCTTACATTGGGGTATCTCAAAACGCACATTTGGCCCACCAAATGGATTCCTGGCACATCTCACTTAAGTGTGAATAAGCTTTATCAAATTGTGGTTACCTCGGGGAAAAAGTCTACTGCAAAGATGAAATTCTGGGCAACACCAGCACAAGGTGACTTCAGGATATTGGGAGACTCAATGATTCTTCCTTCCTCATCACCCTCTGAACTCTTCTGCCTACCTCCTCTATGTTAGCTCTTCCTCCTGTTTCTCCTTGACTGCCTTCGGAGTGCTTTCAGTGGGTGACTGCCTCCTTTCTCAAGATCCCGCTGATGGAGGGAAGAGAATCCCAAATATGTCCAGTGCTTCCTGGGGATTGGCAGGCATGCTAAAATGACACTTTTCATAGCTTGACCTCAGAAGGTTGGGTTTCCTATTTGAAAGGCCTCTTTGAAAAAGTGGATGGGTGAGAAAACTAGAATAAAGATAGGAAAGCGGGGAAGGCTCTGATCATTTCTACAGGCCTTTGGTCCATCCAGCAGACTATGGCCCAAGAACCTTCCCCTGGGGCTTGTACCTGCGGGAAGTCCTACTCCCTCTGCCTTAGGTGTCCTACCCTGTTGTCAGCCTGGAGTATTTCTACATTTAGTCTTCAGCAACTCAGCTTCAGAATTTCTTTCTTTGAGAAGCCAAGAAGACGAGAGTTGGCTGGGTCCAGTGAGGCTCTTTCTCCACCCCAACCCATCCAGGCTGGCAGTGTCAATCATACCATATGCCGAGCTTAATAGGGTGACCCAGATAGACAGGCAGGGAAGAGGAGCAGGGTCCCAGTGTTCCTGGACGATGATTCAGTTGAGGTTCTGCAGAGGCTAATCCAGGTGAATTCGAGGGCCTGGTATTCAGCAGGCATGCAAAGAGTCATATTTAACCAGGGAGCATTACATTGGCCGCAGGTAGGTGACAGCCATATCCCTGCCCCAAAGGGATCTGTGATGAGAACAGTGTAGTTAAGGTACCCAGTGCAGACCACAGGCCTCAGACTGGATCTTAGATCCCATCCTCTCTCAGAGATGGATCTGCCTCAAGGGACAGGACCAAGGCTCCATGTCCAGTAGCCATCAGCAATTCCTTTTCCTCTGCTCCTTATTTGTAGGGCTTTCCTGTCTGAGCCTAAAAGGGTGTCTTTCCTATATTTTGTGTTATTATCCTCTGCCAGCCCGTCCTCACCAAGACTCCCTGGATCTGTTTGCCTGAAACCCAGAGTGAGGATGGCTAAGCCCTTGTGTGGCAAGCCCACCTTCTCCTCTTACCATTTCCTGACCACTAAGGCTGTCCTTTCCCTTTGCTCCCCCTGGCCACCTCACCATATTGAGTCTGTCCCAAGAGAGGGCATTGTGTCATGCATGGGCCCCTTCTCCCTGTCTCAGAGAGATTGCTGTACAGAGCCCTCCTTTCCCTGGATGCTGATCCGTGAGGGATGTGATCTGCTGAGTGCTCAACAGCATCCACCTGATGCCAAATGACCTTTACATTATCCCAATACTGCCTCCTCTGTTTACCTAACTGGAAATTTTCATCATGGATTCATGTGTGGGGATGGGGAGAAGGTGAGCTGAACTCTAAGAAGCCAACCAAGGGCACCCTTCCTGGGTATGCCCAGTGTCAGTCCTAGCCCTTGGAATAAGCTGGGGCGAGACTGGATTTTTTTTTCTTTTCTGTGCCTGTTAATTTTAATTTGTTAATTTTGCATTTCAGTCAGATACCCAGCTTCCCCTAGAGGCCAGGCTTGTCATAAATGATCAGATGAAATAAATAATGAATAAATGCTTCTCTCTTGGATTCCAATTTAAATCCAAGGAGCCCTGGTGAGATCTGAAGACTGGTTCTGTCAATTATTTCTTCCAGACTGACCTTCAGTTACTAATTGGCTCATTTAAATTCATGTTTTTGAGGGCATGTTACAATGGAAGTGAAATAATTAAAGAGCAGCAAACTTGAATTTGTGGTTGGATATCTTTGAAGGTATGTTATTACCATTATGATACTGGGAACCGTATGAAATTGTGGTCCTGGGAAATGACAGTGGGTTTTTTACTTTTTCTCATGCAAGCGATGTTTCATGGTAAAATCTGGATCCTTAATCCCTGCTTGCTTACCTCTCCAGCTACACCAAAAATACTGGCATAAGGCAGTGCTTGCCAACCTTTCTCACATCACATCACAAAAAAAAAAAATGGTTGCATTCGTTTTGGCACACTGGGTAAATGGATACAGTTACTGTATGCATGGGAGCTAGTAGCTCGGGGATGTGGACACCTGAGTTCCTCTTCGTATGGCTGGAGAACTGATGGCCTCTAGATCTCTACATAAATACGACCCATTTGTGGTGGGGTCTGTCATTTGGGGAGACATTAAACAAGCATTTCAGAAAATATGTAATTTCAAATCGTTATGGAAGGAAAACAAAAACAGTGATAAGAGCGTTTTTTCATACGTTTGTTGGTCACTTGTATATCTTCTTTTGTGAAGTAACTCAGGAATGGAAAACCAAACATTGTATGTTCTCACTGATATGTGGGAGCTAAGCTATGGGGATGCACAGGCATAAGAATGATACAATGGACTTTGGGGAGTTGGAGGGAAGAGTGTGAGGGGGGTGAGGGATCGAAGACAACAAATACGGTGCTCGGGTGATGGCTGCACCAAAATCTCACAAACCACCACTAAAAAACGTATTCATGTAACCAAATACCATTATACCCCAAAAACTTCTGGAAAATAATTTTTTTAAAAAGCAGTGATAAGAGATTGTAATGGAGAATTCATTGTCGGGGAGGGGTTCTCAGGAAATGTATCTCTGAGGAAGTACTATCTTATCCTTTTAGAAATGACCCAAAAAATTTAGCCAACTGAAGAATGGAGAAAAGAACCTTCCAGGGAGAGGGAACCAAGACAGAAAAGAGCTGGATGGATCCGAGCATTTATGAGAACTAGATGCCTAGAAGCTCTGAGGGAGAGTGGAGTTACTCTAGGCGAAGGTAGGTAAATAGGAAGAGGAAGGAGCATGCAAGGTTTTGGGAGCCACAGTGTGTCATATCCAAAGTGCATTGAGCAGTTATTGAAGGGGCTCCAGTCAGTACTGACAGGATCAAATTTGCAATTTTAAAAGATCTACTTGGGCTGCTCAGGTGGTATAGTAAAAGCGAAACCAGGGCATTTTAGCAAGAGATGACTAACCAGAGACGTGTTACTAGCAGAGAAAGGTAATTTAAGATGCGTTTTTGAAGTAGGAATCATAGTAGACCATCAACGGATCCTAAATCTTTACTTTTTTAAAAAGCTATCATTTATTGTTAGTACTATAACAACTTCACATATGTTATCCTATTGAATGCTCAGAATAACTGAACAGCTACCTCCATTTAACAGATAAGAAAATGCATGTTCAGGCTGGGCGCAGTGGTTCATACCTGCAATCCTAGCACTTTGGGAAGCCGAAGTGGGTGGATCACCTGAGGTCAGGATATCGAGACCATCTGGTCAACATGGAGAAACCCTGTCTCTACTAAAAATACAAAAAATTAGCTGGGCGCGGTGGCACATGCCTGTAATCCCTGCTACTAGAGAGCTGAGGTAGGAGAATCACTTGAACCCAGGAGGCGGAGGTTGTGGTGAGCCGAGACTACACCACTCCACTGCAGCTTGGGCAAGAAGAGCGAAACTCCGTCTCAAAAAAAAGAAAAGGAAAGAAAATGCATGTTCATTACCAAGATTCAAACCCAGGCCTAGCTGGCTCCAGAAACCTGAGCTTTTACTATTTCGCTTTCCTGCAAACGAAGGTGACTTAACAAAGAATCTGTTTCTAACAACAGTTCTTAAGGCTAATAAATCAGAATGTGCCTTTAAGAATAATAAGTAGTGTTAGTTGTGTGTTAAATGTAGGAAGCTGAAACCAACAGACTTTCCTGTCCCTGAACTAAACAATACTGAGCCAGTCAAAATAACCTGGCTACTTGTCCCAGGAAATACTTGCTCCGGGAATACAAAGCTTTGAAGAAACGAACACAGATTATTTGTCAAGACCAACAGCTTCCTCATCAAGACTCCCTTTAAGACACCACTTTACTTTGCCTACCAATCCACAACCACTCTATCATAAACATTTCCAATTCCAACCCTTTTTTGCCTTGCAAGATCTGCCTTAAAGACAACGCCCAGATTGAAAAGTCTATGAACACTTCCCCAATCTTTCCACTTTGACACATTAGTAAGACTGTCAATGCGATGCTCTCCCTTATGGCAGTGTATCTGATAAACTCGGCTTTTCTTGATTGACATGTTTGCTGATGATCTTTTGGGAATTCAATGGTTGACAAGTGCCTGGTAGGATACTTGTGCTTTGGGGCTTGGCCACCTAAAGGGGTGCCTGAGCAGTTTCATATGAAAGTACAGTATTCAGGTATGTGCAGAGTCTGAGAGAAATTCAATTTTTGGGATTAGAGAGCAAAAATTTCTCTTCTGTAATTTATTAAAGGTACAAAGTTGGAGTCCGGATTTATGCTTATGTAAAGCAAATACATTTTTTTCTCAGGATCCCAGATGCCAACCTTTCTGTATGTAGAAGACAAAGCTGGGTAGAAGCTATATTGGGGTGTGCATGTGATAAGGAAGAGAGTAGGCATTGGTGGAAGCAGGGCAGAGCCCATGTGGTTATAAATCATTAAAAGTTCTACTTGCTGCTCCAAATTCAGGTGCCTGGAACAGCAAGGATTTGAGGACAAATTGTGCCATTTAACTCTTGGTATTCAAAAATATTAAGGGCCATGTGGTAGGCTAGATACTAGTCTGGCCAAAGATGTCCACGTCCTAACCCTGGGCCCAATGAATATGTTACTTTACATAGCAAAGGGACTTTGCAGATGTGACAAAATAGGGAGATACTCCTCGTGGGCCCAGTGTAACAAGGGATCTCTTAAGAGGGAGGCAGGAAGGTCAAAGTGAGGAGGAGATGGTGCATCCATGGAAATGAGATTGGAGTTTTGTAGCTACAAACCAAGGAATGCCAGCAGCCTCTGGAAGCAGAGAGGCAAGGAATGAGTTCTCCCTTGGAGCTTCCAGAAGGAACCATTCCTGTTAACACCTTGATTTTAGCCCTGTAAGACTCATTTCTAACTTTTGACTTCCAGAACTGTAAACTAATCAGTTTGTGTTGTTGTAAGTCACTAAGCGTGTGCCAATTTGTTACAGGGACAATAGGACATTAATACAGCTGACAAAATTTAAATGACTGATATAGCAAAGGTTGTCAGGGTGCTTGAGAGAGAAGCTGACTTGCCCTCACTCCCTTTGGCCTGTCTGAACTGGCCCCATCTCTCAGTGGACTTACCTTTCAGATGTACCGTCTGGCCAGCTCTACACAACCTAAATATAAAGCCCATCTGATACCAGCTGCCTCGTTGGATCCATCTAGGGGCCTCATACCTGCATCTTCCATGTTTGCTAGTTGATGTGATGTAATAGTCTACAGTAGCCAGATGAATATACAACGTCAGGCAAGCAGACCTCCTTTGTTCATTTTCTTAATGTAAATCGAATGCACTGCCAGATGTATTACATATTGAGTGTATATCTGGCATGGGGTACACAGTTTACCAGCTTAGATGTTGATCTTGCCAAAGACAGAGTTGCCAAGGTTTAGTTCCACTGAAATCCCATAAACTGAACCCACAGGGCACTTACATGACATTCCAGATTTCAGCCACTATTTGGTGTATGTTTTCTGAATTTGTACAGCCCCAAATAACCGAGGGTGCTCTGGGGACCTCTAAGGCAGTCCCAGCACAATCCAGTGTCTAAAAGAAACACAATGTTGGCTCCCAAAGCTTTAAAGTAATGTAAATATTTACTATACCACACAACTCCAGCCAAACTTAGAAAGCTTCCTTCCTTCCTTCCGTTTCCTTTGATTGTCAAAGAAGTTTTTGAAAACCGCTTCTTCTCCCATCATTCTCAGCAAACTAACACAGGAACATAAAAGTAAATGCTGCATGTTCTCACTCATAATTGGGACACATGGACACAGTGGGGGGAACATCACACACTGGGGGCTGTCAGGGAGTGGGGGGCAAGAGGAGGGAAAACATTAAGACAAATACCTAATGCATGCGGGGCTTAAAACCTAGATGATTTGTTGATGGGTGCAGCAAACCACCATGGTACATGTATACCTATGTAACAAACCTGCACGTTCTGCACATGTATCCCGGAACTTAAAATAAAAAGAGAAAACCCCTCCTTCTCTCCAGCTGCCCTCCTCCACAGCCCCAAGTTGCCTTTCTGAAACTTTTTCCTCTCCCCAGCCCCGCTCTCCTGCTTTCCCCAGATTACTTCCGTGCCCTTTCTGAGGTGAGAGTAATTCTACCTGTCTCATCTCACATCTATTTTCTCTTCACCCATTACCCAGATGCACACAATAGAGGCTGAAGAACCGAGAAGTTTTAACCAAAACAAACTTCCTGAGAGATTAGGGCAGAGGAACGGCTGGAAATATTAGATATCGGTATTGATCCCTGTCAGAACTGAAAACAAAGGAAGAGAGCGCAGACAAATGTGCTGCAGGAAATTCTGTGTGGAAGTGACAAAACTTCTTAGTTTCCCCGAGGGCGAAGCTGTCTTGAATACTTTAGGATTCCCACGGGAAGGAAACAACAGTGTTTGGCCAGAAGATGGCACTCTTTTAAAACAAACTGGGGCAGCCCCTCGCCCAGGGCTTGGGAGATAATCATAGTTGATAACTCCAAGTACAGAGAAGGGCTGGGCAGACAGAGGAACAGTAAAAGACCAATGGGGTGAACTATTGTCAATGGGACAAATAGGACTTAACAGTCAGCAATTTTTACTTGCACATGTGGTTTTCATTACCATTTAGTCATGCCGTTTCTACTTTTTACTTCCTGTCTCACTATTTGGTGTCCTTACTCTCTTGCCACACAGTGGTGCTTATAAAGGCCTGAGGTTTCTGGAAACTTCCTCTTAAGTCCTGGTTCCCCTGCATTTATAGCATCCAATGCTTTTCTTTCTTTCTTTCTTTTTTTTTTTTTTGAGACAGAATCTCACTCTGTCACCCAGGCTGGAGTGCAGTGGCGCAATCTCAGCCCACTGCAACCTCCGCCTCCCAGGTTCAAATGATTCTCCTGCCTCAGCCTCCTGAGTAGCTGGGACTACAGGCACGCACCATCACATCTAGCTAATTTTTGTATTTTTAGTAGAAACAGTTTCACCATGTTGGTCAGGCTGGTCTCGAACTCCTGATCTCATGATCTGCCCACCTCAGCCTCCCAAAGTGCTGGGATTACAGGTTTGAGCCACCGTGCCCAGCCCTGATGCTCTTCTGTAATAGTACCGACTAGAGCCACAATTAATGCGATCCACAGCATCTACCATCAACCGTGTGCTCCATGAGGTGGGCTGTGTCTTGTACACTGCTGAATCACAGCATGGCGCCTACCTACCACATAGTAGGTGCTCAGTTAAGTATGTGTTGAATGATTGTAAGAAACTCAGGGCAATAACTGCTCACAAAACTTAAGCAGTGCTTCCTGTCTGCTAGTCTAAGAAGTCAATGGAGAATAGCTGATACCTATTGAGTGCTTGCTGCGTTAAGACCTTACCTGCATCATCTCACTTTTCCCATCAATTCCATAAGACAGGTACTGCAAGTCATAGTAGCTATCTAGGGGCATGTAAAAAGTAAATGATACAAGGTGCAGGGGCGCCCTATATCAGTCCAGCAAGATTCTCATTACTGTGCTGCTTTGTGGAACTTTAAGCACCCTACCCCCCGCCAATCTTTGTGTCTTTTTTTCTGTCCGTACCCCCCATTCCCCAACACACACCCACATGTCTCTCCTCCCCTGTATTTCACCCATAGACATCAGTGGTTTGTGGAAAATATATGAGGCCCGTTAATAGGAAAACCTGGTTCCCATCGAGGCATTATTGTTTGGAGTGTAAATAAATAACAGCCTTTTATGGATCACATGTGCATTAAAGTGGGGTCTCACTTGAAGGGCCCACAGCCCACCTTGAATGAACAGGAAGTTTCCATAAACCAACTTTTTCACATGAGATTTCCAAAGCTACTTTTCAGAAACTTGGCTCCAGGCTGAGATAACCAGTTCACACCAACTGTCACTTTAAGATCTGCTTTTGCCTTCAAACTCTGAAAAGAATGGCGTTGATCAAGGAAGAGAGCCAAGCCCTGGGCTCCGATAGAGGAAAGAACCGTTACTATTACCTAGTACCATCCTTTGTTTTCATCCTCTTCCTCTAATGTCTCAGTCAGCTTCCTTAGGCCACAGGACATGCCTTGCATGTTTACCAGCACCTCAGTGTAAGCAAGGACTATAGTTTGAAAAAATTAATACGCTCAATGTTAACGTCCTGTTTGCTGAAATTATAGCACAGAATAAATGTTAACAGAAGACCAGTGATTCTATCTCACTGCAAATACGCAGTTTTTCCAATAAAGTCTGACGCCAGTCTCATCAATTGTGACATTGCCATAGCAGGAGATAAACATTGCCATGGTATGCTGGACTGGGGGAGGGTAATTTCCTAAGGGAGATTTCTGGTCTAAAAAGACGTTTTTTCTGTCTTTGTTTTTCTTGTCTTTTTGCCCTTCCAACCCAGGCCTCTGTTTTTCACTGTAGGTAGTTTTACGATATGGTTGCTGGTCTTTGTGCTTGTTTCTCAGAAAATCAAAGACATCCAAAAAGAATTTGTCATTTAAGTGACGCAAAACCAAACTTTGCACTTCTGTATCAAGGACTTGAAGACAACTTGGACATGTGAACCAAGCCTTCAAATAAATGTGTTTTATTTTTATTTTTTTGAGATTGAGTTTTTTTCTTGTTGCCTAGGCTGGAATGCAATGGCACGATCTTGGCTTACTATAACCTCCATCTCCTGGTTCAAGTGATTCTCCTGCCTCAGCCTCCAAGTAGCTGGGATTACAGGCATGCACCACCACACTGGGCTAATTTTTGTATTTTTAGTAGAGATGTGATTTTGCCATGTTGGTTATGCTGGTCTCAAACTCCTGACCTCATGATCTGCCCGCCACGGTCTCCCAAAGTCCTAGGATTACAGGTGTAAGCCACCGCTCCTGGCTCAAATGTGTTTTATTTGGTCAGCAATCTTTTCAAGGAATTTGAATATAAATGCTTTTTAGAAGCGTAAATACTTCCTAAGTCAGCCAGTCCTCAATAGTCCCTAATGTCTCATGTCTGCTGCTGTTGACTTTTAAGCTGCCCAACTCCTTAAGACATTGGATTTAGGAATTGTCTTTATAAATGGTTATTTCCCCCTTTGATCTTTCTGTTAGTTTTCTGCAGATGGGGCTCCTTCATTGAGACAGAGATTGAATCATTTCTAGGGCTTTTTTTAATTCTGATTTTTTTTCTTTTATATAAATAGTGCAGAAATACAACCTTCTAAAAGAAGTTACCTTACCTAACAGGGATAGGTTCACAGAGAGAGCTCCATTCTATCTATAAAGCCGAAGCTCAAGTCCACAATGTCTTTTACATGACAAGGCAACTCCCTATTTTCTATGACAGTAAAGTAGATAATGCAGTGCTCTGCCCTGGATCTGAAAGGAATACAGGCTGGTCAAAGTTCACAGCTACAATTCCTCACTAGGAACTGTCCTTGAACCGGCCTCACCCAGGGTAGCACCCTGCCTCAGGGGGAGGCTGATGAAGGGTCACAGAGTCCAGACCTCCTGTTCTCAATGAGGGACAATTCTGAAGGGTCTTCCTAGCTCATTAGAATCTGTAGTTGCAACTGCATTGTAGGTCTCCTCTCCTGCCCAATCCTGCCTTCCTCACCCTCTTAGGTGTATTTCCTAAGGACTGTCTCCAATAAACTTTTTGCCTTGACTCTGTATCTTAGAGTCTGTTTCCAGAGGACCCAATCTAGGACAAGGAGGGAACCAGGGCACAGAAAGACTGAATTTTTTGCCCCTGCCATACCAATAGGCAGAAATAGATATAGTACTGGCAACAAAATGCATAGATCACATTATGCTGCCATGAAAAGAATGCTTAGAAGCCATCTAATGCAATCCAACCTTTTCCAGATGTGAAGACCGAGAGAACCAAAGTTACTTGCTCAACGTATCATAAGCTAATTAGGTGAGAAAACCTGGACCAGAATGCACATCTGCGGCCCAATCAGAATTTCAGCATTTAATCAGTTCCCAGAAAACCTCAGTAACACATGAGAGTCAAACTCAACGTTGAGAATTTGTAGTTGATATCAAGAATGATTTCCTAAGTCCATCTTCCATGGAAAATGCCTCATTGTGACCTCCTGCTATAAGAAGCCACTGAACTTTCTGCATTGAGCTATCAACCGAATACAGGAGTCAAGTCTGTATTGGGGATGGTATTACACTTTATTAACAAACAAAACAGAGCCATACAGGCAAAATCTTACTTCAGTGGCAAAGCACACACACACAGGTATACCCCAACATGTAGCACTGGGGCAAGCTTCGGACATGGAACATTAGGCATCAAGTTCACAATCAGACTAAACATTGTTCACAATCCTTCAATCCATACTCTTCAGTGGAATATGAGGTCTTATTTAACAGTTAACTGTGACAGACAGATAAAGTTTTAAAATCTAATTCTTGGCCTAACTATGGAGTGGGGCCAACTCAGCCTTCAAAACTGTGAAGTAGATGCGTTAGCAGGGCCAAGATCTATCAGCCTCTAAAAGTGACTTTCACATCTCTGGTTCAGAGACAAGGCTTATGGTATCTTCATGTTGGATGAACTCACATATGGTGAGAGTTCTCAGCTCCAATTTCTTGTCTGGGCATATCTGGACTGGAATTCATTTTGATACCCAATCCGTAGATTAATAGGGTTAATCTAATTAGAATAAATCAAATGGTTTTCCAAAAAGTTGAAAAGGGTAAATCACATACTTATGAGTTCTTCAGCACTGAAGACCTTAAATATGTTAGCAAGCTGAGTACTGTTCAAACTGTTGCCAGTTAAGGAGTTTCAATCAGCATTTCCCGAAAGGTGTGTCAGGACTGAGTTAATCAGTAAATTAATAGAAACAACTGTAATATATTAGGGAAAAGATTTCTCAAAGCAGTTTGATAGAATATGTGGCAACTCCTTATGTACTGGAGCACATCCAATACATTCTCAAAACTCCTAAATTACCTGAAATTCAAGGTAAAGGGCAGCAGAAAACTCCAGCCAGCTCTTGGGATAGGCAAAACTTGGAAGATTTATGTGCTCACACCAGGGTCCAGCAACTTAGGTTTGAATTCATAAGGTTAAATGATATAATAAACTTGGGTTGGCTGGATACCCCTGGCAATTGTTAATTTCCCTTAAATAAATATACATTGATACCTTTTAAAAGGAAGTATTTTATGGTTAAAACCTTGGGAAAGGGCTTTTAAAAATCGGAGTTTTTAATATGGGAAAACAAGAGGTGGGTACCCTTCTGGGCTGACATTACTCCTAAGATAGAGAACTTAGTCTTCACGTATAAAATGACTCAATTAAATGTCTTTTATAAAACTTAACAACTAAAGCAAGTGAGCTTTCTTTAAGAAAATTAGAGCCCTAATTTCTTTTCCATTTGACAGTCTCAACAAATAACAGTCAAATTTATCATGTGTATTTCAGAACTTATTTAAAAGAAATTGGCATGCTATGCTAATATTTATGCAGAGGTAACCATGTTGAAGACATGTGTAAGCTGAGAGGTGTGTCTAATTCTACGGATGCAGAAAAAAAGAAAAAAAAACATATGTCCCTAGAGGCCTTCAGCCAGCCAGGGGGCACCTGAAGAAAAGAAAACTGCTGCTTTCCTGGAGTTGAAATAGAATGTTATGACTGGCAAGGATTACTTGGTGTCTAGCTGCCTTCCAGCCGGAAGAGAAGATGCCAATTGCAGTTGGTCTCACAGAGCTAAGTGTGGAGATGTCCTGGGGGACAGTCCTGCCGCTATTTGCCTCTACTCAACGGGAAAGCTGCATGTAAGTCACAGCAAGTCAGTTTCAACATTCTCCCTCAGTTAAATACTCTCCTCCATAAGAAGTTAAAGAGGAAAAGCATACAAATAAGTGAGCACTGAGACTAGATGTCTAGAAAAGTCAGAGGAATTAGAAGTGGTCAGGAGATCCCTGAGGCAGCAGCCCACAAAGATGTCCCTATTCTGGTCTGAGGATCTGCATGCCGCTACCCCCAACACTGCTTTCCTTTACTATTTCCTGATCCAAAGTGGAGGCTGCTTTCTCCAGGAGGCTGTGAGCCTCTAGGCTCTGTAATGACACTTCACCATAGCCTAAGGGAAGGAAAAGGACAGTCACAGGCTGGGCCTTCACCTACTCCACCCCTACAGAGAGAAAGTCAAATGCTTTGTTTCTGAAATCATCAGGCATTTTGCATTGAAGAGAATAAAAACAGGACACAGAAATTGTTTCCGATGAGCAAATCACCTTTAACTTTTTGAATTTAAGTGATCACAAGGCTTATTCTATCAATTAACATGAGTTGGTTTACACAAACATATAAGATGGAGCTTGATCTTACTGAAATTAATTAGGTGATTCTTTGAGTTGTTTAACAATGATTGGAACTAAGCCGAAGATAGTTAGAGTGCACTTAAAAACGGCCCAATGACACAGCCTTTAAATTTGTCACTATTTTCAATACCACCATTGAGTGGTATTGAAAACTGGTGAGCAGGTATATGCATGAAACTTCAAAACCGTGGCAGTAGCTTGTATTTGTACATAGTAAACCCTAAGGCAGTTACTGATGAGGTAAATCCAATGATTTTCATGAGGCCAGGAACAGATGGCAGGTTTCTCTCCCAAAAGGTGTGGGTGATTTCTACCGCTGGAACATCCTAGATGAAGGAACACAGATCATGAGGAAAAAACTCATGCTGACAAGGAGGAACAAAACACATCTGTAACCCCCATGCATGGAGATCCCTTGGATAGTTGCATCTATAATAAATCAGAGGCTACAAGAAGGGAGATGTGAGTTCTATGTTCCATGATCGGTCTAAGGAGAGATGGTGTCCAGAGCTACCAAACTTACCTTTGATTCAGGTTCTTGTACCCAGATGTCTTTCTTGGCCACCTTCCCAAGTGCATGCAAAACCTGAAAGAAAGTGGCCACGGTATTATGAAAAGAGGTTGTACAGTTTCTACAGATTCAAGGCCCTGCTAGCCACAGATGAGCCCCATGAGTGAGGGGTAGAGAAATGGACATATAGATTCTATCAGTGTCAAGACTAGCAAGACCAGATGCCAAAAATGTCACCATGACTGAGGAAGGAGAGAGTCTCAGCTTCCCGGCTTACCTCCCTGGCTGCTCGTTCTCCAGCCTCAACTGCCCCTTCCATGTAGCCGCTCCACTGTGTGGCAGTCTCCGTGCCAGCAAAAAAAATCTTATCCACGGGTTGACGAATCACCCTTCAAGGGAACCAAGAGGTCACACAGAGTTACTTGGGAAGATGGGCAAGGTAAATGAGCCAACCACTGTCCTCGTTTAGTTTGTAGAAGGCACAGAAATTCAGACTGTTTAAAAAAACACCTGTATGCCTCAGCCCAAGGTGAAAGGCCGCTTTTTGCTTTCTGGGTCTGCATAGAAGATCTGAACTTTCAAGGCAGGGAGAATCAGGCTGTCAGATCATCAATCTCTAAAAGTGATGTTGACCTTTTCCAAGCCAGCCAGAGCTGGAATATAAGACCATGCATTCAATCCCCAAATCACATTTCTTTGCTATGTTTTCTGCTGGTAGTCCATTCTGCTCCCTATCCTGTCTTTCTCAGGGGAGGGGGCTCTCTTTTTGAGAACAGCCACAGACCCAGCTTTGCAGGCATTCCCAGTGTGTGAGGAGGAACTGCAGTGGCAAGTGGGAAGACAGGGAGGTTAACTGTCATTCCTGGCAAAGGAGAGACCTGAGAGATTATATGGGTATGTCTCTTTAAGAAAACACTGCCTCTGTACAGTTAGCTTCTCTGAACTTCTCTAGGGGCAGGCTGGGGGCAACAAAATGGGTCTCCTCTTACAAGGAGGTCCTGCCAAAGAGAACCAAAGAAGGGCTGGACTCAATGGACAGCTCTCCCCTCCAGCTTTCTTGGCTTTGACTCCTGCCATGTCCACAGCTAGTTTCATGAACTCTCCCAAGCTGCACATCTTGCCCTCATCCTGATGGCCTTCACCTCTACCCACTGGCACTCCTTAGCTATTCCTTATCTTTGTCCTGTCTTCTAGACTTCTACTTTGATACCAGAACAAATCCAGTTCCTCAATCCTGCCATTGTTAACAAAGGCGATTTGATTCACTTAAGAAAAAAAAGACCAAAGCTCCTGTAGGAAAAAGGTTAACAAATACTTCTTCCTTCTCGGTGGACAAACGTGATCTTGTGTTAACTTTCTAGCTCTGTTGCTCTGGAAACCAGATGAAGGTGTAATGCCACCTGTGGAGGCAACATCACTTATGCTAAAAGTGCCTCTCCACGCCACCCACGTTAGCAAACCATGCAAGCTGGGAAGACTGAATGATTTGTAAATACCTGGTACAAGGCTATCACTTTGGGTTTCCCTGAGTTTGGTGTCTCTTGTAACTGAGCAAGTCTTATAAATGAACAAGTTACTAGACACTATGCTATGAAGCATAGAGATAATGGTTCCCATGAAGCAAGGGGCTTCTAGGTCAAGGCGGACTTCCCCACCCCACGTGGATCTCATTTTCTCACACCTCAACTGTACAGTGAGGATTCTTCTCCTGAAGAGGACTGTCTCATGCTGCTCTGTTGGCAAGACAGATGTGTTAGATAAACACATCCAATATCCTTCTGTGTTGACTGGTGCCAAGGAGCCTAAGGCAGTCATGTGAGACTAAATGTCAAGCAGAGCTCAAGAAGGCCCTTTGGAGGACACTGCAGCTTCCTTCATTCTCACAAGCACTGTTCACATCTGAAATCCTCCCCAGTGTTCTGTTATTGTTTTATATGCTGACAGTTCTTTTTCTACGTACTGACATCCTTATTTTTCTATGGACACCCAGAAATATACAAGCGTTAACTATGACTTAAGAAACGGGGATTTTGACAACTATTTCTAGAATTCCCACTGAACTCTGTGTTTCCTTTCAAATTTGGCACAGGTCTTGGATTAACTGGTGTAGTGCTTGGGTCATACCTTCCATACTGAGTCATGATCCCAGGCGGAAAATAGGCCGTGTAGCAGCCCCCAGAGTACTGCTCCTCACACCAGTTCTTCTCTTCATAATGCACTGGCTGTAGTTCAGTGAGGGAGAAAATGCCAAAGAGAAAACAAAGCTGAAATGCTGCAAGCCCACAATATCGTTGCTTTACTTTAACCAAAAACTTACATTAAGAAAATAAAGAAGATCCTGTTTCTCTAACTCATTTAAGGGGGAGCATGATAGTACCAAATAATGGCCTTTTGTGAAGTTCCATGTGACAAAACACGTATACTTTGGTCTTCTCATTTTCTTGATTAGGAAAGACATGAAGTATTCCAGTATCTGGGAGGAAGGGGTAGCCATCCCTCCATGCGGATTCTGAAGTCTTTAGAGCTAAGTGTATAGGAAACCCCATTAACGATTCGGCTGCTCAAATCTCTGGAGTCTCTAATAACAGGTTTACTTCCCCATCTACCAGACATTATTGCTGAGAAAAGGGTGGGAGGGAGGAGGTAGAAGACTAACAAATGTCTAAAAAAGGCTTTTTTCCCAACCAGCTTCTCTAAGCTGGACACGTGAATGATGGGAATTCCACCAAAAAGGGGCAATTAATATGAAAGATGTTTCCTAAGGGACATGTGGGAACCTTCTCTAATTTCACTGGAACATTCAGAAAGTTTTATTATTTGAACAGTTCAGAGATAAACTCCTGAAAGAGCCCCCAGCTATTGGTATTTTTTGTTTCAAAAAGATGTAATTTCATTCTCCTAATTGCTTTCAGTGGTGGACTGCAAGCACTGATGTTCCTAAATGAGTTGTGAATTGAGTTCACACATGGAAAAATAAATTAGTATGACATTGACCTGGGCAGAGATTCTAGATTCAGTCTATCTTGTCAAGTACATACTACTTTGCCTTCACCAACAAATGATGCCATATCTGGAATTTAATCGTGCAGCAGGTAAGTGACACTGGCGGGGGGCAGGACCACTGTTCTGGGAACCCATCTCACCCATTCTTGACATAATGCCTTCAGCTCTAGACTCTGATTACAATTGGCTGCCAGTTATCTAGTGAACATTTAAATAGCCCAAAGGAGTTGCTGTCTCAGAAAATCCAGGCACCTCACACCAGCTTTTAATGACCTTTTGTGACTGCTGAAGCTTATCTTCCAAGTTAAGCATATCCCTTTATACTCTCCTTCATAAGACTGTCAAAAAATCAGCATCTGCTTCGCTTTACCACTTATACTAAACAGAGAAGAACCTGCTAGGGATTAAAGCTGGGAGTTTCTTACATCTAAAGCTTCTTGGGATCCTAGCACTTTCGCATAGAGCTCACAGATTTTCTTCTTCCTATAAAAAAGAACCAAAAAAAAAAAAAGTTAGGGAAGGAGTAGCTGATGGGTATAGAATAAATCCAGTAATTTCCAGGGCTTTTGCTTATCAGTCAGATTTGTTACAGAAAAGTTCAAATCAATGGCCTTCTGTAACTGCACAAATGAACAGTTCCCTGAATCCCTGCATTCTAATTAGTTTTCAATGCCTCAATACAGTCATTTCAGGATTCAATGGAATTATTATTCTTTTTTATATTTTTGCTTCTTTCACTACCTAATACGATATCTGCTCAAGATAAAGATGGGAAAAATAGATTCAATTAAGTTTAGCCAGCCTTAGGAATTGATTCCATGTAACTTTCCTCGAATATGTACAACACAGAAATGGCCCCTTTTATAAGACTATAGTATAAGTGATGGTGTATGTTAACTATCCTATACTTGTGTTTTAATTACCTACAAACATATAAAGCTCATTTAATCATTTATTTTAATTTTTCATTTTATTCAAAGTTGTTACAGAATTGCTAACATTTCCATAAAATAATTACTATACTTCAGTTACAGAAAATACCACAGAAAGGAATATACTTCGAAAGAAATGTAGTTCATCTTAAAGTTTCCAAATATTTTTGAAGGCTAATGCAGCAGCTGATAAAATAACACACAGTACACAAAGAACAGTGTATTTTAGTGTCAGTAATGCAAACTGACAGCTCTATAGCAGATATGCTTCATTTTTTTTCAAACAATAACATTTTCAAAAACACATGAAACCAAGATCATATATGTCTGCAATTTTTAAAATTCAGATTGTACACAGTAGGTTAGAAGAGACAAGTTAGAATTGTCATGATTTTGACAATCTTAAATCTATAATTTCAACTGTACTCCTTTCAATATAGAAATAACCTGCTTTATACCAAATTTTACTTTCTGCTTGCAACTCAAACATTGTACAATGAGATGGGTCCAATTAGTCAAACCTTAAAATTAAAAAAGCTGCGGACAACAGAGGGTAAACTGGAAATTCATTTCCATGTCATCTTTTAAGCATAAGTTATGCTATACTGAAAGTGTGTACAGTCATTTCAGTACTGGAATTTGTCACTTGACAGAATGGTCTGTGGACCACAGTATTCTAAACTGTACCTGAGGGATGGGCACAATATGCTAATGTTACCTCAAACACAGCCTTCGGTTAGTCTCATAATTCATTATCTAAATGACTAGCCCAGAACATGGTATTTTCATGTCTGAAAAAATCAGCAGTTGTACTTATGTAAACTCTTTTTGAAATGAAATACATTTTAAACTCACAAATACTCATGGTGAAGTTTTTTTAAAGGTCTAATTTACTAAAATCACCTGTTTTAGAAATTAATGGTTTTATTTCTGGATTTATTTGCATAGGTTCACACTGATCCACTTATATACTTTTCCTATTTACTTTTTATAGTTTTTATATAGTTTAAACATTTGAAAATGCTCTAAAATATTTGTTAAGGGATAACAAGCAACTGGAAAAATATTTGCTTAAAAATGTGGCAAAAGGTTTGAGTCAAATCTATAAGACAAGTATTAAAAGCTGAAGAGACAAAATTATGCAGCGGGGGAGCTCAAGCTTACTGGTAATAAAGAAATAGAGATTGAGGAATATACAATTTTATGTTGCCAATTACATTAGAAAATATTTTGAAGACATGCCCCTAATTTCTCTGAATAATGTGGATCCAATAAAATGTAACCTTATAAATGTATCTAAATGCTCACACTTATACCATTTATATAACTTGCAGAACATTCACCTCATAGGTATAAAGTCAGGAGGAGGAGGTGGATTATAAACATTGCTTATTGTCACCATTTTCCATGGAAGGTTTCAAGGGAAAGACAATGCCACTCCTGAGATGATGTCATGCAACATTAGGTAGATATTTAGGTGGATAGTTAAATTCCAGGATAGTCAGAGAAAGTTTGGTTTCCTTCAAAGAACTGCTACATTATACATAAGAAGTCATAAAGGAAAGGAAGAATGGGAAGAAGTCTCAAGACTACTGTCTGCCTGTCTGTCTCTCTCAGTCTGATTCAAGCCGCTCATTTCAGAGATGAGGAAGCTGAGGCTCAGGGAGCTGCAGAGATTTATTTGATTTTGCTCAGCTAATTAGCAGAGTAAGGTTCTACCCTTCTGAGTAATCTGCCCGTAGTAGGTACATAATAAATATTTGTTCAGTCAATATCCATCCTCAGTCTAATATGGCACTCTCTTTGCCTAGTCTTTGAAGAGATGACTGATTCTAACACCTGCTTCACAGGGGGGTTATAAGCAATAATTCAGACATTTTGAGTTAATTAGAAAATAAAAGTATTAGCAATGATTATTCTACAAAAGCTCACCAGTACTTAACTTATTACTATTATTTCTGAGATAGAGTCTTACTCTGTCACCCAAGCTGAAATGCAGTGGCACAATCATGGCTCACTGCAGCCTCAACCTCCCTGGACTCAGGTGAACCTCTTGACTCAGCCTCCCAAGTAGCTGGGACTACAAGTACATGCCACCATGCCCAGCTAATTTTTCTATTTTTTGTGGAGATGGAGTTTCTCCATGTTGCCCAGACTGGTCTTCAACTCCTGTGCTTAAGCAATCTGCCCACCTCAGCCTCCCAAAGTGTTGAGATTACAGGTGTGAGCCTTCCCTTTACAATTAAAACTTTTTGCAAAAGATGCAAGGCAAGGATGTTAAAAACAATGCACCGATTGATTAATTTGGCTCTAAAAGTGATGGAACCTAAGTGATGGCCAAAAGAAACCACTGGGCAAATCATCCTGTTGAACTTATTAACTGGTTTCTAAATCTGGTTGCTTATCATAATCACCTGAAAAGCTTGTTGAAAAATACAAATACTCGGACCCCACCTCAAACCTACTCAATCACAATCTATAGGTCTTATAAAAACATATTTTCCAAATATTCTTTGAGATATTTTGATGCAATCAGATCTGGGAACCACTGTTCTTGTCAATGACATATTCCGTAAGAGTTTTGCCTTACAAGAACTTTTGAGAAGTTCAGCCACTGTGTGGAATCATAACCAAATGTCTACCTACAGGCTGGTATTTATTTTACTATTAATAAGGAGGGAAAGCAGGAAATCCAAAAGAAAATGTCAGCTTAGGGTGGTGTAATGAAAAAGTATGTGTTATATGCTACTCCTGGCTTTGTCACAAGCTAGCTACGATGATTTGAATGTATGTGTCCCTCCAAAATTCAAATGCTGGAACTTAACTTCCAAGGTCATGGTATTAAGAGGTAGGGTCTTTGGGAAAATGATTAAATCAGGAAGATTATGCCCTCATGAATAGATTAGTGCCGTTATAAAAGGGCTGGAGGGAAGTAGCTAGGCCCTTTCTGCCCTTCTGCCTTCCTCCATGTGAGGACACCACCTTCATCCCTATTTGCCCTTCCCTCTTCTGCCTTTTCTGCCATGTGAGGGTACCATGAGAAAGTGCTACCTATGGAACAGGCCCTCACCAAATACTGAATTGAATCTGCTGGCATCATAATCTTGGACTTCCCAGCCTCTAGAACTGTGAGAAATAAATTTCTATTCTTCATAAATAACCTAGTTTTTGGCATTTTGTTATAGCATCACAAATGGACTAAGACACCAGCTATGGAGCCTTGAAAAAATCATTCCCCATCACTGGACCCCCAAATCCCTCCTCTATGGAGGAAGTAGAGTTTATTTTAACAACCATGAGATACATCTCATGGTTGTTTGAATCTCATGATTGTTGAGATTCAACCATTTACCACTTAGAGTGAACAGAGAAGAACCTGCTAGGGATTAAAGCTGGGAGTTTCTTCCATGTAAAGTTTATATGCAAACCATGAGATTGTTGAATCACATGGTTGTTCAAATAAACAAATCTGTGTGCACAGGTAGGAACTCATTCTGCAGCCTTTTCCCCACGTCTAAAGTCATTAGAGTAACTCCCAAAGCAAGGGCTGCTAATGGGTTAGCTGTTTAATTTTTTTAATTACATTCAGAGAAAAGTCTAAATTTTGGTGTATGTATTGGACCTCTTTAAAAGCTAGCAAAGTATTTAGGGCTACCGTGAGGCATCCCTCCAACAGCCAAATAACTCTGATGTTAAAAGGCTTACCTCTCTGGGTGAGACTTTATTTGGACAAAGGATTCCAAAACAAAACAAAACAAAACAAATATACCATGACAGAAAGAGAAAAGGAGAAAGAAAGAAAAAGCCACTGCCCTAAAATAAATTTTATACTAGGGAGCTTTCAGATAAGGAAACATCAGAACTGTGTCCCAGATAATAAGTATGGGTACTTTCATGTACACATGTTGCTACAGGTTAAAACACACTTTTTAGAAAGTCCATGTCAGACAATCTTAGAAAAGGATTATGGCCTTGCAAGGGGACTGAGATTCAGTTTCTACAGCTTTTTTCACAGTGAATATTTTCTGTGACTTTTTCTCCAACCATCTCACTGGGAAATCCTACCTCTTAACCACTGTAAAATAAATACAAACACGTAAAATTAAATTTGTATATGCACACAGGCAAGGGATAGGTCTGTAGCAAAATACAAAATGTTGGTTTGTTGGAATTTTGAGAATATTTATGAAACACTGTGCTTTTCCTCATGTTATTCTACTATTGTCAGTGCAAAAACACAATATAAGGCTAACTTTTAAATCTATTTTTCAGTTATAAATCCTTACCTTTCTTCTTTATGAAGCTTAGCAAGTCGATCGGCTTTCCGGGCAAGAATGAAGCTGGAGAAAGAGGTTACATTGAATAATCAGGTTACAGCTGTTCATCTTAAGAGCTGCCCTTCCTTTTTGAAGTATTCTTGACCTGTACCTATTCAGCATTAAATGAACTCTATCAGACCCTCTTCCTCCACTAGAGCAAATGCCATGTTGTCTTTGGTCTGCCTATGTGTCCAAAACCGCTGCTAGGCTCTGTTCTCCTACATGACAGGTGACTTCCTATTCGGTATTTTACTTCTAAAGTTTAACATGGTTTTTGGCATACCATAGGAAATCAAATATTGAATGAATTAATGTTGCACTAAATGATTATTCTGGTAATGACTGTTGCCCTCCGCCAAATACTTTATAAAAGCTGGAAAAACAAATGTAAACATGTGTCTGTAGTGGAGACCATGGTGGGCTCCCCAGGCCTCCCTTTAGGACCAGGCACTCCTTACTCTTTAGCTCACAGCTGAAACCTTCCCCAGTAATTAGATGGGGCAGCAGAGGATGCCTCGCTCAAGGTCCCACCCCTCCCCAGAGTTGTCCTGATCTAGGCTGTTGAAGGCAACTCTGAAGAGCCACCCAGCTCCAGAACTTCCAAGGAGGCCTTTGTTGGGACAACACTGGAGCTCAAGTTCTGCTTCATCCTTCTGCCATAGGTGGTCATCCTCAGAGCACTGTCCAATAAATCTCCAGCACCTGAGTCTCCAGATCTGAGTCAGCTTCCCTGGAAACTGACCTAATATAGTCCCCAAATAAAGTAACTCAATAAAACTCAGTTGTAACCTGCCTGCTCCCCTTTAATCAAATAGATTCTATTTATTATACTCATATTGCTAACTGCATGTATATTTGAAAGAACTGAATTGTGACATGAAGTCCTTAGTTATCCTATTATAAGAAAGCTTTCAACAATCCAAATGAGCTAAAGGACAATGAAATTACTTTTCCATTAAAAAAGTTTTAAATTTGTATTTCTTTTATTCAAGACCAAAAGGACAAGTAGATCAGTGCAAAAAAAAGATACTTCCTTCTCTCCCTACCCCCAAATTAAAGTGTTTCGCAAATTGGATTGGCAGTTCCTTTACAACTGTTATTTGAGATCACTCTGGGAAGCAAAGATGTATGTTAATGCAGAGAACAGTAATTCAGAGAAAGCTGTGGACTATTTAGGAAATTTGAACTATTGAACTTTATGGGATATAGTCATAATTTTGTATGATTTAATATCTTAAGTTACAGCTTGTTATTAATTATTTAAGTTAGATTTTGGGCTTATGCAAGAATCAGTAAGTTTAGATGTGTGTAGCATTTTTTAATCATCAATATCTGATAAAAGATTAAATTATTTATATGTAAACATTAGTCAACTCGTCTTGTATGCTTTTTACAATTCCCTTCCCAAAGGGCGGTTAGTGTTGGTTATTTCTGTGAAGTCTCAAGTCATGAATGAAATAATCTCTTTGATCTAATCCCAACTATGGATAAATAAGCTTTAACTTACTTTGGTGTTTTATTGAGGAAATTAAATATGCTGGCTTTGTGTTGGAAACATTTCACACTTTTATAGTAGACGGTCCTTTCTAGTTTCCAAAAGGTTACTACAAACACAGTGCTGGGCAATTACCACCCCTATCTTCAAGATGTTCGTGGCTGTGGCCATGAGCAAAGAGACGGGTAGGGGCAAGTATCCAGATAGAAGGGATTAGAATATCACTTTCTAGGAATCGTCTACATAACTCCATTAACTCCTGGAAGGTTATTAGAGCCCTGAATAACCTAGTTACTAATAAAGCTGAAGAAAGCCCAAAAGCACTGTACACATAAAAACTTGCACCCACAACCAGTGCTCAGTAAATGGTAGCTTTAATTTTTAACACCTCATCACCAAGTTAAGAAACAGATTATTTTGCTATTCCTCAGTTTCAAGGAAACTCTTTTCTTCTATACTTGGTTCTCTCTAACCAATTATTACTATTTCATATTTGTTTTGGCCCCACTGTCCACAGAACACAACTGTTTAACATTTTCCTTTTATACTATTTATCTTAAGTAAAATCGTTAAAATATTGAGTTCCATTTTCAAAAAAGAAGAAAGCACCAAACGGCAGAAGACATCACTACATCTAACTTCCAGGGCAAGAAAAACATCAATGCTCTTCCATTCATAGTTGGATTGGTCTTAACTGACATTCTCCTGAAACCTGTACCTGAATCTCCTGCTTTTCTCTGGTATATAGAAGGTGATGTCAAACCACCCAAACAATCTATGTCCTTTCTTGCCCAATGGAGTTAAAGAGGATGTGTTATTCCAATGGTCATTACGTTGTAAGCACCTGCCTTTCTCAGGGAGGCTGGTGTCTTTCTTACATGTTACAATGAGAGAAGTAGTTATAAGATATCTCATTAGTAACCCAGTAGCACAACCTGCTTTCTAAGGCCCCTGGGATGTGGGTCTGCTCCTTTTGTCTTTGTAATTTTCCTTTAATGTCATGATATGTATGAGTTCACCGTTCCTTTTGACCAAGAGGTAAGCATTTTCCAGGGGTAAAGGGGAGACTACTGGTTTCTAAGAGTCACTTGATTGCCACTGAAGCTATGTTCTTTTGTTACAGTGTGGTAGAATAAATCGCCTTTTATTTGTATAGTTTTTGAGGAGGCCAAAAGGGAGGAGGTGACAGGGAGGCTGTGGAACTCCTTAGCAATTCCTTTGTGGAGACCCCACTTCCTTCTCTGGACTCCTACCCCTCACCACGTAAGCCAGCTGTGTACAGAAATGGGAAAAGAAGCGAAGAGCTCTCATTTTCCCTACACAGAACCAGGCTCTGGACCATCTGCACACTTTGGAGGTTAAGTGAAGCACCACTGGTGAAGGATAACTAGAGTGACCCACCAGAAAAACTGCCATGCCATCCACTCAAGGCCTGGCTCAACTCTGAACTGTGCCTCTTAATTGGTCAGCTATCTTATATCTCAGGGTAATAACTAACATTTGTTATGTAGCAGATATCTGTAATGGAGAAAAAGATGAAACCCAGAAACCCTGCATTTAGATTTTTTTAATAGGAAAAAGCAATTAGTTCTCATTTCAGAATGGCTGTGGATATTCTGCCTCTAGGTAGGGTTGGCTACCATATTGCTTGCTTAGCTGTTTTTTTTTTTTCACTCCATCCTCAACATGTAAGTGCTATGAGAGAAAGAAATACATGGGGCACAAGTTCAAAATGGTGCCAATTTTAGTAAAGTTTCCCGGTATTCTTGTGCCACACATAACACATTACTATAATATTTTAATACATGGAAACATTATATATTTCGATAGCATTATTCATCATTGCTTGAGCTTAATTCCAAAGTAATATGCTTTGACAGCATCCACACCAATACATCAACACAATTTGGAAAATGCAGAACAGCCAGCTTTAACTTACCCCATGATGGCAGGCAGTGAGCCGTCTGGCTTGGTGTCATCCAAGGTTATTGAAATTGGAGCCTGTTCATCCTCAATGATCATACAACCACAATAATCTTAACCGAGAGAAAAATCAATAGGAGATCGAGACCAAGCTCATCAGAGATACCCATACATACATAAATATACATAAACTATTTTTTTAAGAGGAAGGCAAATCTTAAACTCTTGATCTTAGCCCCATCTCTAGATGCTATGTCTTGTTAAATACACACACCAAATATATAAGGATGTCTATTCACCCACAGATAGAAAATGACCCATCTCCATCACCTTTACATAAAGGGCTTATGACCAACCAATGCATGACAAAAATGGTAAGATGACCCTGGCTCCTAGCATACATGAGGAAAGAGAAGGGATGTGTTGGAGGGAACCACCCCAACAATCCAGCGAAGAGGTGGCAGAAGAGAATTTGATGAGTATAAGCAGAATGCTTATGAACAGTAGCCACCATATCTGGGAAGCTTTCTAAGTCTGAGACCCCACCTCATTTAATTCTCACAACACCTTAATGGTAGGTATTATTGTCATCACTTTACACCTACAGACTGATGCTAGCAAGCAAGTGAAGTCCTGGAATGTGCGACTTCAATGCGGTGTTCTTTCCAGGGTGACTGTTGACCTCACTCTGCTCATAAAAAGTAAGCAGCAGGACAGATGCCAGGAGCCAGGGCAATGGTGGCCTTATGAATGATATGATCTCCTTGTTCCCTCCCATTGCCAACAAATGCTCTTGGGGTCATTATGTGTGGCCAGGGATATGAGGAAATTGACAGACCAAGATTTCTAATCCTTTTTATATCAATTTGAGAATACTTTTTTTCCGTTCAGGACCTTCAGTTCAATAATCCTAAAAGCGTATCATTTCTTCATATAATACAGTTTAAACATGAATAATAGCAGCCTACCCTTCTTCTTCCAGAAAGCCTCCCTGTAATACATCATGCACTTAATGACAGCTCCCATTGGAAGACGCTGAATTAACTGGTTCCTCTCTGGTGGAAGCTCTGGTCTGAAGTGAATTTTGGCGGTCAAAGTCGGGGGGATCGCACTAATTACGTATTTGCACTAAAACACATACAAGCAAATATTAGCTCAGAAGTCTTTGTAGAAGGCATGAAAACTCATCTTTATCACTTTTAAACAACATTGAGCAATGAATACACACAAAATGAGAAAATGAGGCAGCTGTGAGACAACAAAACAGATCAAGGTAAGTCAACCAAGGCTAGTAATTTGGAAGATTGAGGCAGAAACATGTCAGCATTAAATATGCTACTGCTTGAATTATATCTGATTAGAAGCTACAGAAGACACAAGGGCTATGTACTATATGCTCCTTTTGACTAAACAGAGTTACCTCATAATGTTCGTGGTTCAATGTCTCTATGATGACATTGTCACTTGATTGGTCAACATGAGTGACAGGATGGTTTAGCTTCACTCGGTGCCCGAGGCGGTCCATTATCCGTTCGCTCACTTGACCAGATCCACCTACAAACTTCCGTTCCTACAGGAGGAGGTAGGTAGGAAAGGAAACGTTATGACAGCCCAAGGAAGGAAAACCCTATTTGCTACTGATTAGAAAACCTCTAGAAAGTCATAGGCCACACCTCCAATGTTCACACATTTAACTGTCTGAAGAATTCATCAGGACAGAGGCAGAGTTGGCCAAGACAATTCAATGCTCATTCCCTGCACAAGCTTCCAGCCAGGAAAAGCCATTACAAGTTTATAAAAATCACAGAATGAGAAGAAATGCTCCACTATGCCAATGCTGCCCTGACCAGGTGGGAGTATCAGCAAAGTCTGTCAATATCAGCAAGAAATGCTCCACTATGCCAATGCTGCCCTGACCAAATGGGAATATCAGCTTCAAATGGCCAAGAATGCAAGGTGTGGATGGAGCCCTGGGAAGGGTAGGGCACTGTGCTTATTCCACAGGATGAAGTTTCTAATTTCCTTTGATTCCTCTCATTCTGGGCTGTGGTTGTCCAGGCAGGTAAGGATGCAGATGGTGCCATATTATAGATAGTTACAGGGTGCTTTTAGGGATAGTCATGTCCGACTAGTCACCACCAAATGATGTTTCTAAGAACTGGAAAACGGGCCAGATGTGGTGGCTCACATCCGTAATCCCAGGACTTTGGGAGGCCAAGGCAGGTGGATCACCTGAGGTCAGGAGTTCAAGACCAGTTTGGCCAACATGGTGAAGCCCCATCTCTACTAAAACTACAAAAATTAGCCAGGCATGGTGGCACATGCCTACAATCCCAGCTACTTGGAAGGCTGAGGCAGGAGAATCACTTGAACCCAGGAGGCAGAGGTTGCAGTGAGCTGAGATTGTGCCACTGCACACTGCACTCCAGCATGGGCAACAGAGCTAGATTCCATCTCAGAAAAAAAAAAAAAAAAGAATTGGAATATTAGATCTTGAGTAACTTTTTGCAAAACTATCTGGAAGTTTCAAGGCGAAGGCAGAGGGTGAAGGCTAAGCATCTGCTTGTTCCTTTAGATATTGTTAAATAGTTCTTTTGGGCAGCCCTCGAGCACCAGAAATGCTCTACCCGCTGCCTTCTGCTATGATCACCATGGAAATGTTTCCAGTTTAATCTGAGAATGTAAGTCCTTAATACAATGCTTTTGGTAAGAAGCAGGGGTATATTTTTAGCCTATTATAGAAGATTCTTTAAATGGTTAGCAGTGCACAGTCCGCCAGTTAACAGATTCCTCAATCATGCTCCTCCAGAAAAATGCATAAACAGTCATGCAATGATTTTTCCACATTTGTAACTGGCTACTCTTTTAATGACACCACCAAAATTCTTTATAAAAAATATTCCTGGCTAGGCATGGTGGCTCATGCCTGTGATCCTAGCACTTTGAGAGGCTGAGGTGGGAGGACTGCTTCAGCCCAGGAAGTAAAGACCAGCCTAGGCAACAAAGTGAGAACCTGTCTCAAAAATTAAATTTAAAAAAGGGGGAAAAATCTCATAGTGGTTCAGACCTAAATTCATGATTTGTCCTTCCTCAAGAAACCTGTAACATTTACCTTATAATCTGGTCAATGTTTTCCAAGAGTTACTTTTAGTGTGGTGGACAGACCATGAACTGTTTCTGTCTTGTTCACTGTTCACCCCTCCAGGTCTAGTATTTGCTGAATTAAATTATATGATAAGTCTAAGTTCTTTATAAAAATGTTGTAATTATGGTTTGAGATTAATCATCTGAATCATACTTTCCAAAAGGTCATGTAGAATTTGGCTAGAAGTATCCTGGCTCCTCTGAATGAAGGACACAAATATCAAATATGAATCAAAATGCCTCAGAAAGTAAAATACTGGCTAAAAGGAGTAAGTGAGCATTTCTGCCTGTAAGTAAAGACATTTAAAAAATGCAACTGTCCTGCATTCGCCAAAGCTAAGGGTCAAATGGGAAATAACTCTTGGTATCATAAGAACTTGGGGATTTCCAGTGATCTCCTCAGGAGAGGAATAATTCACTTGGCAGAGAAAGACTCCACCCTGTACTGTGCACTCAGAATTCTGTAACTCAGAGAACCTAAGTTAGAAGCAAATTGCTACTAATTAAACCTCATACCATCCAAGTATAACATTTCTAGAACAGAGATACCCATTCCCTTTGGATAACATAAATGGTTGAAATAGAGAATCTCAGAATCTGGGGAATTAGGATTCTGGCTTCGCCACTGGTTTGCCATGTGTCCAGCCAATGAGCCAAATGAGTTCATTTATTAATAAAGGAAATGATATGGAAACTGGGCAAAAGCAAGTGGGCAGCAAAAATGAAGAATCCAAAAGGCATAATTTACTACTGCAAGAGAGGCCATAATCACTTGTGTGAATTAGAAGGAAGAACAGTCACTTCCATTCTGTAAAAATTAACATAAAAGAATAACTCAGATAAACAGATGGGACAGAAGGCTTATGTCTGGAACAGAGATGACTTTAAGTATAATAACTGCACAATTTCTAGAATTTTTTGGAAATTACTTAATATTAGGAATTTAGCTTCTACTACTTAAGCAGCCTAATTTTACCTGCCATCAAAAGGAAGGAACTTAATTCCCAAAAACAAACCAATTCAAAATGAAACATTATTTATCTGAGAACTCCTTTGTAGGAATGAAAAAAATGAAATGAGAAACTGGTTCTTTTTTTGCAGAAAAGATTTTGAGATCATTTCACACTGCTAATTATTCATGCTTCAAAATACTGCAGCAATTACTAAAGACGCTGCCCCAGGAGAAAGCAAAATCCCAGATGAAGCGCTTATTTCAGAACAGACACACACACCATACCTGGCCGCCATTGGTGACAGAGAATATCCGAGTGGTGCCCCCGCACTGCTTCACATACCATAAAAACCATAGAACTGATACCTCATGAGGCTCAGAGGTTACATTGATATTCACAAAAAGAGAAGCAAAACGCCTAGCAGTCCTGTTCACAGAACAAAAGTAGAAGTCAGGTGTCAAGATGTAAAGGAATCAGAGAATGTCATGTTTTTAAAACACTATTTAGTATGTTCAGAAAGTATTTCTATTGCAATTGGGAAAAAAACCCTCAAAGATTCAATTTCTGAAGGAATGCATTTAATAACTCTTGAAGAGATTAAAGTTTTCTCCTGCTATTAAGAAATTATGAGTTCGCTCCAAATATGCTAATCCAGGTTCTCTCTAAGGGTCAGTTTCAACACCCATCCTCTCCTCTCCATCTTCATTGCCATACCCCTGGTCCAGACTACCAATATGTCCTGGTGGTTCCTACTTGGTCATCCTATATCATCTCTTGTATCCTCCACACCACAGCCAATGAGGTCTTTTAAAAGTGCCAAACTCAAAAAATCATCTGCTTAAAACCCTTCAATGACCTTCAATGGAGAAAGGACAAATCTTGAATGTGGCCGATAGATCCTGCACTATCAGGCTCTAGACCAGTCCTCCAAACTCCCCTTACACCACTTGCTCTTGTCATCAATATGGTCCAGCTACACTGTCCAATCAGTTGCTCAAAAATGCCAACATGCTTCTCACTTCAAGGCCTTCACAAAAGCTCCTCCCTGTCTCCTCTGCCTGGATGATCCATCACTGTATATCATCCACCCGTCCCTGTCTCCCCACTTCCCTGTGAACTTTGGGTCATTCTTGAAAGATACCATTCTCCACACATCATCCAATCTTTCCTGTCTCTTTGCGTACCTGTGGGTAATTTCTGGAAGGCAGTATCCTGCCATACACCATTGACTCTTCCTGTCTACCTGCTACTCCTCTGGTTCAGTTCTGGATGGTACCATTGCCCCCAAAACATACACTTTTCCCTACCTCCCCTCAGCAGTTGTGTCTCATTCCTAGAAGACAATACTCTTGCAAACTCATTTTCTATCTTCTCATGTTCCCACTAACTCTGAGAGTCATGCCTAGTAGATATCATCTGCCTACACCACTCAATCTTCCTATCGCCACCCTAATACTATGGGTGATTTTAGGATATCATTACCTCCCCACAACCCCCACAACAAATTCAACCTTCACCATCTCTTCCAGAGCTTGTGTCACATTCACGGAAGATATAATTCCCCCAATACTGACCAATCTCCCCAATCTCCCCCTTGCACCTGTGGGCCATTACTGGAAGATATCATCCCCTCCACACCATCTACTCTTGCTGTCTTCCCTCTAAACCTATGGCTAATTCCTGGAATATACCACATACCAACACCATCTAATCATAATGTCTTCCCTCAAGCCCTCGTGGCTCATTCCTGTAAGATGTATCTTGCTACAGCATTCCTGTATTCCTGTCTCCCCCAGTCCCTCCTATGTCATTCGTGAATACCACCCTCCCACAACATCCTTCCTGTCTCTCCCTACCACTACCTGTATGGTTCATTCCTAGAAGATACTATCTCTCTAAACCCCTGTCTCCCCATATCCTTGTGGGTCTTTCCTAGAAGATACCATCATTCCACACCACCTACTCTTTTTGTTTCCCCAGCCACCATACCTGTGGTTCTCTCCAAAGCCTATCCATGCTGTCTCCCGCTTCTCCTGTGGGTCCTTCCTAGAAGACACCATCTCCCCACACCACCCACCTTTCCTGGCTCCCCTAGTCACCACCTGTGTGGTTCATTCCTAGAAGATACCATATTGCCACACCATCCAGCCTATTTCCCCCTTACTCCTGAGTCATATCTGGATGATACCATCCCCTCCCTAAGGCATCTACCCTTCCCTGTCTCCCCACAGTGCTTGTGCCATGGTCCTGAAAGATACTATACCCCTACACAAAACCATCCACTCCTCCCTGTCATTCTGTTAGATATCATCCCCAGTCCCGTGTCCCCCTAAAGCACCACCAGTGTGGTTCATTCCTGGAAGATACCATGCTGCCACACCATCCACACTTTCTGTATCCCCCGGAACTCTAACCACCCTTGTGGCAGATTGCTGGAAGATACCATCTCTTAAATCCAATGTACTGTTACCTACTGCCTCTGTGGGTCACACTAGGAAGATACCATCCACATCCACCTTCCATCCTGTCTCCACCCCCACTACCGCAAGTGTGGCTCATTCCTGGAAGATACCATCCTGTCACACCCACCCCCACTACCGCAAGTGTGGCTCATTCCTGGAAGATACCATCCTGTCACACCCACCCCCACTACCGCAAGTGTGGCTCATTCCTGGAAGATACCATCCTGTCACACCTACCCCCACTACCGCAAGTGTGGCTCATTCCTGGAAGATACCATCCTGTCACACCGTGCAACCTTTGTATTTTCCCCCTACCCCTCTGGGTCATTTTGAGATGATATCACCACATCTCCCCTTCCCTGTTACCCACAGTGACTTATACCACATTCCTGAAAGATACTATCACATCCAGCCCAACACTTCCACCTTGCCTTGTCTACTCCTTTGGGTTATCCAGGAAGATGCCATCTCCACATACCTCTTCCTGTGTTCCCCCCCAAGCACCACCGGGGTGGGTTGTTCCTGGAAGACACCATCTCTCAAAACACAATCCACCCTGTATCCCTCTGCCCCTTTGGGTCATCCCTGGAAGATACCATCATGGTCACCTTCCACACTTCCTGTCTCCTCCCACTCCTCTGGGTCATAGATGGAAGTTATCTCCCCCACCACTCCCAACTCTTTGGGTCACTCCAGGAAAAACCATTCCTGCCAACAAGCCAATGTTCTCTGCATCCCCTGGATCCTGTGGACCATTCCTGGGCAGTACCATTCCACCTCACCATCCACTTTTCAAGTTTCCCTACTGTCCCCGTGACTCATTCCTGAAAAATATACCCTGCCACACCAGTCATGCTTCATCTCCCTGTCCTGTCCCTCTGAGTCATTTCACAATGATACCATGCCAGCCAGCATCCCCCTGATGGTCTCCTCCACCACCCACAGTGTTCCTCATTCCTGGAAGATAGCATCCTGTCACACCATACAACTGTCCTATCTCCTCACTACCCCTCTGATCATTTCAGGATGATGCCACACCCTCCCCATCTTCTAGGCTTCCCTGTTTCCCTGCAGAGCCTTTGTCACATTCCTGATGTGACCCCCCCCCAACATTAATCCTCTGGCTCATTCAATTATGAAATCATCCCCCCATATTTCTGCCCTTCCTGTTTTCCCCCACCACTACCCGAGTGTCTCATTCCTGGAAGATACCATCTCTCTAAACCCAATGTACCCGTCTCCCCTGCCTCTGTGAATCATTCTTGGAAGATACCATCCATCCATACCTTCTGCCACCCCCACCACTGTCATTTTGGCTCATTCCTGGAAGATGCCACCCTGCCACACCATCTAATCATTCTATTTCCTTGTTATCCTCTTGGTTATTTGGGGATGATACCACCTTCTTCCTAAAACATCTACCCTTCCCTGCCTCTCTGCAGTGCTTGTGTCACACCCTGAAAGATACTGTATACCCCTTATATTCCTTATATTATCCAGTCTGCCTTGTCTCCTCCTTGGCTCTGTGGGTTATCCTGGAAGATACCATCTCCCTACCTCATCCATCATTCCCCCCTCCCCAAATTCTGTAGTTCATTACTGGAACATACCATCTCTTCTACTGTATCCATCCTTCCTATCTACCTTCTGCCCTGTGGGTCATTCCTGTAAAATAACATTCAGTCAAACTATCTACCCTACCAGTCTTCTCCAGAACCCAGTGGGTCATTCCTGGAAGACACCATGCCCCCCACGACCCCACCAGTGTGGTTCAATCCTGGAAGGTATCATTCTGCCGCACCATCCTGTCTCCCCCATCCCTCTGGGTCATTGCTGTAAGTTATCTCCATCCACAACGTCTACCCTTCAGTTTTCCCCCATAACCCTGTGGGTCATTTCTGGAAGATTTCATTCCGTCAAATAATCTACCCTGTCTTCTCCCACACCTGTGGCTCATTCCCATAAGATATGTCCTACCACACCAGTCAGGCTTCCTGTCTCTCCCCTCTTCCTCTGGGACATTCTTGAATGATATCATCCCAGCTAACATCCACCTTTCTTATCTCTTTCTGCCACCACCAGTGTGGCTCATTTCTGGAAGATATCATCCTGACACATCATGCAACTGTCCTATTTCCCCACTATTCCTTTGGGTCATTTTGGTATCACCCCCTCACAAAACATCTACCCTTCCCTGTTTCTCCCGAGAGACTTAGTCACATTCCTGAAAGTGATAGCCCCCTCAACACTTTCCACCCTGCCCTATTTCCCGCTACCCCTGAGGATTATCCTGGAAGATACCATTTCCCCTACCGTCACTCATCTTACTCTCCCAACCTTGTGGGTCACACCTGGAAAATATCATCCTGCCTCACCTTCGCCACTTCCTGTCTCCCCCACCCTTCTGTGTCATTACTGGAATTTATTCCCAACAACATCCCCCCTTATGGTCTCCCCACAACCTTTTGAATTGCTCCAGGAAGATACCATGTCCCTAGTCAGGCCAACATTCCCTGTGTCCCCTTAGCCTATATGCAGCATTCCTTGAAAATATATCCTGTCACACCATTCATGATTCCTAACTCCCTACTAACCCCTTTGGTTCATTCCTGTACAATATCATCCCCAGTATCCACCCTTCCTGTCTCCCCTCACCACTACCCTTTTGGCACATTCCTGGAAGATACCATCTGCCTAAACTTCTTTCCCTGACTTCTCTGGGTCATTCCTGGAAGATACCATCCACATACACCCTTACTGTCTCCCACCCCCACCACTGTCACTGTGGCTCATTCCTGGAAGATACCATCCTGCCATTCAACTATCACATCTCTACTCTACCACTCTGGGTCATTTGGGGATACTACTCCCTTACCAACACATGTACCCTTTCCTGCCTCCCTGCATTGCCTGGGTCATATTCCTGGAAGATACTAACACCCCTTACATTATCCACTCTGCCTTGTCTTGGCCCTATGGGCCATCCTAGCAGATCCCATCCACCTAGCTCATCCATCATCCCCCTCCTTCCTCAATCTTGTAGTTCATTCCTGGAAGATACCATTTCCTCCATACCATCCACCCTTTATATCTACCCCCTGCCCTGTGGCTCATTCCTATAAAATACCATTCTATGAAACCATCTACCTACCTGTCTCACCCCTACTTCTGTGGCTCATTCCTGGAAAATAACATCCTCCTACATGGTCCATCTTTCCTGTTTACTTAACCCCACACATTCTGAAGACCATTCTTAGAAAATACCATCCTGCCTCACTATCTTTATTTCCTATCTCCCCCGACCCCTTTGAGTCATTACTGAAAGACATTCCCCTCCACAACCTTTACCCTCAAGTCACCCCCATCCCCCTGTGGCTCCTTCCTGGAAGATACCATCCTGGTACACCTTTCTAAACCCTCTGGGTCATTTTGGGATGATACCACCTCCTCCACAAAACATCCACCCTTCTCTGAGTCCCCAGAGTGTCTGTGTCACATTCCTAAAAAGTAACATCCCCTCCCCTCAGAAACACATTATACACCCTGACCTATCTCCCCCTTGGCCTTGTGGGTCATCCTGGAAGATACCATCCCTACCCTTTCCGTGTTCCCCTCAAACACCACCAGGGTGGCTCATTCCTGGAAGAGTCCATCTCTCTAAATACAATCTACCATGTTTTCTTCTGCCCCTTTGATTCATTCCTGGAAGATACCACCCCACTAAATTATCTATCCTAGTTGTCTCTCCCAATTCTTGAAGGTCATTCCTGGAAATACCATCCTGGTCACCTTCCACACTTCCCGTCTCCTCCTACCTCTCTGGGTCATTGACGGAAGTTATCCCTCCTCCCGAAATATCTACCCTTTCTGTCTCACCCCTGACCCGTTGGGTCACTCCAGGAAGAACCATGCCTGCAAACAAGCCCACTTTTCTTGCATCCCCTAGCTCATGTGGACCATTCCTGGAAGGTATATCCTGCCACACCAGTCATGCTTCCTCTCTCTGCCCTCTGCCTCTGGGTCATTCCTGTACCACGCTATGAGTCATTATTGGAAGAAACCATGACATCTCACCATCCACCCTTCCTTTCTCTCCCTTACTACTGCCAGTATTGTTTATTCCTGGAAGATACCATCCTGCCACACCACCAAACCTTCCTATGTATCCTCTGCCCTGTGGATCATTCCTGGAAAATTCCATTTTGCCAAATGATCTACACTACCTGTGTCCCCTCTACCACTGTGGGTCATGCCTGGAAGAGACCATCTCCCTCACCCCATCCACCTTTGTATCTGCCCCTTCCCTGTGGATCATTTCTGGAATACATCGTCCTGCCTCACCATCTATGTTTCCTGTCTTCTCACCAACCCTCTGGGTCATTGCTGGAAAATTCCCCTTCCCCTAAGATATCTATCCTTCTGGCTTCCCCTTTGACCTTTTGGGTAGAAGATACCATCTCTATCCACACAAACCAACCTTCCCTTTCTCTCCCCAGGGAGAGAGAGAAATAGCTGTAAAATTTCATTCTCCCCCTGACCCCACCTCCCCACCACACACAGGCACCATCTAATGTTGCCTGTTTCCCCTTGATCCTGTAGGCCAATCCTGGAAGATACTATAACCCCACAGGGATCCATCCTTGTTCCCCACTCCCTAACACTGTGGGGGTGTTCCTGGAAGATGCAACCAAGTCACACCACTCACTCTTCCTATCTCACCCTTGCCCTTTTTGCTCATTTCTGGAAGACATAACCTGGTAATACCAACTATACTCCCCATTACACCTCCAGGTTGTTGGTGGATGATGTCCCTGCAACATATACCTTTCCTGTCTTCCCTTTACCCCTTTGGGTCATTCATAAAAGATACCATAACACCACATCATCAACCTTTTTGTCTCCCCCATATTCCTAGTAGCTCATTCATGGCAAACACCATCCACTATACTTGTCTCTTCTCTAAACTTGTGAATCATACCTGGAAGGTACTATCTTCCTTCCCCATCAGTCTTCCCTATCTCCCCCTAATCCCTGTGGCTCATTCCCAGACAATAAAATTCCCCAATGCCATCCACCCTTCCAGTCCCCATCTCCCTTGTTTTTGTGGGTCATTCCTAAAACACCATCCATCTTTCTCCATTATCCCTTTCTCCCTTCTTGCCCTGGGGGGTAATTTTTGTAAGATATCATTCCCTCCTCTCACCAACACTGTCCAACCTTCTCTACCTCCCTTTGACACTGTGTGTCATTCTTAGATCATACCATATGCCCCACTACTATCAACCATATGGGTTACCCCTGGAAGCTACCATTTCCACCACACCATCCACCCTTCCTGTCTCTCTCTTGCCCCATGGCTTATTCCTGGCAGATACTATCCCCACAACTTTATCCACTCTTCCTTTCTCTCTCCTGTCCCTGTGTGTAATTCCTGGAAGATACCATCACCCTACATTGTTCAACTGACCCCTGCCCCTGTGGCTCATTTTTAGTTGATACACTTAGTTTCAGATTAAAGATTGCTTCATCAAAGAACGCTTCCTTTACCTTCAGACCATGTAAGGTTCTCCCTATTAAAGGAACTCTCCTAGTTCTTATGTAATTATGTTCAAGGTCAGTGCTTGCTAGAAAAACATAAACTCCATGAGGGTAAGGGCTATTCCTAAGAAGTTCACCCCCCACTCCTCAGAGCCTGGTATGGTGCCTTGACATAGTAGCCTCCACATAAACTAATAATACATGGTCTAATTGAAAAGATTATATAACATATTTTTTACTAGTACAGACTAGCTTTCCCCTCATTTCCTAGTATTCTACATCTATATGAGATTATCTTTTTATTTTATTTCAAGTTCCAGGGTAAATGTGCAGGTTTATTATACAGGTAAATATGTGCCATGGTGGTTTTCTGCACCTGTCAACCCATCACCTAGGTATTAACCCCTACATGCATTAGCTACGTATCCTGATACTCTCCCTCCCCTAACCCCCTGACAGGTGTCAGTGTGTGTTGTTCCCCTCCCTGAGTCTGTGTTCAGCTCCCATTTATGAATGAGAACATGTGGTGTTTGGTTTTCTCTTCCTGTGTTAGTTTGCTGAGGATGATAGCTTCCAGCTTCATCTATGTCCCTGGAAAGGATATGATTTCATTCTTTTTTATGGCTGCATAGTATTCCATGGTGTAAATGTACTATCTTTTCAAACTGCTTTTGTAGGCAACCTTTCCATAATATGAAAACACAATTATTGATTTTATTGATCATATAACACTTTTATTAAAAGAAGTTCTACTTCATTCACCTACTTTTCTTAGTTTTTAGATTCATTTTCTGTTCTAACCTACTTTGAAGTGCTAAAGTGCCCTCAATATTGCTATTAACTGAAAGATTACTATGTTACCTCTTAACTTTTTTTCTGTAAGTTGTTAAGAAAAGCATGGCAGTTCAAGGCAGGATATAAAAGACAAGAAGGGAGGATAAAAAGGAAATTTTGTATGGTCAAATCTACTTACGCTGTCCAGCAGATTTTATCAATGAGCTCTTTCATAGTCATTTTGTCCCATTCGTTAGCATGTGGGGCCTCCCAGGGAGCCTCAGCTGGAATCTGTAGAGAAAGGAAGTCCCCCACTCAGGTGTGACAGTAACTGCTACCTCCTCATGAGGAAGGCCCTCATGAGAACCTCCGAAAATGGGTCTCTTGGTCTCTCTGTTGAAATTTGTGATCGGTATGGAATTCTATATAGAGACAGGGAGTGGGATAGGGTTCTTTGGATTCTGTCCTAATGCCATTGCCAAAACAATACAAATAGTGATAGTATTATGTATGTCTATGCACAAGTTTATATTAATTATTATCATGATGATGATTATCATGATCACTATTATTGAAAGCTAATACCTACTTTATGTCCCAAATTCAAGTTTGAGAGATTGATATTAGAGAGCCTAAGACTAAGTAAAAAAGCTTTGGGTCAGCAAATCCTTCTCTCCTTTACTATCTAAAATGGCATTACAGGCAGACAAACAACTATAAGTAGAGATGCTTGGCAAAAATATGTCATATAAATGCTCAGGAGCATAAAATTGAAGGCACACAGGCATTTGTATAAGAGATTAGGTTGGTATGCTGGTTCCCTTGCTATGAGGTCTTGGGTAAATTACATAATCTTTGGGCACTGATTTTTCCCATTTGTCAAGTAGAAATACTACCAACTTTGCAGAGTTTGGGTACATTGGAAATGATATGCATTGGTGTACAGAGCAATATTCCCTGCAACATGGAAGGATATTAAACAGTTGCCATTGTTATTTCAGTAACTGGTCATGTGCAAACTGAACACACATTTTACCTCCTTTCCCATGTTATCCATAGTTCGCCACAAGTTGTTATAGTCCAAATATGCAATAGGGTTCCATACTGGTGGAAAGGCCCCCCGAAATGGATAGGTTTTCCCCTAGAACATAAAAGCAAACAGAATAAATCCAAAAGGGCAACACCTTAAATTTGAATGGTATTCTAAAACAACAAAAAAGCAACCAACCTAAGACTTTCAAAGTAACCAGACCCTCTACTGTGCCAGAAACATTCCCTTTGGTGGGAACTGAATACATTATACTTATACAGGACCCAATTTAATAAGATGTGCAAAATCTCCCTGGTGCTGTGTTGGCTTGTTTTAATTTACAGGAAATAATAGCTTTAAATGTATTTCTATTTATTTGGAAATTATACATAAATAAAGGTAGCACATCCTAGTATCTAATGCTGGTGCTACGATATTCTCAACTCCTGATTTCCCATCTAATCGCTTGGGAAAACTGTTCCCACTTAGATGAGAGCAGGATGACGACATGGAGGACTGGCTTTAGACCACATATAGGACAGGAATAGCAAAATGGAATATCTCATGCTGTGTTTTCAGGTCTACAAAGGCTTAATAAAGACAGGCTAGATTACAGACTATGCCTGACATAAAGAATCAGATTATTAGCAGTGTAGAATATCAGGCACTTGCCACTGTGGGCTCCTAAGCATCCATTCCCCTTTCCTGGTAGTATCCTGGTTTCTTTCTGGAAAATTGCCTCTCTTCTTCCTCTTTGTATAGCTGTGTAGTGAGGATGGTCCCAGCTACCAGCTTCCATTACAGAAAATGATAGGTTAGATTTTTTTTTTTTTCTCTCTCCACACCCCTACCCCCAGCTCCTGGGATAGCCTGGGTGTAGAGCCTGTTATCTGAGCTTGGCCGGTCACCCTCTAAGATGACTCTGATGATGGAGTGGGTCACCCACGTAGAGAAGAGAGTGGACTGTGGGTTTTCTTTCCCCATGGCCAAGTGCTGAACAGATGCTTCCTGCTACAAAGACCATGGCTATGGTTCCTGCCCCTAACTTGCCAGAGCTCTCATGCTCTCTGCTCATTCTCAAGTGTGGTCCTCCAGCCTCACATCAGTTCTGTGGGTCTTCTCATTTACTTTCAGCAAATTCCCTCTTGTTAGCCTGAGTTGGATTCTATTGCTTGGTACCAAGACCTCTAACATGAAGATGGCTCATTCATTATTAGAAACGATTAACTTCATTTCATTGTGTAACAGCCAAAGTGCTAAGAAAAGCAAGGGTGAGTAGAGGTGAATCCTTAGGAAACAGACTAGAAATGGGTAATTTATAAGACCTTATTTGCCAATTTAATTTCTTTTACTTTAAAAATAAATGTCTTGTAAATCTTCATAAGGTCAAAATCTTTTCTAACGGTATAATTTGCATGATAATTTGATTTTTTTAATTAAAGAAATCACTTGTAGAAAGGCTATTGCATGCACTGCACAATATTGAGAGCTGTGTTGAATTTTTAAAAGGGCTAAAGCAAAACTCTTGACCATCAGGGCAAGGACCCAAGACATAGCAAGCATGTGTATGCACACCTCCTAACTGAGTAAGAATATATGGCAACCATTAAGTGACAGAGAAGTAATTTTCCCTTCCACATAGCAAATTCAAATAACCTTGGCAGACTATGTGATCTGGTTTCTTATCTGAAAATGTTACATTGTAATGCTACAATATAACATTTTGGACTCCAAATCCTTTATCATCATCACCACTATCATCACTAACATTTATTGAGATCCTTCTTCATTCCTGCACTGGCTGAAGCCCTTCATATGCATTATCTCATGCAATGCTTACTCCAACCCTGTGAAGGCAAGCACTGTTGATACTTCCATTTTATCAATGAGGAAACTAAAGCCCAGTGGAAGTAGTTAGTACATCATAGAACAGAAATTTCCTGCTTCCAAAGCCTTTGCTCATAAAAGATGCTTTCTTGCCTCCTATATACCTGATAGAATGTGGAGATGGGTTTCTTCTAGAGGCATTTTTAAACTTCTCAACTTTCTCTTTCCCAAAAGAAAGAGAACTTTAAAATGTAAAACTTACAAATCTTCCACATGTACCTTTTCTGTTTCTAAGAAGTAAAAATAGAGACTAAGAAGCTCCAGGGGTAGAAGATGACTGCTGAGGGAACATAACCAACTTTGGAAAATGCTAATACATACTCAGAGAAGTGAGCAAAGATATTTTACATGGAACACAAAAATAGCAATGGAGAAGAGAGGGGTTGAGGTTAAGAAACAGCTCAGGGGCAGCCTCAGAGCAGCTGGTCCTTGTTGTAATTCCTCCCTTTACTGAAATCTGGAAAAATTGACATTTTCCTCTGTAAAATGTATGTATAGTCAAGGAATAGTCTAATATAAAACTGATCTTTGCTTTGGGAAAAATATTTTATTAAAAAACATAAATATTCTCTGGGAGGCTGAGGCAGGAGAATCGCTTGAACCCGTGAGGCAGAGGTTGTAGTGAGCCGAGATCGCACTACTGCACTCCATCCTGGGTGACAGAGCAAGACTCTGCTGTCTCAAAAAAAAAAAAAAAAGAAAAAGAAAAAGAAAAGAAAACAAGAAGACCATCAAGGCCCATAATGTAAACTTCTTTGCTGTTGATAAAGGCACCAAGTAGATAAAGGATTTCATTAATTAGTTTCACCCCTATCAGTTTCTGACTTCTCTGTTCTCATTTCACAGAAAACCCAAACTTGCTAAAAAGAAATGCACGTATGTGGGGAACACGTTTGCATGTGCAAATCCCTGAAGTAGTGCAGTAGGAGGGCCTGGTCGGTGTCTCTTGGCTGAGTGAGAACTGCCTGACAGTGTGGCCCCTCTCAGTCTCCAAAATATGTTTCTATAGTTTTCTCACCAAAGTTTCAGCAGTTTCTCAATACTAAGCCACTTCTCAGTAAGGAATGCCTTCATGACCTAAAAGGGTGAGGCAGGGGCTCTGGGAATACTTCCAAATGATGACTGCACTTTGAAAAGAAAAGGAAAAAAAATCTAGAGTAATGGTCAAGTTCATTTTGTACCTATACTCTGAAAGCTTGCTAGTTTTCCAAAGTGGCCTTTATCTCTAAAGGGCAGTGTCTTTGATACAGCAGAAATTGTTGATTCAAGCAGAACGCAATGTCCCTGGAACCATGCCCCCAAGCACTTAAATCCCTTTGAGAAATTACATCGTAATAATGGGAGACTATTGCCAGGAGATGGCAGTTTATGGCTCCCACATAATCCTTTATTGTTGGTCCTATAAGATAAGCCAAGTTTATAGTAAGAAAAATAGCATTTCCTGATTGAAACATTGGAGAACTTAATCTCTCTGCACTTTTATATTTTAGTTAAGGAAAAGAAAATCAGCATTATTAGAATACCAGAGGTCACTGGGGAAGCTGCCAAATATACTTGTTTAATCATCTTGAAAATAAAGAGCTATCTTCCAGATTAATTCAGAAACATGTCTGTCCAGCTTATATGAATACCTCAAGACCCTTCTAGTTCCACTGTTTTGTGACAAAGCCTGTAAGAGAAATCTTTTGATGATTTATTTTCTATAGTTTACAACAATGATTTAAATTTTAAAATCATCTAAGAAGAGACCCATTAAATAGGATGGTAGTATTGTGTTGTATTAATAGTTAACAAAAGCATTATATTTCTCTTTCCAAATGTAGGTATCCAAGCTCTCTTCAAACATACATAGCTTCACTCTATCTAGACAAAGCCTCCAAACACTACAGGGAAACATCTTTCCTTTTCATTTGTCATCCTCTTTACATTCTTTTAACAGTCCCACTCAAATGATGCCCTCATTGCCTTCATATGTTTCTGTTTTCTAAAATCTGACTTGTATCCTCAAAAGTCCATGGATGCCCTTTTCTCTGTGTCACCAATGAGCTCCTTTTAGCCAGATATGAAGGGATGTATCCATCCAATTAGCACTTGGCTGCATCTAACACCACCCCATCAGATAGTGCTAGTTGTCCCAAGTCTCAACCTAGTTCAAGACTCCTCCTTCTATGATCCACTGAACCACCCCCTGAGTCTGATCCTTAGCCTTTTCCCTTCCTTCTCCCCACTCCTTTCCCATTTCCCTGGGGAACTCATCCACCTTCAAATTTGTTATTATATTTGTACAGTCTTATGGTTTGCATTTTTCATGCCTCTGCTCCCTCTATGTTTGTGAATACCAAATTATCTATAACCTCTCACACCATTTAAAGGGCTGGCAGCACATTCTTATGTGTTTGCTTATGACCTGGTATTTCATCATATTCTCAGCCTCTGTCTCAAGACTTGTACAACTAACAACTAAAGCAATGGGTACCTGAGTTGTGCATTTCCATCTATGGAAAAAGAGAACTATTAAACTCAGTTATAAATGATGCCATACCATCAACAATGAAGGATTTTATTTTTTTTTCAGACAGGATCTTGCTCTGTCACCCAGGCTGGGGTGCAATAGTGTGATCACAGCTCACCGCAGCCTCAAATTCTCAGGTTTAAGTGATCCTCCTGCCTCAGCCTCCCAAGCAAGCTGGGACTACAGGTGTGTGCCACTATGCACAGCTAACTTTTGTATTTTTATTTCTTTGTAGAGATGGACTTGCACTTTGTTGCTCAGGCTGATATTGAACTCCTGAGCTCAAGTGATCCTCCTGTCTTGGCCTCCCAAAGTGCTGGGATTACAGGCATGAGCCACTATGCCTGGCCCCAATAGTGAAGGGTTTTAAAATAAATTTATGTCATCTTTTCCAAGGGATTCTAGTTATATACAGAAACTACAAACAAAACAGTTAAGATAGAAACAATATGAGTTATTCTGGAGGCTTTTGTGTAATTAAAGAGAATTGACAGAGTTTAAAAAAAAAACAGTTTTCCTGTTTCACAGATGCCATTAACTCAGGAGAAACAGGCAGTTTGAAAAAAGATGAAAATGTCACACTGTGAGGACAAGTAGCTATTTAACAGCTTTGTTAACATACTATTCACATATCCCATAATTCATCCATTTATAGTGTACAATTCAATGGTCTTTGGGATATTCACAGAGTATGCAACCATCATCACATCTCATTTTATAACATTTTCATTACCCCAAGAAGAGATCCTTATTGTCTTTTTAGTTTCTTGATAGTGAACAAATGACAAAACTTCAAAAACTTTTTTTGATGAAGACAAATTTATCTATTTTTTCTTCTGTTGTTTGTGCTTTCAGTATCATGAAATAAATCACTGCCTAACTCACAGATGTTTATTATTTTTTCTTCTAGGCATTTTATAGTTTTAGCTCTTGTAGTTAGGTCTAAAGTAAGTTAAGGTTTGTGTACAGTATGAGAAGAGGTCCAACTTTATTATTTGCATGTGGATATCCAGTCGTTCCAACACCATTTGTTGAAATGACTATTTTTTTGCAATGAGTTGTCTTGCTACCCTTGACAAAAATCAATTGGCCATAAATGTAAGGGTTTATTTCTGAAATCACAGTTCTACTCCATTTACCTATATGTCTATCCTTATACAAGTACACATTGTTTTCATACAAGTATGCATTGTTTTAGTACACTAGCTTCACAGTAAGTTTTGAAATCAGTAAGTGTGGGTCCTTCAAATTTGTTCTTCTCTTTTAAAACTGCTTTGGTTAGCCGGGCGCGGTGGCTCACGCCTGTAATCCCAGCACTGTGGGAGGCCGAGGCGGGTGGATCACGAGGTCAAGAGATCGAGACCATCCTGGTCAACATGGTGAAACCCTGTCTCTACTAAAAATACAAAAATTAGCTGGGCATAGTGGTACACGCCTGTAGTCCCAGCTACTCGGGAGGCTGAGGCAGGAGAATTGCTTGAACCCAGGAGGTGGAGGTTGCGGTGAGCCAAGATCATGCCATTGCACTCCAGCCTGGGTAACGAGAGCAAAATTCCGTCTCAAAAAAAAAAAAAATGCTTTGGCTATTTTGGGTCTCTTGCATTTACATATAAATTTTAGGATCAATCTCCCTATTTTTGCAAAAACAGTCAGCTGGGATTTTGAAAGGGATTGTGTTAAAAATGTAATTCAGTTTGGGAAGGATTGTTGCCCTAACAATATTAAGTCTTCTAATCCATAAACACAGGATACCTCCATTTATTTACATCTTTAATTTATTTCAATGATATTCTGTAGTTTTAGGTATATAAGTCTTGCACTTCTTTGGTTAAATTTATTCCTAAGTATTTTATGTTTTTTGATGCTATTTTAAGTGAAATTATTTTCTTAATTTCATTTCAGATTGTTCATTCCTACTGTATAGAACTACAATTTATTTTTGAATAATGATCTTGTATCCTGCAAACTTGATGAACTTGTTTAATAGTTCTATGAGTTGTTTTAGTCAGTATCAGGATTTTCTATATACAAGATCAGGTCATCTGCAAATACAGACAATTTTTATCCTTCCTTTACAATCTGGATGACTTTTATTTGTATTTCTTGCCTAAGTGCCCTGGCTAAAATCTCCAGTACAATGTTAAATACAAGTAGCCAGAGTAAATCTCTTTGTCTTGCTCCTGATTTTAGAAGGAAAGTGTTCAATCTTTTACCTTTGAGTATTATGGTAGCTGTGGGTTTTTTGTAGATGCCCTTTATTAGGTTGAGAAAAGTTCTCCTTTATTCTTAGTTTTTCTAGTGATTTTATCATAAAAGGGTGTTGAATTTTGTCAAATGTTTTTGCTGCATCTGTTGAGCTGATCATGTGCTATTGATCCTTTAACCTATTAATATGGTGGTGCGTTACAGTATTGGATTTTTGTATGTTAAACTAACCTTGCATTCCTGGAATAAATCCCACTTATTCATGGTGTATAAACCTTTTAATATATTACTAGATTTAGTTTGCTAGTATTTTCTTGAAGATTTTTGCATCTCTATATAGGGATATTGGTTTGTAGTTTTCTTGTGATGTCTTTGACTGGTTTTGTTATTCATGATAATACTGGCCTCATAGGATGAATTGAGAAATCTTTCCCCAACTTGTATTTTTGGGAAGAGTTTATAAAGAATTGGTATTAATTCTTCTTTAAACTTTTGGTGAAATTTACCAGTAAAGCCATTTGTGTCTGGGTTTGTTTCTGTGGGAGATTTTAAATTACTCATTCAATGACTTTTCTTATTATAAGTCTACCAAATTTTCTATTTATTCCTGAGTAGTTTTGGTAATTTGTGAACCTAAATCTCTAAAAACACTTACTGTGTTAGCATCTCTCACTCTGACCTTTACAGGTGTTATATGAAAATAGTTTCCATGGTCATAAATCTTGGAAATCCTGGTTTGTGTTCAACAGTCTTTTTTATTGCCAGACTTCCTAGGACTCCTAATTTGTTAATGGACATCTTGAATATCAGAGATAGGAACAGAACATGGAGCACTTCCAAAATTTATCTGACCACCAAATGCCCTCTTTTTGCAAAGCATTTTTAAGATTAATGTTGCTTAGAAAACACTTGAGAAATATTCCCCTAGGCATTCTCCACATTCTGGCTTGCACTGGCAGAAGCATGACATAACACAGGAAAACATGTGATGAAAGAGGAGCTGTGATAACCAGAATATTTATTTTCCAAATGTTACACATGGGAATACAATTTCATTTGTATCCCTTCTGGACAAATGGGCACATCATTCCACGACACTGAATCAAATAGGAGAAAGAAAGGAAATTGCTTGTACATCTAGCTAAAATTGCAAATGCATCATGGGCTTCATGCTGAGTGTCTGCCCTTAGCCCATCCTCCTTGTAACAAGGCAGTGCAGTGAGAAAGTACATCAGAGCAGGTAGAGAGGGCCAAGGGCGAAGCAGAGCTTCTTGTCAGCTAAGTGGTTAATTGAGTGCATTCACCTTGAGTATCACAGTGTTTGGGAGGATGTAGCCCTGCCCCCTACTACTGGATGAAGTTACCTCAGTGATGGCTTTATTACCATGATGGCAGAGCTTAGATGATGGCATGGAATGAGAGAGTGGATGAACTAAGAGCCATTATACTCTTAGCACAATCTTCCCAGTATTTAAACATCAGCAAAGTATTTTTTTTTAATCCACGGACTGGGAAAAGTCACAGAAACTCAGGACTACTCCACTGATGGATGCTCAAATAATTATGTCAATTAGTGACTGCACCTAAATCTGTGTCCCGGGGTCCACTTTTGTCACCCACTGCTTGTCTGCAAATGTGAGCCAGAGTGATTTCCTCCCATTGTCTTTGAAGCCTTATTTTATTTCAGAGACATTTATCTGCTAGATATGGCTATGGAAACCAGGCTACGGCGTACTTTGGCAAATACACAAAACTACATCTCAGCTTGAGGTTCAGTGTTTATCATTTGAGTCTTACAAATTACAGGAGAGCTATGGGAACAAAAGGTAATGGAATAGTTTACTAATCATTGTTTGAAAAACCTGACATGAGAAGTCTTCTAAATGAAAATGACTACATTTCATAGCCTTCAGGATCAAAGCATTCACTACACTGAACTACAATCAACACTCAAACTTTCTGTGATTCCATCGAGAATTTTCTTCTTCTGGTTACATGAAACACAAACACAAAGCAAAAACTAAAATGAAGTGCTATGAAAATAGTACTGGACTGTCAAATGTCAGGTATTGACATTATTATCATTATTTGTCTCTTTTTGGTTTGAAGCTCTGTGTTTGCAAAGGTTAGTAATTAACTAGGCTTTTATGTCTGTCCCTCTTTCCCTCTCACTTCTGTAGGACCTTGAACCACTCTCATTATTGTAACTTTCTCTTATCTCTAAAGTAGGAATAATTGTCACTTATTAAAACTCTGAGGCCCAGTAGGTTTTCAAAAGGTATCTGTTCATTGAATATTGACATAGAGATGAAAAAGGTTTGAGTCTTCATGTGATACAGAGGGCTAGATGGCAGCATCGATCCTAGCAGATGGCATGATGAGGCAATGACAGAAAAGATTTTCTAGTTGGACCAACATGTGATCGTGGGACAACTGAATTTCCCTTCTTCAGCCCAGAATGGACTAGATATGGGATTCATTGGACGTTAGAGGGTGTTTAAGATTTCAACTGTTAGAAGGCTCCTTTGCCAAAGTTTGAAAATTAAAGATCAATGAATCTTTTGATTGGAGTAGGGTCTTCTGGCGGGGGTAAGGGACAAGGGTTGCAGAGGAAAAAATAGGAAGTAGAAAGCAAGGAGGAAGAAGGAGATTTTAACCTCTGAGAGGCAACTACATTCTAACCTGAAAGGTCAGAACCTCCAGGAGTTCAGTTATCATAGAGACTAGAGCAATTTCTCTTGAGGAGGCTGCTCATATAACGTTTAATTCCATTTACAAAATTATTTTGGCCATTAATCCAAATGCTGAGACCCCATATGATTATGTGTGATTGCAAAGTCCCACAGCCTGATTGTGAGAGAAATCCTTTGTGTCTGACATAAACCCCTTTCTATGCTGCCAATGGGAAGGTGATGGTAGGCTACCTCTCAATGAACGTTTGGAAAACAATTCCTGTAGTGAATTAGTCCCTATTAGAAAACAATGGAAGGAAGCTGAAAGGGGTTCTGTTGGATGGATGGCAGAGGCAGTGGTACAACAACATGGATGTACTTAATGCTACTGAATTAACTGTATACCTAAAAATGGTGAAGATGATAAATTTTACATTAGTGTACTTTACCAATTTTTTTAAAAGAAAAAAATGAGTGGAAGAAAAAGTCTAAGAACTAACCTTATTTTGCTAAATAATGGGTTGTCACTGAGTAGGAACTTTATATTTTTGAAACCAAATCTGAGATGTAACCCTGAGAGTTTACAGGAAGAAGGAGCCTCTGAGAGGAGATGGAGAATGCTGACCTAGCTCTCTAAACAGAGCAAAGCTTTAAGAGTAATTCTGCCATTAAGCTCTCTGGGAACTCACAAGCAGCAAATGAAGTCTTTTCAAAGTGAGGAGTAAAGACGAATGGAAGTTACTAAAAACTATTTTTTACCGGCTACCTTCATATATCTTTATGCTGGATACTGGATAGACCAAACTGAAAATATGTAAACATTTATAGTCTCTCTGCTTTTAAAATCTACTCACAATTGTAATTGAGAGAAGAAAGCAATCCCTCCTGTATTGCTTCAATTCTATCATCAAAACAGAATATCTTATCCTGAGCACAGGCTTGTTGTCACCGCTTGCTTGTCCTTACGTAACTGGTGTTTTTTTTTTCTGTCTTCTACGCTGACTTATATAAATTAGTAATACTTATCAACAACCAATTTAAATCCTTTCTTTTTTTTGTCATTTTTAAAATCAGGCAGGATATAATGGCATAAATTAAAATATTGATCAATACATGGTCCATACTTTGAATAATAAGTTCACATGAACCATTTAACAAAAAGAATATTTAGCCAGCAATTTCAAACCACTCCTTAGACCTCTAGACTTAGTATTTTAACAAAATAATAGAATCCATCTGTGGTCTTCAGCCTGCTGAGGCTAACTGGCACACTCTGGGGACTGTTTAGCTGCCAGGTGCTCACAGAAGGCCAGAGGACCTCTCAGACTACAGCTCAGGGTGCAAGAGAAGAAGCCATCTTGTGAACTGTGCCACATACAGCTCCCAGGAACTACCACCCCCACATCCACAGGAGTCCCTGTTTCCAAAGAGGTATCTTAAACTCCAGAGCCTGCTGGGATAAAGTGATTTTGTCACATCTTGGAGCAGTCTATTAGAAGGGTTCACAAGTTAACTTTGGAATAAAAAACAATGTGATGTAACCCACAGAACACTGGGCTCAGAGTTAGAAAGCCACACTTTTTCTCCTAAGCTCTCTGAGTTGGGAAAAATACTGCTTATTACTCCTATGACCATTGGGAAGCTCAAATGAGGTAAAACATGTTATAGGCACATTACAGATGGAAGGCAATATTAATAGCATGGAATCAGGAGGGATGAATTTAGGTGTTCAAAAGAAAGGAGGCAAATACACAGCAAGCAACATCCCTACAAGGATTTAACCCTTTTCGCTTCCTGAGTTTCCTTCTGAGAGGGGTTGAAAGTGAAAATGTATCTTTCTTTGAGGACAAAAGAAACATGTTCTGTGAGTTGGTATGGAAAAGGTGTGAAAAGAAGATGAAATGTTCCTATCCAAAAGAAACCCTAAGGCTGGGCATGCTGGCTCATGCCTGTAATCCCAGCACTTTGGGAGGCCAAGGTGGGTGGATCACGAGGTCAGGAGTCTGAGACCAACCTGAGCAATGTAGTGAAACCCTGTCTCTACTGAAAATACAAAAAATTAGCCAGGCATGGTGGCAGGTGCCTGCAGTCCCAGCTACTCGGAAGGCTGAGGCAGGAGAATCACTTGAACCCGGGAGGTAGAGGTTGCAGTGCCGAGATGGCACCACTGGATACCAGCCGGGGCAACCAAGTAAGACTCAGTCTCAAAAAAAAGGAAAGAAAGAAATTCTATTATAAGCAATGGGTCAAATTCTATTAGAAGCAAGGGGTTATATCTGGTAAGCATTAAGACAAACTCTTGCTTTCTACATGGCCTGCTGGCTAAAACCAAGTTTCCTTCTTAGCAACAACAAAATTAACTTAGTATTCCAGAACACACACATCGAGAAAAGCCTTTGATTTCAGATGTTGGCATGGAAACCTGGAGTAAAGGGCTGTGGGAAGAACAGAACCAATACTGGCAAAAAAAAAAAAAAAGGCCTATGTTGTTTTAAATAAATCTTTATCACACCATTCCCTAAAATCGAATATGTGGTATCTATTTATAGTCTCTGCTTTTATTTAGAGAGACTGTGAAAAGCAAGAAGAAAGTGAGAATGCACGTAATTGTCAATTTCTGTTTTGAAGTAGCCTCTGCAAAATGCCTTGCTCCATTTCTGGCTGGGTTCTCCTGCTCTACATTCCTCACTCTACCTGTATTATGACGTGGGGGAAACTCATGCAAAGCAAAAAAAAAAAAAAATAGAATCCAATATTTTCATTTTTTCTGCAAGACATGGCACTGCAAAATTTAACAAAAGATCTCTACAACTCAATGAAAAACACTCATAATGGTGGAGCATCTTATTTACTAATGCAAGCAATGAATCAATCCACTTGGCATTCAGGTCCATCTGCTTCCTTTATGCCATGCAGAAGAAAAGAACTGATCAAGAGAATGTTTTATTTTATTTACTTATTTTTAAAATTTTATATTTAAAAAAAACTGTAGCAATGGGGGTCTTACTATGTTGTCCAGGCTAGTCTCAAACTCCTGGCTCAAGCAATCCCAACGTGCTGGGTTTACAGGCATGAGCCACCATGACCAGCCAATAAAGAGAATGTTTTAAACATATCTAGCTATTGCTTCTTGGCTTTTTGGCTAAGATCAAGTGTACAAAATATTTAGCTGATGCCATTTAAGAATCTACCTTTAAGGTTCACAACAATATGATTAATTTATATTAATTTCACAAATCAGATATAATCTCTCCAATAAAACCATGTCAGATCCACAACATTCATAAAAGCTGCTCACTGTAGAAACCAGTCAGGAACCTATTATGTAAGAATCAGGATCTAGGCCAGGCGCAGTGGCTTACAGCTGTAATCCCAGCACTTTGGGAGGCCGAGGTGGGCGGATCACAAGGTCAGGAGTTCAAGACCAGCCTGGCTATAGTAGAACCCCATCTCTACTAAAAACACAAAAATTAGCTGGGCATGGTGGCACATGCCTGTAGTCCTAGCTACTTGGGAAGCTGAAGCAGAAGAATCACTTGAACTCGGAAGGCGGAGGTTACAGTGAGCCAAGATTGCACCGCTGCAGTCCAGCCTAGGTGACAGAGCAAGACTTCTCAAAATAATATAAAAGAATCAGAATCTACTAAATCAGAATTAGAAGAGGGATTCTATTCACAAGATCCATGAAGAATCCAGACAAAAATGTTAGCTAATATTTATTTACTGTTCTCGTTTACTTGTCTTCTCTCTTTAGATTAGAAGGACTATCAGGGCAGAAATTTTGATCATTTGTCCACCACTCTATCTGCAGCCTGGAACAACATCTAATTCAGAGTAGATTTTGCTCTGTAAATACTTATACATTTATCAAATATGTAAATATAAATATTAAGCAATGAATGAATTTAGCATATTGATGTTAGTCCTCTAAATGAAGTAGACAGGCATAGTCTCAGGGAAGGAAGGGATTGGGTAGAGGAAACACCACTAAGGTGTACCCTCAGTATTTACCTAAGAGGCTTAGGCTTGAAACCGCACACTATCTTATCAAAACTTGTACTGTAAACATAATCTAACAAAAGTAATGAGTAGTCCCTTGGTGAACAGTAAAAGTCATCCTAGAATAAGCTGAGACTAGATGTGTTACAGACTGCTGACAGTGTTTAAACAATTTAAACATTCTTTAAGGTTTTACACTGGGAAAATTTTAGAGCTGAAGCAATCTGGGCCATAAAGAATATTTATTAGTTTATCTAGACAACGGCAATCTTCCACTTCATTTCAGTGTTATTTATAGGAAAGGCTATTGACTGTATTAGATTATGAAGGCTAAAGTTGTCACAAAGCAATGCAGAAAGTGTCACAAAGACAATTTGCATTATTAACCCAATACACTATCATGTTGGGGAAACACCCACGTTCCCGTAGAAGTGGAGAAAAACAGTGAGAGTTGAGATATTTTTAAAATAAGTAGTTATTTTTAGTATACAATTTGTTAATCATCTTATCTGGAATACTGAACTAAATATCTTCCTGCTTTTCCCTATTACAGTTTCCTGATCATCATAAAAACATCTACTACAACGATTACTTCTCATTCCAGAAATGATATGATTTATTAGAAAACACTAGCAAAAAGGCACTCATTCAGATCAAATAAACTGAAGTTTAACCAACCCACTACTTTTTTGCCTTAACATTGCTGTCTACCTTGGCTGAAAATATGTGTTCTCTGAAAGGTTAAAGTATGTGAGAAGATGATTTAATGATATATATTTCTATTTTCCTTCTTTTCATCTGATGAGATTAAGTATTAAATGAAAAGAATGATGCTTACCATCTGAAATGTATAGTTACTTGTAAATAAGTAATACAATTTAAAACAGAGCTTCAACATTTATTTTCTGTGGCAATTAAATGGCTGTTTTCCAGTTACTGCATCCATCAAACAATAACCAAGGCACAGTGACTATATTATAGCAGGGAGTTAACCCTGCTCTCTCAGGCTTCCAGGCCAAAAGATTGAGCAAAGTGGTCACCAGCACTGCATATGGGGAAACAGTGAAGGACATAGGATGACTATCAGAAGAGAGGTGCCAAAAAGAGCCCGGACAAGCACAAACTGAAAGGCAGCTTCCTGGAGTCCACGGTCCCTGACAGTAGAATCTAGATTAGCAAGAGACATCATGGAAAAGTCAAAAGACCTTAATCTGAATTCCAGCTCAGTGACCTTTACTCTCTTAGACAGGTTACTGGCCCTCTGAACTTCAGACTCTGTGAAATGGTGCTATAACCCCTAACTTAGTATCCCTGTGAGGGTTAAGGTCCTGTGAAGGCGCTGGCACAGGACCTGGGACATACTACCAGCTCAGCAGGGACAGTCTTCATTATTATTACTGTGGGAGTGGTACTGACCTTGAGGGATCAACCACAGTGGCTGTGATTTAAAGGTGCCATTTGTTGTCCAAAGTGTAGGCACAGTATGTGTTTTAGCACACGTCTGCCATGTGCTGTATATGCAATAATTCTGGTCTAATATTACCATTGTGTTGATGTGCATGGCCATGCAATGGTAAAGATCCAGAGGTTAACAATGCCTTACATTCTTGTTTGTTTTTCTTTTTCCGTTTTTGTTTTTATTTTTATTTTCTGCTTTACATTCTTGAAAGCAGCCTCGAGCTACCAAGTCCAATGCCACGGCAAGGTGCCTTTGTCTAGTAGGTTATGCAATAGTTCAGCCATATTTGCATTTTTGTGAAAGAAAAATATGGTAGAAGTTGAGCAGTTCTCCCCTCCAAAAAGCTGAAGTTGTTTTTTCCCTTAGGAACAGGACTATCAGGGTAGTATGAACCTAACCTTAGAGCAGAACTCAGCAGCAGCAACGAAAGCCAAAAAGGGACCTTGGATGCTACTCTTAACATTTCTCTTTCCTTATTTAGGCACCTAATGTAGCATGCATCATCTCCTTAAGTCTTTCCATGAACTTATCCACCATTAAAGCCTGCAGAAGGACCTTCTCAAAGTATAGAACAAATACATCTGGATTTCTAGAAAGCAGGGTTCCCAGTAAAGCCCAGAAAATTTCAGAGACATCAGAAAGTCTGACACTTAAGATACGTAATTTGTAAGGTGCTGGTAGGAAGACTGGACAGCATGCCATGATCTGCTGATCACTTTCAGGCAAAGTAAAAATTCTTAAACAGAACTTTATCATTTTAATCCCATCTTACCTCCATCAAAAACAATGAGGAGCTAAATTACTTACAAAAGCTGGCTATGGGTGCCACTTTCAAACTATCACCTAAGCATCATGTTTTATTTTTTTTATTTTTTATTTGTACTTTTGAGGCAGGGTCTTGCTCTGTTGCCCAGGCTGAAGTGCAGTGGCATGATCAAGGCTCACTGTAACCACGACCTTCTGGGCTCAAGCCATCCTTTTGCCTCAGCCTCCCAAGTAGCTGGGACTACAGGACATGTGTACCACCATGCCCAGCTAATTTTTTTATTTTTCACAGAGAAGAGGTCCCACTATGTTGCCCAGGCTAGTCTAGAACTCCTGGCCTCAGATGACCCTCCCACCTTGGCCTCTCAAAGGCTGGGATTACAGATGTGAGCCACTACACCCAGCCCAATATAAAGTTTTAGAGTGGGCATGGCTGGGAGACTAGCAGGTACCTAGTTTGAGAACGTACTTATAAATTTCCAGTTTTCCCCAGTTTTTAAAATCTACATAAAAAGAACATAAAACTGGAAGAAGAGTAACAAAGTAGAAAAAAATAAGTGGTCTTTCAAGGACTGCATCTACTCATCAAAAGAGCCAGGCTTCAATGATACTGATGGTGAGATACCTTACCATAGATGTGTGTGCGTGGCTGAACAAACACTGGAGGCCCAGCACATGTCCATTCAGAGCCCTCAGTTTCATTTCCTAGGCCATATATTGGGATAATAAAGAGCATGCACTCAGGGGGTAGGTAGACTGTTAAGAGTTTTATAGCCTTGTCAAGTCACTTTAACCTCTTTGAACTTCTGATTTCTCATAAGTAAACTGGGATGATCATGCCTGCCTAGCAGGGTGGATGTAAGGATTTAATGAGTTCATGCATAAAAAGCCTTGAGTTGTTTATTGTTAGCCTCCAGGTAAACTAAAAATCTCTCAGCCCCTGAATCTTATCAGCATGAGTCTGCTCAGATTCCAAGATAATCATCACACTCATTTGCTTCCCAGTTGGAGTGGAAAGTGAATTTACATGACTGTTTAATTAGTAGCTGAGTGCAAAGCGTTTGGTCTCTCTCCCTCCATTAAATGTGAGAATATAGGTAAAAGTGCTTAATAAATGTTAGCTACTATTATTCTTACAGTTGTTATTACTTACTAGTCCATGGAGACTCTATGCAGTGCAGAAAAAATGAGGAAGCAGAGGGGTTTTTCTTTTTTGATCAGGGCCTGTTGTAGCCAGAGTTCCTAAGTACTTTGTGAAATTTTTTATACTTTATTTCTCCCTTGACCTCTGAACCCACAGTTTTTCTAAAGACTACTGATTTTCAAGTCCAACAGAGCTTAAAGGTAAAAAGAAAAGAACAAAAACAAGTAGGCCACAATGTCAGGTGGGAAATTTGATTTCTCAAGGCATGTTTCCAGACTCCAGCCACTCCATGTTTGGCTTCAGTGAGAAAGAAAAACACTGACAACAGCGGCAGATACCAGTGGCTAGAGTTTAAACAATCTCTTTTTTAAACAGTAGGAAACTGCACAAAGGAGCTAGACTCCCCAGGAGTGAAGGCCAGGTACAGAGGAAATAAAGTATTCCAAGAAATGCCAGGTAAGAATGAGAATGAATAACTAGTTCAAAGGCTAAAGAAGTGGCCTCAAACGCTTGTGTTCCTTGGGGCTCCAGAGTTGCTTCCTAGGTCACTCAGGGATTGCCTGCAGCTGGGGGAGGGGGGTATGCATGTATGGGTATGTGAACATATCTGTTGCAGGCACCTGCTACCCCCACCCCTGTGCCCTTCAAATGCATTAGCAGGGAAGCCAGAGCCTCCCATTCCTACTCTCTGGGAGTGAGGGTAGCTTGTGAGGGCCACTGAGAGTGACAGGGAGGAAGGCCAAGGTGAATCATAATATCCTGTAGTGATTCCAGGAGTCTTTAGTGATCTTTTCAAAAGAAAAAGAAAACAAGAAAAGAAAGGCAAACTACTATTTTAAAGTCAAGAGCCTATTTTTACAATTGCTTTGAAAGAAAAATAAAACAAACCAAATGTTTTCTCAAAAAAAAAAAGTTTCCCTGTCAGTCACTTGTGTGAAAAGGCAGCCTTACCTTGACATATTGAACGAGACGCTCACAGACATTCACTTTATAAGTCTCTATGCCAAGCTCCTTAGCCAAGCGTAATATTCTGTTTTGAGTTGGTCCCACGTAGGCTCCACCTACATCCACATAATCAACATGTTTGTTCTGCAAAAGGAGAAAAATTGGTCAGAGGACTTTAGTTAAAACTTGGAAAACTATGTCTTGTAAAAACTAACCCCATTTATTTTTTTAAAAGTTAATTGTGCCTTACATCTCCCCTATAAAGAGCAACTGAAAATAGCAATCTTTTCTCCTCCACTCAAGAATTGGGGCACAATCCTGTCTAATACTCAGCAGTAAACACCATCCTTTGGAAAAGCTATTGGTAAGGCCAATAGCTTCAGCAATATAATGCATAAAAGAGAAAGAACACTGTAGTATACTCTGCCAGTTTAGATCCCTTACGAAACATTTAAATTATGACGTATGCTTTTCTCTGGTGTTATTGCTGGAGGAGCCATCCAAAGCCTAATTCCCTAATTTTCACCAGATGAAAGCTTAAATCAATCCACATTGATGGCTCTAGATGTTACTTTAAAACACTTTCAGGAAAGAATGCATCATAAGGAAAGAATACAAAAAGATATACAAAGATTCATGTATTACTAAACTACTTACAAATATGCAAACCCTCTCTCATAAACTACAATTATTTACTTCCTCCCTCATAAATACAGGTCTCCATGCTTTTCATCTTTTTATGAATTGGCAAGTCCTAATGATTTAATCAGTAAATTGCATATTGGTGAGCTACAGCGCCTCTGTGTTTTTGTAATCACTTAAGGCTCTGTTTCTATTTTTGTTATGTATATCAGTTCTCAAGCATGTCGTCATGCCTTTTCTCTGTGTTTGCCGGATTATTTTTTATTGCATGCCACTCATTAAACTTGAAAACATGTAGAATCATTTGAATCCTAGGGGGATGATAGCTTTCTCAGAGAGGATTTATGTTGGCTTCTGCCCAGAGCCTGGGACCCTCACAGTACTAGATAACTTAATTCCATTTTCAGTACCTGAGAGGATTTGAAGCTGGGCTGAAATGCACATTTGGCCTAGTTTTCCTGCCTTTCTTCTTACATACCCTTGCTTCTTACATGCAGCCCAACCCAAAGCATGAGGAGTTGACCAATACTCCCCCACAAATAGGTACACACTTCATGGGGCTCTGGACTTGACCTGTCACCCTAGCTTTGCACTAGGTGCACAGCACTGCTCAGCCTTCAGAAGCTTCTTCAGTGGTCAGCAAATCCACCTGCTACCCAGGGAAAAGTAGGTTAATACTTTCCAGATGTTGCCTCAGTGATTTTTCACTATCTTGTTAGCTCACTCATTCTCTAATGCTTTAAATGTGTGTGTGTGTGTGTGTGTGTGTGTGTGTGTGTGTGTGTATACAGAGCAACTTGTCTATCTGTCTAGTTATCTTTGTATTTTGTTATAATTTACCTAATCTGTTATTTCCAGAAAATTGTCTAGTATTATTCAACATTTCCTTCCTGGAACTACCCAACCTGATATTATCTTTCTATTGGAGGATATGCTTTGCTAACATTTTGTTTAGAATTCTTATATCTATGTTTATAAGCAATAATGAGACTGGCCTGTGATTCTCCTTTCTTCTGCCTTGTCTGTTTTTTGCATTAGAGTACTGCTAATCTCCTTAGTTAGTGATAATACTTTCTTCTATTCTCTAGAAGGATTTGTATGTAAATAAAGTGATCCATTCTTTGATCATTAGGTAGAACACACCTGTAGAACCATCTACACTTGGTGATATTTTTGAGGTAAAATCTTAAACTACATATTTAATTTGTTTTTAGGTTAAAGAACTATATCAGCATCTTTTCTACTGCCAGACTAAAGCAGTGTTAATTTTGGTGAATTATATTTTTCTGATAATATATACATTTCATGTATGTTTCAAAACTGTTGGTTTAATGTTCATGGCATCCTCTTTTCCATTTAATTATTCTTTATTGCATCAGTAATTATATCTTCATCTTCATCTCTCTCTCTCTCTCTTTTTTCATTTTCTTGAGACAAGGTCTTACTCTATCACCCAGGCTGGAGTACAGTGGCATCAATATGGCTCACTGCAGCCTCAACTTCCCTGGGCTCTAGCAATTCTCCCACCTCAGCCTCCCAAGTAGCTGGGACCACAGGTGTGTGCCACCACATTCAGCTAATTTTTGTATTTTTTGTAGAGTCAGGGTTTTGCCATGTTGCCTAGACTGATCTCTAACTCCTGAGCTCAAGCAATGTACCTGTCTCAGCCTCCCAAAGTGCTGGGATTACAGGCATGAGCCCCACATCTGGCTGTCATCTCTTATATATTTGGGGTGTATATTTTTTCTTTTTCTGGAAAAATCTTACCAGACATTTCTTGTCTATCTTTAATAGGTATCTTCAAATAATCAACTTTTATTTTATTGATACTCTGTTGTGTGTTTATTTTCTATATCATTGATTTGTGCCCTTTCACCCCTTCTTTGGATTTATTTTGCTCTTAATTTTCTAACTCTTTGCATGCTTAGCTTAGTCATATAAAGCCCTTTTTATTTTCTAATGCAACAATTTAGACTATACATCTTCTAAGTATTGCTTTAGCTTTATCCACAACTTTATCTTTTCCATTATTTTGCAGGTCTAAGTATTGTCACACAGAAAAGGAAAACAAAAGCTTATCTTTATTTATGTTTTCCATCTGAATTTACACTACCCAGATGATGTGAAAAACCTAGAGCAGAAAATTTAAAGTGTCAAGGAGGGTGGTAGAAGTAGACTCAAATCCTTTTCCCCAGGCCTCAAATAATCCACCACAGATAAAGTTCCACAGAAAATTAGCAACCCACAGCCAAAAGTTACAAAACATATGTGCAAACAAGGCACCAAAAGAAAATAAGCAAAAAAAATTCTCCAGAAAGATTTTGTAATAGTTGAAAAGAAGTGATTAAAACTAGGAGCAGAGGAAAACAAACTGAAAATATCAGGTAGATTAAAAAATAACTGCCAGTAATAAAAATGTACTAATTAAAAATTTTAAAACTCCGTGAATGGATTAAATAGTATATTTGACTATTCAAGAGTGAGTAGACTGGGCATGGTGGCTCATGCCTGCAATCCAGCACCTTGGGAGGCCAAGGCAGGCAGATCATGAGGTCAGGAGTCCGAGACCAGCCTGGCCAACATGGTGAAACACCGTCTGAATACAAAAAAAATTAGCCAGGTGTGGTGGCGCATGCCTGTAATCCCAGCTACTCAGGAGGCTGAGGCAGAATTGCTGGAACCCAAGAGGCGGAGGTTGCAGTGAGCCAAGATCTTGCCATTGCACTCCAGCTCTAGGCGACTGAGCAAGACTTTATCTCAGGGAAAAAAAAGAGTAAGTGAACTACTAGATCTGAATAAATTATCTAGAATGCAGTTCAAAGATAAAGAATTGGAAAATATGTTGAGGAGGTAGTTAAGACATGGAAGATAATGTCAAAATATTAAATAGTATTTAAAAATTAGTAGCTGAGGGGTTAGCAGCACTGTTGGAAGATAAAAAAAACCAACAGATCTAAAGTATGATAAATAAAAAGAAACTCTCACCCAGACACAGAGAAACTGCAGTATACCAAAGAAAAGAGATCTTAAAAGCAATTCTTTTTCAGAAAACAAAACAGGCAAATCATACATACTTGGAAAAAAACAAAAATTAGACTTACTAGTGACTCTTCAACAATAAAAATACAATCCAGAAGACAGAAGAAGAATGTCTTTACTGTTCTGAGAGAAAAAAAAAAGGAAGAGAAATTCTAAGTAGAATTTGTCACCTGTTTGAACTGTGTTTTTGTCAAGCTGACAAATGTATGGAGTTTAGGACCCAGATTGGAGGAAAGCATGTGTTTCAAGTAGAATGAAAATGGTTACAAATAAAAGTCTGAGATTCAAGAAGGGACAGTGAACAAAGATACTGGCAAACCTTTAAATAAAATTAAGCAACATCAACAATAGAATAAAACAAAATTAATAATGTCCTTTGTTGAAAAACAAACTTGAAATGAAATACTTTTACAGTTTACAGATTAGAAGAAGGGTGATCACAATTGAAGCATGAAAGTTTTTGTATTTTTTAGTAGAAAGATAATATATTGATAAACCTTAGACTACATAAGTGTGAGTGTTAACATAGTTAAGAAAATTGATTGAAAAACATTGGTTTGACTATGTAACTTCCAAACAAATAGAAGAAAAAAACTAAAAAGAAAACAAAAAGAAGAAAACCATTAACCCAAAAGAAGGAAAGAAAGAAACCAAGAGGAAAACTGTTAAAGTGGGACAAATGGAAAGTCATAATGTAATAAAGTTAAAACATTTAAAAAAGAAATAATAACAAATATGGATGGACCAAGTTTGTCAATTAAACTTAAAAATGCAAAAACGAGTGGGGCATGGTGGCAGTCACCTATGATCCCAGCTACTAGGGAAGCCAAGCCAGGAAAATCACTTGAACCCAGAAGGCAGAGGCTACGGTGAGCAGAGATGGCACCAAGGCACTCCAGCCTGGGCAACACAGCGAGGCTCCATTTCATATATATATATATATATATATATATATATAGTTACCCCCTGAATCTAAAATTTTAAAACAGACAAAAAGTCAGAATAAAGAAAACTCTAACTGAAAGATAAAGAGATAAACAAATACTAATATAAGCTGTTGTAACTATATTAATATCAATGAAAACCTTAAAGAAAATAAATCTCAGTGAAATAAGTGTCACTACATAATGCTAAAAGATCCAGAAGGTTGAACAAGTTTAAACTTGCATACACTGAATAATATAGCTTCAAAATGTAAGCAACATTTGACAGGAACCAAAGATAAGTGTCCAGTAGAATAGGGAATTTTTAACATACTTTTAAAAGTGAATAATAGATTAAGCAAACAAAAAAGGAGCCCCATTAAGCTTATTCTAGTAGATATATATAAAGCACTGCATATAGGTTTTAGAGACTACATGTTCTTTTCAAGCAGAAATTAGAAGAACTTTGGATATTAACCATGTGTTTGCTAGGTTATAAAGTGAACCTCAAGGATTGTTACCATATAAACAATGTTCTCTGACCATGATACGGTGATGACAAAAAATAACTGAAAAATATTCCAGCTGTAGAAATTAAAACACACCAGCATGGCCAACATGGTGAAACCCTGTCTCTACTAAAAATACAAAAATTGGCCGGGAGTGGTGGCATGCACCTGTAATCCCAGCTATTTGGGAGGCTGAGGCAGGAGAATCACTGAAACCCTGGAGCAAGGGTTGTGGTGAGGCAGTGAGGCGAGATCGCACCACTGCCCTCCAGCCTGGGTGACAGCGTGAGACTCTGTCTTCAACAACAACAACAACAACAACAACAAAAACTCCTAGCAATATGGATTTAAGTCTGTAACACAGAAGCCTGCTGATATGTTCAAGAAGTAGCAAGAAGGCCAAAGTGGACGGAACAACATGGGCAAGGAAAATAACTGAAGATGAGGTTACAGAGGTTATTGGCAGGGCAGGTCACCTAAAGCCTCACAGGACACTATAAGGACATAGGCTTTGACTGTCTGTGAGAAGGGGAGCCTTTGGAAGGTTTTGAGCAGGGAAATGCTAAAATCTGACTTGCATTTGAAAGGCTCACTCTCACTGATGCTTTAAAAAAGAATAGAATATAGGGGGGAAGAGTAAAAGCAGGGATCAGGAGCCTATTGCAGTCATCTGGCCTAGAGATAATGGTGGCTCCCACCAGGGGATGGCAGTGGAATTGGTGGGAAGCATTGAATTCTGGATATGTTTTGAAGGCAGGGCCAACAGAATTTTCTGACAGAACAAATGAGGGTCTGGCAGTGTTGAGCATGACTGAGTTTTCTGAAAGTTGCCATCCTCTAACATGAGGAAGGCGGCTGGAAGAGCAGCCTTGAGGAAGATCAGAAGTCTAGTGTTGGATGTGTTATGTTTGAGATGTCTATGCAACATCTAGGAGTTCTGCAAATTTCTAACTTCCATGTCAGATTAGCACAGCATATTGTAGTCAGCATTTTGCTTATTTCAATGAGGAGTTAGGGTTTCCGTTCTGCCATGATACCAGAAATTAAGTGCTTCTTCGACCTCTTTAATCTGTCCTCATATAATGTTTATTCTCTGTTTTAGTAACCATCAGTGCTTGCTCCCAAATGTTTTCTAGTCTCCAACATCCATTTTAAGATATAAAGAACAAAACTGGAATCAGGACTCCAATAAATTTCTGGGCTTTAACAAAGACAGCAAGAGGACTCCTGGGAGTTTCCAAACATGATGTCTGTAGAATGCTGACACTATCTTTAAATGAAGCAGTAAAAAGAGAGAGGAATTTTGCAGAATGCTGCTTTATGAAGTAAAAACATTCTAAATCAGGTGCCTCAAATTCAGCATAAAGACACCAGAAGTGTAACACTGTATTCTATACTATGTTGCATCTCAGTTCTTTAGGGTCTTGATTTAGATCTCACTACTCAACCTTTGAAGAAGCCACAAACATGCAACAATATTGGCAAACAAATACACCAACCCTGTGGTAGCCCTGCAGACATTTCAACTTTATTAATTTCATTCTGAAGAATCATGGATGAATCACATTAGGAAAAACTGGGAAGTTCTGAACTAATGGAAGTTCCATCTGAATGGCTTGCCGTGTAATACCAAATTTGACATTCTGGTGCTCAGAGATCCACAGTAGCTTTTATATCATCTCCTCCCAAAATTATCCTAGTTGATTATGTTATTAGAAGCAATTCTAAAAATATTTGCTTCAGTTTCTTATTAAATATGATTTTCATGCCTGTTTCCTTTTTTAAATTTAAAAAATTTTTGAATCAGGGTTTCACTCCTGTCATCCAAACTGGAATGCAATGGTATAATCTTGGCTCACTGCAACCTCTGCCTCTCCGGCTCAAGTGATTCTTCTGTCTCAGCCTCCCAAATAGTTGGTACTACAGGTATAGACCACTGCACCTGGCTAATTTTTATATTTTTAGTAGAGATGGGGTTTCACCATATTACCCAGGCTGGTTTTGAACTCCTGAGCTCAAGTAATCCACCTGCCTTGGCCTCCCAAAGTGCTGGGATTACAGGCGTGAGCCACCATTCCCGACTTCCATGCCTATTTCTTAAAACCCTTTTTTTCTTTTTCTCATCATTTGGAGCATAAATGCTAAGTCCTAATTTCTAAGAATTTCAGAGATTCCTTTCTCACATTCCTAAGGGGAGTGTAATATCATGCTGAATAGACAATAACGGTTCCTGTGTGGTGCTGACATATACAAATGACACAGCATAGTAAAGTAACTGAGGCCAATAACACAGATGGGGACAAGCATGTTGGAATTCTCATTTCCCTTATACAAAGAAACTTGTTCTTAACTGAAAATCCGCAACATGACTGATGCTCCTGTTTAATAACCAAAAGGTTTTAGAGATAAGAAAAATAGGGCTAAGGGACAAATTAATAACTATCTCCAAAATGAAGGAATATTTTTCAGAAAATGACAGAAAAATCATATCTCACAAAGGCATACAGGCAGAAGATGCAATTCTTGTTTTGCACTATAACACATTGCCTTAAATTAGAATTTGAAGATGGAAGGGAGTTTCTTTAAGAACATTTAGATTGTATCTTATTACCCAGATGAGAAAACTGAGATGTAAAGTGATAATAGGACTTAACCAAGACATCATGTCAAGTCAGCACAGAGGTTAGAATCCCAGTTCCCTCACTCCCTGACCAATAGCTTCCCAGTGGACTACATCTAAGGGTGTACTCAGAAAATTTAATCTGGATTGGCATTAATTTAAGGCAAGCAAGTAAACAAATGCCACAGAGTAGCACTTCTGTAGTGTCCCCTGGAGATGTCGTCAAAATGCAGGTCCAGAATCAGCAGGTCTGAGATAGGGCCTGAGATTCTGCATTTCTATCAAACGCCCAGTTGATTCAAGGGCTACTAACTGACAGATGACACTTTGAATGGCAAGGCTGTACAGCACCCTTAGAGCTGAGCAAAGCAGAATAGGCCTAGATACATCCCTCAATCTAAAAAGTTAGGGAGCAAATGACAGAAGGGTAGCATGGCACAGTGTGGCTGAAATCACTGCTACAATATCGTAGTTCAAATGTTGTCTGTATGCTATTCCAATATTCATTGATATTCCCTCTCACATGCCTGCTTCTATTATGCAGCCTAGCATTGTGAAATACTTGCTTTCCCAGGATCCCTGACAGCTGAAAGTAGCCATGGGACCCAACTCTGGCCAATGAAACTAAAGCAAATGTCGGCTGGGGTCTCTTAGCAAAGGAAAAGCTTTGTTGCAGACAAGGCTGGTGCCACCCTTTTACTCTCCTTTCAGCTTTGAATGAGAACTTGATGCTTAGAATTTCAGCATCCATCTTGTTACCACAGGACAACAAACCAACATGCAAAGAATATCAGAGCAGGGCCAGACACAGTGGCTCATGCCTGTGATCCCAGCACTTTGGGAGGCTGAGGTGGATGGATCACCTGAAGTCAGGAGTTTGCGACCAGCCTGGCCAACATGGTGAAACCCCGTCTCTACTGAAAATACAAAAATTAGCTGGGCATGGTGGTGGGCACCTGTAATCCCAGCTACTTGGGAGGCTGATGCAGGAGAATTGCTTGAACCCAGGAGGCGGAGGTTGCAGTGAGCCGAGATCGCACCTTTGCACTCCAGCCTGGGCCACAAGAACAAAATGCCATCTCAAACAAACAAACAAACAAACAAAGAATATCAGAGCAGAAAGACAGAAAGAGCCTGTTGATAATAAAGCTGAACCTGTGCACCAGCCTGGACTATCTACCACCAGACTTCTGTGAAATAACCAAATGTTTGCATTGCTTACGCCATTCTGCTGTTAATCTAACTGAAGCATCTTCTAGTTGGATAGATGCTTCTTCTCTTTCCAGTCACTTCCACAGTCTGGTTTTGTCTTTACTGCCAATCCCTAAACTTTAACACTCTATTTGTGTACTCTAGCAAAAAGGCTGACTGATGACCTTCTAACTGTCAAATGCGAGGGTTGGTTTTCTGTTTTTGTTTTTTGCCTTCATACTGTGTCAGCTGACTGCTGAGCATCCCTTCCTCTTTGGTGCACCGACTTACCTATTGCTGCTCTAGTCTGGTCCTCTGCTTCTGCCTCTATTGTGTCTCTCTGGCTCTTCTCCCTTTCTCCCCCACTTTTATGTATGGAAACTTCCATTGTTGCCCCTATTTCCTTCCCACTTTTCATTATCTCCCTGTGTACTTTCATCAGTACCCACAGATTCAACCACCTGCAACCATGCCCTTAATAGTAGTACAACTTAAATAAAGGGACAACTTAATAGCTATCTCCAAAATGAAGGAATATTATTCAGAAAATGACAGAAGAATCATATCTAATAAAGGCATACAGGCAGAAGATGCAACTCTTGTTTTGCATTATAACACATAGCATGCATTTTTTCCAGAATGGTGATGTAAGCCCAAGTATAAAAAAGGCAGCGATGTAGCAAGAACTGGGCTTCTTTCTTATATCTAGCCAGACCCAGCCTGAGGAGTGTCTCTGGCAGCAGGATACTTCTTAGGGAACTAAGGGTTAAGGGAAAAGTTATGCAAAAACATACTATATTTGTTCCTGCTTACTGCAGCCACCACAGTTCTATTAAGTTGTGTGTCATTGAATAAATAAAGAATCTAAGTGTGTGTGCATGTGTGTCTGTGTGTGTGTGTGTCTGTGTGTGTGTGTATGTGGGTGTTGTGGGTGTATAGTCACTTCCAGTACAGCCAAACTATTATGTCTGTAGTATGGAAATTATGACATTGTATTGAAGGTATTTGCTCATGTTTATTGAATTCACTCAACTGAAAGTCAGAAGCTGCCAGTCTTAGTGAGTACTTGTTCAAGAGAATGGACACTTATTTGATGGAGTACTTTAGGGCTATGGAGGACAAATGGCTTCACTGCATGAACTCTTGAGATCTCCTCTAGCCCTATGATTTCCAATGGCACCACTTGTAGTTTGAGTGAGTTATTACATGTAAGTATTAAAATCACTTACCCTCACAGTATGTGTTCTTCCACCAACCCTGTCCCGAGCTTCTAAAACCAAAACGTTAACTCCATATTCATTTAAGAGTTTGGCAGCAGAAAGACCTAAAGGAAAAAAAAAAGAGAGCAACATAACATCCAAATGCTTAAAATCCAAGGTTTAACCAGGTCTACACATCAAATAAATTCAGGGTATCATATACAGTCCAATGATTTTGTTGTCTTTCTAATAAATTCTGACCACACTGTGGTTAAATGAGTCACCAATTTTATTATCTATCACAAGAGATTAAAAAATGACTAATTTAGTCATCTTGCATTTCAGGTTGGTCAACAGAAACAAAATGTAATGGTTTTAAAAAGATGTATCTTGTTTTCTGGTGATAATCATATATTTAGAGAATTTTTGACCCTCTAAACCAATTCCTATTATTTTTCTCTTCCAGAAATCCTGATAGTATTAACAGAAGAGAATACTTTTCTTGAAAACTTTCTCTAGCTACACCAGGTCTCAGTATATCTATGCTTCGCTTTTCTTAACTTAAAAATCCTGTATAATCATGTCCTGTCATTTATATTTCAATTACATGCTTGCTAGATCTTGTTTCCTTCACTAGTTTCTGAGTTACCATAAGGTAGAAACCGTGCTTCATACTTTTTTCATTAGCTCAAACAAAGCTGAGAACACATTTTCACCTGTAATTAGAAGCCTTCAGGGAAGATAAAATATTTTTTAAACCCAACATAGTAATATCAGAAAAATTAAGAAAGTGTTGCAGATTAACATTATATCAAGGGCAAATGCTACAAGCATGATTTATCACTGATGTTGACCTTGATCTGATCACCTGGCTGAGGCAGCATTTGTCAGGTTTCTCCACTATAGTTATTCTTTTCCCCATCTTAACATACTGTACTCTTTGGAAGAAAGGCTAGGCATAGCCCACACTTAATGAGTGGGAAGTATGTTCCAGCTTTTTGAGGGTGGAGTATCTATACAAATTATTTGGAATTCTGCACTGGAGATGTGTCTATTCTCCTCACTTATTGATTTATTCAATCATTTACTTATTAATATATCAATATGGACTCCCAGATATTTGTTTTATGTATAATCCAACACTATGTCATTAATTTTATTGCTCAAATTCTTCCAGCTATGGTTATTGGGAGTTCTTTTAGTTGCGCCTATGCCCCTTTGACATGCCCCCATCATTTTGTGTGTGTGTGTGTTTGAGCACTTCCTTCCTTTCCGATACTTTACAATGCTCCAGACTTATCTTTCTCTGCCACAGCCTTAAAATCAGGCATTTCTTCAATGAACCTTGGTCCCTTTTACTGGAGAACAGTATTAGAAACCAAGATCGAGATTCTAGGTGTGCTCATTGCTACTGGGATGTCATTGCTTCTAAGACCTCTCAGCTCACAGAGTAAAGAAATATATTGTGCATACACTTATTTTTAAATCTACATTCATTTTTGTAATTCAAATTAGGTCTTAGATCCTAGTTAATGTTATACTTCTCATTATAAAGAAATGAAGAAGACTAGCGAGATAAATATAATACAGGGGGGAAATGCTAGTTATATTAGGGTAGAGAGAAATAAGAATGGCACCAGAGACAAGATTAGTAAAATGATACAAATAATACCTAGATATGTATAAAAGTGGTTGAGGAGAGGAACTATTCTGATTTTAAAACACAGTGATTTGATAGTTCATTTCTAATGGTATATATCCTAAAGATAAAAGAACTGTACAATCTTTTTCAATAAGAATTTAACTAGTCCTAGTATTAGCATTGTTATCCCAAAGGTATTACATTTGTAGTATTCGATAAAACAAGTGAGTAATCAGCCTGACGTTGTTGAGAAGCAGGTTTTTTAGCATGGCAATAAATATATTCAGATGTAAAAATGATGAGATGAAGTAATAACCCTGTAGTCTTAGATATGAATTGGAATTATAAGCATGATATCTGGATATACTCTATCTTTACAAAAATATTTCTTAGTTTTGCCCAGTTAAAAGGTCCAGAAAAAATAACCTACCCAGTAGCAATGAACACTCCCAACACCTAGACTGTTGTTTCTAAAACATCAATTTCCACTACAATAAACTATGGCTTGTAACCTAGTGAGATCTGGGGCAGGAAATGTACAAGATGAGCTGCAACATGAAGTCATGCCAGAAAGTAGGGAGACTGTCAGAGACTACTAGGATTATGTCAAAAAGACTCCGGAGCCCACCTATATAAACTCCTACTGGCTAAAGATGAAATAATTTGAGTGCTAAAGATAATAACTGCAATGGCTTAAATCCAAGAGCTCATAATACTAAACAAACATAAAAACGCTCATTTTTCACCTTTGGAAAATGCCAAGGGACCAACTTATCATCTTGAAAAATGATAAGCAAAAGAAAAAAGCTAGTATTTATCTTACCTTTCCTATTTGCACTGAACTTCAAAACAACCAAATAGCTAATGAGGGAAAGTTTCTCTGGATAAAAGTATGCTAGTCAGTAAGTGAAGACAGAAATAATTCAGATGTCAGCATTTTGCAATCCCTAATGAATTAATGGATCTAACATAATGATTATCAAGCTGCTAACACACGCAGAAAAAGATGAGACAGATGTTATCTGCCTCTTGATGGAAGCACACACCATCACCTATGAAGTAGTTTTGCAAGAATGAAGGAAAGGAAAGGGGAGGAGAGGGGAGGGGAGGGGAGAAGGAAGGAAGGAACAAATTAAATTCTAATGTGATCAGGCCTCTGCATCTGATAGATACTTAGGGGACAGAGGAACATGGTAAATAACACTACTGGGATGAAATCAACAAAATCCAAATTGTAGGAAATTATACAGGACTATCCTTCCCTGCTCATGCTCTCTCCCACCTTTATCCTTCATGGGTTTTTCCCACAGTAAATCTCTTAGACAGCTAGTTCTATCTTGATGCTGGCTCTCACAGAACCCAGTATTTTACTCATACAGAATGGTATAGAATATACATAGCCAGAATCAAGGATGAGTTTGGGTCTACAAGATCTAAAATGCAGGGAGTCTAAGCCATAATATCCAGCACTGGTATCTGCTAATGTTTGTGTGCAATTTTGAGCCCTTCAAGTACACTACTCTAACATTGCTGAGGCCCATCAAAGATCTAGGTATGTAATGAATTTTTGGAATCAGCTCACAAAGAAAGCCATCCCCTGACAGTTAAATAAACTCAAACCAGCGTCTATCAATCTTGGTGCAATATGTTTTCTGGAACACAGCCAAAGGCTTCTTGTGCTGACTAATGTGAATATGGGATGCAGCAGACGAAAAATGTGTTTATGCATAAATCTTTTGCCTTATGTCTGATTATTTCTTTAGGATTAAGTTCCAGAGGGAGATTACTAAGTTGAAAGTGATGAATATTTTTAGGCTCAAAGTAAAGCTCTGTATTTAAAAACAGAGAAACTCAGATGCAAAAAGTTTTATTTCTTCCCAGTTTCCTTTAATCAACCTAACTACATACCAATTAGGTAGATAATATGCCAAAGGGTCTACTAGAATTGCTCTAGCAGCTCCTCTTCTTTTTTTAATTATACTTTAAGTTCTGGGGTACATGTGCAGAATGTGCAGGTTTTTCTTTTTTTCTTTTTTTAACTATACTTTTAAGTTCTGGGGTACATGTGCAGAACGTACAGGTTTTTTTACATAGGTATACACGTGCCATGGTGGGTTGCTGCATCTATCCTCCTACCATCATCCATTAGGTATTTCTCCTAACGCTAACCCTCCTCAATTCCCCCGCCCCCTGCTATCCCTTCCCTAGTCTCCCACGCCCTGACAGGCCTCGTTGTGTGATGTTCTCCTCCCTGTGTCCATGTGTACTCATTGTTCAACACCCAGTTATGAGTGAGAACCTGTGGAGAAACTGGCTCTCACCACATTGCCTAAGGGGATGGAGTAGTGGGGAACTTTGGATCCACCACCACTGTTGGTGGGGCCTATAGCAGTTGTACGCATATGGGGACCTCTCAGTGGCATCCTACAGATCCATTTCACATGCCTTTCCTTGGAGTAGATTTCTCCCATCCAAGTACTAACCAGGCTGGACCCTGCTTAGCTTCCGAGATCAGACGAGATTGGGTGTGTTCAGGGTGGTATGGCCACAGGCTCTTGGAGTAGATTTCTTTATCTTCATACTCCAAGTGCCTGATATGACCACAACAAAGTCTTCTGAAAAGCGCAGGATTTTACTTCTCATACTCTAACTTAGAGTCTTAATAAAATCGAATCTAGTATGTAACTCCAAACAAGTTTTGTGAATGGGTTTCAGTGCCAATAATAAATTAACATTTCTCAGGAAACTAAAAGGGGAGGGGCGAGCAGGGCTCTCTGAGTCAATACAATGATCCCACCAGGGACAAAGGTCATTTTGCAGTTTGGCATTTAAGAACATAACCAAATAAAATTTAAAAGCTGGTGAAAGCAGTTGTTTCTACATTGCGGAAAATGATTAGCCCTATCACAGCAAGGAGAGTTTAAACTCTTAGTTTAAGAAATAAGAAATATGTTTAAAATATTTAAAAAGGATTTCAGAGAAATGGTTTCTAAAAGGTCTTAGAATTTGAAGGGTGAAGATTTATGTAGGAAAATCTACTCTATTAAGCATATTTCTTCTAAGATGCTGAATAAATAGGTGCTAATGTTTCAGTTTGCATGTTTACTGGGAAGAAGACCCTGTTAAAAAAACTTCCATGATAACTTAAAGCTTAAAAAATACACAATATGAAAATAAAAGTATGATGCTGCTAGGAAAATATTTTTGAATGCTTAGTAAGTCAAAGTACAGGCAAACACTTGCAGCTCAGAAATCTTTTGTAATACAATAACTGTGGCTGCCTGCTACTTTGAATGGAAAAACCTAAAGATTTTTCCTACTTTAAGATGTAAATTTTAGATTATAATTAACTCTTTTTTGTACTTGTCTGTCACTCACTATGCATTCTACCCTCCCCTCATCACTACAAAATTCAATGATCAGTTATAGAAAAAAAATGATATCTTAATTGTCAACCCTACAGACTAGTTTAAGGGCTTCTGACCTAATCTTTCGAAATATTTATTGAGCAGTTTTTTTTTTTTTGTAAATGGGATAAAATTGTTAGAAAAGATTCTTAAGTCTAAAGGCAAGTCATCAAATAAAATGTGGCTACTATAAAAATAGGTTTTGTAATCAAATATTGCTTTCACATTTTATTATGAAAAGAAAAAAAAATCTCATCTTAAATCTTTTATTTCATCTTGTTCCAAAGTAATATAAATTACTAAGCAAAAAATAAAAAGCATTATGCATTACAGCTCTCCCTTTCATTTTCCATCATTTAATGACCACATGGAATCTAGTGATAAGAAGCCTGTTTCTCACCACTCCCTACCAGCATGATAAGGGAAGGGTTTGACACAGGTATGCCAGCAAATGATTAACAACCAGTCCAGTGGTGGGGAGGAGGGACCTGTTTCACAGCATTTAGATTTCCATGCTATATATGCACTCTCACCATGGGTTTCAAACAAGTGTAATTTCAGGCTACTAACATTATTGTCTATTAAATCAGCAAGTGTTTGATATTCATTGGGATATAGGAGATGTGAGGCCACCTTGGTAAAGGACCACTGGGCCAAACTCTCAAGTATCCTAATGTCAAAAGTTTGTGATTCTCTCACCCATGTTTTTGAGAGAAGAGGGTTAAGTGAACAGTAGCAAAATCTACCATCTCCTATACTCAGAGCTCTCCCTCTCCCAAACCATGGTAAACAGAGCTCATTAGGAAGAAAAAAGCTCAAAACTCCTGAGCATCATATGGTTTTCTCTGAGAGTAGAGAGGTCTCAGAAACTACATTCACAAAGAGTTTGTTAAGACCTTATTGTGTGAACAATGAGATATGATAGATTTCAAAATGCAAAAACCTGAAAACAGGAAGATAGCAGATCATAGCACAGCAGATCTTTAATTAGTTTACATTAAATATTCTAAAAAGGGATGATGAGTTTAAAACAATACAATTCTTCTCCTAATTTCTCTCTCCTAAATCATTTGCAACTTACAGAAACCAAAATAAAATAGGTTAATGGATATATCAGAGAGGTTAAAAAAAAAAGCTAGTCTGCTAAAAGCACACATTGTTTGAGAGAGTTCAAGGCAATGTGAGTCCTGGTTATTAGATCAAAAGAGCCTGGGTGAGATGTATGTAGCCAGCAGTGGTGTTACCATGGCAACTTCAAACCAAGCACCAGGTTCTTAAAGCAACTGCCCATAGAAACTGTGTTCCCACCAATTCTGCAATGCTTCCAACAACCCAAAATGGCTGCTGTCCCCAGAGAACTGGTAGAGGAGATGATTTTGCCCACCTAACATAGCTTGGGAGTTAATTTATGCAATGAAGCCTTTGAGGAAATGATCCCTTTGCTTCCTGGGGCATAAATCTCAGGCATACTGTCACTTTGGAACCTAGCTTCCACATTTAGCCCTGTCTTCTTCACCTCTCCAAGGACCATTTGCTCTACCTTATTTCTTCAAGCATATTCACATTTGTCTATCATAGAAAAGCAAGAAATTCCTCAGTTTGACTCATGCAACCCTTTCCAATTCCTATGTGATTTCTTTCTACAACACATGATCAGGTGTCTCCATTTCCTAACCAGAATAAACCTGGAAATGTAATGTACTCCTCATGAAAAATGCCCAGTGGCCTCACTGTCAATGCAGACAATTAATACAGTCATCTGTCACACTCTGTCCCTGCTACCCTAATTTATTTTTCTTCTTAGTACACATTACTACCTGGCACTACACACACACACACACACACACACACACACACACACACACTTTTTTGTATGTTATTTAATTAAGCCCCTATAAAAATAGGGTCTTTGCTCATTTTTGCTTATTGCTGTATCTCCAGAGCTTAGCACAGTACCTGGCATGCAGTGCACACTCAGGATATATTTGTTGAAATAATTTATTAATGAATGAATAGAGTTTATAAAACTTCAGAGATTGCAATTCAAAACCCCTCACAAATTCAATGGTATATATGCCTACTGAAGGCATTCACAGTTTAAAAACAAACAAAACAAAACAAAAATCCCATAATGAATTGGCCAAACAAAATATTCCTGGGGCAGGCTCTAGATTGATTCTCCCAGTATTATGTGAAAGAGCTCCTGCTATAGAGCTAGTGTATTTTGCAATCGCATTTTGTTATTTATTGTGTAATAATCTTAAGAAAGTTTCCTCAGCCTGTTACCACAGGTATAAAACAGAGATAATAATCATTCTGCCTTGGTGGCTAATGTGAAGATTAAACAAGGTAACATGGATAATTACTCAGCCAAGTGACTGATGCCTGGTAAATGTCCCATCAGTGTGAGCTGTCATCATCACCATTATCCTTAAGGTCACTGATGACCTCCTTTTTTCCGAAGGCTCATGGTTTTGTCTCAATCCTTAAATTCCCTTTATGCTATGGTTGGTATTGTTAATCACGGATTTCTCTAAATCAGCATTTCCCAAAAGGATGTACACAGAATTTGTCAACATTGTTCAATAAGACAAACACATTATCAAGTTCATTGTGTTCCAGATTACAATAAAGGTCATTAAGTGGTTATGAACTATTAAGGAAATATTAAGTGCTATGCAGATAAACAACACAGAGTAAGGAGAGAGTGCACCATGGAGGTGGGGAGTGCTCTTTTACACAGGGTCATCAGTGAATCCATCTGAGAGGTGACATTAAAGCAGAGATCTTAATGAAGTAAGGATGTGAGCCATGGAACTATCTGGGGAAGATAGGAAAAAGGCTAATGGGCTCAAAGAAGAACAATAGGGCTGGCACAGCCAAAGGGAAATTAGTGAGGAGAAGATGAGACTGGAAAAGTAAGAAGAGACTAAGGGACGGAGTGCCTTATAGACAACAGCAAGCCTCTGGGTTTTGGTCTAAGTATGATGGGGGCTACTGGAAGCTTATAAGTAGGGGAGTGATTCATCTTATTTTAACTTTTTAAAAGATCATCCTGGTTTCTGTGAAGAAAGCAGACTGTAGTGGGGCAAAAGAGGAAGGAAGTACAGAGACCAGAAAAGAGGCATCCCTAGGATGGAGCCTGGATGTTGCAGTGCCCAAATGCTTGTTGCAATGAATAGAAGAACCACATACTAAGAAAACAAAACCATGCTTATGTGGATGAGGGCAACAGGGAAGTTTCTAATGCCACCTAGATTACATTTATCTAAAACAACTAAAAAACATTGACAAGGATAGGGTGCCATGTCATTTTAACCTTTATGTCTAAGTAAGTTAATTCTCTATCATTCAGTGAAGTGGTCTCTGGCCAACAGAATTCTTACATAACTGCACATTTGGAATCTTGGACTGAACACTCCAAGGACTATAAAAAGTATAGTCAAACATCAACTGGCCAAGAGATCATGGTGGCTTGGACAAAGGCAAAAGACTACAATGGCTTGGGTGGGGATAACTGTGATTGCAATTGTGGGAAGCAGTGAGATACAGAACATATTTTGAGCCTACAGCCAATAGGATTTGCTGCTGGAATGGATGTGGTATATGATAAAAGAGAGGAACCAAGAATGGCTCCAAGCTTTTTAACCTGAGCAACTGGTTAAATGGTGGTACGATTTACTAAGTTGGAAACAGCCAGGGAAAGAAGAGTTATGGGGAAACATCAAGTGTCTTGTTTTAGATGCATTAAGCTTGAGATGCCTAAATGAGCTAAATGTGTGTTGCCAAAGAGCAGAAATATGTTACACATCTTTGCAACCCTAGGATGGAGCCTGCACATTGCAGTGCCCAAATACTTGTGTCAATGAACAGAAGAATCACATACTAAGAAAACAAAACCATGCTTATGTGGATGAGGGCAACAGGGAAATTTCTAATGCTACCTAGATTATATTTATCTGAAGCAACTAAGAAACTATGACAAGGATAGGGTGCCATGCCATTTTAACCTTTATGCCTTAGTAAGTCAGCAGATTCTAAATACTGCTAGCACATTTTCTGACCTTTGAACCATTTGTGCTTTTTGGCAGAAGACAACAGAGAATATCAGTGTATAAACAAACTTGCCCTTGATACATAAAACCATTCCTATCTATCTATCTAATCTATACCTATGCCCATCTGTATTTTGTACTTCCTTTCAGATATGTAATTCTCTGCTTTTGGAAAGACCAAATTTTCTAATCCCTTTGATAGGCTAAAAAAGATAGGGCTGTCTCAAGTAATAAACAGATGAAAGCTAACAATTAACTTCAATTTGCCCTGAATTCAACAGACTCGTTGTCTAGACAGTCCTAATTTATTTGATTATTGTTCAGCATTCATCTTCACTTTAGATAAAAGCATCTCATCCAAGTCAGGGAATGCAATTACCCCTTAATTCATTATTCATCCCATTCTTTTATTGAAACTTAAAATACACCAGGGACACTCCATATTCCTGTCCTTGGATTCTGCACACTAGGATGGGCTGTAGTTTAAAGCAATGGTTCCCTAAATGTTTTATGGAACACGAGTCCTCAAGAAAGATGCTCCGGGGAAAAGGATCAATGTTCATGAAAGTTGAGACACCATATACTGTTTCTCCTTCTGGGAAATTCCTGGTGCACATTGGCATATGGTCCTGAGAAGTCCTGCAGTAAAAAGATCCACTTAATTCAGCATTTATCCACCCTCTGCTTTTTAAAAAAATATACCTGAAAACACACTTTAGGAAAGTTTGTTTCATCTCTTATAAGATGGATTGTTCCAACAGGATAATAAACTCCTGAAGGAAAGGTCCTAAGTGAACAATGCCTAGAGCACAAGCTGAGCAAGTCGGAGCAAGGTTTTAGTGTAGCTATGGTGTATACTTTGATGCCTGTTTAGTCATTTCTCTTTATTCCTGAAAGTGACACCTTTCTTCAACTTTGATATTCATCATCACCTAGGAATGTGTACAGAGTACACTACATGATACATTAAGTTAATTCTCTATTATTCAGTGAAGTGGTCTCTGGCCAACAGAATTCTTACATAACTGCACATTTGGACTCTTGAACTGAACACTCCAAGGACAATGAAAAGTAAAGTCAAACATCAACTCGTATTGCCTCATCTGCAACTCATATGCCCAAAGCAGAAAAGCAGAGAGCGAAACCCACAAATACTACTCAAGGCATATAGTGATGCACAATTGACAAATATTTACTGAATGAATGAACAGATACATAAAAGCAAGAAAATGATCTTCAACTTAGGCCACAGCTCCCAGCTAACTCATTTAATCTAGAAACGGTCAGTTTAAAGGTCATCTTCATTACATTTCAGAATTTACCCAAAATCTATGACACTTCTGTCAAGTACTTCCTCCATGAAATCCTTTCCTTGTCACTTCCTCTAGGTAGAATTGATTCCTCCGTCCTCTGTGCTGACATTGAACCTGAGAACCAACTTCAAGTATGAAGAGTATTTTGGGCTCCTCACTATAATGCCTGTGACACAGAGGTTACATACAGTCTATGTCTTACACAAGTCACTGAATAGACAACAGGCTACCGATACTTTAAACAATCTTTGAAAACTACTAAAAGATATCATCTCCACTACCACAGCTTTCCATTTCCTTCACCAATGTTTTCTCTCAAATTCTTTCTTTTTCAAAACATGTCAAGTTCACTTCTCTAGTTGCTATGGACCTAACGTAGGAAATAGGTGCCTTTGTTTCCAGCCTGAATGTTTTCACTCTTTTCATCATGGTCTCTTTAGAAATTCATTACCAGTAACTGTCTAAAGATGTAATGAATCCTCTGAAATATTTTTCACCACTTTCATGAAGTCTCAGTATCAGCAAAAAATAATTATACTACTAGGACAGTGACACAGAAGAGGCTTCCAGAACACTGGCGTGGTGCAAGGGAGAAAAATACGCATAAAAACACCGATGCATTTTTTTGTGAAAAAGTTCAATAGCTTTCATCAGATTTTTGAAGAGAAATTCGGTCCAAAAGGTCAAGAATCACTGATCTAAACTATCCCAACAATCTCTACATATCCTAAATGCACTAGGAATGAACTTTCCAAAAAGGAAATAGATTTGTCATATGAAAGTCATTTTACCTAATAAGGTGTCCCATATTTTTAAATGTAAATGTTCAGAAAGCAATAACATTCCCTGTGATATCTTATAATGTATAAATTACTGCCAAGCCACCATCACTATATTATAAGTTTTAGAGTATCAACCTCCAAAGTAAAGCAATAATAAAGTTTACTGCAGATCTATGGATGAGCTGACAAAGCAAGTCCAGTGAGGTGAGGAATAGAAAGAGCACTGTCCTGGAAGTCAGTATTTTAGGCATCTATGGACAAGCTATACAGCTAAGAATTTTGTGGGATTTGGTAATTCACTTGACCCCTCTGAGCCTCTGTTTCAATCCCTTTGGGCTCTCGCATGTCACCATTCTATGACCCTTGGACATGGTTAATATATAATTACTTCAACTCTTAGAGCTATCATCTATTTTTTATGTTCTCAACACTCTTACCTAATCAGTTAATTCAATATTGTTAATGAGTGTGCTTTGTTTACTTTGGCCTAGCAAAAACTACATAAGCATTTTTAAAGTCTCAGAGAAGCCACGAGGAAAGTGTGAATGAGCACCCGTGGAGAGACCCAGGTCCTGATTTAAGTTTGTGAAGAATGTCTGTATGAGAGATAATGCAAACTCTTCCCAGAATCAAGCATGGAAGAAAAAAACTGTTGAGGAGGGTCCAAGAAAGAAAGCTAAAAAGACGATCTTTATGAAATTGACTAATTACTAAAAGTTCATACCAGAAGATATATCACATATAACAATCCAACTTCTTGGATGACAAAACCACAGTTCAAAGACTTTAAACTTCCCCAATACACAATGATAGATGGCAACATAACAAGAAATAGATTGTCTGAAGGAAAATAGAAATTGTTGGTAAAAATATAAAGTATTTCTCATGATAAAGGAGGATAAACAGCCCCAAAAATCAATTTGTCTTAAATGCTCACAACATTTAGAAAATGTTTTGTTTCAAATTTTGAAGTTCTAACTACTCAAAATTAAAATTAAAAAAAACTATCATTATGAAATCTATCCATATCATACATACAAGTATATTCCTTAACAAGTATTTATTAGGTGTCTATATTTTATTTATTTATTTATTTTTATTTACTTATTTTTTTTGAGACAGAGTCTCACTCTGTCACCAGGCACGAAGCTGGAGTGCAGTGGCACAATCTCGACTCACTGCAACCTCTGCCTCCCAGGTTCAAGCAATTCTCCTGCCTCAGCCTCCCGAGTAGCTGGGACTACAGGCACATGCCACCATGCCTAGCTAATTTTTGTATTTTTAGTAGAGACAGGGTTTCACCATGTTGGCCAGGATAGTCTCGATCTCTCGACCTTGTGATCCACCCGCCTCGGCCTCCCAAAGTACTGGGATTACAGGCTTCAGCTACTGCACCCGGCCTATTTATTTATTTTTAAGGAGTCTTGCTCTTGTCATCCAGGCTAGAGTGCAATGGTGTGATTTTGGCTCACTACAACCTCCACCTCCTGGATTCAAGTGATTCTCCTGCCTCAGCCTCCCGAGTAGCTGGGATTACAGGTGTCCACCACCATGCCTGGCTAATTTTTGTATTTTTAGTAGAGATGGGGTTTCACCATGTTGACCAGGCTGGTCTCCTGACTTAAGGTGATCCACCCACCTTGGCCTCCCAAAGTGCTGGGATTACAGGCATGAGCCACCGCACCTGGCTGGGTGTCTATATTTTCTAAATCACAGGGCCGGGCACTGTATATGTAATATAAAACTACAATACAACCTTACTCTTTCTGAGTACACCTGAATGCAAATACCACAAGATTTTTCATAGGCTAAAATATTTTTATGCCACAACTGCAAAAAGATTGTGACTGAGTATTCACAAATAATGGCTTTCTATGTTTCTTTTTCTCCGCTATTGGTATCTGTAATGTATGGAATTATGCTATACTTAGATTTATTGTTAAATACATTTTTCTCAATAGCTGAGGATTATGTAACAATTCAAATCAATTAGTATTGACTAAATGCTAAAATTTTCCATTAAATGACAGATAAATCCAAAACCTCCTTTAACCATGAAGATTAAAAAAAAATCAGAACACAAATAAATGTAATTCTTGTATTCTTTGTTCAGCATAAAAAAAATTTATGAAGTAAAAGCATACTAGTTTATTTTTTAGAAAAATAAAATATAAAACAGGGGCAGAGAAGCATCCTAAAAGCCACAAAATTAATGCTTAGACCACATTGAACCTCAGTGTATTTGAATAACTAAGGCACCAAAAATAAGCACCATTTCTTAAATGGAGGCTTTTCTTAATCACTGCAAACCCACACAGTACATGCTGCCAAGTTCTGGCTTTAAATGCCTAAAATATGTCCTAGCAGAATAATTTTTACGGGTGATATATTTCAGCAAAAAGGGAAATTGTGGTATGTTGTGGACTCAATCATCGGAATGCTGAACATCAGTCATTTTTCTTGCAAAATGGCTTTTCTGTCTCTCAGATGATAAGAAGGATTCAATTCTTGCTGGTTTGATACAGCACTGAATTCTGGTCAGCTAGTGTTCTTAATTCTTTTAGGAGAGCTCAGCTCATGGACAAAAATGGAGAAGAGTTCTATTGTTTAAACATTATTTGGACACGAAAAGGTCTTTTTACATGACACTTGGAATTTAATTGCAAAAAAATAAAATGAAGAAACACTTGATTCACCCAGGACAATCCAGTGTTATGACTAAGTCATTTTCACTGTGTACTCGCCAACCATTCACAGTTCACACAGGAACAAAAATCATGGGTAGACATGGCACACGGGGGTCATCTCAATAGCTGCCAGGATCACATCCCTAGAGGCATAGGAAACAACTATTTTCATTCCCACTCTCCATTGGGAAATTGAGCACTGCTCATGCCTGGCTTATACCCTCATGACTGTATCTGTGCTCCTTTAGTCTCTCCTGTATGGTATGTGTTTTTTCCATCCTCTTATCTCTACCTGTTAAAATTCTACTTATCTCTCAAGATCCCTGCACTTTGTTCATATTCAGAACATTAATATTTATCTCACTGCATTGATATTTATCTCATTATATTCATATCAATTATCTCACTGTATTCATGTTAATTATTCACCCACTTGATTACTTCTTCAAGAAGATAGGAGTACTTTATGTGCAGGGATGCTATTTACTCATCTTTATATACCTCTTTCTTTCCCCATGATCTAGTCCCTGCTTAGCATATGTATGGGTAAAGGCTCCTGACATGCTTAAACAAGACAGAGCTACCTCTACTCATAATGCGTTGAAAGCTACAGCCATCTGGCCCTAATCACTAGCAAGGTGCTGTCAAGAAGATTAAAATCTTAGATGATTGGACTAGATTGCCTTTTAAAACCCCTTTGACCCAAAGACTCAAATTCCAAACAGACTCATGAAAGAAGTATACATTGTGCCCTGCAGGTAGGCTTTTTTCTCATTTCCTTTTCTTCTCTCCCTAAAGAGAGCCATTTCAGAAATTCTCAGTTGAGGACAGATTTTAAATTCTTCTACCACTGTTTTTCTGTCATTTATTTTATCTGTGGTAGCTCATGAGTAAGAACTAGCACCTGAATTCAGTGGACTGAGCCATTATCCTTAAAATCAAACCATGAAATAAGAGATAGAAAATAAGGGTAAATTGTTTGTTAAGTACAGATACAAGCTCTACAAGAGGAGAGAAAAATCAATGGGAGCCAGAGTGATCAAGGAAAGGATCTTCAACCAAGTATTGCAGGATAGATAGAATATAAATGTAAGAGAGAAGCACTGCCATGTTAAGAAAGATAAAAATAGAAAAGGCATGAAGGAACAAAATAAACGTAGTGTAGCCTGAGGACATGAGGCAGTGAGACTAAAGCTCAAACCCATGTTGGAAAATAGTAGGAAATGCTACTTGTCCAACAAAGTGGGACAAATAATTGGAGGCATGATGGGGAGTGGGGTAGGGAGGTATCTGAGAGGCTGCTAATAGGAGAGCACAGAGCTGTAAGGTGATGAAATAAGTGTTTAAGAAAAATCAAGTCTGGGGAACACTGCATGCAAGATGAACATAAAGGGAGAGCCATTATTGTAAAGGGTGACCACTGGGAAGGGGGTCATAACCAGGTAGCTTCAGGGGTCAAGAGCCTTTGCAACAACATTGATGGAACTGGAGGCCATTATCTTAAGTGAAACAACTCAGAAATAGAAAGTCAAATACTATATGTTCTGACTTGTAAGTGAGAGGTAAATAATGTGCAAACACAGACATAGAGGTATGGAATAATAGACATTGGCGACTGGAAGGGTGTGTGGGCAGGAGGAAGGTGGACGATGAGAAATTACCTAATGGGTACAATGTATGTTATGCACCTTATGAATACGCTAAAAGCCCAGATTTCACCACTACACAGTCTATCCATGTAACAAAATTGCAGTTGTATCCCTTACATTTATACAAAAATAATAAAAAGAGTATGTGCTGGTGATGGGGGGAGAGAGGTCATCATAGAGAAAGGCGAAGAGAGATAGCCCCAAAGGGGAGTGAGAAGGATCTGCTAAAAGGGTGCAGAAGATGAAAAAGAATATTGTGTAAAAAAAGTATGGAAGGGATGGTGTGCTAAGAACAGAGTCAAGGAACTGAGGAAAAGCTGGATTGGCTACCACAGTAGCTTTGGTACATGTTAAATCTGTATTCAAGCATGAAATACCCAGGAGCAGATAAGCCATGGGACAGGAATTCAGAGAAAGAAGAGGATTCAAATTAGAGACTTGAGAGCTTTCTACAGATAAGAGACAGCTGAAGTCCTAGAATGAGAAAGAGAGGGAGAGAGTCCCTAAGAGCCCCAAAGTGATGAACAGTGGAACCTTTGAAAACCAGATGTTTGCAAGAATATGAGCACAATGAAAGGGACAGAAAAGCAGCAATCAGTGTGGGATAAAAATTCAAGATCTGACAGCAAGCATCACAGCAAACATGAAAGGAGTTTTAAAAAGGAATGGGTGATAGATGATGAATGATGGTTAAGGACCAGAGCATTTTAAAGACATCACTAGACCAACAAATCAGCAGGGTTATTTCCTCTCTCAACTACTAACATACTATATAGAATTATTTAATTGATAGGCAGGAAAAGAGTTTGTGGCTGTAACACATAGTCTATTTTGTGTTTTATAATGACAAATAAGGAGACACATCAAGATGCTGCCATTCTCTGTGCAGAGAGAGTAATTAAAAATAATGTTGCTAATACGGGTCAATTTTGAGTAATGTCACTTAGAATATGTACTCTTCTAGGGGGGTATATAATAGAAGTAACACTGCTGATGCTACGCATTAGTGATGTATTATGAATATGTGGGTAACCTATCAAAGTGTGCAAGTCCTAACAAAAGTTATAAAGAACATGTAAAGGCATATAAAACTGCCACAGGGACTATTTAAGTAATTCATGGGATATTGCCAGGCACAGACAAAGATGGTATGTTTCTGAATTCACAAGAATGCTTGGGAAGTGATATTTCTTACCTGCTCTTGAAACACTCAGTTTATGTCCAGGATCTGACATGAGCTACACTTGCAACTACTTTCATTTTAGCTGGGAACCATCTGGGAAGGTACTACAGATAAAAAGCAATGCTTCTGATCAGTCTGAGTATTAAAATCACTCAGATCTGACTGATGGAGATGACATTAGAGGAAGCCAAGTGCTTTTTCCAGTGTCACTGAAACTGGCCTCTGGAATAGGGGTGTGAACTACTGTGCAAGAAATGCCCTCTACTTCCCCCAAATGGAAATAAATGAATAATTAATAGTGACCATGGACAGATTCAGGTTTTGTGGGTCCTAAAACATATATAATTTGGGGACGCTCTCTAAGAAATAAGAAAGTAAAATTGCAAATACAGGACTGAGTGTGAAATTGGTTATTTATTTAGAATGAGAACCAGAAGAAACCTACAGTTATAAGACCATAAAACATAAAGGTTATCAGCTACATGGTAGATTCACCTCTGCTAATGACCAAGTATTAAGCATAAAGTATAGAAAGGGAGGAAGAGCAGGTAATAACGAAGAGGAAAAAAAACAACAACAACGTCCCTTAAGGAATTCTGGAGACTGAATAAGAAAAAGGACTAAGAATAAAACCCCAGAAAGAACTCTGAATTGCAGAATACAGATGGTATAGAGATGGGAGAGAACCCAGAACCCCTAGTCAATGTATATAACACATTGTCAACATATTTATTTTCCAGTGATTTACAACCATATTGCTTTTAGAAGACTTGCCTAGTGGGACCAGATTTTGGGAAACACCAGGCGACTTCACTGCAGGTACTCAACAAGTGTTTGCTGAATGAATGAATAAGTAAATGCATGAAGAGAAACAAGGGAAATACTCCTTTTTCTTACTCTCCACCGGGAGCTGCTTTCCTCTGATGCTCCAATACACATGCATGTTTTTTTTGGCACTGGCTGGAATTGTCAAAGCAACAGTTCATGCCAATCTCTTCTCTTGCTCTGTTCAGGATAAACAAACATGTGACTGTTTTTCCTGAACAGGCCAAGTCAAAAGCTATCTCTACCGAACATTAACTTGTAAGCATGTTCAGAGTCTCCTCAAAAGGATTATATATAAAATGGCTACTGTGGGGTCTCTCTACTTACTCCCTCCCACCATCTTTCTCTTTCTGAATCAGATCCCTGCAGGGATATCTCAGAAATTATTAACACCTAGTGCGGGGAGGATAGGTCAGTGTGGGATTCTAGCCAGGGCTGAAAGGCAACAAAATTCCTACCTTTCAAACATTTCACCAATGATGGTAAAATAAGTGACAATTAATATATCAATCATGATGAGGCTTCCAGGAAGATATTGAAAAGCCTCATTCACCACTCACTTGGTTAGCTACAAATCTAAGCCAGGACCAGGGGAACCCTGGCCCACCAACTGGCTCATCAGAAGACAAGATTTAGGTGATGGGAGCTCTTAGTGAAAGGAGGAAGGAGGATATAACAGGGCACTCAGCCCCTGCTTCATAAAGGTTTTCTCTTTGGACAATAAATGCCCTACGCCTTCCTGCAAGTTCATATGTATATATACACACACAGGAATAGTTTAAAAGCGTATCCCCTTTCCCCCCCTTTTTTTAACCTTTTCCTAAAGAAGTCTGCCTTCTTCCTCTTCACCTACTAAATTTTCTACTTAAAATAGAGAAGAGCAAGACTGGAATAACACTACTGCTACCTCAATACTACAGAATTCTGTATCCTGATGTTCTGTTTAGGGCAAAGGATATGAAATCAGTGAGGCAAAGCAGCCACCTCAGTAATTAGGACTGCAGGTCTTAAATGGGAGAATATCGTTCAGCCACTTCCAAGCTAGGTGATTCGACCTCAAGAGTTACCGAAACTCCCCAGACCTGTTTCTTGGTTTTGCAAAACAGGAATGAATTTAGTTCCCACCTCTCGGAACTGTTGAGGACTGAGAAAATCCACGTGAAATGTTAAATATAACTGCACAGCAAAAGCTAATTAAATATTAGTACATGGCAACTAGTACGGGGTAAATTTAATAGCAGTAGTAAAATTATTGTGTCTGCCTCCCCCAGTCACACCACCAGCAAAACGGGCACAACCCCCACTCCCACCTCGCAGGATACGGGACCAAGCCACGGCTACACTACACTCTCGCATGCACCAGAGACCCCCAAACGCCACAGCGCTACTGCAGCTTCCCCACCCCTGACTGGCCAGCTCCCCCCAAGCCATCGCTACAGTCCACACTGACCTGAAATGCCACCTCCGATCACGACCACGTCGAACATGTGGCCCGCTATACTCGCCTTCTCTTGGCTAGTCATGCTTCTGTTGATACTGTCCTGGGTCGTAGGCACAGGAGTGGGGACCGCAAAGGGCGGAAAGGACCCTTCTACCAACTCCCCCCGGGAGTCCGGGGGCGGAGCCGATCCTTCTTTTGATATCCGGGGGTAGCCGGGCACTGAGGGCGGGGCGAACGCTTTTGCTGATACTCCGAGAGCGCCCAGGGGCGGAGCTGATTTTTCAGCTGATGCCCGGCGGGAGCTGGGCACTCTGAGCGGGGCGGACCCTTGTACTGATGTTAGGCGAGAGTTATTAGGTTTAGAAGATCCTTGGGTCGGCAGTTGGAAAGGATTGTTGGAGCCAGGAGGATCTTGTATTGAGACCTGCGGAGTGCCGGGCACCGAGGGTGGTGGAGACGCCAGGCTTGATACTCGGGAGGTGTTAAGGGGTGCAGGAGGTGCTCGTGGCGTTACTTGGGAAATGCTATTGGGTAGAGGCGGTCCTGGTACCAAAACCCAGGGGAAGCTGGGCGCTGTGGATGTAGCAGATTCCTGTACTGACACTAGGGTGGTGTTACTGTGTGTAGAAGGTGTTTGAACTGACAGTAGTGAGAGGTCGCTGGGTCTGGGAGGTCCCTCTACAAATATCCAGGGGTAGCCGGGCACTGAGGTCAGGGCGTAACCCGAGGGCAGGGCCGGCCCTTCCACCGAATCCCGGGGGTTGCTGAACATAGATGAAAAGGCCGAGCCTTGTAGTGACTCTAACGACCAGTCTACGGACGGGGTAGGTCTTGTTACTGATACCCGGGGAATGCCGTCGTTGTGGTTGGAGGTTGTGGCGGCCCCATCGGAGGAGTTGTAGCGGAGGGTAGACTCCGGGATCCGCCTCTCCAAGATGTAAGCGCTGAAACCTGCCAAGCTACTCTTGGAGTCGGAGTCAGTACTAAGGTTACTTGTGGTGTTGATCTGAGAGGGTATGCTGGTGCTCCAGGAGGGGGCCTCGGCCGTTGAGGACATGCTCCTCTGGGAACTACCTGGAGGACTGGAGACGGTCCGCCAATCAGACGGGTTGTACGAGGTGTAGTCAAAGCTGGAGGCCGAGTTCGGGACCTGGGCAGTTGCGCCCTCCGCCTCGCGCCAGCTCCCGGTGCCGATGCCAGTGCCGGTGCCGGTCCCGGTGCCAGTGGCGGTGCCGGTGCCGGTCCCGGTCCCGGTGCCGCCGGGAGAGGAGGCTGAGTAGTTTGTGTTCATGATTCAAGTGCTGTAGCACTCTGGACGCTAGGGGTGGCGTTCCTCTCCCCGCAGCCCTTCTCCAGTCAGGCTGTTGCCGGTATGCACTCTTGGAGGCCAGTCCTGGGCGCCGGGCCCAGTCGGGGGCGGGGAGATGTAGCGCTAGCCTGGCCCGCCGGGCCCCGCCTTCCCGATCTGCCTGCCAGCAGGCGCTAGAAACCCAGCCACTGGGCGTGGCTGGGCGATGCCACTGCATGCGGGAGGCTCCGTGACCTGGCGAGAGTTGGGAAGTGGATGTGCGTGTAACCGCGTGGGGTCTCAACTTACTGCTTTCATTCTTTGACTTTAAGTAAAAGCCAATTGGCCAAGAGTGAACTTAAGGAAGCAGATATTTGAAGGAGGCGGAGCTGGGCAGGATCACAGGGTGCTGCCCGACTTGGTCTGGCCCCTTTGTAACGTCATCAAGGGCCCGCTGAGGTCTGCGCAGCCTCGAGCCCTCACTAGGTTGAGGGCGGGGAGAGGGTGGGGAGAGGGCGGGGAGAGGGCGGGGCGAGGGCGGGGGGCGGGGCGAGAACTATCACTTGAGGGAGACCGGGCAATTATTGGTTCTCTGTGGGGTTTTTCAAGCTGAGGCGCTTTACCCAAGTAGAAGCAAGTAGGTCAGAAAATTAACTCACCTATCATAGATTAAGTGGGACTGCATTTTAAAAGCAAAGGTCAAAGGGATGGTTAAGGTGCAGAAACAAACGAAATAAGAAAACCTGTTTCCCCATGCTACTGAAAAGAGTGCTATTTAGTGCATATATTTTACTGCGCAGCCAGCCTTCTGTTTCCTAGTTTTATCCCTTTCTTAACTTTTCACTTTCTCTTATCCTGAATTTGTCATCAATGGGTGAATTTGTCATCACTGGAACTCTCAAAAATAGAAGAAATAGTGACAGAAATTTAGAGAAAGTGATGAGAACTCGAGGAAGCTAATGATGTCTACTCCCACCTATAAACATTTCTCCTGCTGCCCTTCGCCCCATTCTGTATCAAACATCTTGTCAAATAAACTGTAACGAAATATGGATTTAGTCTTTTCTTCATCCTGTTTTAATAGTTTTTACTTCCTAGAAAAGTACTTGAGACTTATGACTAAATTGAAATCATTTTTATCTTGGTAGACTTTGAGCATAGAGAGAAGAAATACTAGATATAAGTAAATCAGCTTTTTCTAATGTGGTTCTGCCCACCTTTCTCCTTATTCTCATTGTTTTCATTTATTTTCATTCAGATACTTGATTTCACACTACGTGCTAGGCACAGGGCACAATACTGGGGATACACAGGCATCACAAGACAGAGACCATCATCATCGAACACACAGTCTAGCAGAGGAGCTAACAGAGGACATAGACAACTGTTTATGTGATGTGTAAATACAAAATGTTATATTAGAAAGATCCACAGTGATAAGAAAGTGTTAGGGTGTTCTGACCCCTCTGGAGATTAATTTTGAGAGAGGAAGTGTAAAAATGTTTCAGAAAGAAGAAACAATGTATGCAAAGGCCCTGTGGTAGAAAAAAAGCATAGTTCATTAGGGCAACTAAAAGTCAGTGGAGCTGGGGCAAGGGGAGAAGTATAGGAGACAAGGCTGCTGAGGCTGACTGGGCCAAGGTAGCATCCTTGGCCTCTATCCTAAGAGCAACAGAAGCCAGTGCAAGACTTTAAGCAAGTGGCAATATACCCAGATTGCAACTTGGAGAGGTCTGTCTGCCTGCCATGTGCATAATTGGGCAAGAGTAGATAGGTACAGGGAGACCAAAGTTAGAAATTTTTTAAAGAAAGTGGTAGAAGTGTCTTAGACTGAGGTAGGTGGTGGCAGTGGAGCTGGGGATATCTTAGAGACATTTACATATAAGGTTCACAGGACTTGGTCGTAGCTGGGATTTGGAAAACCATGAGCATGTTTTTGGACATGATGAGTTTCAAGTGCCTTTGAGACATCCAGATGAACGTTTTAGAGTAGGCAACTGACACTCGAAGCAAGAGTTTGGCTGGAGATGAAAATGGGGAAGTCTTATTAAATAAAGGATGGAAATCAATGAGAAAAAATATGGGTATTTTCTCTTTTCATTTTATTTGTGCTGTAGGAAAACAATACAAGTTCATTTTAAATAAATAAAGAAATAACTGTGAAACATCCCATAAGTATTATTTCCTCCCTTGTGTGACCTTGGGCAGGTTACTTGACTTCTCTATGCTTGTCCCAACCATAGAATCATAGAATCCTATAAGTTGTTGAATCAGTCAGGGTTCCAGCAGTGTTGAGAAATGCTGAGAGTATGATTGCTAAGAAATGCTGAATGTATGATAAAATATATTGTTTGCTAAGAAGAACGATGGCAAGGAAAACCTAGCCACCCCCACCAAGTGGAAAACTACTTGGGACATTCTAAAGTGGCAAGACAGTATATGTATATCATACACCGGTGTAAACAATTCTTTAAGCATGGGATATGTGACCCTGCCCCCATGGCTTCCTCGTGGAGAATACGTTTTAGTTTGTCTGTGATCAGTGATAAGCAGGCACCAGCTGCCTACCTAGTTTATTTTTGTTCTATGAGAAAATATTAAACACCTCTTTATTAATAAGCATCACCTGTTCAGAGAGAATACGTAGGTCAGTGTCTGCTTGAGGTCTTTAGCCTAGAATGCTGTCAGCCCTCTGAGGCTTTCAGCTTGGGAGGCTGTTGTCCCCCCAGATAGTCCCACTTTGTTGTTCTGTCTGGGTGTCTGCTTCTTAATGCCTTCAGTGCCACCTGGGTGGGAGTCGCTACGGCTGAGCTGGTCTTGTTACAGCAGGAAACAGCAAACTCAAATTAATTTCAAGAGCGTGTCATCAACTATTTTCAAAGATATGGGCAAGATGGAGAGAAGCCATGAGGAATTGGGCAGTACCCTAGGTTGGTAACAGCAAGAAGGTATCACTCTGAACAGGTAAGAGGAGAGAGCAGTCATCAGAACTTTAGTGACAATATTGTTTGGAA